>NC_136689.1:10678949-11414383 GCF_903797595.1 Erithacus rubecula | reverse complement strand
TTTAGTACAGTTGCAATCTAGAACTAACCCATCCAGTGGCACATATGTCAATTTTATTTTGCCCATTGATAATTGCCTAATGAAAGCCAGCATTTAATCAGAATATGACTTAAACAGTTTTTACTGCACAATAGTCACATCTGTGCCATGGTTTTCTTTGATTTGGTTCATTTTTTCCTACAACAGGATTCTTCATCCCACTCAACCAACCACAGACTGATAGCAGTGCAGAAAACCGTAGTTATTAAAGTAAAGAGGCATTTCATTTAAGTACCTTTGCATCTCAGCAATTTACATCTGCTATTTCCAGTTGTCCTTCACTAGGAAATACTGCCCATACAAAATAAGATCCTTGTGCCTCAAACTCCACGTGGGCAGAGCCAACCTCACCCAGCCTCTGACAAGTCCAGATTTCTCTGACATGACACACAGCTAAAAAGGGGGCAAGTGTAAAATAGAAAGAGCAGATAGTTGCACTTACTGTTACTATGTTTGAAAATAAAATCTTGTCTAAACAGGGAGCTGGTCAGTTAAAAAAACACTAATGATTCCCAGAGTTATGTTACCAGGTTATATTTGACTGGAGCCCACACCACATTTCAAGCCAAAAATATTTTACTCCACAGAACTAAAAGTAGACTCAAGTAAGGTGTATAATCCATCTACTTAACAGGGTCCTTATTTTTTTTTCCTTCTGCAGTTTTCTTCAGAAAAAGGATCTAGTTTTGGCCACAAGTAGACACACAAAACTACCTGCACTATCTGCTACCTGCAAGGCAATTTTGGATATATATTACATGTTTGGCCATGTGAAACCAACTAAGAATTACCGATTCAACCAAGTGTGCATAATTATCTGGATTTAGATGTTTTGTGTTTTCGGCATCACCTTGTTTTTCTAGACATAAATAATGCTTTAATTGAACTTACACTTTATTTTTTTTTTTTTTCCATAGACACAGGAAAACCAACCATGAACATCAGTTGTTTGTTTAAGGAATCACCATATTAATAGTTTATGAAGGGCCCAGGGACGGAAAGTTAGAGTGACATTTTCACATCTGCAATCACCAGCTCACAGAAGACAGCAGGCAGAAGAAATGCACATTAAACACTTCAGTTATCATTTGTAGGCAGCCAGCAACAGATACAGAGAAAAGTGGGAAGTGGCAAGAATAAAGCTAATATTACAATGGAAACTTAAGCAGAAAAATAAAGTCTTTAATAAAAAAAAATAAATACATTAGGACTGTTTGTTCCACATACTGGACACTCTTTTGGAAAGCTAATGACCACAGTTTCTTAAATTATAGTAAGACATTAATATCATTGACAAGTCTAGTCTTAAAAAGCTGATGCTCCATCAACACAAATAACTGTCTGTGCTTCGGTGGGACTGGGAGAAGCTGTGTCAGATGGTGCTGGCCAGGAGCTCCTGCTTTGGTGTTTGTCCACGCAGAGACTTCCCTCCATGAAAAGCTCCAGGACCATCATGCAAGTCTGCTTTGGTACCCAGCTCCTGCTCCAAGGTGTCATTGAGGCCTCAGGGGACAAAGGGAGGACAGAAACATCCAAACCCTCCTGCCCACGGAAAAAGCACAACCCGGCGACCTGCAGAGCCCATGGGTGTTGCTTTGCAGCCTCACGGGGAAGGTGCTGCAGGGGTTCAGAGACACCCCTGCACAGACCCAAATGAGGTCACAGGTATCTAAACTGGGGTCAGAGGGGACACCCCTGTACAGACCCGATGGGATCACAGGTATCTAAACTGGGGTCAGAGGGGACACCCCTGCACAGACCCGAGTGGGGTCACTGGTACCTAAACTGGGGTCAGAAGGGACATCCATGCACAAACCTGGGGGTCACGGTTTTCGGACAAACGGGACACGACACAACACCCCGGCCCAGGCCTGGGCCATCACAGTTACCCCGCTCAGCCGGGACACAGCAGGACACCCCTGCACAGGCCATGGGAACTTCGGACAGGTGAGACATGACAGGACACCCCTGCAGAGGCCTAGAGGGGCCATTGTTACCCCGCTCAGCGGGACACGACAGCACAGCCCCGCTCAGGCCCGGGGAGTCACCGGCACCCGCTCAGCCGGGACAGCCCCGCTCAGGCCCGGGGAGTCACCGGCACCCGCTCAGCCGGGACAGCCCCGCTCAGGCCCGGGGAGTCACCGGCACCCGCTCAGCCGGGACAGCCCCGCTCAGGCCCGGGGAGTCACCGGCACCCGCTCAGCCGGGACACGACGGCGCGGCCCCGCTCGGCCCGGCTCGGGCCCGGCCCGGCTCCGCAGCGCCCCCCGCGGCCGCCGCCGGCAGCGCCGCGCGCTCGGCGCTCCCCTCCCCCGCGCGGCAGCCCCGCGCGCGCACACCGCCCCTTCGGAAAAAAGCAGCGGCTGCTTCCCCGCTTTATATACCCTGCTAAAAATAGCCTGCCGCCGGGCCGGCCAATCAGGAGGGGGCGAATTTCGAATCGGGCCAATGGCGGGAGCCGTCACGGCCAGGCTCGGTCACGCCAGGAGGAGCCGCGATGTCTGCGGCGCGGCGATTGGGCGGCCCTGACGTCATGGGCACGCGGGTCGCGGGGCGCGCGGCGGGGATTGGGCGGCGGCGGCGGGCGGCGCGCCGGGATCACGCGGGGCGGGGGCGGGCGCGGGGGCGGGGCGGCGGCGCGGCCGGGCAGAGCTTTGAATAGGGAAGTTTTGCGGGGGGCTCCGCTCGCAGAGTCCGCGCCGTGTTTGCAAATATTGGGGCCGCTCCTGCGCCAGGTCCGCCGGCCGCGGGAGGGGGGACAGCCGCGCGCCCGCCCCGGGAGACGTCCTGCCCTGCTGTGCGATTAAACTTTGCATGAAACTTTGGGTCTTTTTTCCTCCCCGAGCTCCTCAAGGAATTAATATATATCTCTATATATACAATTTTTTTTTTGTATTTTTTTTTTCATCTCTGGAGGAAGGGGGGGGGGACTTGGAAACTGAGAGCAGAGGTTAACACCCCCCCGCACACACCCCGCAACCCCTGCACATAAAGGAGGCATCTGTATTTTTGGTAACCAGCACTGACTTTGTTGTTGCAACTTGAGACATGGATGTTCTCCCAATGTGCAGCATCTTCCAGGAACTCCAGATTGTGCACGACACGGGTTACTTCTCAGCCTTGCCGTCCCTGGAGGAATATTGGCAACAGGTAAACGAGGATGTCGATGTTGTTGTTGTTGTCGGATTTTTTTTTAAAGCCGTATTAAAGGATAAGCGGATTTAAGAAAGAAAAAGAAAAAAAAAAAAAAGGCAAAAAAAAAAAAAAATCAAGCCCAAATGTCAGCGAGGAGTTTGGGGAGAATTCAGCACAAATGTGTAGCGATGTTTTGGAGCAGGTGTGTCGGCTCCGAGCAGACGGCTGTCGGGGGGAGCAGTCCCGCGGACGAGGAGCTGCGCATCCCGGTGTCTCGTTGTTTACCGCCGGCGCTGCCGGGGCTGTCAGCGCCCGCTCCGCGCCGCGCCGAGCGCCGCTCGCTCCACACCGAGTCCTGGCAAAAGTTTTGCGCTTGTACCCGGTCCAGACTCCACAGCTGGTCTTGTCATCCGAGCTCCCTGCCTTGGCCAAGGGTTGCTTTGCGCCCTGTGCTGTGCGTTTATGATTTTTTTTTTCCTGTTTTTTTTTTTTGTTTTGTTTTGTTTAATTATTTTTTCTGCAAATGTATACTATTATTGTTTTTGTTCCTGGCGAAGACGGGGAAAAAGCCCTGCAGGAGTGCCGGCGCACACGTCTGTGTGTGTGCATGTGTGTGTACATGTTCAGAGCGTGGCCGTTCGCAGCGCACGGAGCTTTGTCGAGCCCGTGAGTTGTCAGTCATATGACAGCGATCCCCTTGTGCTAATTGCCGTGGCCGGGAAGGGAGAACAACGGAGGCTTCTTCCCTTTAATGGACATATATTTTGCCCGGTTTTTTCCCGGTTTCTGCGCTCGCTGAGCCGGGGTGCAGGGTCCGCCGGCCCGCGGGCTCGGGGCTGCGCTGCGCTCCGCCGGGGGCAGCTCCGCGGACCGGATACCTGCTGGCTCTGCACAAGGACGAAGGAGCCTTTCCCAGAAGGTTGAAATGCGAAGTGTTACAACCTTCACATGCCTACTAATTGTATGCAATGACTTTTTTTTTTTTTTTTTTCTCCCTCCCCCCGCTCCCCTTTCAGAGCGGCAGCTCCATAGTACGTGATTGAAATGGAGCTAAGTAGTTTCCTTCAGGCATTCGGGCTCTTGGCGAAGCGCCAGCCCTCGTTCCCAGTAGCCTTCAGAGGCATTTAAACTCGGAGAGCTTCACTCTGCTCCCCATTACTAATCTACCTAATGAGGAATTTAAATTAGCCGGGAATATGAAAGTTTAACAAGATCTTAATAAATGTTTTTTTTTGCTTGTTTTCACTGAAAATCAAAGCACTATTGTGCTGTCCCTGTAGAAACCTTCTTGTTTTTAACAGCATTGCAACCCAGTTCCCTAATTATAGACAAATACATAAATACCGTGTGCAACAGTGGGTTTGGTTTTGGGGGTTGTTTGTGGTTCTGATTTTTCAGACCAATTTTTGCCTCCACTCCGAGCCTGACCAGAGCATGTGACCCAGTTTGCTGGAGCAGTGCTGGGGGAGAAAGGAGGCTGCTCCCATGGCGGCTCTGCTCATGGGCAGAGGGAAAGGGGCTGCGAGGGGAATGTGTGCCACTTGGGACCGGGTTTTGCTACCGGGCTTGGAAAAGATGATCTTGCTGAAATAAGTACTGTTTGGGTTGGAAACTTGGTGTGTCCGTTTTCTGTGTAAAGCTTCCATATGGATCATTTCCTATAGTGGAAAGAATAATCCTGAAACATCAGCTTGTTGCCATAACAGTTGTTCTTTTGTTTCTTTGTTTTTTTTTTTTTTTTTCTGTTCTCTTAAAAAATGGCTAGAAAGTCAGAAGGGTGAAATGAAATTGAAACCCACAGTTTCACCCATTTAGGGTGGTTTTGTTTTTTGTTTTGTTTTCTTTCATGGAGTCCAGGGGACTGTGGCTGGGGGGGAAGTTGTCCATGTACTGTTGCATGTACATTTGCAGAGTACTTTCTTGGCAGATGGTCATGGTTTTAAAAGGAAGTCTCCTTTGGCATTGCGTGAAAGAAAGAAAGAGATGACTCATACAGTCGCACTCTTGGCCAGTAGATAAAGTTCTTGTTCATTGTGGGTCTCCCAGCAGGACCTCGCAGTAATTTCCCATTTCACATCCTATAGAACAGGACATTTCTATTCTGGAACTTTTTTCCTTCCCTTCCTCTGTTGTTGAAGTTCTCCATGTTCCTCTGAACACGCATGGGAGCAGTTTGAGTGATGTGGTGTGCATGCCAGTGTGCTTGGAAATGACATTCTTTGAAAGTCGAGTGTGCTGTGTTCTCATGCACAGGAAATGGGAGGATGTCTGCTGCTCCATTGATGTCCCCAGAAGACAGGCCGACAGCTCTGCAGCCATGCTGAAATGTGGCTTTGTTTTCTGACACAGGGTTTGGGTTTTAACTGTCAGAGCACATTGTATTCAGTTGGGTCTTTTCAGCCTCGTATTTGTGTGAGAAAGATACAAAACAACTTGAAATTAGTCAAGGTGCAGCAGTGAAGTGTAGTTTTATGTTGTGGTTTTCTATGGTCCTTTTCAACATCATCCTGCTGAAAACATGGATTTTATGATGAGAGTGATGATAATTTAACTGAGTCATTAGAATGCTATTTTGGAAACCAAAGCTGACTTGCACCTTCAGCTGTGTGTTTGAACTCCTGCCCAGGTCTCAAAAACCGATTCTTTTCATCATAACAGTCACCTAGTTACAGCTTGAGGAGCCTTTAATTTGTTTTGAACCCAGAAACCTCAAATCGAACAGACTACATTCCTGCATGTTTTTTGAAGTGTAAAATAATTTGGTATTTTTTAAGCAGGCCTGTAACTTCACTCTCTCTTCTTCCTTCTCTTTCACCTAGACATGTTTGGAGCTGGAGCGGTATCTTCAGAGTGAACCCTGTTATGTTTCTGCATCTGAAATCAAATTTGATAGCCAAGAGGATCTCTGGACCAAAATTATTCTGGCACGTGAGAAAAAGGAGGAATCTGAACTGAAGAACACATGTGTCCCAAAAGAGGACAATCTTGCTAGTCAGAACTTAGAGACCAACAGTTTGAATTCTGACGTGAGCAGCGAATCTTCAGACAGCTCTGAGGAGCTCTCGCCCACGACAAAGTTTACCTCTGACCCTATAAGTGATGTTTTAGCCAGTTCAGGAAACTTGAGTTCATCTGTCACTTCCACTCCCCCTTCATCTCCTGAGCTGAGCAAGGAGCCTTCTTCCCAGCTATGGAATTGTACGCCGGGTGAGTTGCACTCGCCGGGGAAATCCGTCCCGGTACCACGGGAAAGACTGCAGAGAAAGGGGCACCCTCCACGGGGACACCTCGCCCGACGGCAGGCGGCGCGTCCACAGGTGTCACTTTAACGGCTGCAGGAAAGTTTACACCAAAAGTTCACATCTGAAAGCACATCAGCGCACTCACACAGGTTAGTAACCCCGTGCTTGCTAACAGCTGGCAGCCGCTGCAGGGAATACCCCTTGGTGGTGCTGGTGTCACAGCTTTGCTCAATCGCTGGGTGGTAGCCCAGGTTTGGAGAGATGATGTAATAGCAGCAGAGGCTTACCAGCATGGACAACATCACTTCCTCATTCCCTTCGTGAGCCAGGCACTTGCTGGTGGATTAGGCTGCTGCCATAGCAAACAGGAGCCAAGCAGGCAGTGCTTGGCAAGCTGCACCTGCATGCAGTCTTCAGGAGCAAAGGTCCAGCCAAAATAAGGCCAGGCCTTTCTTGACTATTATTTTCAAAGCAAAAGGGAGCTATGACTTTTTTTGCTAAAAAATAGGGATGTATATCCAAAGATCAGTCTGATCTCTAAGTACTGTAAGAGCTTGTTTTTATGTTTCAGTCCACATCAGGTCTATTTTATCAGACATACCAAGACCTTGATTATATTAAGTATAGCTATATTTGTAATTCTT
Organism: Erithacus rubecula; assembly: GCF_903797595.1. Taxonomy (NCBI): domain Eukaryota; kingdom Metazoa; phylum Chordata; class Aves; order Passeriformes; family Muscicapidae; genus Erithacus; species Erithacus rubecula. The sequence goes on along the minus strand of NC_136689.1, from coordinate 11,407,323 downwards.
TTAACACTTATGCGTGCCATTGTTATCAGCAAAAAATCTTGGAAAGCCACAGTGTGTTGGTGTCCTTCTGACACTTATGCTCAATTGGACTTAAAAATGTACAATCTAATGTATAATTTGACCCCAAATTACTGAGCAACAACATTTTATTGTTATGAAACCTGAACTGGCAATAACAATCCTGTGTGTTATTGGGAAAGAAAGTGAGAAAGATAGACACTTCAGGGCTTTTATAAATTTTATGGTTGAAATAGCCTGCTGATGTGCTTGTTTGAGCATTATTATTTGACATGTCTTTATGACAGCAGTTAGATGTGTAGAGCTGTGCCTTGGCTCAGTAGTCATGGCTTAATGTGAAGAGGTGGCATGGTGTTCTTGGTGTACCAATCCAAGCACCTATATGGATAGTTGGCTTTTTTCCTCCCCCACCCCCAAGATGTGGGAAAGAGAATTCAAGGAAAGATTCTATTTTGACTCATGAGCTCAGCATTTTGTGGCTTTTATGGGAAGTCTGAGCAAGCTCGGATGCTCCCATTGTTGTGCAGAAGTCAGATAAAGCAGGATTATTTCAAGAGGAAAAAAAAAAAACAATTTCCCCTGAAACCGTGGCTGTTGAGCAGACATAAATAGCTGCCAGGCTCAGAAGTATTGCAGAACTGGTGTTCTGGTGCTGTCTGGTTGAGAACATTCCTGTGAATGGAAGTGGTATTTCTTGAATGCTGAAATAGCAGTGTTCAAAGTGGTATGGAGGCTTTTCCAAGAATAAGTGGCTCAGCAGAAAGGAGGTTGCATGTTATGCAGATGAGTAAGTGGCAGAGGACTTTGATGCAATACAGTAGCCTAATTGCATTGTGGAGTCTAGCTGTGTTGTCTTTAATCACCTTTATGAGGTGAATGGTACCTGTTTGGGAATAAGCCTGCCATTACGGATGAGCAGGAATGGTAGAGGGCTGGATTCCTTTGTTTTCTGGGAACCTGTTTAATCACTTTTTTTTATTATTATTTTTTCATAAGAATGAGATTATTTGATGTGCTGTTTCAGCAAGATAAGTAGGAATCACGTGGATGAATTTTGTGAGCCTTCTTGCTTGCGTGTTCTGAAGCATTCAGATAGGTTAAATAAAATTGTCTGTCTTTGGAGGAGCAAAGGAGGTTTACATAGAAGATGATAGCACCTGTCTTTGAATGAAGTCATGACTAACATGTAATCTGCTTTCTTTGTAGGGGAAAAGCCTTACAGATGTTCATGGGAAGGGTGTGAGTGGCGTTTTGCAAGAAGTGATGAATTAACCAGACACTTCAGAAAGCACACTGGTGCCAAGCCTTTTAAATGTAGTCACTGTGACAGGTATGTGATTGAAATGCACCCTTTCAAATAGTTATTTTTAATGCTTGTTGGAAAGCCAGTCTGGGCTGCTTTTCACTTGTGTAGGAATTATTTGGGAGCACAGTCATGTCTGGTAGCTTTAAGGAACTATTGCATATTTAGGCTAGAAAAACCCTTCCATTTTCCTAATCGTCGGGAAGCGGTTTGCAGCCCGATCTGGCAGATGAGTGTTGAGAAGCCCACAGAGCTCCCACAGACACCTTGGGCGCTGCCTGCTCCCTCCTCCAGGGCTGTTTGGAGCAGCAGGGCAGGGGTGCAGAGCTCACAGAGCTCCACAGACACCTTGGGCATGCCTGCTCCCTCCTCCAGGGCTGTTTGGAGCAGCAGGGCAGGGGGTGCTGAGCTCACAGAGCTCTCACAGACACCTTGGGCACTGCCTGCTCCCTCCTCCAGGGCTGTTTGGAGCAGCAGGGCAGGGGGTGCAGAGCTCACAGAGCTCTCACAGACACCTTGGGCACTGCCTGCTCCCTCCTCCAGGGCTGTTTGGAGCAGCAGGGCAGGGGGTGCAGAGCCCGCGCGTGCCGCCGGCCGTGCCTGACGCGCAGCCTCGCTCTTGCCTTGCAGGTGTTTTTCCAGGTCCGACCACCTGGCCCTTCACATGAAGAGACACCTCTGAGCAGTCAAGAGGTGAATCCTGCGGGCTAAGAGGCGTCAAGGTTGAAGAGCCTTGAGCGGAGGGATGCGTGTTCCAGCCAAAGCATGCCATTTTGCACCCTACCCAGTTGCCTCCAGGACCTCACTTCCTGAAGGTCTTTTGAGGGCTAATAAGTCATGTAAGAACGGCATAGCGACCGCGGTGCGTGATGTTTGGGGTTTCCTGGACTCATACACTGGTATCTAACCTTCTGAGTGGCTCCTAAGCCTTTGCCGTGAGCATGTGCACTGAGAATGTTAATGATTGGGCGACTGTATGCGATGAGGATCTCTTGATGACTGTATGCTGAGGCACATTTTTTTTCTTGTGGTTGTTTTATAACTGTAAGAGAAAAAAAATAGTCTGAATGTCTTGTATGTGAGGAATATCTTGTGAGATGGGACGACCACCAATCATTTCCTAGGGGTGGGGGGGGGTGTCTGCACCTTTTTAGAGGGAAAACCTGAGAGGGGAAAGGGGGGAATAAAAAGAGTCAGGATGCCAGAATGGACATGGGGAACCTCCCTGTTCCTGTGTGAGAGGAGCTTTAGGTGTCTGGTGCAGCTATTAAACGTGCAATGTGTCAAGTAGCTTGTTTTACTTGCTACAGAGCTCATTTGTAATCCATTGTATAAGCTGTGTATTTACAAATGTAACACAACTATAACTTTTCATATAATACAAAGGTTATTGCATGGTTCTGGGGAACTATATGCTTTTCCATTCTTTAATCAGGACTGCAGTTTTGATTCCAGTTAAGAGCAGCTAAAATACAATTGGTCTAATGTTACATAATGTATGGAACATGAATAATTTTTTTGTTGGGTGGATAAAACCACTATTGGTTAGAAACTGATTTTTCTCATGCAGCTAATTTTCTCTTATTTATGCCTTGAGGACTAACTTCTGGTTTTCTAGCTGTTAATGCACTGTTGACCTTAATAATGGTGCCTTATGCAAGTGACCTTCTCTTGCAGGGGGTCTTATACAGGGGTATGGGTGATGCATGCTTTATTAAGGCTCTCTTTTCACCTGGCATTGTACTGTATCAAATGTATAATATGAGGGAAAAAAAGGTTACTTCCAGGGTCCTCCTTCACAAAGACAAATATAGAGAAAAGTCATTCATGTCAGTACAGTATTTGTTTAACTTAGACAATTTGACTGTGTTACAGTAATGCATATGCCAATTGAATACCTGACCAGTTCTGCCACCTTGAGACTTTTTTTATATTGACCTTGCACAACAACTGTGTATATACACACCCCAACTGTACTTAATATGTCAAGTTTTCATACATATTAAAGATACAGAAGTATTAAAGATGTATTTGCTTAAAATGGCACAAAGTTTCACATCTTATATCTAGCTAATCTGTTGGTCCATACAGAAAGAAACTATATTACTTTTTTTTTTTAAAGTGGGCAGAAAAATAATTGTGTTGTATATTTGTGTTGTACAGTCTGTGTATCGTGTGTATATATAGATCAATATAATATTTTTTTCAAAGGAAAAGAATTAGAAACACATAGCTAGAAAATGCCACAGCCCATCAAAATATTCCCTCTTCCCCCTTCCCCCCCGCAATATGGTCATTAAGGAGACAAAGAAATGAAAGATACAGTTAATTAAAATCTAGCATTTTTAGAGGCTTTACCTTTAGCTTAATGGTATGCTAAAGGCTTTGTGGCATTCAGTCCTTCTCAGACTGCTGACTGTGTTTGTAGTTATTGGTTGTCTGGAATAGCGTATCTGTGGCCATTGTAAGAATGATTATGAACCGAATTTTGGCATGCTGAGAGTATTAGCTGTGTGCAGAAGTGCACTCGGGTTCTGGCCTTCCAGCTTACTGGAGGACCTGTGAGTGAGCTAGTCGTTGTGGTGGTTGAGCTCTAATTTTACATAGTTCAGCTAAAATAAAGACCTGTTTTTTCCTAGAGTAGGAATAGTCTGTCCAAAACCAGTTTTGTTTTGTTTTGTTTTTTTTAAACCAGCTCACTACAGTCGATGCATGAAACATGTGACCTGTTTCTTTTACTATTAATTATCAGTCTTGCTTACTCTGCTATATTTTGATATATCTTCCTGGAAATGTATGTAGATAAGTGGTTTAAAAAAGTATATGCAAGTGATCTGGTTCTATGGAACACACAGGCTTAAGTCATTGTCAGTTCATTTTTGGTTTAAATTGCCTGAAAATGCACTTTTTATTTCTTCCCCCAAACAGACAAACTTTTCTAGAAAATGGATTTCTATTTGCAATTGGGTTTTGTTGTATTTTTAACTCCTTGTTTGCATTGTCCTTGGCTTAGCCGTAATTCTTATAAACAAGAAAATAAAACAAGAAAAAAAAAAAAAGCAAAAACAAACAAACCAACCAACCCCCAAAAAACAAAAGCAAAACAAACAAAAAACAAAAAACAAAAAAAAACAAAAACAAAAAAACAAAACTTGCACTGGCTTGTCTCAATTGTGAAATACCATCAGATGGGGTGGGGCTGTGTGCCATATGTCAAATGCCTGTAATTTTCTTAATAAGCAAGTACATTTTGTTCAGGTGATAACTGAGGCCTCAATCAAGCTGAAAAATAAAAAAAATAAAACATTTTGCTTGAAATTTAAGAAGAAAATGTTTCTATTAGTGAAATTTTCTTTTTTTGTTTTTGAAGCACCCTGTTATCTAAAGAATCTCTTTGTAAGATTTTTTGTAAAAATTTTGTTTTACAAGATTTTATTTGAATTGTTTTTTGCAAGATTGTTATATTTCTGTATGAATGTATTTTTTTATTGGAATAACATAAAAAAGAAATTCTTATCAGCATCACGTGTCTGTTTTCCCTTCTTCTCTCCAAGTCTACACACCAATGTCAAGTACTATATTGCTGCTTTGTCTTGAGTCATACCTTTGGGTCAGGTCACTTTGTGGAAGACAAGCCCTGTTGGGAAAATAATTTTGGCAGTAGAAACTCAAAGTTCTTCCCTATCTGAGAAGCTGCTCTTGACTCATGGTTTGCCTCAGCGGAATAATAGTTAATGTGATTGTTACTGCAAGACTGCACCTTCATTTCAAATCGTTTTGTTCTGGAGGGTGAATGCACATGGACGAGTGTGGCGTGTGGGAAGGAGGTTCAGTGGGCATTCAGAGGGAAGGACAAAGCCAGGGAGGTGATGGCTGGCCTGGAGGCAGGCACTGTCCTTGACATCTGCAGAGCGTGGACCTTGGAGCAGAGCATGGGGAAACAAACCCCAAACCCTGGGGTGCAGCTGTGGGAAGGAGAGCTTGGAAGGCACTGAGTGAGATCTGCCTGCCCTAGGGCTGACCTGACCCACATGCTGGTGCTGACCTTCAACCTGTCCAGCACGAGCCTCTCTGAAGCACATTCTCAGAGCAGTGTCTCCTCAATGCATGCCTGGCATGCACCCTGGCTCCAGACCCATGCAGAACTAGTTTAATGTTGCTTTGTGGCTCCTGCTTCATGCTGGTGTCAAAAGTCCCTCTAGCACCGAGTAAAGACACTGGCAAAATGCCAGAGTTATATGCTGAGGAACTGTCTTTGAGCATGTGAATTCAGTTCCTGGTAACATATGGATTTAGAAATGGTCTAAAATGGTGCAAAATAACTGAAACAATGAATATAGATTGAGGCAGAAGCAATGTGGAAAAGCAACCTTCCCCAGTTAGCCCTGCAGTGGGCTAGTAAATGGACATAATGCCTGCATTAGGCACAGCAGAAATAGTAATTTAGGCAAATTGATGATCTGCAGTGGGAGGGGCACATTAAATTTTATCACTGGTCTATCTCATACAATGGAACATAGGGTCTTGTGGGAAATTTAGTTAAAGTTTCAATAGAAATAGAAAAGGCTAGTGAGGTTTAGGGATTGAGATATTTTGCCTCCTCATGTAGAAATGGAAATATTTTGAAAGAACTGAGCTTGACCTCCTTGGAGATTCTCCACCCAAAATGTTCAATGGGTGTGTAATATAGAACAAGGATTGGCAAATTTTTTCCTGTTTATTTGGTGTGTGTCATCTTGAGCTGTGTCATACTCTACCTTAAAAAAAGAAAAAGCCTGAAAACTTTTATTAAGGATGTTATTGAGATCCTGCTGGTTTTTTTTTTTTTTTTAATTTTTTTTTTAAATTTTTTTATTTTTTTTTAGTTCTCAGAAAAATTGAGCTGATAAAACACCAGTATGTGCAGAAAAAAAAAAAAAAAAGACTACTGACAGAGCTATTGGCAACAAGGAAACTACAAAGCAGAAAGCAATAGTGCATTTCAACATGCATATCTACTGCAGGTTTGCTTAATTCTGGATTTTGAAATGCAGAGCAGAGGGGAAGAGACGTGAATTTGAGGGTGAAGAAGTCAGGTTGCTGAGGTATGGACATGGATCATAACCTCTGCAAGTTCCAGCAACTTCAGCTGAGGTTAGAAGGGTGAAAAGGAGGACAGAGCCTGTGAGCCAACATGTTAGCACAGAGGTTAGATATGGCATGTTTGTGCAACCATCAAGATGAAACAGTTGAAATCCCAAAACAACCCATTTGGATGTTTGTTTTGGGGTTTTTTATCCTCTTGGGTGTGAAAAATGCAGGCATACAAGTGGTCAGTGCAAGTAGGGCGTATCACAGTTTACCAGTTTATTTGAACAACTGTGTATTATAAATACAGCATGAGTTTGAAGTTCACAATAGACAAATGATTGCTGTTTCATTAAATTGCATGTCCACATTGTTTAGAAGTTACTGACTGTCTCCCCTCCAAACCATTTTACCGTTTAAAATAAACTGAATCTGGAATGCTTGTGCCTGTTAAGGCATGTTGAAAGCAAGGTATATTTTATTCTTTCCTCTTTAGGAGTTGTTCCTGGTATCTTTGCCTTTGTGTCCAACTTTTGCCTCTTCCATTCTTCTCAAATACTTGGTCATTTTTTCTTTATTTTCTTTAACTGCTCTGAAAGCTCTGAGGAATAAAAACAACCTCTGTAAATCACACAAATAGCAGCAGCAAAGCTAGAAACCAGGGGAAGGAGGAACACTATGGCAATTGTTTCAAAAAGTAGCTGAGTGTTCTTTATGCAGCACCAAAAGAGTAGGTGACCTTACATATTTACACAACAGGGAGAGTTTTGTAAGAGGAAAGCTTCATGGTCCATCCATTGGAGGTCTCCTCAGCCTTGTCTGCAGAGTGGAGTTCAGGTAGACTGAAACAATAAGGGGAGCTCTAACTGTGTGAGATTGTGTGTAGGGACACATAAAAAAGGTTTCCCCTCCACTTTTTAAATAATTAAAGGCCTGGTATTTCCTCCTTGTTCCTCCATTTCTTCAGAAATTCCTTGGAGAAAAAAATGGCTTAGGAAATCTGCATAACTTTTTCCTTGGGCTTTTGCAGGTTTGTTTCCTCTGGTAGCACTGGTTTACAGACTCAGCAACATTACCAGCACTCCAGTTCTTTATTTCTGGTGACAAGAGGTTACCAAGCAATTCCACAGAAGTCTGCCTGTTTTTGCCTCATCAGCTGGGGTAGTGTAGCCAAGAGGCATTAGTAGGTACTTCTGAAATAAATCCTCTGACATGGCAAGAAGCTCTGCTGAGACTATACAGTCCAAGGCAATAGTATCTTCATATTTTTTCCCTTTAGCTCTTTTACCTCTAGACCTTCTGTTTCATCCCTTATTCATGGTCCTTAGATATATGGCATTTATTTTTGATCAAACCTGTAGCAATGCTGTCTCATAACCATTTGAGCTCTTACATTTAAGGGAGAATGAGCAGACAGAGTATTGCTTTTGCACATAGGTCTACAGAGGTTTAATCAGTCTAGGATTCATTGGAGCTACCCTGGGAAATAAGGGTTTGCAGGTTCATGCATTAATATTGTGAGCCCTTGGTCAAAAGCTCATTTAAGTCAAGGAGAAATTCCTCACTGAATTCGACTTGCTCCAGACAGAATCATTTTTTCATAGAGCTGAACCTGAGGAGAAAATACATTTGAAATCCATTCAGAACCAAATTTTCGTTCAATGACATTTATGACTGTATTTTGTCCATTTCCTGTTGAACATTTGATCGTTGGAGTTCACAAGTACAAGCATTGCAAAGATGATTTTTTTTTTAAACAGAAATGTGATTTTTTTTCCTCCTGAAATTTATTTTTGATTGCAGACTGATGATAAACCCTGTAATTTGTTCTGCAGTTTCACTTACACAACAGCTACATAATAATTTTGTAAGTTATAGCAGTGACTATTTTGAACTGCAGTGGTTTCAATCAGAATGCTCATGAAGTGTTAGCTGAGAAATTATTAACTGGAGAAATTAACTGGATTTGCAGGGAATCACAGCAACAAAGGTAGCCTTATGGCTTTAAAAAAATTTGCTGCATCAGATACAAGCCAGCACATTTTGTTAAAATGGAGAGAAACTATCCAGAAATTGCAATCAAGGCTACAGATCGGTCGTGTTCTTGAAGTATGGGTTTATAATTTGTCACAGGAAAATAACTCCATAAAGCAAAGCCACTAAGGTGTTTTAAGATGATCTATTATGTGGAGGTGTCTAGTACAGCCATTTTGGATCAGTTCATGATAGGAAACAGATGGTATATATGTTTATGTTTAACATTTAAGGAGGTATAGAAAGCAATTGGGAGGTGATGTATTTTGTTAATGGGCGAGTAAAGCCTCATATGTACAGTTAAAATAGAACGTAAAAAACAAGCAACATTTTTTCAGCACAAATGAGGCAATGCAACAACAGCTTAAGTAGATTTATTTGACTTGTTTCACTTTAAATAATTTTAATGAGAAATTCTCTAAATGTTTTGGAGCAGAGATAGAAAGTAATCTGGTAACCACATGTCTCGATGTATGCCAAGCTGTTCTTTAACAGCATTTTCTTTCAATATAATATAAATTTAAGTGGAATTAGCGTTGCTGAATATTAGTTCCTCAGTGCCTCACTTGCTAAACCTCCATATTATTTTTATTGCCTCTGTGTGTTTCAGAAATAGAGTGTGTGGTCAGTTCTGGACAAAGGCAAATTATCTAATGGTGCTGGGAAGGCAGTGTATTGGTGAATTCTGTAGCAAACTGCTTGGTAATAATTCAGGAAGGAATTGCAGATCTGCACTGGATACAGTAATATATTTTTCTGGTAATGTGCTACCTTTTGGATTTGATACTGAATATATCAAAAATCTAGTTATGCATTCAAAGCTGTATTTTTCTGAGCTTTATGTACTTCACCTTACACATGCAGTAGTATGTTTTTTTCATTTATAAGATTTATCTTCAAACATGCACCAATGTGACTAATGCTCATTTCCAAGCTCTGCTAGGCAAGTTACTCAGTCTTCTGGGGTTTACTTTATTTGTTTTTGCTAAGTATGAAGGGGACATTGAGGGCAACTGGTTTTTAGTAGATCCTCACTGTAATTAATTATTCATCAGCAGTAGAAGTATTAGCAGCAGCAGTCAGACATGCAGCGGAGGCTGAGATCTTGCTGTTGTGAACCTACAGGGAGAGAGGCTCTTCCATCCAGGTTCTGCCTAATTAGGCCACGACACATTTGGAATTACCCACATCCAAAGAGAGAGAAAGTAGTTTTGCAACCTGTTCTGATGATCTCAGCATTTTTTTTTTTCTTTTTCTGGTCAGACAGTTTACCCTGGTGATGTTATAATATCCATTTTATAATTCCATGCAGTCCCCCTGTCTGTCACAGATGGATTAATTCTGGATTAATTCTCACAATGATGGGAACTCCCCATGAAGAACATAGGGTTTCAATGCATTTTAGTGCATTCTCAGGTGGGACCTTGTAATGTGCATGCCTGTCCCACGTAATTGGGTTATTTCTTATTTCATAATTTTGTTTTCTATTTCTAACCACTTCCTTCTGCAATAACTTCAGTATGTTCTATGTGAAGTTATTTTGATCTACTCAAATTTCTTCTTAATTTGAAAAAAAAAAAAGTTCAGAATTTATCTTTTATCCCATAAATAGAAAAAAGTAAATAAGAGATGTAATAATGTTATAGTATTAATGGGATTTGAGCCTTGGTAGGAAATAGATGCATTATTCATAAGGATAGATGGTCTTTAGTGTCCCAACAACCCCTTGTGGGGCTTTGGAGGTATTAGATTGGTCACTGGAGAGAAGGTTGCACTAATGCTCAATAAGCTAGACTAAAAATATCACTAGAATTATAAAGCAAAAACCTAATCAAATCCTAAATAAAAATGCGATGATACAAATCCATCTCCTAGTTATCTCCAGAAACCACCCTGCCTCAAAGGGCTGTCAGTGACTTGTCCCTCATTATCTTTAATCAAGCAGAAGGGAGGCTCTGAGCCCAGCAGTGGGTCTGTGTGAGGAGGCACTGCAGGTGAAATCCACGGTCTGTGCTCCTTCCCTGCCAGCCAGGGCCAGGGCAGTGAGCACACAAAGGGAGGCACAGTCTGCACAGGACCCCTCAGCTCCTCTCTGGCTGCTCCTGATTCCCATCCCCAGAGCCCAGACCACAGATTCTTCACCAGGCAAAACCAGCCTGGATGACTGCAGGTAAAAATGATGTGGTAACACGCAACAGAGAAGCTGACTAAAGGAGATTTCTGCAATAAGGCTTCCAGCACTTACACAGATGGGATCTACCCACACTCTGGTCTCTGTGCTTCGTGACAGGACATTATTTATCTTAATTATAATGGATAACTTTAAAACTAAGGGGGGAAAAAAAAAAAGAAAGAAAAAAAGGACTGTGTATTCTCTTGCATTCAAGCAGATTAGGCATTGTAGTTAAAATATTTGTCAGAGGAGCTAAAACTCCAAGCTGCCAAATAAATATAACCATGTAATTCAATATAAACAAATATCTTTTTCATTAGACATTAAATATCTTAAGACGATGAGGTCATAAAAGACTCGTGTGTTTGGCCAGGAGAGAGAGGAACATTCATAAAGAGCTGTGGGATGCAGCTCCTTTTGGAACAAAGAGCAGCATCCAAAATCTGCTCAAGTAGCTCAGTGTAAATCACATTAAAGCCTCGTTTCTGAAATGAGGTCTGTGCACTCACCCTCCTGACCCTCATCTGCTGTCCCCTGAGACACTCCAAATTTACAGGACTTCTTTGGAGCACCCCAAAGGACAGGGGCCACCTCTGATGTCCCAGAAGGAAGATATCCTCAGCCAGAGTCTGGGGTGCACCAGGACCCTGAGGATGGTGAACTGAAGTGGAGAGGGTGGCTCAAGCTTCATTCAAGGAAAAATGTAGATCTTTGTGATACTGGTGTTTGAAAACACAAATTAGAATGTAGGTGCTGAGACAAAACCTTCAGCCTTCATCCAGTAGCACTTGGCTTTTGTCAGTGTTTGGTAAGAGTGCTCAGTTTATGCCTGCCTAGGTCCCCTTTACCAGAAAAGGAAGCAGAACCCCCATCACTTTGCTGTGTCCTTTAGACCCATGACATGTAAGTTTGAGCTCGAATTTTAAGTTTAAAATTAAGTTCCTAATGTGAAGGCATTACAAACACAGTGACTGATTATTAGGACCCCAAGCATTTAATATTTTTTGTTAAAATTTATATACATATGCACACACATGAAAAGGAAACAGATTTGCTAGTCTAATTTTTTTTATTTTCTTTATAATATCACATTTCAATGAAACAGTGTCCTTAAAAAGTCATCTGTAGGATTGATAATAGTATTTCATACTTAACCTGAGGTGTAAGGTGAAACCAGCTGTAAACACTAAACAAAATCAAACAGTTTGGGCTAGTGAAACAGATTTTAAAGAAAAACAAAAAACATCACAAAAACCCATTAAAGACAAAGAAATAAAGCCAACTTTTAAGGTGGTTTGGTTTTGTTTTCTTTTTTTTTTAATCTAACACATTGTGGGAATATGAGTAAGTAGATACATCAACATAGCAGTTGTTGATTGCTATTTTCAGTGAATCATAGATCCATGTTTCCACAAGTTAGGGACAAGATCCTTAAAAAATATAAATTACTAAGTGAAATGTTGCCTTAAATGTCTGAAAGTTGCACTTTTCTTGGGATTTTGTTCAGTTTTCACTAATTTAAATTCTGTATTTTGGATCCAGAGAGCACATTTGATACACATTTGCATGATTTTTTACAATAGAAGTTAGAAATTTCTGTTTTAAAAATGTAAGTTATGAAACTAAAAAATAAAAAAGTCAAGTTACTCATGGTCATACAAAGAAATGGTGTGAATTGGTCATGCTGAGGCAAGTGTGTGCAAATGAAATCATTTGGTAGAGTAGATAGGTAGTTTCCTTGATTTCATGGGCCAGAAGGGATGAGCCATACCTTTCAGGCTGACAATGTCTGGGAAAAAAAGATGTTAAAGCAAAACCACCCCCAAAATCTGGCAACATGGTCCTTCTTCACCTGAAGTCCAGAGAAGCAGCTGAGTCTCAGAAGTGTCTGAGGAGTGTCATTAGATATTCCTCTGTGGGAAGTCCATGTGAGCATTGCTCTGTACTGGATCTTTTTTCCTTTGTGCAGTTCAACCTTACATTTTTATCTCATTATTCTTAGCAGTGGTAAGTAACTATGACAGGAAGACAGAGTGGAAAATTAAGGCTTGTTAAGACTATTATACACCAAAAGGATCATGTCACAAATGAGATTTCAGTCTGCCCAGTTTGGGATATAATTAAGTTATCATGTTCAAGGTGGATGGGTTTGAGACAATAAAAGGGCAGTGGAGGTTGTTCAGTTTCTAAGAGATGAATCTTTTTATGCTGAGGGGTTCTGTGGATGTGATTTTTGGAGCAGTGAGGGCCACCAGCTCTCTCCCAGCTGTTGAACAGAGTCTTCTGCTCCTGGAAAGGGAGAGCAGCTCCAGGGATACCACCATCCTTCAGGATGCTCTCCCTGCTAAGAAAATGCTTTTTGATTGTGTCTCGTTTCTGTGGGCATATCATCAGTGTGCATTCTCCTCTGGCTTTGCCTTATAGGAACCTCTCAAAAATAAGAACAATAAACTTAGCACCCTGTGTAAGACTGACATACACTGAAAATTTCACTGTCACATAATTCACTTTTGAGGAAAGTATATTTAAGGTGGTGAATAATAAGCATATGCCAATACTATGGACCCGGCAAGGAAGTGTCAACAAAACTGCAACAGGAAAACAGTGAGGCTTTTCTTGGTTTTGAGGGAATACAATGAGTCTAATGTTGCTGCTTTCTCATTTTTTTCCTATGCTATCAGCATGGAAGGCTGGGCAGGACTTTGCTGAATCACTGCTCAGAAGTCAGTCCAAAATGTGGGTGAGTCAAGCAGTGTATGGGCTACAGACTGGCATGTGTGTTTAGTGTCAGTAGGGTTTGTCGTGCAATTCCTGAGGGCATAATGGATGAGGGCTTTTTGCCTGCAAGTAGCCACAATAATTATATGAATCACTCAGGGAAAATTATATTGAAAGATATCATATCATAAAGCTGCAGAGTTTTCCACTGAAAGCAGCAGCTTAGAAGAGCTTCAGAAGTATGTTAACAAAGATGGTGCCTTGCTGAGCTTTCTATTATTACATTCACACAAAGAGATCGAGCTGGCATGGGGGAGGGAATGTTGGAGGAAGGAAAGGAAGAGAAGACAGATCATAAAGAGTGACAGATAATGCTTTTAAACATTATACTCTTCATTTCCAAATTCAAGATATAAACGCAAAGTATATGTTTGGGGTTTTTTCCCCCCTAGTTATCTTTATTCCTCCCTCCCCCTTTCTTAACTCTGCACAAAGAGTAGGACAGATCTGTCCTCAGGGTTTTGCTCTGCTATCTTTCACCTTTTTCAGTCTGCCACTTCTTCAAAAGGAAATGCTGTCTATTTGTGATTTCAAGCTGTGCAACTAGTGAAATATTAGCCAAGACCTAAGTCCCTGCTCTGACAAAATAATTTTGCTTTCAATAAAATCTTGGGGCAAGGGGGTGCAGGGGAGGGAGTGGTGGGGGGAAGATGGGAGCTGACAGGACCCAGATATAACCAGCAATAACAAACAATTGACACTGTATTAAAAGCATCAAACAGCCCTACTACCTACATAGTAAATTTCTTCCTTACCTCCCCTTTGCCATGTTGGAATATTATGGAAATGGGGGTCCTGTGGGATATGAAGGCAGAAGCACAGTGTGGAAGGCAGCTCCCTCCTCATCCTCAGGACAGGGAAGAATGGGACAGTGGTGTCTCTGAAAACATTTGTTAGTGGTCACACTCGTGCAGGGGAGCAGTGCACAGCAGGACAAGCCCTGGGCATGGGGCTGTGCTGCTGCAGAGGGGCAGGCTCAGAGCTGTCCCTTGGCCAGGGCAGAGGGGTGACCCCAGGAGCCCCAGCCCTGCTCCCCATCTCTTCACACCACCACCAGAGGATGTTTCCCACTCTGGCAAACACACATGTGCCTGTCCACATGGACGTTGCTGTAACACAGTATTTCATCATCTGCATCATTATTGCACCAGCGAACTTGGCAATCCCAACTTCTTTGCTGAGGATTCTTAATGACAGACTACAGTAAGAAAGAATTGCACAAAAGTTGTGTATTTGTCGTTAAGGCTGGAAAACAAAGAATATCAAACAGCCAGAGCTGCTTAGGAATGAGGGAATTAAATTAGCCTACCTGTGCCCCACTGTGCTGAATCTGGTCCAGCTTTCTAGAAATGCTGATTCAGCAAAAGCAAGTGGCAAGGAATCTAACTGGAACAGCAGGAGCAACTAGATTTCAAAGTTTCCTCTTGTCATAAACACTTTTCTTCAACTTACCAGGCTTGAAATTGCTTGTACATACATTAAAGAATCCTTCTTACCCCCTGCTCGTTTTGCAGTACAGGAAGCCACTACTCTTCTTAAAGCACATATTTTGGGGAAAGAACTTTGTATAAAAATCTTGATTTTTCATAAAAAACAGCAGCAGCATGTTTCCACAAAAAAAATCATGGTAAACTCTTTTTTCTTTTTTTTTTTTTTTTTTTTTTTTTTTTTTTTTTTTTTTTATGATTAGTTCCGTAACTATTTTGACTAAAAATATTTTTTGTTTATTTATTTGCTTGCGACATGTAGAAAAAAAAAAATAAAATCCCTAGTTTTAGAATACTTTCAATGGCAACAACTCACATTAACTATTAATGGAAGCAGATGTCTGAAATGACCCAGATTTCTTCTTTTTGCATTGTTATGAGAAATAGCTGCATGCAGAAACCTGCATTTCTGGCAAGCAAAAGTATTTTGTCACTCACATCTCCTTGACCTATAGGCTAAAGCAGAGAAAGACATATCTCTTCTAAAATGAAGCTACAACTTCAATTTTAAATCTAACCATGATAAAACCTATGTGAATAATATGTCAGATGAGCATAAAATCGACTGTCTAAGAATATTAGCTCCTTAGAAATATCATAGACTCTTTCCTCTGATGTCTATTTAAATTTGAGGATATCCCCATCAAAGTCAGTGGAGTCAGAACTGTGTAAAACTGACATGATGGAAGGGTGTGATCCTGCCTGCCTGTGTAACATCTACCATCTTCATCAGTTCAAAGACTGAACTTGGGCCACACATAAAATAGACATTGTTTTCTGAGGAAGGCATAGCTGCCAAAGAATTACACCTGAAAAACATCTGTGAGCTTAGTTTTGATCTCAGTCCACCCACTGTGCCACCACTACATGATGTGCCACTGTGCCATCACTACAGCAGTTTCAGAGCATTTGTCATACACACAAAGCTGTGTTCAGACACAAATTTGGGCTTTCTCTGAGGAGCAGGAGGTGCATTTCCCACATCCCAGAGCCCTGGAGACTCAGGCTCACCTCCTGGGCAGTGTTTAGGCAGAACTGGCAGCAGGACATCATCCTCACCAGCTGAGGAAGGCAGCTGTAGGTCTCTGCTTTGGGATTCAGTGTGGAGCTCCTACATCTGCCTGTGCATGGTACAGGCAATATACATCCATAAACCAGGGTCTGGTTTCAGCCACTCACCTAAAACACCACTTTGTAGGTGTTCAGATCCTTCCTTGTACTCACTCCTAACACATTTTCTTCAAAAATCTCACTCGTGGGTAGTCAATGTTATAAGGCCTGAATGTGTGTGTGTAAATATATATATATATATATATACACACATTGCATTTTAAGCTAGGTAGCTCACTGTTACTGACTTTTACAAGAAAAGTATTTTTGAAATAAATAGGAAAATTAATATTGACTTAAACAGCACAGAAAAACATTTCCTATTTGAGAATTCAGGTGGCTAAAGAATAAATGAGTCACTATGTGGTACCTCAGTAGTTTCACAATATTTTATTTTATTGGTGGGTCAAATGAGTCGGCTGACTGTAGGGAGGATTTAAGACAATAGATAATTAATGTAAAGGTGAGTAAAAATATATACTGCATACCTTTGTGTCTCCACATGTTACTTTTCCTTAATCTGATACCAGACCCATTTGATGAAAATGACTCAGCTTTTGCTGAGTTGGCCCTGCTGCTGACAAACTCACCCTTAGGAAATGACATTTTCTCCTCCCAGAAGTGCACTTGCAATATATTGTCAATTTTAAAGGCTGAAATTTTCAACCTTTAAAGAGTAAAAGAATGTGCTTCTAAATTCTTTTTAACTATTGTAAAATAATATGTTTTTATTTCCCTTGAGAAGAATGTGAAAACATGAGGTAAATATCATCAGTAAAATTTCTCCATAAGGCATGAAGAATCAGCTTTAATCTGTCATGATTTTTCTTCTTTTCAGTGAAATTACTGCTTATTGTCCATTTCCACTAAAAGCTAAGAAGGGAGAATAATTTAAAAAATATGTTTTGTTTGCCTTATTTGAATCAGCACATCTCCAAACATGACAGTTCAATTACCTGCTGAAGATCTAATTCTCATTAAAAAACCAACAACAAGCAAAAACCAACATTTAACCACCCTTTATGTATTTTATGGGTTAATTAATTTTATAGGTTAATTTGTTTTACAGGCTTAATTCACACAGTATTTATGAGGCCTCTGGCCCTGCTTTGGTTCACAGTATGATCCTACAACATTTCTGATTCTATGATACTGGACTGTCCCTTCCAGACTGGAGTTCTATTTTCAGCTATTGTGAACCAGGGTAGCTCAGTAGATGCATCAATTTATACTGCATTTGAATCTCTGAAATTTGAGTCTGTAGTCCTTTCAGGATTATTGTTAAAGTGAAATAGGCTGAAGGAGGAAAAATTATGAAGTCTAAAAAGGTTTGGAACATTTTTTCAGGTGGCCTTCTCCCTAGTGAAATCAGAGCTCTATCTATAATTTATGGGCAGAACAAGACACCTAAAAATAGGGTTCAAAAAAGCCAGTGCTTTGTGTGAAGTATTAAACAGTAGGAAATGACAAAGAAATGTTCAGACTTCTCTGCCATCAAAGGTTGTTAAATGAACACAGGGCTGAAGGAAAACACCTTTTCCAATTTTGGATTTGCAGCTACAAATGACTCCTGGAATTAGTTTCATCTGTCAGCTTCATCTTGTCTTGCAAAGAGCAGAAGTGATACTCTCTTTCTATGTGTGAGATCCACGTTCATATATCTCTGAAACCCACTTTGGGGCAAGAAATTGCACCAATGCTTTCCACAGCTGAGAAAAACAATCATTCTCCTTGGGAAATTCTGGAATGCTGCTGAAATTCAATATTCAACTAGAACTGCTCCATTCAATATAAATTAAGAAAATTCTCACTGAAAGAGAGACTAGAATTTTATCTCACTAGTCTCCTGAGTTATTTTCTCCATTCTTACTTAACCCCTAAATCTCTATATCTGAAATCACAAAAATATCAGATTTGAACTTAGTTCTCCCCTATATTAAAAAGATCCTTTAACTGCCAGGCAAACTGAAATTAGGGAGGGATACTCATTAAATATTTTGGTTTTGTTTTAGAATCAACATTCAGATGAGTGTGTTAGCTAAGTGGGGAGCTCAGGTGCAATTCAGTGGTTTGGTTTTTGAGAATGTAAGACTGTGAATTTCTGTGTAAGAGGTACAGATCAATGGAATTTTACAGATTATGCAGAATTTGCCTAATCCATCTGAAGCCAGTGGTAACCCTCCCAATAACTCCAGTAGGATTTGCACATGGCTACCTGTGTGTCTGTTGTTCTGGGGTGATGTGTGTTGCTGATTTCTTCACTGTGACCACAAAACTCCATGTGTACTTGTAACAGGATCAGTAGCTTCTGCCTGTGCATCTATATTTTTGTTTAGCTTTGTTTAGTTTCTTTGTTTTGTAGGGGTTGATTTCTGACTTTGTACACTTGAAGATTTTTCTAATACAGTTTTGATTTCTAGGAATTCCTTCCTTGCCTTTGGTACTTGAGAGTGGGAAACAAAAGCAGAATTTCTGGAGCCATGTACTGTGTGCTCACAAGAACAAGTTCCTTCCCCTTCCTCCTGCTGCCTGAAAGACTATCTGATAAAATCAGTGCATTTATTTTCACATGACTTTTGGTGCTCTTAAGATCTAACATGCTATCTGGGTAGGCATCAACATTTTACAGGAATCTTTTTTTGCACCTCCAAATTCATAGTTCTCCATCAAAGATTTTAGCCCAAAGAGCAGTTAATAAAGCTGGATGACCTCTTGCTCTAGGATTTTTTAAGTCTCTTTCAGACTAAAATTAGATTTCCTCCTTTAAGAAGAGAAACAGACCAATGTGTGACCCTTGAATTGTCAATCATCTGGAAGTAAAGCAGGGAGCTGATTTCTCTCAGAGCAGCAGAATGAAATGCTCCAAAATAATAATAATAATGTGGCTATACATATTTATAAGCTCATCATTATTAGTCTTTAGTATGATTGCTCCTATCTGATATTCAATGGTAATTTTGGCCCATGGATATATACTTTGCCTTAGTTCCACAAGATACTTTAATTTCAAATAAATCATGCTTTACATAAGTTAACCACTAATTAACTGGCAAGTCTCAAATAATAGTCATCTATGGGTGTAGCATCCTTCTGTTACACAAAAGGGAACACCCAAGATTCAGAGATGCCCATAATAGAAAAAGAATGGTAAAGGCCAGAAAGATTCAGAAGAAAAAAAAAAAAAATCACAAAATTTTATTAGCAAACTACACATTCAGCATGGAAATTAGTATATATTTGCTCCTAATTTCTAATAATAAAGGAAAAAAGAGGAGAGGGAGGAAAGAGGAAGTTAAAGTGAGATCAGGTAGGAGAGGAAAGATCACCTGCCCTGGGTCCAGCTCCATCCAGGTGACAAAGCACCAGCTGCTCTTTGTGGGGTTCCTTTGCACAGCTCAATTTTCCCCACCCTGAGATTTGTTTCTTATTCTTCACGCAAATGAGTGAGCATGTGCAGTTTGTTCTTCTGGACCTTTGTGGACACGGTTTGAGGGGCTTTGAGGGGCTCTTGGTGCTCTTGGTGCCTTGGTCCTGCCTGCTCCCCCACCCTGCTCCTGAGCCTGTTCTGTGTGGTGGATCAGAGCAGGAAAATCAGCCCCAGAAAGGTGCAGACCCTGCTCCAGCCACATCCTGCTCTAACTTGCCCACTTGAGTGGGCATTGTTGCTTGAGGCATAGCACACATTAACTCCTTACTGCCCAGACCTCCACAGTGGTAACTGAATGCTCTAATCATGTTTGATAAGTGTCTACACATTGTCCAGTAGTGTTTAACATTTCAGTTCATAACCTGGGAGTAAATACAAAGCCAGTACTGAGAAATAAATTAATGGAGCAACACTGGGAAGAAAAGCAAATAATAATTAATTGATGAAGGGAGAATTCCCTTTCACACACATGCATTTTAAAATAGCGAATTAAGCAATTGCTTTCTAGGAATAAAGATGGTAGACCATATGTTTAAAATAAGGGGCTATACTGTGGAAATAATTTTGCATTTGCAAGCAGCTATAAGAATGCAGAATAATGAAATAATATGCTAAAAAAGAAAAAAAAAAAAAAAAGAAATGAATACCAAGAGGCTTATAAAGGTTTTTCTTTGGCTGATATACAGGAATGAGGGGGAGAAGGGACACATTTTTTTTCCTTGTTGTGTAGTAAAACGGATTCTGTACAGTTATGGCAGCCATATGTTACAAAAGCAATTGAAAAATTAGGGAAGATGCAAAGATAGATGCCACACCTTTAGAGATATCACAGTGTTTAATTGACCAAAAAACACACTGAAAGGAAGCTTATTTACAGCACCTAAAAGAAACCTAAATAATTTCTCTCATACCTGGCAGGTGAAAAAGACCGAAATAAGAAAATAACCACTTGTTTTCCAGAGATCATTTTCCTCATCCTTTTATATTCATATTGTTAAAAGGCAGTTGTAGCTGCTCCTGTACAGCAGAATGTGCCTCTAAGTCATACACACGATCACAGGACATGGGCAAATGCTGAAAACTAAATAGCCTTTTAATTTAGGGATGGGGGAAATGAAAGAGACCAGTAGTTAGAAGAGGGAATCAGACAAATTCAAATGAGAAGTAAGACACAGAATTTTAGGAAAGAGGAAGATTAGCTGTTTGAGCAATTTGCCAAGGAAACCAGGGGAAACTTTGATGTCTGCAGATAAAGACTGGATCTCTTTTTGAAAGGGATGATTCTATGAAATAAATTTTTGACACTAGGACTGGAATAAATGGGTGAAATTTTATGGCCAATATTGTGCTTCAAAGGTTGGAGCAGAGATCTTTGGCTTTAGATTTCACTTCTGAGAGCCTCTGAATGTAGAAGGAGAACACAGTTTCTCATTAATATAAAGGGAAAAAGTGTGACTGGTTAAGCAGTGGTACTGGCAGCCAGGAAATCATTAAATCTCCACCCGTAGACTTTCAAAACTCAGATGGCAAATGCCCGGGACTACATGGTCTCTAGAGGTCCAGTCCAGTATGAACTTTTCTTTAGTTTTCCTGATGTGCAAGATGCTGGTGACATTTGATTCTACTTGCATTTATAAAAATTAAAAAGCCTGTGGGTGGACTTCAATTTCTAGCAATGTCCTGTTGTTATCTGACTGAAAAATGGATGGTCAGTACAACTTTTTATCTGGGTGTGATCAAAGACAAAATTGCATATCTTGAAGACTTTTGATAGTTGTGGTAAAGAGTCCATATATATATTGATTTATAGTGTTGATAAATTTATTGTTTGCAAATATATTATTCTTGAAAACATTAGAGAAAAAAACCCTAAATAATTGGTAATCCAACCTAGATGTTGCTTTTCTCAGGTTAATTTTATAAATAATAAGGGTTTTGATCATGCCCCTGCCTCCACTCATATTTTGATACTGTGAGGTGTGCAGGAAGGATATTCTCAGTTAGGACAGTGTGGCTTATTACACTTCATTTCAAACCCTGTTGTGAGTTTGAAAACTGTGTGCTATGGACACAGCAGGGAATGCAAGGCAGGGAGGAGCACCAGAGCTTCCCCTTCCTGCAGGTGCCTGGCAGGAGGGCCCTGCCTGTGCTCCTCTCCATCACAGCCTCTGGCCACAAAACTCCAACATTTCACCTCCAGCTCAGCTGCTGTGTCTTTTGCCCTTCTACTGCACCAAAGGAAATTTTAGTTTAATGTTTTTCCACATTAAGTGTTATAGTGAAATCATTTCATTGCTTCTATTCTCAAATTAGTAAACCAAAAATGTGCCAAGGGGAGTCAAATTGTTTCTCACAGGGGCAAAGCAATGGTGATCTTGTTTATCTGCAAGCAGAGCAGCTAACTGGGCAGGAAGATACTGTGATTTAGCACCTATGCCCTTAGATTTTAATCCAGTGTAAAGTGACAGATTGTATTGATCTCAGTGCTGATTTACGCTATTTATTTTTTATTTACGCTATTTATTTTTAACTTGCCTAAATTCCCTATCTACTCTAGCATTGCTGATGCAAAAAGAATTAAAATACTCCAGATCAATCTAGTCTCCCAAAGTAACAATGAAACATTTATAACTGCATCAAGGAAGGTGCACAGAAGCTCTTTTATTCTATGCTGCTCTTAAGAGTTAAGTGAAATTACTGAAGCATGTTCTAAATTTTATCAATCATGACATATTTTATGCTAGCATAGCATATTCAACAAGTGCATTAGGAGAGTGCTTAGCACTTTGTAATTACACTCATATTTCACTTTAAGATAATTTCGTGCTATTCTTTCAAAACACGTCAAATGTGGAGCTGTAGTCTTGAAACAATAGGATGTGACATTAAAAATTCAGATCTAAAATTCACTTCTACTTCCCTAATGGATATAACTGAAATACAGTGGGAAACTTTCATTCAGAAAAACTCTGTAGTCAAAGAGATACTATTGATTTATGTCACTGCTAATTTAATGAAATTTCCTTCTTTCTTTTCCTACTGTGCTCAATGAAAAATCAGGTTTTCAGTATTAGTTCTCTCAGTAAAAATTTATATATTATATTAACACTTCTGATACTTGGAATTTTACATAATTAAACAATTATTTATGACACATGATTTTTACACCTGTGAGGAAATTTCTGGCTGAGTACCAATAGTGTGGATAAAAAGAAAAAAAAAAGGACAATTTCCTCTGTGGATATGTGTTTATATTTAGTTGTGTTTCATGCAGAGTCTGAGAAACAACTAGACAGTGCATATTTATCCACATCAATTTCAGTGGGAATGTCAGAAGATGTTGTAAAATCAGGGTTTCAGCAGGAAAACAGCAAGTCTTGGTCCTAATAGGACAGAAGTTTTGAATAGAGAGGAACTGGAGCCTATTAATGCAATGACAAGTCAAGGAGAGCCATGTGAATGGTACCAGGAGGAATTGCTGGGCTGGATTCTAAAGGCAAAGGGAGAGGTGGTGGTCTCAGCAGAGCAAGGGGCTGTGTCTGTGCCAGCCTGGCCAGGGGTGCAGAGCTGTGCAGCAGTGCCTGTGACCCAAGGCTGTTCCCACTCCTCACTGGGCTGCACAGCCCAATTCCCTGGTGTGCACAGAGGGAGAGCCTCTCACCACCTCAGCACCTCAGACCATGTGCAAGGAGGCACTGCAGCTAGGACACCAGCCCTCTGCCAGCTGAGACACTTCAGGTTTATTAATAATCACCTGGGTGAGGAAATGGAGTGCAGTTCTGGTAGCAGAGGATGAGGCTCTCTCTGTCTGGGGAGCCAAGCAGAGGGGAAGGGAAGGCTGCCACCACCTCTGCCTCCACAGCCCCTCTGTGCCAGTTGTTGTGCTGTGTGACAGAGCTCAGCTTTAAATATTTGCACTCTGCTGTACAACCTAGAGGCACTCGAGACACAGGGATAAAGCTGGGGGCTCAGGAGAAAAGGTTGTGCAGCTACTGGCTCAGCACCTGCTGTGGGGAAATGTTCATGGGCTCTGCAGGGCAGGACAGGGCTGTGCTGTCTGGAAACACAATTGTTTTGCTGCAAAAATCTCACCAGAGGTAGCCACACGTGGGGCATTTCAATGGAAAATGAAGAGAGAGACTCATGACCCAGTACATTTCACATCTGGATTATCAAATTACATTTAAAGGACACTATCTGAGAAATTAAGAATACAGGCTGGAACAGGGCTTTTTGTATATGTACAAAGCATGCAGCTCTGACATGGAGTTCTGCAGTTTGTAACAGCAGGATCAGCACCTGATGAACTGACTTACAAACATTGTTTTGCTTTAATTAAGACGAATACTGCAGACCTCAAAGGATTGATGCATATTCATGTAACATATATAGCTGAGGCCATTCAGCTGAACAGAGATTACAGCCCTCAGGTTATACGAGGCTCTAATGAAGTTTGTGTCACATGTAATATCTCAGTCATGCAACGTACTGTGATTTTTGTTTGGTTTCTTTTCAATCAAGGTTCTCAGTAGGTTTTCTTCATGACTCATTTTCACATTCTCATGAAATGCAACAAAGAGTTGCTTAAATCACTGTGGTTATCCCAGGCTGGGAAAATTCACAGGTGAGTATGTCATGTTGTTTGGCACGAACAGTAACTAGACAGTTCCTTTATTTAGTGTAATTAATCCTGCCTGCAAGTAGTGGCATTTTCCACAGACTGCACCATTAAGTGGAAACCTAGTTTTGAAAATTGATGCTAGTTCCTCAGTTGCATTCTTGGTTAAGGTTGGGTGTGTAATATCCCACAAGGTCATTTAAGGGAAGGAAGTACCTCATGTTTCCCAACATCATCAGTCCAGTCATGACCTGATTTTGCAATCCTACTCATATTAGGCAATTCCCTTGCATGCTGTAGGATTACTTGCAGTAGCTCAGGCCACTTGCTTTGAAGGATGACGACCTTGAATCTAAATTATCTGCTCCCTAATGTCCTTGGCTGTAGGAGAGGAAACAATCTCTCATACAGAATTAGAAGAGGAAGATGATCTTGAATGAGCACATGCAAATAACCTCCTACCACTTGTTTAATCGAGTAAGAGGTCAGCTCCCAAGAAAAATTTACATCCAGGATGTATCACTACCATTATATAATATCTACCAAAAATATTTGCTGCAGTGGAAGTGTAGAACACGGGGTTAATAACCATTGCAAATGTTCTTTGCTGAATGCCAAGCCAGCCCAAAATAAAGCACTCACTGTGCATTAAACAACAGCATCTAATGGTGGCAACCAAGGGGTCAGACAACATTATTGCTTCAAGTTCTCATTCTGTGGATGCATTTTTGGCCTTGAATCCCTCTTTACAGTATAAATTGCCAGCTAAAGGAGTATTTTAAAAGCAATCCTTTGAACAGGAGTGGGAAGAGCATTTAAGCAGCTCCGAAATCCCCATAGACACAGAGATGGTAGAAGCTGTCAGGGGGATGTACTAATAACCCCCAGAAATGTACTATGATTGCCATTCTCCTTCCTTCAGTTCTAAATTTCCCCCTCTCAGGCCATAAATGCACAGGTCAAGTCCACCTTGGCCTCAGAGATCAAATATGTTCTCTGCAGCATTAACTTCCAGGGACTTTTCATTTTTTCATTTCAGATTTTTTTTTTCAGAGGTTGAAATGAAACCTTACTTTTTATTTTGTGAATTATTTTAATAGAAATCTTTTTTCTAGGAATCCTCATGGAGGATTATTCTATGTTGCTGCTAGTCCTTGGGTCAAATTTTCTCTTGTTGTAGTGATTTAAATGGAGCTTTGCCAGCTTACAGCAATAGGGGATATATTCCCATGAGTTTTATATCATGAAATTTTATTGCTGATGTTGGTTCCTGGGGTTGCCACATACCTGAATAACTCTGGGCAGAAAACCAAGAACTCCATATGATATTAGTTCTGTTTGCTGCACGTGAAACTTCACTGATTTCAGTTATCCTCAGGTTTATATTGTCTATAAAGTGAACACTATCATCAGAGTATCTCATATTACAAAGGCAAAGAAAAAAAGGCTTCCTATAATATTTTCTTGCAGGCAAATAAGGGCAGGCTTTCTCTAAAACATCTGTTGAATTTAGCAGCAAGGCCCAATGCAGCAGAGCCAGATCTCTCTAATCCCCTTTCACCTCTAATATTTTCCTCCACAGGCTGTTGTAGGTCAGCTATTCCTACATTGACTATTCTAAAATATTGGTTGTTTATAGTAAAGCTTTTTGCAGTAAAGATTGTACAAACGGAAAACAATTCTGATCAGCCTTACTGAAAATATTTTAAATTTGTTAGTCACAAGAATATTTTTTTGTTTATGATCATGAATGAAATAAATTGCATTAAATTATTAAATTAAATCTTCTACTAAAGCACAAGAAAAATCTTGTTATTTCAGTTAATGAAGTAACAAGAGCAGTTAACCTTGTAAGGAATTAACGAGTTGTGTTGGAAAGGTTTGTAAAGTAGATAATGAGGAAGTTGAAGCAGAGAGTGTGCTTGAAAGACCCATGAAGCTGTTTTGTAGGGCATTTGACAAGTTAATATTTGACAGCATTGCCTGTAATGACACCGTAGAATATGCATGATGTAATTCTTTAGTTATCCAATAAATGTTTAAGTGTTGTGTAAGGTGGGCACTCAGTCAAGGCTTCCAAACGTGGATATGAATGAGATACTTTGTGAATAAGGAAACCAACATATTTAACAATGTGGAGGAGAGCAATCTGGCCCTGAAAAGAACACTCTGATAGCTCTCCTTCATTTGCTCCTGCTAAATCAGAATAACCTTTTGATAACAAGCTGTTAAGATTAACTTATAATACTTGTGCATATGCTCAGAACTGGAGTAAAAATTTACAGTTTGTTGGTTTTAATGGGAAAGAAAACAGTATTTTCTACAATAGCTTTAATGCATCTGTTTAGGAGCACAAACCTAATTAAAGACCACAGAATCACAGAATATCCTGAGTTGGAAAGGACCCAGAAGGATCATCAAGTGCAACTCTTAAGTAAATGGTCCATACAGAGGCTGAGCCCACAACCTTGACATTATTATCACCATGCTCCAACCAAGTTAATCTGTGCTCAGATAAGTAGTCATTATCTGATTTGACCTAAGTTTATATCAGACCAAAGACACTAGTCATTAAAATACCTGAATCCTTTACTGCATCACACATATCCCAATTCCAATGAGGTTTAATTGACCCTTTTCATGAGGGGAATAATCTGCTTTTAAATTTACTGTCCCACCCATTTGACAGATCCTCTCAGTGGACCTCCACATGGAGAAGGGCCTTTAATCCTTTGCCCTGTTTATGCTCTCCTTTTGAGTAATTCTATTGACACTAATTCTTTGACTACTACTAGTCTATCTTCAATTTGAGTAGCAGCAATATTTCAATAGAAAGCCCATCTTTCTATCCATACAATACAGGAAAATCCATAATTAAGGTTTTCTCCCAATACTCCTCAGACACCTGAAAATCCCCACACCTCCTGCATCCTCATTGGCAGTCTTTGAGGAGATCACAATTCCTTTTTCTCCCTTCTTGAACATCCTTGTTAGCAGTAGAAATGAGCTATTGAGAGCTGCTCAAGAGATGCTTTTTCCCATTCAGCTGTGTCTAGTGGAAGCTTGGTCCCAGCCATGGCTCCCCAGAGGGATGACATTCAAACTCAGGAGAAATCAAACATAATGGGAATGAGGCTTTAGTTGTGTTTTTGTTTTGTTTTGTTTGGTTTTTTTTTTTTTTTTTTTTTTTTGTTGTTTTTGGGGGTTTTTTTGTTTGTTAGCTTGTGGGGTTTTTTTTTGTTTTTTTTTTTTGTTTAAATCTTTCTCTTTTTTCCTTTTTTATTTTTTTAATTTTAATTTTTTTTCATGTTTTAGTTTCTTTGGGTGGCTTTGCAGAGGATTTTTGGTTGGTTGGTTGGTTTGCTTTTGCTTTTGCTTTTTTCCTTAAATTTCTGTGTTTCCTTCTTGCTGGGCTCTAAAGTTAAAGAAAGGGAATCAAGCCTAACCCTGACATGACGTGATGCTGTGACACAGGGAACATCTGCATGCCTAGCCCTCTTGAGAAAATGACCAGGCTTTTTATTTATAGACAGCACAGTTTCTGGGAATTTCAGCCAAGAAGCAGGATGCTGCATTCCTATGCACTGCATAGCTTGGAGGAAGGGGAGAGGAAATCAGTCATTTCCCCTATTTGGATCTAAGCAATCCACAAGTTTTTCCATTAGTGAGTATCTGCACATTAGGGTCCTGAGCAGCATTGTAACACTGAAGGATGTTGCATCAGATGTGGAATTTCCAGCTTGGCTTGGCTTCTGCTGCCCGTTTCCTGACTTTTTTTAAAATGAATTGTTATTTATTGTTTTTTATTAAATGTTGTTTTTTCCTAAACTTGAAGTTTTAGAGGGCTGATATGCAATCACAAAGCCAAATTCTGTTTTGCTTTTAGTCTGGCTCTGCTTGCTTTGGGGTTTTGCCCTTTGCTTGGTTTGTGTGGACACTGGATTTTTGCATGGAGAGGAACTGCATTGTGTGCTCTATGGTGACTGATAGGATGATTCATGGAATTTCAGCTCTTGCAGTGGGAACTTGAGAGTTGGGGTGTCATTGCCCTTCTTTGCCTTTGTTCACCTCCTTGAATGTATTGCTTTAAGGAAACAAAGCAGATACACTTCTGTTTGAGGTGTTTCTACCACTCTCTTGAGATTAGGAGTGTATCAACCACATATTTGTCTTTCTGTCCTCAAGCTTTTACAAGGAAGTCCTCAAAGTGTTTATGCAAGAATCTGATTATATTCTTGGTAAAAGAGGTCCAAGGAGAAGACCTGGTTTGTGAATATGCTGTTGCAGACTGGAACCCTTTTTTCTTTTTGCTATCAAAGGCCATTAAATTATTTCACAATGAGTAATGTGTGGTACAAGTTTTAGAGCCATATAACTGGTTATTTATTTATTCTTATGAAGAAATAGTATATGCAGGGAGCAGAGTGCTCTCACTACAGAAATAGGCAAGCATTATTCAAATTTTTTATACTGTTTGTATCAGAATTCACATCACTATTTCTGGGAGAGAAAATAAGACAGAAGATCACACAGCTTGTTCATAGACACCCAGCAAATGTTCCTTTGATATAGTGAGTGAACCCAGTTTTTTCTAGTCCTTATTCAGGATTTCCCCTAGCTCAAGTGTAATGAACACACATGAATCTGTGCTATGGAGAATAAGACCCCCAGTGTAGACAGAACTGGATGCCTATATTAAAATACAATAGTTTCTTTCTTTGTTTTTTTCTTTCCTTTCTTTCTTCCTTTCCTTCTTTCCTCCTTGTTTTCTTTTTTTTTTTTTTTTTTTTTTTTCTTTTTCTTTTTTCCTTTTTTTTTTCTCTTTTTTTTTTTTTTTTTTTTTCTTTTTTCTTTTTCTTATTTCATTTTTTTCTTTTTCTTTTCTGTTTTCTTTTTTCTTTTATCTGTGCATGTGGTGTACATATGAATTCTGTCTTAGCTTTTTTTTTTTCTCTGTAGAGTTGCTTATACCCTGTGGTTACTTTAGTGATAAGGTTCAGCTGGTCTGACATATGATTTTCCTGCTTCCTTTGTTTGCTGTCATATCCCTCTCATAAGTTACTATTCATTGTGAGATTGGGAATGAGGCAAAGGAGCTGTGTTTCAGCTGTGACAATGCAAGGAGTTGATGAATTCTTCTTTTTTTTTTTTTTTTTTTTTGTTTGTTTCTGGGTTTAGATTTTTGTCTCTTGAGTACCAAATACCTTAATTTGAACATGATAGTCTGAGATCCTCATTACAAACTTTCTTATAGTTATTGGAGAAAAATGAGTTTCATTCGGGATATTTATTTGGCCTGTCTTGGGGGCCTACTTTTATCCTCTGTGTGTGAAGGGAACAAGTATGTGAGAAAGTTAGAAAATTCACAGTAGGTCAGTCCTCTTCTGCATTTTTTCATTCCTCCCACTAATATCCCACCCTTGCCCAAAGCATCCTGTTGTTTCTCTTGAGCTGGAAATTGAGTGAGTGGGGAAGAGGGAGAGGCTCTCTGCAATGTCAGACCTACAGCAGTGTTTAACTGTGGTGAAGGGGATGCCAGGAGCCTGCAGTTCTGCTTTTCAGTCCTTGCACAGTCGACAGGTTGCTTTCTGCTTCCTTGTTGCAGTCTTTTGCTTCTCAGCACATCCTACCATTTTATTCATAAGGGAAATGTGACTGAAAATGCCAGCTCGAAAATATCATGCACAAAAATCTGCTGCCTCTTTGTGTCTGCTGGCTGCCTGTGACATCTCACTCGTTGCCCTTGTAGCTCCCTGCTGGTTTTCTTTGCAGTCATGCTAACTGAATTTACATGCTGCAGTGTTTCCAAGACCACTGCTGTCCTTCACCTACCCCAGTGGCACTACTTAGAGCAGGAGGAAATGGAAATGTTACAGCTGTCATAGCTGCCCTTGCTGCCTGGTCTTTGGAAAGGGAACTGCATTAGGCATTAATTATTCTTATTTCCACTCCTTATTCTATTCTTGCTTCTCTCTCCTGCTGACCTTTCTAAATGTTAGGAAACCCTGATTTCAGTCCATTCCTCACCTCCACCTGTCCCTGGCTAAAAAAAGACAAAGAAAAATCACAGATGTTTTGTGTAGCAAGAGACCAAGGATTATATCATAGAGTCATGGAATGTCCTGACTTGAAAGGAAACCACAAATATCATTGAAGTCCAGTTCCTGACACAGACTCTGTCCCTTTGCTGCCAGGCTGCCTGGGGAGCTCAGGGAGCCTGGAAGAGTTCAGCAATGCCCTCACTGCACAGTGAAAATACCACTACTGAGTGCCCTTACACTCCCTACATACTGCACTCCTTGAAATTTAGCACATAGAATTATTATTTATTTCACACTTTTTAGGGACTAGAGGTCAGGACTATGTCAAACTTTGTAATCCCTTTATAGAGAGATACAAACTCTGTACCATAATTCAGAAATATCATTTTCTGGCGCTCCTCCTGGCTTAGTGATGACCCTAAAGCTTCCTATATGGATAGATTAGAAAGACCTGGTATTAGACACAGGCACAGGAGCTTATGAACAGCAGAGCACAGAGAGCTCTGCCATTCCTCAGGGCACTTGAACTCTTTAAATTACTCCAAGCCTCTTCCTCCTGTCCTGTTGGCAGGCAAGCTGAATGGCAACTGGGTGTGTGGGTCTGTGTATCACCCTGCTGAGACTGACCATGGCAGTGAGAATGTTCCTCACCTGTTCACAGGTATGAACTGCAACAGCAGCTTCCTGATAAGAGCCACTGAAGCAGAAGAGCCCATTAATACCAATATGAACCTTGAGCAGCCTATTTAAGACACTGTTTAATATGCCAAAGCTGACAGGGGCCTGGATTTGATGACCTACAGGGAGATTCTTTTTGCTTTTAAGACTCAGTGAATGCTAAAGTCTTTGCATAAATTTGCAGAGAGCTTTTTATAGTGAAGGGGGGAAAGGAGCGTGAAAGTGCAGACTGTATAATGTTGTCAGGGATAAATTGCCACTGATGTGGAAAGGAAAAGTTGGTAGCAACCCAAAAGTTTAGAAAACAAGGCAAGTGGGAAGGTGTTTGATCCATTGAACTTGCTCTCTACTTTATGAATAGTCAGTGGTTTCCTCTCCCAACCTTCTTTCCTTACACCCAGGACTTGCATGGTAGACAGTGAGTGGAATGTAAACACATATCATTTGTCTCTTGACCATTGATTCCCCAGTTTCTCTCCTCTGAAGACTGGTTTTCCATGTCTGCTTGAGAAAAGTCAAGGTGTAGGCAAGGGCAAGGTAAGCAATAATGAGCTGTGAGAGAGGTGTGCTCAGTGACTTGAGCATAGTGACTGGCTCAGGATTAGTCATGTCCTCTCAGGAGGAAGAATTCAGTTTCCCTACACAGGTCAGTGAAAATGTCTGCTCACTTCCTCCTGAGAAGGAGAAAGTGAAATGAGTGAAATGGTTGGGAAAAGGAAAATACGTCCTTATACAAATCAATGATATCATAATTTTAAATATTGCATACAGGTTTGGCCTACTTACATCAGAAACAAAAGGGACCAAAGAGAATGCACAATAAAAGGCCAAAATACTGCTCCTTCATGTTCATCTGGTGTTCAGAAACATCCCAATGCAGAGCTCTAAAGAAATTGAAATGAGAAACAGAAACTGCCTTCTGGAGGTGTTTCCCCTCCATTCCTCAGGCTGGCCAAGAAACCAATTAAAGCTGGTCTCTAAAGCACTCCCTGAATAGGTGGTGAAAATGCAGAGAGTGTTTCACACACTGTCCATGCACACATCTCCATATTCTCTCCAAGTCTTTGAAGCAAAGGACTCGATGACCCTGGCAGCATCCCCATTCCCTCTAGTGCCCATTTTCACTGTGAGGACAGAGAGCCAGAGCTGAATACAGGGACTGGGGAGACTGTGCTGGGGTGTTGATTGTGCCACAGCCCAAGGTCAATTCATTCTCTGTAACTCCTCTCCTTGGCAGGATTACAGAAAAAGTGGCAGCTGCTGGGGTGCAAATATGTACCCTCTGCACTGAGATGTTGGTAGGTGGTGGTTAAATTGCTTTGTCACAAAGCTCCTACAAATTACCAGGACTAAGGAGTCCTCAGGGTCCTAGTACCTGTGATGCAGATCCTCACTGAGATTTTCTGCAAATGTGGATTTTTTCCCTACTGCAAAATTGTTTCCCTGATGAAGAATAGTAGGGTTCAAAACCAAATATCCCCTTCCCAAATAGAAATAGCTTTTGTGATCATTATTATTATTATTATATTAGGAAGAGAAGAATGATAAAGCCCTTAGTAAAGGTCCCAGTGTGCCTGTAGCTGGTGGACTGGGAAAAGGCAGGGGGCACATCTCACAGCTGCTTTTGCTCTATGAGATTGGGGGTGTCCTTTGTGCCAGGTGGCAACACATGAGCAGAGAGTGAGTGAAGGTGGGAGCATATTTATTTCCTTAAATCCTGGCATCTGTCCCTGCATCCTTCCTTCTGCCGAGGGAGTAGTCATGGAAACAGCCAAGGACAGCCCTACTCCAACAGCAAAGGTTTGGTCCCTTCTGTGGGGCAAGGAGAGACACTAAGAAGGAAAAATCGCTGTCCCAGGTGGCAGGGTCATCCTCAAATACATTTAGCAAGTGTCCTCAAACCTTTAATTTCAGACAGAGCCGAAATGGACAGGAGAACCCCAGGTTTAGTGCCTCCTCTAAAGGACACCTGAAGCAATTTTGCTGGTTTTGCTTTATGTGAGAAAATGTTCAAAAGAGCTGTTGCAATCTATCATGTCAATAACACCCAGACAAAAGGTGCCTAATAGCATTGACACAACAGACTATAATGGCTGTGTGGGAATCTTTACATTTATTATTATACCAATGATCCTTAGATTATGGAAATGTTTGTTTCTTTCCACAGAAATCTTTACTATTCTGTTAAGTACCAGAAAAGGAGATAAATTAGAAGAGAGCAGTGATATTCAGCATGCTGAGAAATAAAAGGCATTTGAACCACTTTCTGTTCACATTCTTAATAGAAGCAATTAAAGAAACATGACAAAGTGCCTGAGCATATATTTCTGACACAATAACTCTGCTTTCTGTGTTATACCTTTAAAATGAGGCAAAAGATGGGAGTGAAGTACAGGTCTTTGACCTTGACTTTGCTAATATAACACACAGCACAGTGTACACACCGTATATTTTGAAAAATCCTTGGACTGTTCTCCCCAGGGAGAGCAGAAGGACTAGAAAGACTTGCACATGACAGATGCTAATCATGTCACACTTGTGTGCACCTTCCAGATACTATGGTGATGAGGCTGTTTAAGTCTCCAAACAGAAAGAGACATGGACATTTGTGCTGAATAGCCTGACTTTTCACAATTTAAAGATGACCCTTCACATATTTTTCCTATAGGTTTGCTCTGTTAATATTTATACAGGGAGGTATTAATAAACAGTAGCCTTTCATAAGTACTCAGCAAGTAAACCCACTGTCATTTATCAGTGGGAAGGGAAGGTATAATAGATTTCATCATTTTGAAGTCTATGCACACAAAGTTTAATTTACCAGTTTTCCCAAGGGCCAGCAGCATGGATTTATAGCTCATTGCAATGGGGTCCTTGACTGTAAAACAGCTGGTTATACAAGCAAAATAATGTATAAATGATACAAATATAAATAAATATTACAGAATAAACATAATGATTAGAGCTGAATAAAAGGCAGGCTAACTTTAATTCTGGCTACAGCCTGGAGTAATTAACACTGGAGACTGCTAGGGCAGCTGAATTGCTGTGTTCAGTGCTGTTGCAGAATGCCTCCAGTATTCATGCAGCTGGGCAAATATGAAAAAACAACAGTACTGAGTGAAGAAAAGCTTCCTCACCTTTTTGCTTAGGGTGGATTTTTTGAGACAGTCTAAGTGTAAATCACCTGTACATCTGACAGGCACAGAATCCATCAGGGTCCCTCCAGGAAGGTGGCTTAGCCCAATGACAATTCCTGACAGGGCAGCAGCAAACCTGGAGCACTTCTCAGAGTTCATCCCCCTCACCCTGCATGTCCTGAAGAGTGCTGAACCAGGGTGGGAATTCAAGACCCTGAATTCAGATTAGAAAAAAGGTGCAATTCATAAATAAGTAGTTATTTCTTTCAAGCAGAATGTCCTAGCAGTGTAGAAACATTTAATTAAAGAGAGTCCACCTCTCTGTCTGAAACTTTGAGCCCTGTTGGAGTTTAGACCAACCTGTTTTGTGGAAATGGTCCAGCAATCACAATAGTAGGAGGTCAGTCTGTTCCCACTCCTATTCCCATCTCCAGCCTGCTCCATACCCACACAGAGCCCTCACCATCCTGTGCTGCATGGATTGATGTTGACTCATATAGCAGGAGGCTGTAATTAAGGTGGCTGTCTAATCTTCCAGAAAGCTTAACTGTAAACCCAAGGAGTGAAATGAGCAGTTGAAAGTCCCAGGCCACATCTAAGACAGGTTTGAAATTAGAAACTGGATTGGAAGCATGTGCTTTGAAGCCTCGTAACCACAACGATCTTGGCTTCCTCCTAGCCTTGACTTTCTTTCATAAAAGGAAGGAAATGCTGCTCTAGCTCACAGGGTAGATCACATAGTGTGATTTTTCAGGTCTCACAGGCTAAGTGAGGGCAAAAAAATGACAAAACAAAAAGTGATGGATATGATGAATATAAGCAAGCTAAACTTTTTTGATTAATCTGTATTAGAGTGAAGTGAATTTTTTTTAGATTTCCTTTCACTCATCTCTAAATAGTTATTTAATGAGTATATAAAATTAATTTTTAGCTAATATATAAATGGGAGTAAGTTCCAGGGCTTTTCCTTTGCTGAATCAAGCTAAGGTTTTTTATTTTTCTTTTCTACATGGGAGTCATACAATATCGTCCTATACTCTTTATTTCTTCCCTAGTTGACATAAAGAGTTATAAAAGATTTTTCTACTTGCTGTTTCACAATAGTAACACTTTTAGTGTTGTAGTTGAACCTCTGCCAGCAGCCAAGCACCAACAGCCTCTTGCTGACTCCCCCAGAACTGGGATGGAGGAGACGTAAAAGTGGAAAAGCTCATGGGTGGAGATAAAGATATTTTAACAGGTAGAAATCATGCAAATCAAAACAAGGAATTAATTCATCTTTTCCCATGGGCAGGCAGCTGTTCAGCCATCCCCAGGACAGGAGTGCTCCACCACATGAAATGGTGACTTGGGAAGACAAACCCATCAATCTGAATGTCCCCCCTTTCCTTCTCTTTCCCCCCAAATTTATACACTGAGCAGGATGCCACAGCAGCTGGGATCCCCTTGGGTCAGCTGGGGTCAGCTGTCCCCTCCCAGCTCCTTGTGCTCCCAGCCAGTGGGCTGGGGTGAGGGACAGAAAAGGCTTGGTGATGTGCAAGCCCAGCTCAGCAATAACAAGACCTCTGTTTCCAGCAAAGATCCACACAGGCACACACTAGCTACTGTAGAAAAAATTAACACTGCACCAGCCAAAACCAGCACTGAAGAAAAAGAGAGAAAAATAAAATCTTGAGTGTTTATTCTAAGTTTGTGTCTCCAAAATAACAGGGTAAATGGATTGTACTTGTAGGAAAGAGGCTAAGGCTCTGTGACCTAAAAGATCTGATGATGCTTATAGTTAATCCACATTTCCTCTATTTTTAACATAATTTTGTTTCATTGAAATAGGACATCAATATAAACATTTAGCTCAATTTTAGAAGGCATTGCTAGTTTCCATGAAGCAATAGCTCTTGCTTCTTCATGGTATAAAAGATGGTTTTCTCTAACCTGGAACAAGATTTAACTAGATGTTGAACCTAAAACATGGGGCTCCAGCCAGTGTTATGGTGAAAAAGTTCTCACATCAAGGTCTCTGCACCACAGCCTATCCCTGACAAACCCTTGCCAGCCCCCATCCATCTGGAGCTCTCACTCTCCTTACTCTGAGCCTTGGACCTGGCCCCAAGCTGGCACCACACCAAGACACTCATGCCAACAAGTTCTCTCTGTGCTGCACCTTTCTCACTGCCATCTCCTTCCTAATCCCCCTGCTGCTGCTGATTTTGGTTTTCCTTCTACCAGCCCTAACCCTACTGCTAACAATACCCATAATCAGAAATCTTTTGCAAAAACATTCTCCTTGCAGCCTGTGCTTTCCTTTGGCAGGCACACTCCAGCTAGAGCTCTCTTCCTCTCAAACCAAGCAGCAACCTTAGCTCTAACCCTAACTATAGGTTGAGCCTTACACAAAGCTTCCTAGTGTGTGCCTACACAAAAAATTTCTCACAGAAGAATTTTCTCTTTATCCTAGCCTTTATTTTGGCAACTGCTTTCCAATCCCATGGCAATTGAATTTCTCAGTTATCTCTTTCCTCCACCACTAGCACCACTAAGCATTAGGCTGGGTCCTCAAGCATGTGTCTCCCCCAAATACACATTAGTTCTTTTGGCAACCTATTTGTTCTCTTTGAATCCTTTTCTCAGCCACATTCCAACTGCTGGTACAAGCTCCCTCTTTCTTTGATGCTTAATTCTGGTAATAAATATAAAAGCAACCTGAGCCTTAGGTAGGATCTTATGGTCACTGACTACATGGAGAAAGTCTCCCAGGGAAGCTTTCCAGACTTTGCAGTCTACTCTTTCTTTTGAGAGCCATTTGTCACCTCCCTCCAAGTGAAGGTCTTGGCTCATTTTCTTCTCTCAGTTTTAAATTTATAAGTAAATCTGACCTTAACCTGAGCTTTAGACAGGCCCCAAAAATATGGCTGAGACCAAGAGAGCCTCATGGAAAAACTGTTCTGTTTTGGTTTGGCAGCCCACTTTTCCCTCATACTTCAATGGGAGCTCATGGCTCCACCTTTCTGTCTCTAAATGATGAATTTAAGCCTCAGCCTAGCAGTAATCCATAAGCCCATGCTCCTGACATGGCAGTACCCATAAAAATTAAAAAAAAAAAAAAAAAAAAAAAAATTAGCCACATTCCCTTTGCTCCCCACCCTTTGCTTTGGGATCTCATTTCCAGCTGCAGTCCTGTGATCTCTCTGTTCCTCACCCCCAAACCTTGCCCTAACCCCACCTCAAACAGCAGCAGCTGTACAGAAATGCAGCATGGCTCTGATGTTCTTTTTCAGCTTTTAGTCCATTCTTTTATCCTTTCTGACTGCTTATCCCTGACTTTTGAAGATAGAGGGGTGGGGGGAAAGTGGGAGGTATCATGAGAAAGGGGTTGAGGGTTAAAGTTCATAAGACTCTGCCAGCTATGCTTTCTTTAAAGTGCAGACTGTGCTATATATACTTCTATCCTAAGAGCACAAGAACTGCTTGGATTTTCATAAGCACATAAGACATCTGTAAACATCCAGAGATTAGGCTTGTGCAAATCTGCACATTTGAAAACTGTCCCAATCTTACAGCACTTTGAATCATTATCATATTAACAATTCACGTAGTTCTAAGTAACTGAGTAATTCATGGGCTTCTGAATGTCCTTTCTTATTTCCATTAAAGTCAATGTCAGTTTTGCCTTTGAATTCAATGAGAATGCCCAGCTATGACAGCTATTAAGTATCTCTCCCACTGTTATAGTAATGAGCAAGGCTACAATAAGTGAGAGCCCAGTCTTGAGGACCTAAAATAGAGAGAGAAAACACTTTAAAAATGTCATATGCTCCCATTTCACAGATGGAGGAAAAATCAAAGAGAGATTTATGGCATGTTTACACAGATGGGTGCAGCCAGAATCAGCTGTGGTGCAGAAGCTGTATTGCTGCATTAGTTCATTGTGAGTGAGCTAATTAGGATTTTGACAGTCTTTCTTGGGTGAATCTAGTTGTGGCCTCTTCAAACTTTACTGCCACCAGCTGTCTGCTTTACACTTCTACCAGAGATTACTGCCCCTACATCTGGCTCAGCAGATGTGCTCGTGCATCAGCTGCTCCATTTCATAGTTCAGCATCCTAGCTTCAACCCCACCAAAGGCAGGCATACACTGAGGAATGGAAATGGGAGCTGCATGGCCAAGACACCAGCATGTGCCTGTCCATAGGTACGTGCCTTACTATGGGACAGTAACTTCTGCTGGAGTGGTGAGAGCAATAAAATAATATCTGGAGTCTCCTGAAGCAGAGGATCTCTCAGCACAGGGACACTTGGGCATATGGGTCCCAGATGGAAGCTGGCTCACATCCACAGGCTCAGAGCAGCAGAGTAGCTCCTGTTTGCTGCTTCCACCCCCTTGAGCACATCTGGATATAGTGTTCAAGGTGACACAGGAAGTCATGGCAGAAACCCAGCTTTCATCATCACAATTTCCAGAAGACCTTGAGCTTCTGGAGAAAAAAGAGCACACTGAAGAGGTGCATTTCCAGGAGGAGAAGAGTGTATCTGAGATCCACTTCTCTCCTCCCTTGGAGTACATATGTTCAGTAGCTCATGTGAAACCAATCACACTGTAGTTGTACACAGCCCTGTATTTCCCCCATCCTTTACATCCTTAACTGGTTGTTACCTAAACTTGTATTCTGAATGGTGTCTCAAATCTCAATGGAAAGTTCAGATTCCCTAGGAACTTCTTTTTCCCATAAGTTATTTACACTTTTGCAGAGCCCATAGCAGTATTAAGCCCTCTGGGCAAGGTTTTTTTTCCATTTGTTACATCTTAAGTTGAAATAGTGGAATTTTTAATGCTTTATAATTATGTTTTGTAATTGACATGGCTTTATTTTATTTTATTTTATTTTATTTTATTTTATTTTATTTTATTTTATTTTATTTTATTTTATTTTATTTTATTTTATTTTATTTTATTTTATTTTATTTTATTTTATTTTATTTTATTTTATTTTATTTTATTTTATTTTATGCTTGATTGAAATGGCTTTGGTCAGAGTTGCCTTCCCCGCATTTGGAGCGTGCACCTAATTTCTCTCCTTTCCTTTCAACCCCCACAAGACTTGCTGCACCTCAACACCCCTATCCCCTCCCTACCTTTCAGATTAGGCACAGCCTCATGTTTGGCTTACTCATATTTCCTGCAAGGGAATCAAGAATAACGTGCACTCCATTGCTCCAAATAATAAGCAAATTCTCCTGCATGGAATTCTGGTTTTCAGATCCAAAATCTCCCTGTTTTACCATGGAGTTTGCACAAAGGTCTTGTTTCTCTGCCTTCTTTAAGCCTTCAAATTGCAGCACTCAGTTCTGGTTCTGAGATGCAACAATTTGAATCCAGGGTGAGTCCCTCCAGACCACATAAGGAGTTTGGGTCTGCAATTTTGGTTCATCTATTATTTTTTTGGACTATGCACCATCTGGAACTTTTTGACAGTCATGTTCATTCCTCTCCTGAACCTGGAGCTCCCTGTTTGATCTCAGGGAATTCACATGACACTTCTGTGACTCACCTTGTCATCCTGCTTGCCTATTTATAGCACAAACTCACAGGATCAGAGCCATCCCTTCCCATGAGCATGTAACATTTTGTGTTACACTGCATCTGCAGTAGTGCTGACCTGCCCTCTGCTAGTCTCATGCAGATAATAAGGGCACAAGAAGAGTACATTTACTACTTTCTCTCTTAACTACTTTTGTACCTCAGCTTCTATTTCCTCCATCCCTTCCCACAACATTATCCTTCAATTTCTTCCTGAAAGACAGTAATGTGCCTGAGTCTGTAATGCATTATCTTCTCATAAAGGGTTATGTAATATTTTATATGCAGGATGCTGTATGAAAATAAATTGCATTACTGTACTGTATTAGGAAACTTTATCATAGACAGAAGGCATATTGCATCCTGTTTTTCTTGGAGGCTGAAACAATGAAACTGTGTTAGGGATGGATGTACACATCGGACGTTTGGGGGAGGATATTTCTCATTTAAGTTGCTAAATTCCATCATTATTTAGCATGCTAATTAATTCACAAATAGTGTAGAACCAGCATCTCTTTTTCCTGTCTGGGTTGATTATTTCATCTCAGGCCTGAGTAGTGCTGCACCAAATACAAAACAGTGCAGTTCTACTGCAAGGTAAAATACATGGGCTTGCTGATCACATCTTGGTTGCACATAGCTGACCTCAGAGTCCTAACACCTCTTCTATTTCAGAGTTTTATTTTACCTCCAGTTAATTCAAATATGTTAGTTGTCTACAGATAATGACCCCAGACTTTCTCTACAGGTCATAAATACTTTTAAAGCAGAGAAGATAAGGTTTGAGATTTTACTCAGCTGCTTTTGAGGTGGGGTAGCTTGCATCAGCCAGTTTTATAAATAACTGATAGAAAACAGCCAAATACCCCAGTATATGGGTAGAGCATAAGACCTGATGCAACAGAAAATGATGAAAGCATTTTCTGAATTAGGTCATATGAAATACTGTGCCATTAAAAAGCCCAAATGTACGAGAGTCAGTGTTATTTAAGAGTTCCTACAGCTGAGGTAAGGCCTAAACCCCATACATCTCCCTGCCCTTGGGCCCATGTGAACGTGGCACTGACAGTCCTCAAATGTTTCTCTTTCAGACAGGATGAATGGCCACTCATAAATGAATTTTAGCTGGTTGTGCTGGCTTTATTGAAGACTCAGGTCTCCTTTAACTGTGTCAGCCTCTCACTATAATTCAGGTGTCTCATAAATACTATCCCTTGCCCCACGCTCTGCTCCTGTAAATGCCAAAATGACTGAACAGGCTCTGGGTGAAGTGAGTGCTGGAATTTGGACTGGGTAAAACTAGATCAGAAGCTTCACTGCTGTACATGGAAAAAACTGCCTGGGTCAGTGAATCTTCTTCAGCTCTTCACCCTTAGTGCTTGTCCCTGACACATCCTTTCCCCAGACCACTCTTGCTTGGTGAAACTAATACATTTCTGATTAAGTGCTTTGTCTTTGTGGCATGGTGGTGATTTCTGGTGGTTTCTGAGCACTGATGAGGCACCTGTTTAGCAGTGATGTGGTCTAGATGCAGCTGGGGGTTTCCTCCTGGATCTGAAATCCTTGCAAGTCATTGGCTATTAGTTTTATGAGACTATCAGGAGACTTTAGGTCAATTTTTAGCTCTTCCACATATAAGCCTGTTGTTTGTTTATGGGCTGATTCTTTTTTGGGCAAGCGTGGGAACTGAAGGTTTTTTTGTTTTTTGTTTTCTTTGCAGGTGCAAAATAAGCACAAATAATGTATAAACAGATGGTCCAACATCCTTTCCTCCATCTTTGTTAAAGTCAGGCATTTTCAGACGGTCATTTTTCCTAAACAAGTTAGGAAAATGTTTTCTGTCAGGAAAGTAAGCCTTATACTCAACACATGCATGTAAAGCACTAATTCAAATAGCAAAAGAAACAATCAAGCTTCACTGAACTCTTGAAACTCTCCTTCTGAGAACATTAGGTAAAATCCTTTGCCAGTGAAGATTTACTCCTAATCTGTTGTACTGTGTTTGTTCTTGACTACAAATTAATTTTTTTTTCTTCCATTTTTATCAATATAGCAATTCAACTAGCATCTGTATTTATTATATATGCATACACATATATATGTGTATACTTTTCATTTTTCTGTTTTTATGGGTTTATATTTTTATATTTCTACTTTGAAGGTAATAAAAAACATTAAGTTGTCTTAATTCTGAAATTCAGTGTGATTGAACAGCTGATTCTGGTCTAAACACTTTTATTTCTTACTCCCTTCAATGTTTTTTTCCCCCTTCCTTCTGTTCAACTACCATTATCCAGCTATAATTTTTACAACCAGTTATTTGGTCCTCTTTTCACTTAATTCCACAAAATCGGAACAAACCTTTCCTTTTGTTTGTTTCTGTGTTTG
Organism: Erithacus rubecula; assembly: GCF_903797595.1. NCBI lineage: Eukaryota > Metazoa > Chordata > Aves > Passeriformes > Muscicapidae > Erithacus > Erithacus rubecula. The sequence goes on along the minus strand of NC_136689.1, from coordinate 11,365,486 downwards.
TTTGCTCTCCAATCCAACTGTGAGCTGGGGTCAGGGTATCATCATCAGCTGGAGTCATGTTGAGTTAGTGCCATGCTGGGGACTGAGGTATGTTCACTGTGAAGCAGTAGGAATCACCCTTTTAGAAAAATTTCTCCTGAAAATATGAATGCAGCTGCTTTTCTCCTTTTGGAAATCTCATTCCGAGGTTTTAATGCCAATATTTTCCTGTTAGATCTGAAATGGACATGACAGTTTCCCAGGATTGCAGATTTTTCCAACAATGTTAGAGAGCTTCTCACAGTGGTTGCCTTGTGAGCTGAACAGTGTTTTCTATCCCTGACTTTGGAGAAACTTTATGAGACTGGATAACTGAGTCTCTCACAGATGCTGAGTATTGCAGTGGGTGTTGAGGTACAGAATAAAATCTTGCGACCAGAGAAAACATTTCATGTTTAAATGAGCATTGTAGATACAGCAGGAAGATTTTATTTGAATCTTTCTGTTCATCACCAAACTTAGGGTTCCTCAATTTCTTTCTTTTAATATGAATCTGAGCTTGCTTGTTTTCAGTGTATATATATAATATATTCATTTATTCATTCAGGTGTATTTGAAAAATTTCATTATGTAATTCTTCACAATTTCAGAAATGTAAAACACCAATGATAGTACTATTCCTGCTTCTTTTCTTCTGTAAACTGCTGTTTTGGAGAATTCTTACTTCATGCTGTGACTTAGTAAGCAAACAGTGAATTATCCTAAACAGTATTTCCATTAAGAAGCCTTGGTTTAGGAAGCTCTTCCATGCCTACTGTTCTGTGCTGTAAGAATATTATGCACTTTTTGACAAACTGTAAAAGGTGTCTTCATTAAAAACAACAAAATGTCAATAGATCACTCTCCTTTTTAAGGATAAACTTTTGTTTTTTGTTGTCAGAGTAAATCTATTTCTGCTTAAGTCAAAAATAGTTAGGGATCCAAATGTTTGATATCTGTGTTACTTAATGGAAACATCGTGTCATGAGAAATTTAATATTGCCTTTGTCCCTCTTTTCATTCAGAGGATGGAAAAACATTCTAAAAGGATTTGGAAGCTAGGACAATGAAGCAGTTCTGCAGTGGCACACAGGTAATTCCACATCGAGCACAGCTCTAAGTTGAACAATTTTCTAAATATCAAAAAAATTGCCAATGAACAAATGACAGAGAAAAAGTGTGACATCTCTTCAAAGATGGACAACGTGTCTTTGCAGTCATTTCAGGATAAAATGACTGCATTCTCCTTTCAAAGTCTTGTTCCTGCCCCTGTCTCTGCTCCTGGCCATGTGTCCCCTTTTGTCCCAGCTGAAAAGCAATCTGTACTTTTCATATTTCTTTTTAATGAGGTTTGATAGATTTACTTAAATCTCCTGCAAGAAATCATTTCCTGATGTGAACAGCTGACATGAGCACATTTCCTAGGAAGAAGTGTTTCTGAAGTCCCTCTGCAATTGTTTGTAGAAGGGGCAGGCTTGTCCTGCTGTGAAAGGAGAGAGTATTTTGTTCAAGAAGGGGATTTGAATCTGCTGCAACCCTGCTTGGAAAGCTCAGGTACCCATAGGAATATAATGTGTGTGTATGTATAAATCATAGAATATGCTAAGTTGGAATGGACTCTCAAGGATCATCAGTCCAATTCCTGGCCCTGCACAGCACAACACAAAAATCACACTCTGTGCTTGAGCAGTCCTTCTCGTGGCACAGGTGAAGCTTCTGCCTTGAGACTGATTGAGCAGCAATGACATTAGGATCTGTAGCAGTCAGAAATAAGTGGAAGGGAAGGGCATTATTTCTTCCTAAAAAGGACAGACTCCATCTGCCTCTTCTTACTTTTTATTTACTGTGGAATAAAAACCCCAACACTTGGATCTGAATGATTTTGCTTTATTCTTAGCAGTTTTATTACTTATTTTTTTTTTTTTTTAATTTTATGCCAGCAGTCAGGTTCTGCAGTTTGTTAAAGCTGTGAAAACCTGAGATAACTCTATATTTTCCTGTGCAACTTCTCTGTCAGAATTGGGCTTTTGATATCTGACATGAACTGTCTACTTCCTGTCTTGCCTACTACATGAGATAACATCCATATTTCATAGTGAATCACACTGTAGTTAAACATGTAAAATACACTTCAGTAATAACCAAAGAGCTAAAAGAAAGATATATATATAGGAGAACCAAAAAAAATCTTCTTCATGGCCTGCTTGCACTCTGAATTATACATCATTTACACACACACACACACACACAAAAAGACATTTTACCATTTGAAAACAGGAAAAAATCCACAGGTTGATGAAAGAGGAATTTGGGTTGTTGTGAGTCAGATTAAAGAGGAGTGGACAGTGTGGGAACAGCCTTCAGTGGATTCCAGCTAGGACCCCTGGGATCTGGGAAGCAGACAGTGAGTGATGATTTGCCTTGAGCCTCCATGGGGAGAGTGCAGGCAGCCTGATGGGAGGGTCTCACTACAGCCTGGTTTTGACTTCAGAAATGAAAATCTGGCTTTCTTGTCTTTGTAATTCTCATTAAGATGATGGCTGCATAAATATGACCTGGCTTTCAAGAGAATGTATGAATTCCTTTCTATCTGTCAAGGTCTCTGTCTCTGTGTAATCTAAGCACGGAGACTATTTAGTAATTCTGCTTCTGACATGCTTTGTGGCTTTGGGAACTTCACTTGGCTTTATCTTCCTCATAAAGAAGCTTATTCATCTGTAAAATGAGGATAATAATATTTCCCTACCTAAAGAGTGTTGGGAGGCTTATTTTGCTAATGTTTGTGAAGTGTTTTGAGATCCTTATTTTGAGAGCTCTATAAAAATGCAAAGTATCACTTAATCCCCTGGGCCTGCTATTGTTTAAATATGTTGGTTATTGTTTTGCACTATTTATCTTTTTCCCTTTATGTAATTTTTAATACAATATTATTATTGCTGTTTTCTTACAAAATAAATGTGACACAGAAATTAATCTTCCTCTACTGAATATTATTTATACATGAAAATACAAGGCTGGCACACAGGATTTACCTGGTAACTGAACAGTGACATAATTGCAATCAATAGCAAAGCAATAGCATCTGATAATGCAATATTTACAAATCTCATCCCTACATACCTCGTGTCCAGATTGGTTGTCCAAGTTCTGTTGGCAAGCTTACAGCCTTTAATGTAATGGCAAGTTATTAGGGAATATACAAATGTTCTGCACATATAAATGTGATTTGCTAAAAGCCTCAACCAACACAGAATAAAAGTTCTTCCTTTTAAACTCTAATTGGAAGTTAACCTTTAGCTCACAAATCCCAGTAAAGGAAATAGCTTTTCTAATCTTATTTGCTCTTTATGGTTTTACAACATTATGTTGTTATTTCTAAATTATTTTTTATTTTTTTTATATAGTTGACATTAAGAATGCCAACATGACACACAAGATGAGTGATAATTTAAACAACAGGGAATTGTCCCAAAAGGCAGACCAATGGCTTGCTTAGTGCAATATCCTTTAACTAATAATAGTCATCAATAGATCAGTTCAGAGGTTTATAGCACTAGCATTTTCTGTAATTTTTAACATCAAAAAGGATCACTGTGACCATAATATAGCTGTATGAGGAGCCATTGCAAAACATCTCTGAAAATGTCTAATCCTTGCTTGATGCTGTGAAAAACTAAGGATTTGCTTCTATATTCTGTATTTGTTGTCTACCATTTAAATTTAATAGCCCTGTATTAGTGGTAGAGGGGAAAACCTGTTAAATAGTGCTGCCTTTTCCATTATCTTGAATATTTCCTATAGTTCCTCTCACAATTCAGAGCTAATGATTTACTGCCCTTTATTCTTGCAGCTTGTTGAACATTTTCTGTTGACACAACAATCTCTTATAGTTCCTCATCATTACAATCTGAAAGAGCATCTTTTGGGCAGGTACCCTTTGGAGTAAAAGGAGTCAGTGCTAAGAATATAAGAATATATATATGTATGTATGTATGTATGTATTTTACTCCTTAATTGTTTCTTCATGGTTTATCCTTAACAACCGTAAGTATTTAAATTTACTCTTATGATTTTTTTCTCTTAAATCCTCTTGATTTTTAAAATTATCTCATAATTTTTGCACTATAGCTTGATAGTTCATCTGTCTCTGCAGGAAATGCATTTCCATTCTCTGTTGTTTCTTGGGTTCAGAAATCTTCTGTCCACAGTAGATTGCTTTCTCTTTTCATTTCTTCATTTTAGGATTACAGGGTTTAGGTTTGTGTTCAATCCAGTTCTCCTGTTCATTATGTTGATGGGTTTCTTTTGTGCTTCAAGATTGGAGTTCCGAAATAATTTAGAAGGGTATAAAGACTTAAATCAGAAAACCAGTCAAACTTCTATTTAAACCCCATCAACTTAATGCATGTCAGTGATTTGCCAAATTAGTCCTAAGTGCAAGCAATAAGTGAGTCCTAAATGGGAACAGTAGCATTTCTGTGACAGCACTTTCTCAGAGATGGAAGAATTGACTTGTGTGGGGTATTGCCTAATGGTCCTTCCTTCTATTCTCCCTGGATCTCCCTATTTTATGTTTATATATGCTGTCTCTTAGGCACTGGTTGTGATTAATACACCTTTGAAGCAGCTATCCAGGGACAGATCAGATATTAAGCTCTAAGATGCTGATTTGATGGCAAGTCTGACGTTCAGTAGATTATCAGTAAACATTTAATATAGGAAAGGAATAACATGTGCATGCAAAAATTCTTTAAAAATATTTTAAGAATAGTACAAATCCCACCAATGAAGTAATCTCAATTTTATAATTTTCAATTCACTTATATTCAGACTTTTACACCTGATCTCTCTAATAATTATGTAAATAATTCCTAGCTTGATGATCACAACAAAAGTGACAGATATGGAGTAGTAAGGCTTGTTATGGATATTTTCAAGATCAATTGACTGTGCATTGTTAAGCAGGACAAGACCCTAACCTCTTTGTGAAGGGAGCCAGAACAGTTCTCATTTAGTGCCAATCTGTCCTTTGGTTTCTGTTCCTTTTTTGCCTTGTTGATAATTCTCTTTCTTGTTTTTCCCTCTTCATTATTCACACTGTAATTTTGTAGAAGCTGTTCCTATTACTCTCCATAGTGGAGCTTAACTTGCTGGAAGAATGGCTGGCATTTAATCAAGAATTTTAAGCCAACTACACATAACATAGACATTATTTACCCTCATGCCAATGAGAAGAATTGTTCTTAGGGTTTTTTCTTTAAGACTACTGAGTGAAATTATGTCAGTTTACAAAAGCTAAGATTTCACCATTACTATTCCATGCATTGCCTGTTATCTGCCATGTGTGTGAGGGCAAGGAGGCAGCAGAGCTGTCTGATCATGAAGATTCTCAGTGGTGCTGTTATGCAATATAGATGGACCCATTAATTATTAAGGTCATCACAGTATAATTGTACACAGAACAGCCAATGTACCTGCAGCCATTACCAGGATTTATATTTATTCCTCTTGTCTTTTAACAAACATAAAAATTGAGAACAGCTAATAACAATGAAAGCACAGATTCAGTAAATGACATCATTTGCATGAATAATGGCAGTAAAACCTAGATCTGTTGGTTGGGATAAAATTTGAAATATCAGTAATGTGTTGCTAGGAATGTCATCTATCCATAGGATCCTGTATAAAGTAAGTTTACAGGTCATCTCCTTCCCCAGACCTTCCTATATTTTCCTTCTAAGGACCCATGGTCACATGCTTGTGAATTAATGGATGGATCTCTATAAATCAAACACAGAAAACTGGATTTAAAGGACAGGGAAGATGGTATGTCATTTAAAGTGAAGGATTTCTGAGACTTTAACCTGATATGTGACCTCCACATTTATTTTGCTACTGACTGATTTTAGTTAAATAATTTAATTTCTCTCCAGTTTCTGCACCCATAACATAGGAGATATACCATCACATCAGAGCTGGAGGATTTCTCTCACTTAATGATCTAATAAAATTCTCATGTCACCTGGAGCTGCAAGATGAGAGAAGGAAGAGCTTGGAGGGGAAATCACAAGAAGGTGATGACAAGAGTTTGCTAGAGGTTTCACTGCTCTAAGTTTGAACAGGATGAATATGAACAGGAATCCCAGAACAACCCTGAAATTTCAGTGGCAGCAACACCTGCCAGTCTGACCCTCTCTCAGGCAGTGCAGTTCTACCACTCCTGGAATGTCAGAGTCATTGTGTCACAGCCAGGACTGCAGGAAAACCGCCTGGAGATCCTGCAGCACCACTGGAGTTCTCTCATTGAGGACTATCCTTGGAATTCATTCATTAATTTCTAAATGTTCTCTGAGGTGCTTAGCTACTATTTTTGCAAGGAAAGCTAAGGAATGCTTCCATCCTTGGGTGGAAATTCATAGTAATCTATTTTCCACTTTTTTTTTTTTACTTTTTAAATGTACTCAAAAAAAAAAAAAAAAAGACCATTCCTTCTAAATTAAAATCAGTAATACCCAAGGGTTTTTCTTGATTTGCAAGGTGAAATTGAGCCTTAAGATTTAAACATCAAGTGTTATTTATGGGCATTTACATTTATGGAGACAAAATTTGAGATGATGGCTGTGGCTTGACATCAGAATCAACCACAGTACAATATTCAATATACATGGATTTGTTTTTCATCAACTGTGTCAAATAAAATATCGTGAAAAGAAAATCAAAGATCACTATCACATGACAATATGATGGTAGTATGCCTTGAAAAAGGTCAAATGAAGGATACTTTTTAATCAGCTTTATTACTCTTCTATTGAATATTGTTATGAAGAAAGAATAATTGTATTGCCCTGCACAAAGGAACTGCTTCTGTACCAAATCTCTTCTGTATAGCTAATCATATTTTTTCCACTTCTAATATGCTTCTTCCATGGAGCTACATCAGGAAAACCCAAGCAAAAAGAAGGAGAATTAAGGAAGTCAATGGGGTCCTAACACATGAATAACCCTTCTCTCTTAGATGGTGCTCACAGGCCAGACCCAGACACACCATTAAGAGTTTCCACACAGTGACACAGATTTTGAAAAGCCAGAATTTAGAATCCACTGAAAATGGTAGATTTGGTACAGATTTCACATCAAGTGACTCCTGATTTCAGCTGCAATTCTGGGAGTCTGCTTTCCAAAGAGACACCCTCAATAGGAGATGGTGCAATTGGAAAAGCAGCTTGCAGCAGAGCAGAACACAAGTTAAACCCCTCACTCCTCCCCTTCCACCAGCACTGACCCTGCTGCTGTGGCAGACTGGCATGTCTCTCTATTGAATGAACATTTTGTAGTGAATTCTGCCATGCTCTGCTTAGGGGAGATTCTTGAAGCCTTATTGAAGGTCAGCACTGCAAAGGCATGAAAAGAGCTTTTGACCGCCTCTCACTTGCTGGCCCACTCCTGTAGAAAAATATTTCTTCCCTACAGATGCTAAGAGGGAGTATAGGAAGGATCTAGGAAAGAGCTAGGCAGAAATCACTGTCTGTACAAGTACAAGCACAGAGGGCAAAAGTAGTTTAATGTGCTGCATAGGAGACATTGATGTATAAAAAGAACTTGCTGAAAGATTCATCAGGCTTGAAAAATTAGGTTTTCCTGATATCACAGTAAGGGTAAGAGGGTAAGATAAGACATTAGGAACTTTTATGTTAAAAAAATCTAAGTCTTGTTTGTTTTAAGGAAGCAGGCATCCTCAAAGCTGTTTAGAAATGTCTTTGTTAAGCCTCTTTTTTTTTGTCACCTTGTGACCAAGAATCCTCAGTTTCAGAGGAATGCTTGGGAGTTTGGGAAATGTTCAGCTACAAATCAAGGGGTTTCTAATATGTCTGTGAGATTGTGCTCTGTGTTTCAAAGAAGGGAAGAAGAATGTTCCTCAGCAAGGCAGACTGTCAGGCTGCATGAGGAGGGCCAGCAGAAGTGTTACATCTGTAAAAGAAAGTCTATAAATGGGGACGTGGCCCATATTCTCCAGTTTTGGAAGGAATACTTCAAAACATGATTTAGAGACAGACATTGTGTTGATATGAAGAATATTTGTTGGTAGCATACTATATTGTTTTGCATTGAATGACCCCATATTCATTATTAGTTCCAAGAAAGCAATTTTCTTATCTGACCCTTTGGGATATTTGAATAAATTATAGAGAAAAAAAAGCTACAGCTAGCTTTAACAGCAAAGTGAGAATGTACTGAATTACTCAGAAGAGATAAAACTGAGTTACTTACATTGTAAATTTAATTCTTACAGCAGCACTCCCACTAGCCTAATCACAGTTCAGCATATTGGGAATTCTTTCTCTTAATCAGCCATGCTTTCTCTGACTTTGGCTTTTGGATAACATTTTTGGTATGTGCATACAATATATAATAGTTATGACCATAAATCCTACACTGAAGTTATACACAAGCTCCTAAATCACTCACTGCTTGGAAAAGGTTTTCATTTCAGCCATTTATCCAGGGTTGACAGTATATCCCATTTTTGCCTTTGTTGCAAAGGGTGTGACTTACACGTGCATTTGGATAGAAAGTAAAAAACCTCACTTTCAGGGAAATCTTTCTGTTACAGGTCATCAGTCTTACATGCAGAAAGGCTGCAGTTAGAGTCTGTCTGCCTTATTTGCTGCATCTACTGCTTCTCATAAAAACTGCTTTGCAACAAAAAAGCATTTAATCACTCAGGGATGCCTGATGCATTGGGACATCTGAATCACAATACTGTTGGCTACAGGATGATTTTATCCATCTTTTATGTGCATTTAAGTACCTTTGGACCAGCCCTCAGCACAGCATTGCTGTGTTGCTTACCCACATGACAGATTTCCCTTCCTGTGGGTGCAGCAGCACCCTGGCAGGTCTGTGGAAGGATGCACTCCTGTAGCTGTGCTTGGGCAGGAGTGTGCAGGGTGGCTGAATGCCTTAGCTCCAGGCTGGCTCAGGAACCCCTGCACTCCACAGCCAACATTGTCATGGATCTTCTGTGTTCCATCCTCTCTTTGTGAAATTGGTGCACCACAAGGATTCAAATATCCATATTTTCTCCTTCTCTGGGTCATCCCATTTCTCTGTTGTCTTTGTTAATTGAGCTCTGACTTCATATATATTTTGAAAATGGTGTAGTGAAGGCCAGAGAGACTAAATGAATTGCCCTAGGGCACATAGGAATTCTATGGCAAAGTCATGGAGACATTAAAGTACATTAATTATTGAAGTAACCTGTTATTTAAATGGGGGCTGTGCACAGAAGCATGTGGAGTGCAGAGCAGTGGAAACTTGAACCAGTTAATCTATCAGCACAAAGCAGTGCATTATGCTCTCACCAGCTTATTTTCCAGTTTGACTTCAGTTTGTTGGCTCAGTGTGATCCAAGCTGATACTCCTTGGTTCCAGAGGAGCCATGTGAAAGCTGTAGCTGCAGCCTTGACTGATGGATGAGCAGTCAACCCTTGTGCCTTCTAACCATGCTTGGATGCAGCTGCTGTTTGAGTGTGACACGGACAGAGAAGCTTGTCTCTCTCTGTATCTGCCTTTAGAAGACGTTCTTTGTGTCCCATGTTTTTTGGCTGAATTTTGGATTTATATAGTAGAAGATGTACACGAGGCTCTGCCTACCTTACCCATTCAGTCTCTGTGGGGCTGCTTTCCATTAGGACTATCTCCTTTTAAGTACACTAATGCAGAAGGGCAGGCACATCACTTTATTCCTGAATCTGACTTCATGGCCTCTATTTATAATTGCCAACCTGCTATAATTACAATTATATACTAACATTACATTTTCAAAGCAACATTAATAGAAGTAAAGGTAATAATAATATTAGCTGTCTTAATGCTGAAACTATGGGATTATCCTTATGTACTATTCCTCAGAACAGAAGCTATGCACAGTCCCCTGACTGCATATAACTCCTGTGCTCAGGCATTTCTTTGGCAACTGTCCACAATTTAACTCCCAATAGCCTAAGAGCAGTGCCTAGTGGAAAGAAAAGCATCTATTTTGTCATAACAGTACTTGTAAAGTCAGCTGAGCTGGCCACAACGTCAGGGGCTCCTGAAAGCAAATGCTGAGACCCAGACAGCCCCTCAGAGCTGTGGGCACAGCTCCCCAGGGAATGCAGTGTGACAGAGCCACTGTGCCACAGCTCCAGCCTTTGGGTGGCTCTGCCCTGCTGCTGCTCCTCACAGAGGGCTCTTGCACAGAACCATGGCCTGGCAGGGGCAGAGATGGGCTCAGCAGCAGAAACACCATCACCCAGCCCTTGCTGGTGAAGAATAGCAAATCCCTTGTCTCATCAGGGAAAACTGTGCTTCACAAGCAAATGAGGAGCCTTTGGATCAGCACTGACAGCTGCTTTTGTTCTCTCTACCTGCTACATACAACAGGTGCTTGCTAATCATGCAAATTAATACAAATGCCATGAAACAAAGGTTCTTCTGCTGAACCTCTACCAAACATGCATTTCTATAAAAGAAGTTGGATCCTTAATTTTTTTTGCAGTCCCACCATTTGTTATGTCTGCATTTCATTACAAAAATAGACAAATACAGCATTTTGCTTTCTTAGCTCTCCCTTTATAAATAGCTCACACTCATGTTTTTCTCCTCAGTCTCTGCACTTGCTTTGTGACTGGCTGTTGCTTGAGGTGAAGGAAAAACTGACTGTCCCTCAGAGCACCATTATTTAATCTTCCTCAGAAAGCTTCTACAGTCCCTTAACTTGAGGATTCTACCTAGAGGTTCTATTAAAAATATCACTGAACAGGAAGAGTTGCATCTGACACAGCCACAAAATTAAAAACCAAAAAATACAATAAACCCTAACAATAAAGATTGTTTTCCTGAAAATAATCAAGAGCAAAGCACAAAAGCAACTTTTACCTTGCTTGTGTTGTAATGTGGTGGGATGGATAGTTCTATGAAGTTATATGCTGGGAAAACAGAAAAAGTTATTTATTGTGTAGAAGAAGAGGTGTGGAAACAAATGACAGAAATCAGAGTTTGCAATGAAGTCAGCATACAGGTAAGGATTAAGGTTCTTCGGTTTTACACAGGATTATGCATCCTGAAACCTGACTTAACTTTTATTCAGAGCCAGTTTTATAATCAACAGAAATATTGAAGCCATTAAATGGAGATGATTGGTTAGGCACCATACAGATCTAGACAGGGGGTTAATTTCCTCCTGAAGCGTGACAGAATTGTGCCATTATTCCTAGTTTACATCACTTTTAAAGAGAGACAGTTTATGATATTCAGGTCACTGGATTTGGTTTGAATGCATCTACAGCTTGTAGATTATTGTGGGGGGACCTGTTAAAAGAGGTATTTGGTTAGATATCATCCTCACTAGCCCCTGTAAAATGCAAATCCTGCACTGTTCCTGCAATCAGCAGTCAGACTATCCTTTCCTACTTCTTGTCAGCTAGCAATAAAACACCAGATGGTGTCCTTCCAGAAATAAATTCATTATAGTTTCATTTTGGGTTTTCTTAAAGAATTTAGAGACAGAACTTCAGCTAATGCAAATCAACACAGTGCTGCTGAAGTCAAAGCTGTGACATTTTATACCATCTGAATATTATAAGCTAATATTTTTAACTTTTTGGAAGGAATACCATATCCTTTCTCCCCACATTTAACAGGTCTTATCGCACAGTTTGTGCTGGCCACCTTAGCCAGGATTCATGGCTGGTGTTCCTTGTTATACAGCAATTCACAGGCCGTGCCATTTTGTGTATTGGATTAGACTAAGTCACTGTTAAGATTCCTGTAACCATTATCATTTAATGTCCTTGTTTATCACCATCTGAGACACTAGGATACCCATTAGCTTCCTCTGGTGACACACAAGACTATTCACAAAAGAATATTTTAAGTGCCACTGGCATCTGAATAACCTTGTGGTGCTTATGGATCCGTGTGTGTTTAGTTTTCCTTAATTTCAAACATCAAATGAGGACAGAAGTCTTCAATTGTGTCCTTAACCTAGACAGATAAATAATTCTAATAGCAAAGCATCTTAAAAGAAGCCTTGAGCATTCCTCAGATAAATCAATTAAGACTCTTTTCAGAATTGTTATTATGCTCTAGCAATTAGTCATTGTTTAGTCAAGCTGTGCATACTTATCTCTTTTTTATATCACTCCTTCCAGCCTCACAATAACTTTTGTTCTTTTTCTCCCAGCTCCCTTCAGCTTATCTGTGTCTCCTGGCAGCACTGTGCCCAGAAGTGGGCATGAATTTCCTTGCAGATGGAAAGCTGCAAAGTTACAAACACCTACAGAGCCACAAACCACAAAACAGGGAGTCTCTGCCCCCCTGTTCCAAAAGTGAATATTAAAATATCTGGACACACATTACTGGCTGTCAGTGCCAGCTGCACAACATGCAGGTAATAAAAGCCCAAGGGGAAAAAGGTGATCATTGAATCTGCCTTTGCCATTTATCATGTGTCCTCACAAGAACACTTTCATCTAGTTTCTCATACCACAGATAAAATTGTTCCACCAACTGCTGCTCCCCCATATGCCTTGCCTTCCAGTCTTGGGGAGCATCAATGTGAAAGAGGCTTTTAGGAACTTTTTTTTAGCATTACCAAAATTAACTAACTTGTGTTCTGCAAACAGATGGGGGGTGACCTGGGATTTGGAATTCAGCTGCTTCTCAGGCAAAAAAAAATTCTTTAAAAAATTCTCCCAAGAAGAGATGTAGGAAGGAAACAGGTGCTTGCAGGAAAACAGTTGCACTTATTTATCAAAGCGCTAGAAGAAGATCATCAATTTTATTCCTCCCACTTGGTGATAGAACTAAAAAAACAGAGGGTGATATTGGGTGCCACAGTGACATCTGAGATGACACATTTGTGAGGCTTCACCCTGGGTTTTTAGGAATCAAACCCACCTAGCCCAGCATGTTATCCTGCATTTAGTCAACTTGTCTCTTTGCACCTCTTACCAAAATGAGCCACACGTGGCAGCTTCATTTCTGTCCCCACACATGACCACCCACCCCTGTGAGGCTCATGTCTCTGGTGGATGCTCCCAGAGCCTCAGCCATGCTGGAGGGAGGTGATGCTGCAGGGGCAGAGCCCTGGGCTGGTGCTGAGTGAGCTCCACACCACAGGCTGGGCCACCCTGCCAAAACACAGCTTTGCACCTTGTCTCTGTCCTCTCACCCCATTAACCTGATGCAGCCCTGGGTGCTACTTATTGGGGCTTTTTAAGGCTTTGCTTTACAGTACAAAATTGTATCCCTGTCTGGGTCCTGTGTGATCTAAACACTGCAGGGTTTTTTCATCTGAGCACCTCAAACTGGGCTAAACAATAGCAACAGTGCCTTTGTATTTAAAATATCTGAGTTAAGCACAGATTTATAGAGCTTTTGGTCACCTGGTGAAGAACAATCCTTCTTCTTCTCAGCTTAAGTTTGGCACATTCATTCATGCAAAGTTCATTCATTCTAAAACTCAATTTTGCTATTTGGTAGTGCAAAGAGGGCTTATTGTACCAAACATCAAGTTGAAGAGATGTCAGAAGTTAATACACAAGGAAGTAAAAACACCATCTGTAGAAATGCCACATCATGGTTTTTGTGTGAGAAAATTCAGTGTGCAAAAAAAAACAAACCCAAAAAACAACAACTAACATCCTTTCCTGCAATGGTTGTTAATTCTTCCTGTATATCTACATCTCAACCTCTGCTGAGTAAGGCCTTTATTATTTATTTTTTTAAGGGGAAATACACTGAGTGTTTTGTATTGTTCTGATTTTAACTTTGTTTTTCTGAGAAGGCCTAATTCCAGGGAGAGTGTTACAGTGTATGGGCTCCATTGTGCTTTTCATACACAGAGGCACATTGCAGATCAAAAGCAAGTGAAAATGCTGGGTTTGTTTTAGGTTTCATTTTACAGTCAGGATGGTGAATACATCTGTTTGTGTCACTAACCTAGAATATAGCATTTTATGGTTCTCAGAGGTTATTTATAATTGAATTATAGGATGTTTCAGGACTATTTGGAATGGTATTTACAGAACGTAATACCAAGCCCAGTAGTTCACTTGCAACAAGAAAATGTAAAGAAAACACCCTATAATTCATTTTTAAGCACCTTCTAGAAATCATGTAATTATACCATATGGCAGTGTTGAAAAAGGAAGTATAAATTTTTAAATTATTTGTATTGTGGCTTTTAATCGAATTGGTATATACACAAACTGGCACACAGTAACAAAGACTGGTCAGGTTACAATGAACACACCACCAATTTTTTTGGCTTTAAATTTGTTATATATATATATATATATATATATATATATATATATATATATATATGTGTGTGTGTATATATACAGTTGGATTTGGGAGCAAGAGGAAGAGGAGAGAACTTTCTCCTGCAGTATTTCCAGGCAGAGAGAGAAGTGCAGAGGCTTTTATATCTGGTATGGTTCACAAGGGAATGGCAGAGCCATAAGGGTCCCATGGCCTGGGAAAGAGAACCCACACAATTCCCAGCCCCAGGCAAACCCACAGCACCTCAGCAGCTGCAAGCAGCCAGTCCTGCCCTGGGGAGAGGGGACTGCACCCTGGAGGCACCAGAAACTCCATTCCAGGGCTGGCACCAGGAGGGGAGTGGGTACATCTGCCCAGCCCCCACTACCTGGTCAAGGTTTAAAAAGGTGCTGCAGTTTGGGATTTAAAAGTATTTATAAATTCATCAACAGACTTAAATTGAGTCTCTGTTGTTTCCCACACACACTGAGGAATGACTTCTGAGCCAGAAGAAGCAGTCAGCACTTTCTTTCACAAGCCACTGCACAAAATAAATATGTAGCAGAAAAAAGGGTGTAGATGTCTCTCTTACTTGTTTTAATATGACCAAATGCCAAGAGAGAAACTTGTATATTTCAATCTGGCAACAAAAATGCAATCCTGTTCCTAAACAATATAAATAGCCAGAACCACAACTGATGTGGCTTTTTTTTCCCCTTTTTGACTTCCTTGTATGTTATTGCTTGCCTTGTCCTTTGTTTATCTGGACAATAAATAATCTGCAGCAGGAACAATATATTGTTGTATATTTGTAAAAGCACAGCAAAAAAAGGGTCCTTATCTTGACTAAATCCTCAGAAGTGTCAGTTTGAACTTAATAAATAATGATAGCAAATTAATTCAATTTAGAGGAATTATTTTTATTTACCCCACATTAAAATTTGATCATTCAAACTGAAGTTACTGGCAATGTTTGGTTTTAGCATAAGTGTTTTAGAGGATGAGTAAGCTCACAGAGAAAGCCAAAAAGGAAATAAAGAATGAAATGAAAGAACAGAAAAGAAGAAAGAATGTCCTGTGAGTCATTTCACATAGGAGAGAAAATACTGGAAATATGCTGATTTGACTTCAGAAAAAAAAACTGACATGAGCTTTTTGGTTCAGAGCTGCTATTACAATTATTTAATTTGAAAATTATGTGCAAACAATCCATCCTGATTTCTAAGAAATTAACTGATTTCTGAAAAATTCTTCGCCTTACACACACCTCTTAGCAAGCCCACTGCATATGGTGGTGGTCACATCTGGACAAAATAGCAATTTATGGATTACAAAGAAGACACATTTTATCTGAAACAAGGGCAAATGAGAAGTGCCCAGGGAAATGAGAGTGTCTTGGAAGGTGCAGGAGGACAAGCCTGGTTGTTGTGCTCAGCAGAGAAAATTTTTATTGTCAGATTTTTCCACTGCCACTTTAAACTTTATTACTATTATTATTATTATTATTATTACTATTACTATGACTATGTTTATTATTATTATATTCTTTGGTGAGAAATCGGATGCGTACATCAAACAGGAGCTCCCAGTTCTTGGGAAGAAGTCTGTAAAAGGCAAATAAAACATTTTGGTGTCAGGAAGCATTTGTAATGAACTGGCAACGTGCAGGCAGCAAGGCAAGTATTCCACAGGATCAGCCCACACAGCAGGCACTGCACCTATTGCATTGCCTGACATGGGCATGGCCCTGTCCCCTCACCTGAAATGTGGACTTTGGGGAAACAATTAGGAAAAAGGTATCCTCTTCCTGCACATTAGATGACACATAAATCAGCCAAACATAAAAAAAATCTTGAGAAAATATGATTGATAAAAATTAACCAGGGAAAGTCAAACCTGAATGCTCATTTTATTTTAACCTTCTAAAGAGTGTGGAGGTTATAAAAAATAAGTAGAGCATTTCTTAACAGTCTGGAAAGTCTTGTTTTCATTTTTCTGGGACATGCTTTCAAGTTTTGCCTTTCTCTTCTGAAAAGCAAACAAGAAATAAAAGGAAGTAGGGGGTTTATTCCCCCTCTTCTTCTCAAAAAGAAAGTCTCTGTTGTTTCTGATTTAACTGGCAAATTTTAAAAGAAAAAGTATTTTACTGAGGTCAACAAAATATTCACTTTCTTCAGCACAGAAAAATGTTTTCCTAGGGAAAATAGCATCTTGCATAGAGCTTTAAAGATGCTGTTGTTTCTTACTGCCTGTGCTGTTGATTCATAGGACTATCAAGGACCATTCTTGGTGAAATGTAAGTTGTGTGAGCAGATTAACCCTGCAGCAGAGTGTGTATTTATTCAAAACACTTCTGATTACTTTCTTTGCTCTTTGTTATCTGTGCTTTGCTTAGGGCCCAGATGTGTCTGGGGTTGCCCTGATCCATGCCCTGCCACAAATCTGAGCACAGCATGGGGAATGATATCAGTGCAGTCACTTCTGTGCTGTTTCATGCCAGAAAAAGGCATATCTGTGCCCAGCAGATGGGGCAGGCTGCAGAGCTCTGGGTGACAGTGGCTGGTGCACACAGTAGGAGGGAGCCAGCTGCTGACACCCCTGCCCAGGGTGTGAGACTTGTTGAGTATTCCAGGGCACCTCAAAGACACCTGAGAGCAAACTGCATCGACCCTTGAAAGCCTGAGCTGTGTAGCATATAATTTCAGGGGCCCCAAGGTGATTAATTACCTTCTGCATTCAGAGGCAAGTGCATTTCCAGCTCTCCTGCACACAACTGTACCCACATCCCCTTGAATCCAGGCTCTCTAAATCTCAAAATTGGAGACTGAGAAAATGAATCAGGAGGAGGGAGTAATTAGAGTTGGGATGTCACACTAAATCACAGGCCCTGGTTAGCCAAGCAGCTTGCTTCTGACAGCACCAGTTGGATGCAATGAATAGTGGACAGTGGTAGAGTTTAATATTTTAGCACCTGCTTTATTTTGCATGCAGGAAACCAGCTACACATTCACATTTAAATAAATCTGCAGTCACAGGCAGCTTTTTCAGGGGGAGAGCTGCCTGCTGCCTGTTAGCTCACACGTGGCCACCTTAAACCTCTGCAGAGCCAAAGGGTAATGTGCCAGCAGGACTGAGAGAGGAAGGAAAAATGGCATAAACCTTTTGTGCTTCGCAAAACTACTGATGCTTCTACATTTCAGTTGGCTTTGTGGCTTTTTTGAGGTGAGGGCATTGTGATAGCATATATAGTTGTGTAGATTAAAAATGAGGACATGGAGGAAAAGATGTCATTTAATATGTGTAAGGACTAGTCTGGTGGTTAGGACTGTCACCTGAATCAGTGACAGGTTTAATGCTTCTTAGCTTCTGGGGCTCATAACAGAAAATTTTATGTTGTACTCTCTGTGCAGGTGTATGTGCAGTCACCTAGAATTCAATGTGTAAGTATTTGATGTGTATGGGCATGCAGCCACTTCAAAGAACAGTATTGAATAAAACAAGAACAGCACAAGTTATTCATCAACAAGAAAACACAGTGAGAATATTTTGTTGCTACTCATCTGGAAAAACAAAACAGCCATTTACTTGTAAAAGACCTTGTGAATTTTTCCTGTGTGCCCCTTATTGGTCTCAGACCTTAATTCCTGTCCCTGTAAATCTGAGTCCAGCCCCACTGATGGATGGCTGCTTGCAGGGCCAGTGCATCCCTGTTCAGGGATGTCCTGTGCTGCTGGGCTTGAGTCAGCGTGCACAGTGTCTGTGTGCCATGCAGGAACAAAATAACACAAAGATTTTACCAAGGGGTATAAATCAGTGTTAGGGAGAGACCCCACCACCCCCAGGGGAAGAGCCACTCAAGTACAAGGTGTGGAAGGACACCTGAGGCTCAAGAAGTTGCTCTGCACCATAAATGCCATTTATAACTGCCATGAGTTTCTGTTCCTACTGCTGGGGAACCATGTGGTTTTCACAAATTAAATAAAAAATATAGAGAGAATTTTTATTACAACTGGATTTTAGCTACTCTTCAGATTTCTAGCAAGCAATCAACAGGAAACTAAGTTTTGTGATTATTCCACTGTTTCCTTCAATAGACTTGTGAAATAGGATGTTGTGTGAGCCTTGATTTGATCTAGGAGGGTTCAACTAACTTATTGCATTGGCAATGCAATTGAACTTTAAATTATTAAATATTTCTGGTTGTTATCAATATGGCTAAAAATCTAATAAGTGTTGAATGTTAGCGTTTTAATATTGGATGTTATCTAAGTATAGTATAATCAATATTATTGGCTATAATGTCGAGATTGATCCAAGTGATTACATTGGTTTTGGCTTCTGTTAAAGAAAAAAACAAAAAAAGAAAATAGAGGAAACTGTCAAGACTACGATTAAAAGCCATAATAGAAATAATATTAGAAAATCTGTGTTATCCTACAAGGGCAGATTTTGATCTCAGATGAGATGTTGCCATTGAATTCAAGGCACTAGACCCGCAGGAGGGGCTGGAGGGCATTTCTGACCAGGCTGTGTAAGCAAGCTCTGTCCAAAATGGGCTGAACTCAGCTCCCAAGGGCTCTGATGGGAGAGTCATCCTCAACTCCAGTGTGGACAGGGACAGGGCACACTGCACTGACACAGAGTGACCTTCCCTGCCCTGACAGGAGCCCTGCCCTGAGCCCTGCCAGGCAAACCCTCCACTCCTCCTGGGGTCTGCAAGCAGCAGCCAGGGCTCAGCATCCAGCTGCCCCCATCCTCCCTCCACACTTGTTTCTAGAGCTTTTCCTGATGCTGGGTACAGCCCTGGAGTTTCTCCAGAGCAGAAGTCAGCAGCAACTGCAAGAATATGATGATGTTAAAAATGTAGGTTATACAGTGAGGTTGTTCAGTTAGGCCTAAATATAGTCCTTTTAAAATATTTTTAGTTTCTTTCCATTATCCCTAGCATTCCAAAGTAGAAGGATATCAGTGATGCACGGTGATACTTAAATAATAATGAAATTGTGAATTCATCTTCCTTGGTCTTCATCATCCAGTGCAGAATGTCCTCACAATGTACTTAGAAGTTAATTTAGGTCCCAGGTGTACTTGGCTACTTGGCTGCTGATGCAGGTGGGTTTTATTTATGTGAGTGTGGTGATAAGGGGCTCTAACCATCAGTCATAATTACTGTGATCTACTGGAGAATTTCTACCAATGTTACCTAATTTTCAATTTTTTTTTTATGTTTTCTTTTTTGTTTTGTTTTGGTTGCTTTTGTTTTTTTTTTTTGTTTTGTTTTGTTTTGTTGGGTTTTTTTGTTTGTTTGTTTTTTTTAATGAAAGAGCAAGTATACCTCCAATAAATATAAACCCCATTTTCAGACACCCCAAAAATAGCTTGAAGACCTCTTAAGCCTGGAATTCAAACAACCTACACAAGAATGTGCCGAAAATCCTCTAGAAAAATCGTAAGAAGAAGCAAAGAGAAGAAAGAGAAAAAAAAGCACAGAAAAAGACTGGGGTTTCCCAGGAAACAGAATTTCTGTTTCATGAGAAATTTTGACATAATGAATATGCATCCTGAAATTGTAATGGAAAGTGTTAACAGTACATACTCAGAGGTATTAAAATAGATGCTGATAATCAAGAATTAAAATAATTCTTTAGTGCAACATGATTATTAATCAAGTTATTTATTTTAATAGTAATAATAATATACGACCTATAACATATGACAAAATCAACTGTCGACGGCATTTTTCAGTATTCTTATTTTAAAATAATATTGTTTGCAATAGTAGTGCTAAAAAATATATTTTTAGTGCTTATGTTTTGTAAGAATAATCTGTCAAAATCCACTGTCTTCTACAACACATCATTTCAAAATCACTGAGGATTTTTGATAGAAACCTAAAATTTCATAAGATATCATGTTTTTCCATTTACACTTCTCTTTATGCAGGTAAAGGACAGATGTGTACACTTTTGAAGCAATTAAATCTCTTTTCTCTGGAGTTTGGATTGTGCAGGCTGGTTGTTGCAGGGCTGCCAGGGCTCTGTAAGGGGAGGAGGAGTGCAGAGATATTTGGCAGCATCAATCACCCTGAACCAGCAGAAGCTGCAGCACCACAGCTCAGTGCCACAGAGCACTGCCTGACACTGGGCTGGCTTCTACAGTGATGTGCTTAGAAGGCAGAGAAGTGTCTGCTACTACAACTCTAGGAACCAAGAGAGCTGCTTCTGCCCCTGAAGGCAGCTGAAGAGCTGTGTGTTCATTCAGCAATAGCAGATTTGTCAGCAGCCCTTCTTACCCAGTTCTTTTGTCCATCGCCTCATTTCCTTAATTTGCTCGCTCTGTCTAGTCTTGCACACTGTGGCACAGACACTTCAGCCAAAGTGGTTATTTTAAATCCTTATGCCTAACCAAGCCTTGGTGAGGCTCTGAGCCAAGCAATCAATGGTGGTTGACCTTCCACTTTAGGTGTGGTGCTGGCACAGCACGTTCACCCTGGTGCTGAGCTCCAGCGTCCTTCCCTGTCTTGTGTCACCTTAGGGGTGTTGTGTTAATATGCAGCCCATTACTACTCTACTGATGAGACAGACTGCAAGGATCAATATGTCTCTGTGTTTGTCAGCCCTGCATACCCCAGAGTTCAGTTCCCAGCTCTGCTGCCCCGCTGTGCAATCGTGGGGAATTGTCGATTCCTTCTGCAGCTCATCCCCACTCCAGGCTTTGCAGAACAAGTCAGAAAGATCCAAGTGTCGCATTTGTTTGGCTCCCACTGCTTGAGTAATAGTAGGTGCAGCCAAAACAGCAGAGGACAGCTTGCTTAGGGGGTCACTGCAGCTCAACAGCTCACCATTGATGTTGTCAGGCAGACTTGGGAAAGATGCCCAAATGCTATCAACTAGAGGACATTGCATTTTAATGAAAGACAAAAAAAAAAATCAAGATTAAAAAAAGAAGAAAGGTAAATTCCCTAGTCAAACATAATAAACAAAAGAAGAGATCTAATGGCACTTTTTTTTTCCCCTTGCTGCTCACTTTTTCATGCCTTTGTCTTGATGCAGTAGCTTCAGGGAAAACAGCACTGGGATTACTGGGAACAAGAAACACCATCTACCACAAAAACTCTTAATTATAGAACAAATCTTTAGGAGACTTGTACATGATATCCATATAAAGGGTTTTAATAGTCAGGCAAATACCTTGAGTGATTTAGCTCTGAAGCCTGCCCAGGCTGAATGTATATATGTTTTGGCTGATTTTTTTTTTACAGAATAAAACATAAATTAACCTCTGCATTACCCTGTGATTTCTTTCTGTCCTTTTTGTCTAAAGATAACATTATGCAGAGATTTTGGGGAAATATGGCACACATTTCATGCAGCCCCAGGGGTACTGATACACTCTGGCACATCACATGGAATCAGGGCTCCAGATCGGGTGTCTCAGGTGTTTTGTTAACCAGAGAGGTTGCAAGATCACATGCATTATGCAATCTCATTATTTTAAATGTGTGAACACCAGTCTGGGTCATGCCACACAGAAGTGGCAGTCATTGGTGACACCAATACAGGTTTCAGATCTCCACACATGTTTAGAGAAAAGCCTCAGGGCTCAGGGAAACATACACGTTGGAATTTTCTCTGCTGACAAAGCACTACTTCCCTTTCCCACTTTGCCAGCAAGAAATGTTGTGGTGAAATGCAGGAGGCAGAATAACATTGTTGACAAAAATTGGTAAGAGTGGGATAAGCCAAAACAGTTACTGGGTGCTCAAGTGCAGTTTTCTGATTTGGTTCATCTCCTAAAAAAGTCGTCTAAAGTGCAGAGCACTGAGGATGAGAAGTCAAAGGGAAGCTCTGATGTTAGTTTTGCAAGAGATGATAAATTTTAAGTGCATCTTGACCAGACATCCTCACAACCCTGCCCAGCTTGTGCTTGTTCACCCTGCTGAACAGATCAAACCTTTTTAAACTCAGACAGGGAGGGGGTTCTGGCACCAGGGATGGCCCCTCCAGCACCATATCCCATCTCTAACCTTTAAAGGCCTTCTCATGTCTGTCTGCCTGGGTTTTGGTACATTCATGCTGTAAAGAGGTAATGGGGACCAGCAGCTCTCCAGGAGTGGCTACAGACAGTGGGGGCTGGTTCTGCTCAGGGTAATGCAGAGCAGAGCTTCAGGCAGGCACAGAACAATTGCACTCTCACAGCACTGCCCAGGAGCTGATAAACCCCAGCCACAAAAGGTGCAGCTCCACTTCATGGAGCCCAGCAGTTTGTGAATCCCTGGGTTGCTTGCCCAGGATGCTGCACTGGAGTAAATTTGCCTTGGAACCAACCCTCCTGTCCTCTGAGCTGCCTCCAAGAGAGTTAGGCTGGGTTTGGATGGCTCCCTGCCCTGGGACAATGACAGTTTATTGAACACAAGCTTCTCACAAACATTTCATTTATTTCAATGGAAGAATCACAGATGTTATTTCTCTCAAAAGTAACGAGGATTGAAAAAATCTGATCACTTTCAAAATGCATGAGGACCAAAGTACTTAACACCTATTAAAGGTCATTTGTTGTCTTAATATCTGGTTTCTTCTCCAATTTAACAATTTAGTGCATGGATCTGTAAACAGATTGTTTTTTTCCTCCTACCCTGCCCACCCCCAAAATGAGATTTTGTATCAGACAGCAATACAGAGCTACCCAGATTTTCACTGCTGTGATTCACTGTCTTCACCATAAATGAAGTTTTCCCATTGTTTGCAGAAATCCTTGATATAATGGCTTCAGTTTCCTTGTTAATTATTATTTTATTAATGATCTTGCAGACAGTTTTTCAAAGAGACTATAAATCTTTCAGTAAAAGTAATGGGCAGCTACTCACAGGAATAATCCCATTACAATCAGCTGTACTACTGTTTGTCATTTGAAGTGAAGTGCTGGAGCTCTGACCCTTACTGATTTACCACTCTTCATAATTAGTTGCAGTGATTAAAATGCATTTTAGATTACACTGCAGTTTCTCGCACTTAAAAGTTTTTTCTTTTCTATTACTGAGGACAAACTCGAGTTCTGAAGGTGAAAAATTGTCCTCCAGTATAAAACAATAGCAGCAAAGAGTAATTCCATAGATAAGGCTTACAAAAGAAATCAGAAGCAGAGATGCTTGGACAAGAAGTGTTGCTGGGGGTGGAGGGGTTGTTTTAGCTGACAGAGACAGCTCATGAAGGAATTTGAGCAGAGTGGCTTAATGAAACTGGAAACACCACACAAAACACTGACAGCAGCCCATGGAAATAATGAATCAATCTGCTGCATCTGTATCTAATTAAGAATCATTATAATACAGTCTTTCTTTCTAGTGATCAGGATTAGTGGATACCCCACAGGAAAGAGCTAATAAATAGCATTTTAAAAAAGAGCTAATAAATACAGTTAAATTCAAGTGCCAGGACATCATGTAGCTTTATCTGGACTGTGATTCTCAAGCATTTTTCTTCAACAGCCCCAGATCCAAGTAGCCTCTCTTTCCTGTGAGAGACACAACTAGGATTCCTTTGTAAGGGTTTTCAAGGCAATACAGAAAAAAATAATAATAAAAAAATTAAGGCAAATAAACACAAAAATAAAGACAAAAAAAGTAAAATGCTTGGATGCTGCAAAAAATTTCTGACAAGTGCCAACATTCTACTGTCTCTTTCCTGCAATTAGAAATATAGTTTCTGTAATTTTTCCTTTCCCCCTCCCACTTATTTTCTGCCTTTCCTCCTTTTTCCTCTTCAAAAAGCCCCCCAAAACCATTAAGTTGCTAAGAGCTTCATTTACTTTAAGCCTATTTGGAGATCTGTTATTTTACCCAGGAGTCTGAATAACCCCTCAAGAGGCTCTGTTACTAACTGGCTTCCTACAGTCAGATGACATATACCTTGAGAATGGGAGACATTCCTGTATTTTTTTCCTCCTGTCTGCAGAATATGTTTTATTTAATCTTGTTGATTTGATTTCTGGTTTGTTTTTAGTTCAGAGGAGGATGGAGAAAAACTTCCTAGTTGAGGAAAAGGCATTATCTCTTTTTTTCTTATGTCTGCTAGGATACTTTTTCAGCTGTGATGGTTTAAATCCCAGAGGAAGGAATCCAGCACCATTTCTGTGATAAAGAGAGGAAGGCTTCAGAGTGGAATCTTAAAGCTGTTCCTCACATCTTAGTGGAACTTGAGGTAAAATGTTTCAGTGCCCCTGTGAGGCCAGTTCTGTCCCCTGGATGGAGGCTGGTGGAAGGAGGAGGTGTTGGGAATTACTCCATGAAAACACCAAACTGAGCATCATTTGTTGCAGGAATTCATGGGATGCCTCTGCTGTGCCACCACCATGTGCAGCAAAGAGCATTGTTCCCCTAATGCTCCTCTCTCAGAACTGCAAGTGAATGTACAGCCCAATTAGTGCAGCAGCTTAAAACAATAAACCCTCCACAATCTCTGGTGGGGGAAGCATGCTTTTATCTATTTGGTAAATAATTTATTAATCACACTGATGTATCCTCCTTGACAGCAACAGAGCCAGATAAGTGATGGTTCAAAATCAATTTGTCATGGTCCAATGTGCACTCAGTGACCTACTTGGTCTGTTATATAGGTCAAACTTGTACATGAGGCTTGGATAGCAGAGACACTTCTTAAAAAAACAACAGCAACAACAAAACTCATGGCATAATTCAGACTGTGGGACCCTATGCTGGTTCAGGCTCAGACTCAGCCACACAGTGAGAAAACTCAGCTGACAGAGAGGGTCAAGGACAAGGGGCTCATTAGGTGAAGTTTTGGGGGTCTCAGTCTCTCAAAAATGTTTTTTCACAGAATTCAGGGGTTAGATCTATGCTTTGTGCCCTAATTCTGTGACCTTGTTGTTGTCATGCTGCCCTCTGTCATTGATAACACCCCCAGCTTCCCCCTTGTATTTCTCTGTTTGCCCCGCTCCAGTCTTCATTTGCCCTGCTCTCCCTTACTCACCACAGTATTTTTCTTCAGATGAGTGGAAATTTTCTCCCTTCTCCTCTTTGTAACACCTGCTGTGGAGTCCATATGAGCATCACAGTCTGAAGTCTTGTGTTTCTGAGTGGCTTAGCCAGGTTAAAGAACTACAGGATTTGAAGAGAGACAGAAACTAAAACCTGTGACAGAACTTCTGGGCAGCTGGTTTGCTGGTGATGCTTTTGTGGCTTGGCAGAAGAATTGGTTGCAATTTTTGGATGGAATTTGTACTACTACCATTGTATTTCATTGAGGCATGGTTCAGGGCTTTCCACCAATGTGTCCTGGAGAGTGAAGAGGTGTATGAGGTGACATGTTGAATGGGCAGTACTAACATTCCCAAAAAATCAGGAAGCCTTATAATAATCTACATGCCATATGTCATCCATTTGCCATTAGAAAAATATTTTTCCCAAAATTCTATAAGTAACCACTACTTTAGGAAGGTGACCTAGGCCTTATTCTTCTGAGGATTTTCACCAAAACAGTTCTCTGTGGCTGGAGGGAGCTGGACAACCAAGTGGGATTGTGAGCTTTTCATGTCTCTTCCCACTGCACGTAGTAGGTGGTGGGACTGGCTTAGTTTTTTGATGTTTTTACATAATGATTTAAATTTTTAATGGATTTTTAAGGAGTCCTTCATGGTGTAGTGGTGCAGAGTGGAGATTTTCCTAATTCTGGGAATTGAACATGCATTCAGTTGAATATGAAGGCACTGAATGTGCTGAATAACCTCCATAGGCCACCACTGTCCTACATTTTACTGGATTCCTTCTGATTTTCTTGAAAGCATGAAAGAGAAAGAGATTTTCTTTTCAGTGACAGATGCATATCTTTTTACAGAGTTTTTTCCTCAGTCCTGCTTGGCACTACCCCACTGCAGTGCCCAGCATCAGGTTTCACACTCCTGCATGTTCTGCAGGGTTAAACAAGAGGGTGGGATGGGTGCCAGCTGCACATGGGAGGGATGGATGCAGAGCAAGGATACACCCTGAAGTAAGAGCACAGCAGAAATAAGGTCTATAACTATGGATTTGTTTGGGTTTTTTTCATCTGTGACTTGAGGGAACTAATGCTTTCTAAGACAAAGGTGGTGAATAAAGTCTAGTCTTCAAGTTCTTCTTTCTTTTAGTGTTCTCACCCCATTCCTGCCACTGGTTTTACATTTGTCCAAAAACCTGTTTCCTCCTTGACAGGCAAGCTGAAAAGCAGCCAGGCTACCAGTGGAGGTACCACCACCACAGACAGGAGCTAAAGGGGCTGGAAACAAACCCACCAATGTGGGTTTTCAACTTTTGAAAAAAAGTGTGTACCTTTAAGAGCGTGTCTATAGTCCTAAAACAGGAGAGATTTCTTCACATTTTTCTTTCCATCTCATCAGAGTCACAGTAAATTCTAGAAGCTGAGAAGGACCTCTGGGGTCGTGGCATGAACTCCTTGTTTGGCCTTGGGAAATCAGTAAAAATCCACTCACACCACCAAGAGTCTCTGCTAACACTGTCTCCTCCTGTGCATCCCCTGAAGGACACCCACAACCCTGGATTTTGTACAAATCACATAATACACCCTGGAGATAGGATACAAATCTTTTCTAAAACCAGCATCTAAGTAAACAGACAAACCCCAGCAGGCTTTTTTTTCAGCACTTTAGAATTGTTTGTGTTTTGTCCGCCTTTAGTAATTTAATTGAAGAGTGTTGCAAGACACAGGCACAGCAGGACCAAAAAATATATATTTGGTGGGATATTTGAATAAGTTGAATCTTAATGTTTTCCATGGGGTGTCAGCAGTTCCTTAAACCAGTGCAGGGTTTGCAACAAATGGCTTCTTTTGCTGAGAATTCAAAAGATATTCTTTAAAGTCTATGAACTGCCAGTGAGTTTCAATAGAACAAGTGTTCTCAAGGTGTATTTATGTTGCCTGTATAGCACTCCAAAGGATTTCTGCCAGCATGCCCCATTACAATGAGTAATGTCTCCTTTAAAAGTGAATGAAGAAGACTTAGATCTTGGTTAATTAAATAATCTTCCCCTTTTTTAAATTATTTACAATAGAAGACTGACACCAACCACCTAGTTTCCTATGCTGAACCTCAGAACATTATTGTGCTTAACTTGATAAAAGCTGAAGGGTCAAAACATTTGTGTTACCTGTCTTTCAGGAAATGAAAGGGCAGAGATTGTGTAATTAATCTCAGATTAATACTTCCAGAAGATTCATTAAAAAGCCCCCAAACAACTAAAACCAAACCAAACCAGAAATAAAAAGCTGTTTCCTATGTGGTGGGATGTACTGGCAGCCAGTTCTTGGCACAGCATTGATCATGGTGAAGCAGTACCAGGTGAGCTCTCATCTCCTCATTTTTATTTATTGCCCATGGAAGCTGGCAGTTGTCCATGTGGAACTATGTTTATGGCAGATTTATCTGTGGTGTGTGAGCAGCACACTGGCATCATGAATGTCCATCTATCAAAAATGCTGAAGCATCACCTATGACTGAAGAAGGATGATTCTGCTGAATGCAGAGCAAAGAAGGAGAATGTTAACACTTTGAAAAGAGCAAGCAGCAGGCATTATAGCCTCAAAATCAATTTACATCAGGCAAGGAACTGTGACAGGAGGAACAAAGTGCAGAGCAGGGCCAGCTTCTAAGAGTCCACCTAAGTGCAAATCTCCTTGGTGTCTGAACTCCAAAGACAAAAATGAATGTCTCTGTGTCAGAATGGAGAAATTAGCAATTCTCTTTATCCAGGACTTGGCTTTTTTTTTTTTTTTTTTTTTTTTTTTTTAATAACTTGATTTTTGCTGTAACATCTTCTCTCTCCTGACTTTGAATTGGAAAGTCTTAAGGTACACAATAGTGACTACGTTGCATTTTCATTTATTGTTTACTTCTAGAAGTCTAAGACTTCAAGTTCCATGCCTGGAATCCATCTTGGTCTCATTGTAGAAAAAAAACAAGACAGGGAAATTCTTTCCTAAATAAGTAAATAACTGCACAAGTCAGGTATATCCTCTTAATGCAACTGGAGCTGCCTTTTTCTGTTTCTTTTTTTTTGGGGTTTTTTTTTTGTTTTTTCTTTAAGGAAGAATTTTATAGCTGTCAATTTACACCCTCAATTGTATCAATAATGTCAAATATTAATTTCTGGTTCATGCTGGACTTTGTTCTAGGGCATCTATGTCTTAAATGATCCAACTCTGCAGATGTGGAAAAATACAGGGTGAGAAGCAACTTTTGAGTACCTGCAAGATCAGTAACAGAAAACTGCAAGGGATGAGAGTGAATCTGGATGAAAATGAATACTCTCCAAAGCAATTACTGAAGGCCTCCTTTTGCAAATGGCAGCCAGGATGTATCTTTATATAGATATACAGAGGTCAAGATCACTGTTCACCTCTCTTGACTTCAACTGGAGCTGAAGGTGTTCAACATTTCAGAAAATGAAATTAGTGTGTCACGAGCTGGACGTTCAGTTATTGACTCTTGCTGAAAGTGTGACTTTATCTCCTGTTCCTCCACTTACCCTGCTTTAAAGAGGGATGAATGCTGTTCACCTATCATGCAAATGTTCTGAGGCCTAATTAGTTAATATGTGTAAATTGCCTTTGAGTTGAACAGTGTTAAGTATTATTACTGCTGTATTAATATATGGCCAGCAGCCAACCTTTCCATGTTGCTGCAGAGTAATGACAAATCTGATCAAGTTCAAGATTTTATTGCTACTGATCTGAAACAACAAATAGTTTTTGTGCATTTGTCCACAAGCAAACAATATCAATTTAGTTTGAATGTTAGTGAAGAGAGACAGCCGATATTTACTTCAAGGGAAGTTTTGCTATCCCAAAATATCATCTCAGCTTAAACGTTCTGTGTGATTTTGTTTTTTTTTTCCTAAGGAAAGGGGGTAAATTCACAGTAAAATATTAGGCACTCCTCAGTTGAATTTGCTAATGCCTTCTTCTGTCTGTGTGAGAATCCATTACCACACAGAACAGAATGCTTTTTCTGTGCACTGTTTGATAAAGTGAAAATTAATTCTTTAAAATGTTAAAAAGGACTGAAGGAAAAGTTAGACTTCTCAAGGAATCACTCAATGAATAGAGGACAGAAGGGAAGATAGTGTAAACTAAGAGAATGTTTTTGCCCTACTCTGCCATTTTTAAATTCTGATTCTCAGAAAATACAGAAAAGTGTTTACTGAAGTCAACAGACATGACATGCTCCAGGACAATCACACAGATCTGAACTAAGGATCTATTTACAGAACACTTTTTCAGGAGTAGTCCTTTATCTTGATCAGTCAACAGACTACAATCCAAATCCAGATATGTTCAATGTGCCATTATAAGCCAGCAGGGAAAAATATGATGTGATTTCTTCCCATTTATCCAGCTTATCTTGTAAGTGGTAGCTACAGAATCTGTTATGTGATTTGTTCCACCACACAGGAACATGGCCACTTACTAGAAATGTATGGTTTCTGGTGGTTTTCATGCATCTGTGAATCTTACACCTTGACTTAGTTTTAAATTTTCTCTTCATGGACAAGATTGTTTCATTTGCTCTACAAAACAAACTCAGCCAGAAATATGAGGATAAATAGGATAAACAATGTGTTATTGTTTTTTTTGTTTTGTTTTTTTTTTTTTTAAGTTATACTAAATTATACTGGGGAAAAAAGCCCTTGGGAAATTCAGAATGGGATGGGTTATAATCTGGAAACATACCAAGAAACATTTCTGGCCTTCTGCATATACTCTTGGCCCCAAACAGCTGATTTCTGAAGAATCATGCCATAACCTGCATGTGGAAATAAGAAAAGAACTTTAGAACTCTGTAAATAACCAACAATAATAAAGGCCTCTTTTTTTCCCCCCCATTAAATTATCCACTTTCATATCCTAGGCTACAGATTGCAGGTTACTTTATCTTCAACAACAAAACACAAAGTTCAAGTCGTTAGAAAATCTTATAGCAAGACTTTAACCCAAGTAGCTGGTCTTTCATTTTCTTTTTCTTTCTTTCTTTCTTTCTTTCTTTCTTTCTTTCTTTCTTTCTTTCTTTCTTTCTTTCTTTCTTTCTTTCTTTCTTTCTTTCTTTCTTTCTTTCTTTCTTTCTTTCTTTCTTTCTTTCTTTCTTTCTTTCTTTCTTTCTTTCTTTCTTTCTTTCTTTCTTTCTTTCTTTCTTTCTTCTTTCTTTCTTTCTTCTTTCTTTCTTTCTTTCTTTCTTTCTTTCTTTCTTTCTTTCTTTCTTTCTTTCTTTCTTTTCTTTCTTTCTTTCTTTCTTTCTTTCTTTCTTTCTTTCTTTCTTTCTTTCTTCTTTCTTTCTTTCTTTCTTTCTTTCTTTCTTTCTTTCTTTCTTTCTTTCTTTCTTTCTTTCTTTCATCTCTCTTCGTTTCCCATATTTTCTGGTATATTTTAGCTACAAAATCAGAATTATAAGGATTACTTAGGGCTTCTGATGTTCACTGTCTAAAATTAAGCTATCCTTGGCAAATCTTTCAGATATTATGTTTTTTGTTTGCCTGACAGGAAACTGCCAAATTAATCTTGGTTTCTTTAGCCCCTGGGTCACTTTACAAGGCAGTTTAAAGTGAAAATAATACATTGATCATCTAATAGAAATTGTTCTGATATTATGAAAAATGATGGCATCAATAGCGCATTTCTATGAAAGTACAACACTGAAATGGTTTTAACCTTCAACATCCTATGGAGTCATAAAACTGTTTAGGTTGACTGGACAACCACTCCTGTAAACACTTCAGTTTTCATCAAGTCTTGCAATGCATGAGTGGACTTCATCCTCTGGACAGAAGTTTAACCACATTGCAACAGCAGCAAGCTTTGGGCCACCCCTGGACTCTGACCTTACTGTGTGTACAGTGATCTGAGCATCCCACCTGCTTTTCCACAGGAACAAGAGAGAAAATAAATGTATATGTATGTGTATGTGTATATGTATATGTATATGTATATGTATATGTATATGTATATGTATATGTATATGTATATGTATATGTATATTATATGTGTGTGTATGTGTATTCACACAGACATGCATGAACAAAATTCAATGGCATTCATGGATACTTAAATTTAGTGGGAGCCAAAAAAAAACCTAACCAGGATACTTGATCACAATTTTTCTACACATTCTTTGATCAGTTATTTTTGAAGTCAGTAGTATCATATTTGTGTGCAAAATATTGCTTTATTTGTGTAATGACTGTCATTAAAATATTAGTCTTCTGTTGTGGTCATATTTTACTTAATTTTCAGTACAATTCAAATCTTTGAAGTCTAAAAATATCATCCTTTGGTGACAGATGTGTTGTCCTGGACTTTAAACAAATAGCCAGATTATAATTTTGTCTCAGTGGTCAGGCATGTGAGAATAGTTTACAATGCAGCTGGAAAATTCAGTATTTCTTCTATGTTTTGGCAAAGGGTAGTCTGCTGCCAACCAAAGTTTAGTGCCTGATGTGGGTAAAGTCTCACAAAACTCTTAAATACCCAACTCCCAGTTGCAATAGCTGTATAAGAGAATATCCTAAATACAGTCCTAAATCCATGGGGACAGAAGTGCTTCTGCAGGTCTGAAGGAGGCAGTCCAGCTTTCTTCCTTTAAATTCCTTCTCACATCATTGATTAAAATAGCAGCAATCTTTCTCTACTCTGAAGAGAAACTACAAGATATGCTATTTGTTAACATTTTTTTTTCAGGTACTTGATTTTCAGTGGTGTCTGAGGGGTTTTGCAGACTCACCTGTGACCTGGGGAGACACAGAGAGTAGGCATTGAGGACAGTTAACCTACAAAACCCTCAAAAGGTTCCCAAAGGTTCCACAGCTGAGCTGTGGGGTGTCCTTAGGGAGAATGTCCCATCCATCTGATCAGAGCTGATCTTTCCTCTGGGAGATGTAGAAGAACATGTCCAGAATGAAGACAGGAAAAGACAATCCTGATTCTCATCTGTGCCTTTGGTTGCAAAGGCTTGTGCAGCTTTGGTCCCTGTCTCCAGCACTGCTTTTGTTTCTCCTAGAACACAATATCATGTACAATTTGTAAAATTCCAACAAAACCATAGTTCCAGCTGAGTGTCTCAACACTTAATTTAAAACCATATTTCCTTTTTCCATCTTGGCTGACTTTTGCTCCTCTGTTTACACAATAGAACACCTTCAGGTATAAAGATAAAGAGCAGTCTTAACCAGGATAACTCACGGATTGTGGTCGGGACATTTTCCAAAGAATGTGGGTCCAACCCCATTAAAGCTAGATAATGAAATGTATCATTTCCTGGGTGAGTGTTCTGACTGTGAGATTATCAAACAGACGGTGAATATTACCATTATTACTTTGATTATGTTAAATAAAGTTAACCATAGTTGTGATGACAACTTTTTTGTTTGCATTTCTTGAATTTCCTTTTTCAGAAGTCGAGTGTGTCTCAACTTAGTCCTGCTCATAGGTGGGCTCATGTTGAGGAAAAAACATGGATTTCCCTAGAATATATAGAGCAGAAAAAAAAAAGTTCTCAGAGAATGCTTCTGGCACCTAATGAAATTAGGTATCTTAAGGAGTTATTAACTTCCAGCCTGGCAAACTAACAACTCTCTGGAATTCCAGATTCACTAGAGAGACAGGTCTTTTCTTAAGATTTTATTTTAAATTAATTTATTATTTTTTTGCACACAAGAGTAGTGCCAGATACCATAGGAAGCTGGTGAGAATGACATTGTCTTTTTAAACCACCAAATACTCCCAGTATGTTCACAACTTCACCACCTGATTCAGAGAGAAAAATAAGTCTCAATTAGGCTTTCTAGGAATGTAAGAAAAAAAAGGTGGAATTGGAAAAATTTGTATCCTTAAAAAAGGGCAAAAATTCACCAAATTATAAAACCTCCACAAACATATCAATATCTAGTATTATAAATTAGTAAAGCTACAGATATTAAATTTTACCTTTGGCTGAGCTAAGCTTTAACATAAAGCAATAGATCTAAAGAGAAATGCAGACAATTATTCATAAACTGTAGGAAACCACTGTCTCAGCAGGTTCCCTTTATTCTAATTAATCACTTTCTAAGGAGTCTACATAATTCCTGAGTTGTGTCACTGAGATTGTCCTTACAATAAGTGAAATATTCTTAATAGATCAGGAAGATCTTTTTCTAAACCATAATGATGAAATCATTTGCTTGAATAGGTTTAGCCACATGGTGCCTGTTTCCATTATAATCCAAATAAACTCACCATTCAAATTAAGAACATACCTGTGGTGATCCCAAGACGAATCAGAATGAAATCAGCCTCTGGGAATTTACAGAAGGGAAATAATATCGATGTATATTTTATAATGCCATCCATATGCTTCATTGTAATGTATGATTTTTTAAAAAATATTTTATTGATGTTTTAAAGATCAGAAAGCTTTGTTGTTTAAATGCTAAAAAATTTATAGTTATCTCAAAATTTTCCTTGTTACATTATGAAAGAGAAATATGCTATCTGAAATTTGAAGACTCTTATGATGCATCACTGTCCTTGTTTTACAGAAGACTTACCAAAGACATCATGGATTATCATCCTGCAGTAAACATTATTCATGGATGTGCAAGAAAATTGACCATCCTGTATCTGCATGTGTTTGCTCAGATTTCAAGCTGACCAGATAAAGAATAGCTGGGAGCATGATAAGTTACCATTTTCTCAAGGTTATACAGAGCAAGTAGTTTTCCTACTGTTTTGAAATTAATGAAATGGCTCAATGGAGATAACACTTGCAAAAATTGATTTTTTGGATATATAATTAATACCAATCATGAAAAAAACTGAGCTGAAAGGGAATGATTATTTATAAAATAGATGGTTATTAATAAAAAGAAAAAAAAAAGGATTGGTAAGGAAAATACGAAACATTGAAATTTCTTGCACATTGTTGCCTTTTTCAAGGCTTAAATATTTTGACTAAATTAGCCAACAAACTGCTCTGAAAACTTTCTGGGATGTACCTTGTGGCACACACCAAGGGGATAATTCGGCATGTTCATTTGAGGAACATCTTTCCCCTTTGGCATTTCTTTGGGCCCCAGCTGGAGAGGAGAGAGGTCTGCATAGTCTTTGTACAGTGTCTCTTGGGAAGCTGTAATTTTCTGGTTCTGTTTTCCTCATACAGTTAAAAAACAAAATAAAACACAAAAAACTCAAACTGATTATTCCAATATGCAGATTGTCGATATTTTTTGTTGCAAAATGACAGAACAGGAGAGGCAAGGATCTCTGGAAGTCATCTGGCCCAACACCCCGCTCAAAATAAACAGCAGAAAGTACCTTGAGCTTCAGTTTATGGTTTGAGTTTCAGGAAAGCAGTTTTATTGTTTCTCTAAAATGTCAAAAATCCCAAACATGCTTTAAAATGAGGACTATTCATCTGCCATAAGTAGTACTAAGAAACCAAAAGTTCCATTAAGAATGTGTATGAGCATTTATCTCTATGAAACTTCCTTGAAACTTCCCTTTACCTGTCAAACTAAACATAAACTTTCTTTTTTTGCAGGTCAGATGCTTGACTCTTGTTAAATAATCATCTCAATAGTATTGTTCACTAGAAATGAAATATATTTAGAAAACATTGGATAATTAATAACTTTTATTTCTAAATAATATTAACAAATAATAACTTTTCTTTCTAAACTAAAAATGTGTCATTTTCAAAACTCACTTCTGCTATCTTTCAATTGTATTTTAATTTTAATCTCTTAAACATAGCAGTTTTCCTCTTGGTATTTGACAGTCTTCTATCTGGCACAGTAATGAAAATTGTCAGTTTGTAAGTGAGTTCATACTACCAGTGATTTTGAGGTAATTTTGGTGCACAGATATTTGTCCAAGGTAGTGTCCATGAAAAAGATTCTTTCTGTCATGGTTCAACCCCAGTAGCAGCCAAGCCACACACAACCACTGGTTCATTCCCCCTCCAGTGGGATCAGGGATGGAGTTGGAAGAGTAAAAGGTGGAAAACTCATGGGCTGAAATAAACAATATTTAGTAGGAAAGAAGTCTGACACAGAAGCAAAGCAAAGCAAGGAATTAATTCAGTGATTCCCATGTGCAGGCAGGTGTTCAGCCATTCCCAGGAGAGCAGAGCATCACTAACAGTGACTGAGGCAGACAAACCCCATCACTCCTCATGTCCCTCTTTCCCCCTTCCTCCCCCCAGTTCACACACTGACATGATGTCTGTGGTCTGGAATGTCCCTTTGGTCAGCTGGGGTCACCTGTGCTGGCTGTGTTTCCTCCAGGCACCCCCAGCTCCTGCCCACTGTGGCTGTAAGGAAAGCAGAGAAAGCCTTGGCTCAGTGTGAGCCCTGCTCTGCAATAGCAAAAACATCTCTGTGTTATCAACCCATGTTCAGCACCAATCCAAAGCACAGCTCCACACCAGCAACTGTGAAGAAAATTAACTTTATCCCTGCCAAAACCAGCACACTTTCCTAACTATTGTTTCAGGAGAGCAGCTACGTAGTGTTTCCACAGAAATCAGACATAACTATTATTTCTGCTTTCTAGACTTATTTTTGTCAGGGCTCCTGCTGTTTCTGTTTCAGTTTTGTGATATACACTGGCATTAACATGTCTTCTGCTCAGCAAATGAGAGGAAGTATTTGCCCAGATGTTTTCTGCAGCTGCAGCTTTGCTGGCTGAGAAGGGGACGGTTCCCTCAGATGCTTCTCATTGTTCCTACAATAAACTCTTCAAACCTGCTGTTTGTTCCTGCTGCTCCTCCTAATCCTTTTTAGCAAACACAAGCCATATTTACTTAAGCAGCTTAAACAGCTCTTTACAAACCTGGTTCATTTCAAAAGACCTGGGCCAGTTAAACAGGTCAGAGCATTTCTCACACAGGCAGCTCCTCTGCCTGCTCTGCTGGAGACAGTTTCTGCTGGGGAGGGGGTTGAGCAGGGAGAGGATGGTGAAGGCTTCAGCCAGGACACTGAAATAAATATTTGAGAAAGGAGAGTAGACTGGTAGCTACAAATATTTGAGAGTGTCACAAAATGTCCTTTGCGGGTTCAATGGGAGAGCTCACTGTCAGCTCTGGGCAGCTACAGATGTGCTTCTAGTCTTGTTCCTATTTATCATTAGAAAAAGAGAAATTTTATATCAAAGGTTTGCTCTCAAAACTGATACACACTGAATTAATTCCATTCTTGTTCTTTGACTTAGTTTTTCACTTATTACTTCAGGTTCCTCTTGGGTTTTATATCTTTATCCATTTACAGTATTTAAAGGGGGAGATGTTCTATGATGTGTTACAATATTTATCTTCCTTTGTGCAGACAGCAGTAATTCATGACTGGCACAGCCAGAAGTGACTTATTAAGGCTTTCTTCACTGGAGAAGAAAAAGGTCATAAAGTAGCTCAGTAGGTCTTATGCTTTATGATTATAGCTCTATTGTATCATACACTTGTGCTGCCCCACTCCCACCCTTGCAGTTTACCGAGTATATCTTTAGTCTGCCTGGACCTTTTGAACAAATATCTGGTGCCATAAACCTGGTGCAGCCAGATTCCCACCCTGTTTGCTTTCAAAAGTCACATTATAATATTCTCTAAAATATATGACTAGACAGGGATCTTCAGAGTCTCTAATGCCTTCTTTATTCCAAAACCCACAAATGCAATACCATCCATATTGCTTATTGTGCTGCTTTCCCTTAGCACTGTGGCAAAATGAAAAATCTGCTGGCTAGAACAATGAGCTGTGGGACACCTGCAGACATGCACTTTGGACACACATCTGAAGAGTGCAGGTGGGACAGAGCTGAGTTACTGCCTGTGTGTGCATCATCCATGAGTGTGGTTGTTGTCCATGAGCCTTGTGCCCATGGAATCCTGTTCCATATGCACTGGGCACACTCATACACACAGAGTCAGCAATAATCAGCTGAGGAACTTCCTTCACTGTCAAGGTTTGGGAAGGGGTGACACCCAAAGGCTCCCAGAGCTGTCCCCAGCTTGCAGTGCAAGAACAGTTCCCAGCCCTTTGGCTGTGATGGGCCCTTGGCACTGCCAGGCTCAGTGTGTCCCAGGTCAGCACCAGGAAACTGCAGCTCACACACAACTGTCCCCAAAGCCTTTCTGGGAAAAAGGCTGCAGAGCTGTACCTCAGCCAAGGTTCACACCATTTGTACATTATCAGATAAGGAAATGTCATCCAGCACAGATTGTTTTGAACTGTTAGTTCAGTGATGGCAGATCTTTTGTCAGCTGGAGAATTCTTTAGGATATTTATATGAAAATACTATATTCTATTATTAGATTCCTATCTTAAAAACTTCTTTCATTGCCTTCATTAGGGAAAGGGATGACTTAAACAAAAGATTCATCACAACCTGCCCTTCAAGCAACTTTTCTAGTAGATTATTCTTTACAAAGTCATCTCTCAGGTCTGGCAGTGTCAGCAAACACATCAAATAATATCATAGTTACTCATCATGATTCAGTAAAAGATATTAAAGGACAAAGACAAGCCATTCATACATGGGTGTGATGATGAGAATGGAAGCAAATGGTATTTTTTGTTTGTCCTATCAAAGCATCTTGGGACTGCACAAATACTGACCAGTTCTTGTCAAAACGAGTTTATATTGTGAGAAAAGATCTTTCTTAATCTGGAAGTCAAAGCTAGCACTGTTATAATTACCAGTCCTCTGGGACCAGCAGGACAGATTTGGAATGAAGTTGAATACACTCCTACAAAGTTCTTTCCAAATAATTTCAGAGATTCATTTGGGAGTAAGGGAGGTCCAATTAACACACTGCACTCCTTCATTTTGGTTTATATGTAGCTGTGAAGTCTGGCAGGACTCAGCAGTAGAACTGAGTCATGCACAGATGGAACCAGATGAGTACACTTTTTAAAATGTGCTCATTCTAAAATGCACTTCCAGGCTCCTATATTTTTTCGTGTCTTCTCTGGTTGTCTCTTTGATAACCTGTGCCTTTGAGCCATTTGAATGATACTTTAAGCAGTGCTCAGAAAACTTCCTGCCTTGAACCTGGTAGGTGCCCATTTCTCTTTCACTTGTTTTAGAAATCTGACATCCTCTTGAAATCAGATTAATTCCTAGTCAATATTCATCAAAACACCCATTTTTGCTATCTTTTCTTTTACAGTAATCACCACATGCATGACTTCTGTGGGTATTTGGGACTCTTACTGATCACACTGTTACCATGGATTTCACTGCCTCTGTTGCAAGATCCATCACCTTTAGAGGTTGATCCCATTGGAGTGCATGGAAAAACTCCTGATGATTTTAAGGACTTTGGAGCAGTCCCTAAATCAGTTTGTGGTTTAGTTTTTACAAGAAAATGCCTTACATATTTTTCTTCTACAGAAGATTGTACATGCTGCATTGTACAGCTGTCATTTAGACATATTACGTGCAAAGACAATTTCTTTGGAAGGTTTGCAATCTTCAGCCCTATCTCTCCCTCCTGGGTATTTTTGTTTTGGGTTGCCAAACTGCAAAATCAAAGCCATGTGAGCTATAACTACATGGAGATAAGCTTCAGAAATGTAAACATAAAAGTGACTGCTACATCCACTGACTACTTCAAGTGCCTTATCTGCTCACAAGTATTTCTACTCCATCTCAATTAATTTGTGACTGTCATTGATAATATTTTTACTGTGCACTGACTGCCTTAACTCCTAGCACTGCTCCTACTTTTAGAGGCTGAAATTTACTAAAATTGCTCCTTCCACTCTTCAGTTTCATATTCAACATACTGCACAACTGGCCCAAAAACCTCCCACCCTTTTCTAAAAGCTACTTAAACCACCAGTATTTGAAGTTCCAGTGTCAGATCATAAATTTAATGAGTAGCAGCAAAACAGTGGCACAGGA
Source organism: Erithacus rubecula (assembly GCF_903797595.1). Taxonomy (NCBI): domain Eukaryota; kingdom Metazoa; phylum Chordata; class Aves; order Passeriformes; family Muscicapidae; genus Erithacus; species Erithacus rubecula. The sequence continues at coordinate 11,326,220 of NC_136689.1, read as the reverse complement.
AAGGAGTCATGCTGAATTACCAGCTGAGCTTGGAACCATACTCATCCTGGTGAGAAAAGCTCTGCCAAAGGACCAGGAGCACCTCTGCCAGCCAAGGGGCAGAGAGGTCACACAGAGGCTGGTACTGGAACCATGGTCTCCTGGGGCAGCACACAATTTGCTTTCAGTCCCTCAGTCTGTTGACAGTTTCCCCAAGAATTCATCATTTACATTTGCTGAATGTCAATCACAGAGACAAATTGAAATGTTTGACTACTAGACTGGGACTGCTTAAAATACTATGGGGTAATGGCAGAGAAGAGTGTAAAAATTTAGTTTCAAAATGTGGAACAAGATTGAGCTCCTTTTCAGTGAGCAAGCCTCAGGAAACTCTTTAATGTAATGCCATTTTAATGCTTTTCAGAAGACAGGAATCTTTTTCAAGTCAGAATGAAGCTTATGAATTTATTTCTCTTAGCTAAGATGGGCCCTGGGACTTAAATTTCTCTTTGGGTAGAAGTAAAATGTAGCTGTTGCTTTCAGAAATAAAGTAACCTTTAGAATTTTGCCATTTCCCCCTTAGTTTGCTGTTACTGACTGTTCCAAACAAGGAGTTTTGACTGAGATGCACTCAGTCACTTTTCATCTCAGCCCCATAATGGTGTTAGTGCACTTGGTGGGATCAAGAAAGAGTGGCCAGGGGTGAGAGCCTCCTCAAAAACCCATTGCATCCCTGCAGATCATCTAACCCATCTTTAGGAGGTCTTGCAGATCTCATCCAGATGCTCTCAACACTCTTTCAATTGACCCTCCTGTGCAAGGCCAGAGGAAATGCTGCCCTTTCAGCTCTGCCACAGGAAATTACTCTATTGTAATTTCTGTGCTGTGGACTCCTTCAGTCCCAAGGTATTTCCACACTTCCAGTCCTGCCTTCCAGGACTGAGAAATTTTCACCCATGTGAAGATTGCAGTCCCTTTTTCTGGGCAACATCTAACTGTGTTGGAGTATATTTATCTCCTTCCAGTTCTTCTTTTGCTGTTCTTTTTATTATGATCGTGCCTCATATCTACAAAATTTTTAGCTGAGATAAACATCTTGGAGTTCATGTAAGATTCACAAACCTATGCTCTAGAAAATTTAAGGGGTCTAGGGCACATAAGGAAGCTCTTTTGTCAGAAAACTGCTTTGGTTGGACTAGATATGATGAAATGGTCCACATCCAAAGGAGCACCTCACATGCCAAAGGTTTTGGGCAATATCCCACTGAAATTCTCAAGTATAACTAGACTGCCACAAACTCAAAACCTAGATTTCCTCCAGGGAACCAGCAGCTCAAAATTTCATTTCCTGAAAACTCCCTATGTCTTGGGCATGGCCTGTACTGTGACAATACCATTGCTTGCAAAACCATAACATTTAATCATGTATTAATTGGTTACCTGAGATCTCTCATTGCATGGCCAGGTGCCTTTTTATATGCAGTGGTGAACATTACTCAGAATATGTGTTTGAGAAAGAAAAAAATAAAAAAAGCTACAACAAAAAAAATCTTAGCTATCCTGTGAGTTATAGGAAGCTCGATTAAGCACCACAAAAAGAAAACAAGTTGCAACATGAAGGAACATGAAGCTATTGAAAATCTCACCTTCTGCCAGCAGAAAAGCTTCAGAAAATATGAACTGAAGTACTATGGCCTCAAGGTAACAGAGAGTACACAAGGCTCCTCAGATTTGCAAATTATTTTGCTGCCTCTGATGAAGTTCTCAGAATATCATTATTCAAAACCTGAATGTGAAAAGTAAGGACATGTAAACTCAGTATGAATATTCAAAGGATTCAACTGATGTTTAGTACAAATATAGAAAGGAGAGAAGCAGCATGAGAAGTTGTTAAATCAGGCTACATGTCTGCCTGTCAGAAAAATGTGTGTAATCCCAAACAAAGAGCCATCAGGTCAGATCCTCAGCTGATGGAAACTGGCTTGACTTTTCCTAATTTAGCTGAAGTCAGCTGAATACCTGCTCCTTACTTACCAGATTTCTCTTGAAAAATACATGTTCATATCTATTTTAATAGGCTGTACTGTGTAACAAAACAAAAACCCCTGTAACCTTCCCCCTGTCCATTGAGAAAATTGCATCCTGTCAGAGATGCTCAGGATCATTGAGAGCTTTCTAAGAACTGGGTACTGTATGGCTTTGAATATAATTAAAAACAAAAAAACAAACAAAAAAAACCCAAACAGGTGAGAGGGATGTGGAGTGGTGATAAATTTCCACCTTGCTTTGAAGTCCAACATCAGAAGTGTGTATGTCCAAAACCAAGGGGGTCTTTCAGACATTATTAAGTGTTTCTCTGTACCATGTGTTAACCAAATATTGTAACACAGGTAAATTCCACAAAGTCAAAAATAAGTGTCTCTTAATGAATTTTCTTTTCAAATCACGTTTTAAAATTCAGATTTTCTCTATTTTAAGAAAAGGTTATTCTCTTTATTTGAAGACTTTAATGAAAAATTAGCTTCATAAGAGATTTTCAAATGATATTGCAACATTTGTCAGTTTTGAGATGTATTTACTAAGAAGACATTGATCTTTCTGTACTGCTTTCCTCTGCATATCATTGAATGAAAGTTGGACATTCAGAGAAAATAGCATCAACTCCTGTAAAAGAGACTTTTTTTTTTTTCCTTAGGAACATGCTAAAAGGTAATAAATTGACTTTGCAGTAATAAAATTGGAAACTGTGAAAAAGGAAAGATAATTCTATTATATACCATAAAATGTACAAACCGATAAAACTGCACATTTCCCACGAACCTGGGAATGTAGGCAATATAGAAATGAATAGAATTTTTTCAAATAATTGTTAATCAAAGCCGGTTCATGGAGTAGACATCTAGTTAGATTAATATCAATGTGAATGATTAGTTTAATTTTTCCTGTTTTTACTAGTGAATCAATATTAAGGTGAAGCAGTTTTGTTCAGAAGGATTTAAATTTACCTTCCTTTAAACAGAAATAGAAAAAAAAAGATACTGTTTTTAAAGCATAAGAAGATAAAGTGATAGAAATACACCATCCATCCCAGGATGTATAAAACAGGTATCAATTAGAGCAAATACAGTAGGTAAGCCCATAATGTGCTTACTAGGGGTAATTAAAAATTTCATATGAAACACTTTCCAATCAGAAGACAGTTCTTTTAAAATGAAAAAACTTGCAGTGCAAGCAGTTTGCAGGGATGTAACGTTGTGGTTGGGGCTTACTGGAGTGCAGAATTTCAGTGGGTTTGGAAACCAAACTGCAGCAGGTTTATGGGGCTGCAGCTGCTTCTGTATCCAGCACCCTGGCTGCTGGTGAGGAAATGGGTCTGTGCTGTGTCTGGCACGGCCTGCACTGGTGCCTCCCCCAGTTCCACTTCTCCTGGGAAGTTTGCTGTGAATAATACTGCTCCCAGTTTGGGAGATGGCAAACCAGGGCAGGACACAAGCCACAAATGCTCTTGCACACACCCCAGCATTGCTAACTCCTCAGCCATCTGAAGGAAACAAGAGAGTATTTCTTTCATATGCTCCTTTTTAACGTGTTACTTTTCTTTTAGACAAAAATGCCAGCCTCGGGTTGGAGCTCTGATTTGGGCAGCTCCTGGTGACCAAGTTAGGATAAACAAAGGAAAAAATCAGAGTGCTGCAGGGATGGAGAGTCACAGCCAGAACTGCAGCCCAGGGCAGCAGAGAGGATCCAGGGGACAGAGGGGAGACAGCAGCAAACCTCAGCAGGGATGGAAGAGACCCACCCTGCTGGGAAGGCACTGATCAGGATTCTCCTCTACTCATAAATCCCACAAGTCAGCTGAAATCCAGACTGCAAGGGGGATTTAGATATTAAGTCCTCCTTCCTGATGTAGTGATTTTGAGCTTTCTCTGAAAAATCAGTGCTCTCATTTCTATTCTAATGCAATATAACTTTGTAGTGCTTTTATTGGGATTTGAAGAGGTATTACATGGGGCTTTTTTTTTTTTTTCCCTATCTAGACAACTTTCAGGGTTATATCAACTCCATATATGGAAAGAGAAATTATGGAGATCTGCCTCTAATATCTGACCAATTCAGAGTATCACCATTTGGTTTCTGTTAGTTTTGAAGCTAGTTTTTACTAAAAATGGAGTGAAAATCTTTTCAGTCAAATGTTTCTATGATTTTAATTTCCCTGTGAAGTTTAGCACTTCAATTTTTTCATTTTCAAATATTTAAAACTATTATATTTAAAGATTATATTTAAAGCTATAATATCTTTTTACAAGACAGAATTTTTTTATCATATTCTTAAAAAAACAGGTTTAAAGTGTGTTTTCTATCTATTTGCTGAATTAATTTCTTAATGTGGTGGCAAATTTCAAGTAATATGGCAGCATATGATACCCATGAGACCTTATAGGACTTCATTACTGAATTTCATGTTGGAAGGAGATGCTGGAGTAGAACTCTTGTTCTAGTGGGTACAACAGGGCTCATAAGAGAAATTTGCATCTAGATGGGAAAAAAAGTTTCAACTGTATTTAGGAAGTCTGGGAATCCAGATTTCATTCACTACGTTGTTTATAGAGTAGAAATTGTTTTATTTTATCAAGAGCTGGAAAGTAAGTCCTAATTATTAAAGTTGAATGTAACTTTCACAACATGCACACACAGGAACTTGTCAGAGTGTTATATCAGGGTGTCCAAGTGAATAAAGCATTGTCCAAAGTAGCACACCTTCTTCCAGGCTGATATGCAAGTAGAGGCAAGTCTAACAGTGAAGAAAAAGACAAAAGATGGACATGAGTAAATAGAATATGACACTGTCTGCACAGCAGACAGCTATAAATAAAAACACCAGTCAAAGGCCAAAACAACGACAGAGCTGTGGTTATGTCAGATGACCTAAGTTTGCACTGTGCTGAAGAGCAGCAGCTCTTGCTTGTGAAGCCCCAGGTGTGGAGTGGGCTCTGTGGGGCAGCATTTGTCCCGTCCTGCCCCCGGCAGTGCCCTCGTGTCCCCTCGTGTCCCCTGCGGGAGCGGGCGCCGGTTTCTGCTGACTCCGCCATTCACCATTTCACCACTCTCTCCAAAGCCAGCCATGGTCCTTGCAGGAATCTGCCTGTTTGCTCCTCAGAATGGCAGTGTACAGTCACTGCTCTGGGCCTGTGATAGGATATTGCTACTGAGCTCCCAATAGGGTGAAAGTTTTTTAGACAGAACTGTGGAAGTTTCCCATGCGCTTTGTAACATAAACCGTCAGGAACTCCACACTGCCACAGGAGTTTGGATGGTTAATTTATCCATTCTGACACCGTATCTAAATGTGTTTATAGGGACTCTCAACTTATGAGTACATTTCTCAAAGCACTTTCAGAATAATTTTCATAGAATCTTCTTTTTGAATGCCTCTTAAAAGAAATGGAATACAGGTAAATAATTTACATATAAAACCCCTTTGTGTTTGCTTTTGATTTACTTCACAGCGGAAAAATCTCTAGAGCTCCCCTATCCTCTGCAGCTTTTAAGCAGTGAAATAGATGATATTTGTGCTAATTAAGGCAATGATCACTCTATCTATTTTCCAGTAGAGCCTAGACCACAGGCAGGGTATTATTTCTTTGAAGCAATGCAATATTCTTGGAAATTGTATTCTAAGCTGCTAACAGGGAAGTATGCATACTCTACAAGCAGGTTATTGTTAACATGAGTACATAAATAAGATTTTATTAGCCACTTAATAGTAATAACATTTGTTGTTCAGTTTATTGGACACTCAGTAGCTCTACAAAGAAAGGCCAAAGCCAAGGTGTTTATTGGTATGCTTCAACTACATTTGTGGGAGAAAAGGCTTTTATATCCTGTTTGATTTTATAAGTTAAATACCCCCGTGAATAAGGAAAAAAAATTACCTGAAAAGTATTTCAATTAAAGTGCACCATTTTTCATGTTTAAGAATATTTATTTCAAAACCATAAACTTACCCTTGTAAAATGAAATGATTTCCAGACAGAGCTTAATTTGTAATGCCCCCAGAAGTGAGATGTAAGGCATATAGCAGGGAAGGTGTTATTTTTTTCCTGTTATGGCTTAGCTGAAATGGATTCTAAAAAGAAAAAGACTTGTTTGTCTCCTCTGCAGCTTTTGAGTACTACAGTTAGGATACAGGAACAGCGGTTGCATTGTCTTGGTATTTTGACTCTGGAAATAAAGCAACTCTAGAGGAAAGGAATGAGAAGTAACTTGCATTTCTCTGACTTTTGAGACTTTGTTTTACAGTCCCTAATTTTTAATTCCATTCCAGTGGAAAAAAAAATTAATTCCAGCCTAAAGCAATGGATCAAAATTAAACTGAAAAAGTATGAGTTAATAATGAAATAATAACCTTTGGGCTTTATCTACTTTGTTGATATTTTCTGTTTATCCAAGAAATACCAGCTTCTTTTAAAACTGAGAGCAAAATTGTTCATTTATTGCTCTAAAATTTAAAAGAAAACATTAATATTGGACAATCTACAATGAAGAACATCAAGAGCAGACCTGTATAATTAATCTCCAGGTCATTTAGCTTTTAGCATAAAATGTCCCTCTTTTGGTCTTTAGCCAAAGGTGGCTTTCTGCTTTAAAAAAAGGCAGCATATTTTTTTAGCCATTTGTTGCTGTAATATGAAGATAAAAGTGGTCTTGAGATTTTTTTTCAGGTGTTACATTTTTATTAAAAAGTGATATTCTTGGACATTAATAAAGTGAGATAAAGTGTTCATGGCCTCCCACCATCAGTAGATGTTGGCAGCTGAGATTGCAAAAGTTTCCAGCAGGGTCTCTCACTGTTTATCCATGAAACACCTTCAGTTTCCAAATAATGATCTCTGCCAGGATGGACAAGTGCATCCAAAAATGCAGAGGGGAGGATTCACAGAGTGACAGGTACCAGGCTGCACCAAGAGTGGCTCTGTTAGCAGATAACTCCTTTGGGAGTGACAGGTCCTGGCTGTGCTGGCATAGCCACTGCCTGGAAGATATTCTCGTGCCTTGGTGACATGTCCCACAGTTTGATACATTTATTAAACAAATAATAGGCAACCTGAAAAAAAAATCAGGATTTGGAGAATGCAATAAAACCAGATCATGATCCATGAGAACTGTTCCAGCTCCCCACCTCGAGTCACCACTAAACTTGGTCTGGCAATAACAAGGCCCCACTTGCTTTACCCCCACTTATTCTCATTGACTCCTTATGTCAGAGTGTTCCTGAGATGCCATTGAAAACCTTGGATAAGAGAAGAATTAAAGTTTGCCTAGGTGGACAGAACTGGGGCTGGGGTAATGTGACCTGGAGATCAGTGGTGCTGGGAGGAAGGAAATGCACCAGCAAGATGCTGCCTCTCTCTAAGAACATCATCCTGCCAAAGGAAGAGGCCAAGCTGTCCTGACCACAGCCAGCCCAGCAGCACTGTGACCTGGATTGCTCCTGTGTATCACTGCCTGGATCTGCCAAAAACACTAAGTGATATCTTAAATTATGTCAGCAAGGGATGTTGGTCTTCCAACTGGAATATAGGAAATCTCCTATTGTGTGGAATGTCTGGTAGTGCAAATAATGGCATGGAAACCTTGTGCTTGTAAAAGTCAACTTCTCAGTAAGAGAACTATTTAAAGAGTTGAAGTAATTGCAGCTGGAACAGCAGCCATGTGGTACATGCAGACTAGATTTTATGGTGGTTTCCCAATGTGTTTTTTTTCCAGCACGTGTTATTTCCCACAGCTTCAGCGAAGGATGCTCCAAGAGAACTATGCTAAAGTAACAGAGTGTTGATTTACTTTGAGAGACACACACAGCATCATTGGCAGCTTCATCTCTTTTCATTGTAATTATCCCAAGCTTTTTTTTGACCTTGCTTCCCTTAAGAGGAAAATAAATATGTTTGTCTGCTTGGATATGAGTCTGTGTACAAATGGCTTTTAAAAATTCAGATAGACCATTCCCTTGCACACAGATTTCTCCCTGTGGAGAGGATGAGCACATGACAAATACCAGTTCCGTTGCTTATTGCTCTTCTGGAAAGCACTCAGAGTTTCCTCCAATTAGTATAAGAGGAGCAATATAAAACAGAAAAGAGGCCTCTGTCACTAAGGGGACAGAATCTCCCATCTTTATGTTTAAATCCAAAATGCAGTACAATTTGTAACATTTATATAAGATCAGGACTCCCTGGAGGATTCCACAGGGTGGTGTTGGTGTCCATACCTAGGCCAGGGGGGACAGAGGGGCAAGCCCAGCTGTTCCTGCTGCTGCAGGGGGGATGCCACTGCCTCCCCCAGCCACCCACTGCCCCCCTCTGCTGCAGGGTCTCTCCCTGCACTGCACCCAGCACTGGTGTATGGCAGACCCAGGCAATGGGCTCCCACTGCTGCACTCACAGACAGCTGGAGATGCAAAAAAATGGAAATTGTTGTTTGCAGGGTTAGCAAGCTGAATTACCTTGGCAGATGATCAGGAAACCTGCAGAGCTGGTACAGGACTGGAAAGAAACCTGGGAGAAAGTGGGTGGCAGATCTGGAAGAGGAGCAGGAGTATTCCTGCTTTGGAAAGCCTGAGCTGGCTGTGACCCTCTCACACCATCCCTCCTGGGTGGACAAATGCTGCCCAGGTCAGTGGAGCTGGAGAACCAGCAGAGCCAGATCTGCAGCTCAGGAATGGGGCAGGGACATGGCTGGTCCCCACACAAGAAGGGTGAGCTAAACTGTCTGTGAACATGCAGAGGAAACCTTTCTTTGCTCATGGGCCCCATGGCATGGTGCACTGAGAGAGACCCTGAGACACTGACAGCTGTGGGAAGCAGATGGGATGGTGAGGAGCAGTATTGCCCAGGCTGAGATATGTGCTAACAGCATTACTGTAATTTTCTGCAATGGCAATGCCTGTCTTGTTCAAATGCATGGAATTTCTCTTTAGAACAGCAAATGCTTTTGTCTCCAATCCATAACCAGAATAATGGGAAAATAAAAATATCTCTGTAGGCATGTGTGGGGAAATATTCAAATCATGATGGTGACCCTGTTAAAAGGGAACATCACCCCTACCAGGCCTGTAACTGTAAAAAAGAACAACTTCCTGTAGTGGCATTAGGAATTAACTTCTTTTTTCCTGGTCCATTGTTCTTTAGTGTTTTCCATAGGACAATCTTGGGTGTGCCTTTCCTCCCACTGTGTAAAATAACAACATGGGATCCATAAAAACAGTAGTCATATTTCTTTATGCTCTAAGTAAAAATGTTATAAATTAACACTTCAGACCTTTGAAAGTCAGTACATGTCCTAGACCAAACAAAATGGGTCCCTGTCTTACTTTTATGGTCTGCAAAACCTTAGTCATCAATGGAACTCTTGGGTGGCATTCCAGTTATCAGCCAGTCAGGAAGCTGAACCAAAAATTTATTTCAGCTGTCTCCCAGAGTTAAATTTTAACAGAACAGTGAGTATATATCTGAGCTATCTGAATATGGAGCCTTCTGAATAGTGAATTCAAGTCCAAATCTTGTACAGCTCTGAAATATAAATTCAGCTCCAAGATTTGAAAAGGTCGATTTTCTTACATAGTTATGAGAGGCCTAGAAGGGATGATAACTTCACTTTCCTTAAATAGTATTATTTTAATTTCTGTCATGGGAAAAAAAAAAAAGTTCTTTCCATGTTGCAGTGGAGGTTTTAAACAGATGACATGTCACACAGATCTAATTTAGATGGGGGAAGCCCAAGGGGTAGAAGAACTGAACAGTGCAAAATGAATCCCAAATAAATAATAGATTAGAAAGCACAATGGAACTGCAAACTCAGTCTACTGATCTCAGCACAAAACTGCTGTTTGCAACACAAGGATACTTTCATCACTTTTATGTTTCTTAATATATCTTTCTCCATTTCAGTATTTTGAACAGTCTATAATCCTTCTGTACATTAAATAACCATAAATTCTCCTCCTATTGACCCACGTTTCTTGCTTCTGTGGACAATACCTACTGTACTAATGATCAAATAAACACTGTTGGTCGTTGAGGTTTTGGATCATTTTTATAGTTGTCGTGCAATTCTTATTCACACATAGCAATGAATTAATAACGTCCTGGCCAAAAAACCCCTCAACTCAGCTGGTTTGTAAGACCCAGTTTATTCTTTCACAAAAGTTCAAAATATTCCTTCAGGTCTTTCTGCATTTTTATCATGGTACCACATTCATTTTAAACTATCCAGTTAGCTTTATTTTCATGACTTAATTTATTTTGAGCTGATGTTCCCCTTTCTCAGTTAAGGCAGTTAACAAAAAGTAAATTAAAAATGAATCACTTTTGCTTATGGTTGATTAATAAATTGTCATAGAATACAACTGAATTCTTCCCCAACTTTGATAAAATCTTAGATTTTTCAAGGCCTTTTATCACTTGTATGTAATAGAGTTGTAATCTGAATATTTTAACTTCATTATTTCAACAAATCTGTTATACCATCTTGTTAAAAGATGCTTTTAAGGCTACCTTTTTTGCAGTAGGAGAATAACCATCCCACCAAGGTCCAAGGCTTTAAATGGTAATGGTAAAACATCAGTTATTTGTTACATATATATTCACTCTTACCTTTATTAATACTAAGTTAAATTACTGTGACGTTATGCTTAGCAGAAAGCATAAATTCTTTATAAAACTTGTAATATGAAAAGACAAACCACAATTTTTGGCATGACAGGTATTATAGATGTGAAGAACACTCAGCACAATATTAGGTACATTTCAATGTCAAACAGACCCCAACTGACTATTGAATATTTTTCTTGAGATCTAGAGGACTCTATCATTTTAATAAAACAAAGTAACATAAAAAATACAATTCACACTAAAAAGAGAAAGAAAATATATCCTGGTTTAATAATTGTGTAAATAAATACTTAGATAAACAAAGAAGTTCAGGGCTACACTAGGATTTGGTTTACATTTCTTGCACTACTGGTTTACCTCATCTTTCTCCATTGTTCCTGGTTCCCCTGTTCTGGTGAATAGAGGAGAAGAATTTCCCTTACCTAAAAATTCTCCTTATGTGTTTTGAACCCAGATGCCCATAAGCTTAGGAATGGTTAAGTTTTAAAGCAGGGAGTGGAAGATCTTTGTTATCCCTTCCTCACTCTCCCTGGTGATCACTGAGGGGGTGTCCCCAGGTTTTCCATGGATATGTTATTCACAGTCTGTCTGACAGGCTCCTCAAAAGCCTGGCACATGGGGGAAAGGTGTAATTGCATTGTATTGTTTTTTATTTATTTCTTTGGACAGAGCAGGCATGGAGATGATAATAACTTTAACCTTCCATGTTCACATCAGTCCTATGCATATGTAAAATAAGATGCTCCAAAGTCACAAAATGACAAGCTGAAGTTGTACAGGCAGGGTTTAAGTACAGTCCTCAATACCAACACATAGTGATATAATTCTCAATAATATGACCATGTACTATTTTTTTATCCCACAGGCAGTATGAGATATTTGTTAAAAGTAAGAAGTTTGTGGTGGTTTTTGTTTTCTTACAATTTTTTTTTCTGCCTTCTTTCTACTCTCCTTCCTGAAATGTATTTGATTACTTCCAGTGTGACTACATTAAAATTAAACAGTTTATCCAATCAAAAACGACTTGCAACAATTCAAAAATTCTTCCAAGCTAGGTAATAAATTAGCAACTGAAAATGCTGAAACATTTTGAACTACTAACACACATGACCTTGTATTTTGAGTTGCTAACACATATAACCTTGCATTTTCTACAAGTTTGTTTTCTGGTGTATATCAGAAGCATTCTGTAGCATCAAAAACTCTACCTATAGCTCCACCAGGAATAGAAACAGACTTTTTTCAGAGTGGGAGATTCAGAAAATACATAAAAAAAATCAAACCAAATGGTTTTCTGAATTAATTCAGCTGATAACAAACCAGAAGATTCCATCCCTCCATTTTCTAATTAATTAAAAAGCATAAGTATGAGTACATCCAAAATGAAAAATTCTTGTGGTGTGAAAGGTTTAATCAATTAATATATAGAACCCACAGCTGGGGCCATTAATTACCCTGTTAGTCTCTTCCCTTCCAAAGGTCTGACTCTCCAGCTGACATAAATCAGTTGTGATTTAGCATATCTTTTCCAGGTTGAGGAAGTGAATTGAAGTGTCTTTGGTAGTCTACCATCCCCATTTGCATTATGTCTTTACTTCATGGTAAAAAAGACAGGATTTCTGATATAATTTTTTTATAAAAAGCATGGATTGTCTTGTAATTTATGTCAAGTACACAAAAAATTGAAGAGAAAGTAGAAAAAGTATTTCTAGTTGTATCTTCTATTTTTATCCCATTATCAAGAACTTTTCATCTTCTTCCAGATGAGCAAAATGGAGCATCTGTTATTTCAGTTACTGTGGCAGGTCCTTTGTTCTTCAGTTTTGCCAAGTGATTGTGGTCTCTGTCTTTCTATGAAGTGCTGTGTCCCTGCCCACATCAGCACAGATTTATAATCATGATCCTTTTGGTCCCCTGGTGTTCTGCTTTCTGTTTTTAATTATTGTCTTCCAGTTTTGTTTTTTATCTACCTAACTACATAACCATATTTTGCAAGTCTTTGAAGGGGATTTTACTGGACTGCTGACAAGAGTCAGGTTAGGCATAATTGTGGAGGTAATACCTGGAAGATCAGGACCACATGAAGCTGTCTAGGATTGACCTCAGCTGTGGACATATTGTGAAACCTATCCTTCACAACAATGGGTCAGATTCTAATGAATCTTTTTCAGAATAAACTACCTTCCTTGGTATCTGCTTTCCTTCCTGGATTTTTTGGCAACCCCCACAGTTACCTGCTTCTGCTGTGGCTCCACTCTCACCATTATCTGTGAGCCAGCAAATTTGAAGCCATTTGGAGAGCTCTAAATGAGCTCAGCCATTATGAAGGCAATAGCTCAGATGCACCCTGGAGTGCCCTCCAGGGGGAAATACAGAGCTCTGTACACACAAGAGTGAGAAATCTCCAGGTGTCAATGGTTGTTGGGAAACAGATGTGCATCCAGGGAGTGTGAACTTCCAGAAGTATCTTGAACTATCATCTGCTAGGGTGAAGTCAGACTCCCTTCTTCCTGATCTCTAGAGTCTCTCAAATGACCCAGCCCCTGAAAAGAGATGGTGTTTATTCAATCCCTTAAATTAGGCACTCAGCTAAGAGTATTGCATTTTTTGAGAAAATATTCTTGCCACTTTTACAACTCAGGCAACACTTCTTCTAGTGCACTATTAAAAGGATTGCTATCTAAGCCCTGGCATGACACTGGTTCCCCATATCTTAAAGACAGCCAGCTGCAACTATCAGATGAGCACTCAGCCCAAGCAGGAAATGTATTCTGAAATACATTCTTTCTTCAGGACTTCAGGCAGGCTGGCTCACTGTGTTAGCAGTGGGAACTCCTGTGGAAGGGCTTGACATCCCTGTATGTTGTGTATAATAAATGCCTGGCATCTAAGCCAGTCATTTTTTTGATCATACAACCCAAGTTTTACAGCACACAATCACTTTTCTTGCAGCTAAGTTACCTATAGTCTAATTGTAATTAATTCTTTATTTAAAAGGATTATATATGTGGAATGAACAACCAAGATGAGTGGCATGCAGAGGCTAAGACCTCTTGCAATCAATGCAATATAACTCAGTGGATGTCTCAGGTTCAGAGTGTTTTCCTTGAAGAATTCATGTTCTTGGGAGCAAATGCAGGTCCTGAGTAAAGAAACACTCACTGTAGCTTGAAATCTTTAGTGATTCATGCATACCACATTAATGAACATAAAACAGGAACTTACAAAAATTGCCAAAGCATGAATCTCATGGACATGTTCAGTAGACACTGAAGGAATATAAACCATCCACCCATGGAAAGGCAAATGTGACTGAAAGTATTATCCCAGTATAAAACCATCTGCAAGGACATATCCAAGTGTTTTAATGAAAACTTACAGAAATTTCAACATCAGTGTTGGATAGTGTATAAAAGGTGTTGGACAATACCAGGTCTCAAAAAAGCAATTACACTCAACCCAGAGGAAAAATATTTTAGTAGCTAAACAAGATAAGAGTAAGTTAATAGCAAATATTCACTATTAGAAGATTTGATTGTATTAATGCTTGTTAAATTCAACATTTGAATTTGTGGCCATGCTTTTTATTTTAAATGTGTATATGAATATATCTGTTTTTTACAAAAGCCCCTTATACTGATTCTTACAGTGGGACTTTTTAAATTTCTGAGGTTTTCCACTCCACTGAGGAGAATTTTTAGATTTTCCATTGAACTATTAAATATATAAGCAAAGCCCAGTATCATACCTGCTATGTAAAACACATGGAGAGAGTGAAATTCCTAGAATGATAAGTTCCAGGTGGTACCTTTATGATATAATAATATATTTCTTTACATATTTGACTTCAGCATGAACTTGTCCAACATACATGTGAGGACTTATTTGTAGAACCCCTCCCAGGAGCATAGGGCACCATGCTGTCACCTACCCATTTGCTTGTGCAGCAAATGGAAATTATGGAGATATGCAATTAACCCTCCCTCTGTTACTGTTAGGGAGAAACCATAGAAACAAAGTGGCATATGTGGGCAGCTCATTACATTTCTGGCGTTAGGAAAAATGATGCTGGGTCTGAAACAGCTTACTTCCAAGAATACCAGAGAAAATCAAAGCAGTGCACTGACTTGACTTTCTGCTGTCATGGTAGAGTGCTGAACATGCTGTTTGCAAGCATAAAACTGAGTTTCTTGAGTTTAATTGTAACGTCACAGTTAAATATATGCCTAAACATTTTTGAGAGCATTTACATGCCAAGCCTTTCTTCCAAGTCTCTGTTTGGAGACATCTGATACAATTTCTCTTGGTGTGCCCTGAAGTTCTACATTACTCTGAGTTTTCCTTGATTTATAGGACTCCATGCAAAACTTTTAAATCTTTTCCAAGGTAAGCTTGGTGGGTGGAATTTCTGAGAAATCCTGACTAATATAAAAGCCCAAGTCCTCTTCACCTTCAATAAAACTTGAGTGCTTTTAAAACACTCTGTTGCTTGAAGGTGAAAATAGTTGCCTAATGGGATTTGCTAAAGTGCTGTGGTAAGAACTGAGACTGTTCTTTGCTTATCTACTCTATTTATATTGTTTGCTTTATTATTTCCTGCTTAAAACATATAATAAATTGTCTCCCATATAGTTTTGCTGGGTTATTTTTTGGTAGATTGTTTTTCCAATGGCAAAGTGGGATTCACAGGATTTTCCCCAATTAACTATTTTCTGTGAAGTCCAATAATTTGCATTTATCACTCATTATATGTGCAGAACTTAACTTCTATAATTTTGCTGCTTTTCCACCCTTGCCTCCTGACAGCAGTGAGACCCAGACTCACAAAGGAAATTAGTCACTGCCTTGCTGGCTGCCTGGGCAAACACTGGGGAAAGTGCATTTGCAGTGATGATGAGGCCCTCAGTGACTCAGTGGGATATCTGTGAATCACTGTGGTGGGGCAAAGCCCCACCTAAGGTGCAACAGCAGTGCCTGCCTTGTACTGCAGCTGCTAAACACTGGGAATGAAGTTGCAGTCTCACTTTTACTTGTGTGCATCCAAAGGCTCACTGACTTCAGTATGGATTTATGCTATTGTGGGCTCATCCTACTCCTGTTTGGAAAGTTTCCACTGTTTTAATGAGAGTTGGACCAGACCTGGAGTAATTTCTTTTGCAACAATCTGTTTACCTTATGTCACACTTCCTTTTTAAGTGCATAAACTTCATTACTGAACATTCATTGAAATGAAATTAAACATGAAGTGAATCATTTTTGCAGACTACCATAGCATGAAGTTAAGAGTTTCTTTATGCCAAAGTATTAATTTTAGGTTATTTCCAGGTTCAATTTCTAGCAATTCATAATAAGCATCTAAACCTTAAAACCAAGCTGAGCACCTCAATGTCAAAGCTCCCATTAAAAGTATTCAGGGCCCCTATGATAATATTTTAGCTGAAGTATCACAATTCATAAGCACTTCCAATGATAAAATACTAACTCAAAGTGATATTAAACATTTTCCTATCACCAAATGGGCCATGTGAACATTGATCTGGGTAATCCCTTGCAGGTCTCTGAGTCCACTTCTCAGAAATGGGAAGATGTTACTTTGGTCAATGCCAACTTTAGAAGCTTCCTCATCTGCACAACACAGTGTTATCATCATAGACCAAATATTCCCCATCAGCCTATAGGAGACATTATCCTAGAGTTAAAAAACTAAATTTCCAACTGTAGAAGGGAGGCAGGATTAAAAGCTTTACGTTTTTTTTTTTTTACTAAAGAAATCTTCCAGGTGGTGCTAAGAAGGAAGCCCTATCCCTGCTACTAAGGAGGCCAAAAAATTAAAACCTTAGAGGACAAAATTAAACATGTTGCATCTGAGGGAGGTAACAGGAACTCATATCAGAATATTCCAGGGTGGATAAGGCACAATGCCATTCTTTTTCCTTATTGTGGAACAATCTCTATGTTCAATGATTTGGAGCACTCCCTCCATTGTCTACCTCAGCCATTTACAAAACAAAACATGCTCTATAATACTTTCTCTTCACTATTGCAGTATCTGAGCAAGTTAAAATGTCTAAAGTATTTGTCCCTGAAATGCTCCTAGGAGTGCTATGTACTGATAAGCAGAAAGGATGAAGGGAAAAGGGCTCTCTAGAAGTTTTGGGCATGTCTTTGATTGTTTATTGAAAGGAAATTGATGCTTTTGATGATTCAGAGCACTTGACTAAGCAGCAGTTGTATCATGTGGCTTTCATGATTGCTGTTTGGAGTGTTGCTTCCCATTTACTCACAGAGACAAGGCTCTCAAGACACTTCTCTGGCCTCTGGGGACAGGTCAGGTCTTTCTGTATTTCCCCCCTACAGCAGGCTAATCAAAATATCAGTTCCATTTAAAAAACAAAAATAAAAAACAAACAAACAAAAACAAACAAAACAAAAAACAAACAAACAATAAACCCCCCCCCAAAACCCTTAAAACCAAACCCAATAGAAACAAACAAACAAACAATAACAAAAAATAAAAATAAAAATAAAAATAAAATGTATTCTAAATTTCACAGAATCTGTTTCATGATCCCATTGCAAGTGTGTTCTATCATTGCCAAATGGCAAGAGGCAGGGAGGATGAATGCATCAAACCAGGATTCTTTTAGACAGGGAGAACTGAGACTCCAGCCTGGATCTGGGAATCAAGGTGTGTCCTTTATGCTGGCACATCCCACATGCTGCAGTCAGAACCACTACTTACTTCTGGAGAGAGTAACTATCTCTAGGCAAGCTCCAAAGTCCTACAAATTAAAATTACAGCAGGCCTGTTGTTGGGAAGGAAATAGAAAAATCTTATGAGTGCCTAGCAAGTAGTTCTGAGATCTGAGTCTGTCCAGCAACCATCCAACCAACAATATAACCCCCACAGCCTGTTACATTACCTGCATTATTAACTGGGATTACATTTCTGTCCTCATTTTAACCCAGCAGTTCCAAGGAGAGTATTGCTTTGAGAAAGTGTTGTGCTACCCAAGTCAAGGAGGTGCAAATCCCATGTAAGTAGGTAGATACAGCAGATATCACTCTGGAATAGAGCAAGAACTGGACAGAATTTTTTCACTATAAGATAAAATCCAAATTTTAAAACTAAAACCTATTGTTTTGGTTTGCTGTTTGGGGGCTTTTTTTCTCACTTGCACTAAGAGTGAAACCAGCAGCTTTGCTCTAGATTGATTCCAGTTTGGAAAACTGCTCTTGTTTGCTTTTACTAGACATATTACATAAATATCATACTTAAGCATCATAGAATCCCTGCAATTATAAGTTGATGTTGCTGGTGAGAAGATCTAATTCAAGAATTCATAGGAAAAATTAAATAATTTCTTTTGCTTTTGTTCTAAAGATTGTTGATATAGTAATAACATGTGTTGGCTTAAGTAAAAACCAGTGTTAAAGTTTGAGATAGCATATCCTCTCCAAACAAAAAGGAGATATTATTATTCAAGGCCATCCTTACCTGTTCTTATTAACATCTTATGGCAAAATTAATTTGCTTTCAGAATTCCAGTTGCCATAACAACTTTGTGCAGCAGTTCACATGACTTAAGATTACAAAAGAGCTATTTCATGAGGAAAAAGCAACATGAATGGAGAGGGATATTTTTTTTTCAGAATTACTGTATTTAAACATTAATATCAGGTTGATAAATCTTTTCCTGTAAAAGCAAAAATACTTTTATATTCAGAGCTGCTCTACTCCGTCTACTATATAATCCTTGGAGACTTCAGACTTGCCAGCAATAGTGACTCAGTTTGAGATATCTGCAGACTGTGCTTCAGCTCAATGAGCAGTTCTCTTTGACTTTGGACCCATCACCCTTCCTCTAAAAGGATGAATATCTACAGGGGCTTGTTCTTTAGCACCACAAACACTGCTGTGTTGAGAATTGCTACCAAGGAAGATTCACACAGTTGTGTAAAGCAGAAAAACCCCATCCTGTTTTAATGATCATAACCACCTCCTACTTATCTCCTATTCATTATTGATAGATTTGCAGAAGACAAAGATTTGCAGATAGACAGGCAGAAGAACACCTAGATCAGACCAGGGCAGCAGCCTAGGATGGGTCACAGGGGAAGGCAGATGTGGGTTTCCCTCCTGCCCTGTCCAGCCTGTGACAGCAGCACAGTCCCTCTGCTTGCCTGAGTGCCAGGAGCAGACCCTGACCTTCCTCCTTGCCCACAAGGGTGTCTCCTGTGGTCTCCAGTCTGTACTGGACCTCTCCAGTTTAACCCAAGGACTTGAATTCTCCTGGAGCAGAAACATGTTCTTTCATTATCTGCAACAGAAGAAAAATTATTTAAACCCCTTACTTTAAAATTAATAATAAAAGTAAAAATAGCCACACTACTAATACTCCAAGCATGTATGAAAACCCCAGTGACAGTAAAGAACCCATCATGAACCAATGATAAGCACAGAAATTCCAGGACAGATGAACTATATCATACAGAATTTTGTGTCTCTGGTGATGAATTTAGGAAAATCTCCCAGTCTGATCCTTTCTCTTAGCAGAAGCATCAGCCCTCTTGTTAGTCTGCCCACCAGTGGGGACAGTTGCTGTCACTTAGATCCCTGTCCTCTCTAGGTTAGACCAAGAGATTGCTCAGGTTATGTCTGTTTTATGTCCCAGAGGTCATTAGCAGTCAGGATTATTCTGACCTCTTGCCGCCATATCACAGAGCTGGATCAGAGGTGAATAGACAGCTGTAACATTTAGGCATCTAATTTCCAGAGGAGAAAGACAGTATTACAGATCTCATTCCTGCTTCACATTAAATAAAGCTGACAGAAAAAGTTGGAGGAAAAAATTGATAATGAACTAATTAGGCTCCTTTTTTATGTTTGTGAATATGCTACAATTAGTTTTTAACTATTCTTTGAAAATAATTTGCCAATAATTCACTGGTTACTGAAGACTCAAAACCAGTTATGGCTATTTCTTATTCAGAATCTGAAGTGTGTGGTTGGCATTGGTTGAATTGATAATTTATGTGATACTGTTTAAACATGAATAAATGAAAATTGCTTGGGATGCAAATATTTATATTTATAAGAGAAAAATTTTTGATTGCTTATATTCTGTATAATTAATTTAAAAGTAAAAATTCTTGCAAATCTGACTTCTATGAAATATAAATGGGAATATACTGGTGTCTCATACAGAGCAATTTTAGTGTACATTAATTCAATATTCTGCTGAATTGTCTTAGGCAAATAATTTCAACAATGGTCTAGGTATAAGCACATTTACCATCAAAACTGGTATAATTTCAGAACAGTTTATTAAATAACAACATAAAGAAAAGCATTATAGCAGTAATAAACAGCTCAAATAAAGGAAGAAATTCACATCAAGCTTATCAGTTGTTCTATTCTATTCTGGCTGTACAAATTCTTTATAGTTATTATATTTTTTTTCTTACCACACTATTCTAACTAAAAGTTAATCAGTCTAATATTATCCAAATGTCATTCAGCCTGTTTTGATTTATGTTGCTTTTTAATTTCAAATAGCTTTCTCAGTAATCCGGTTTTCTGAGAATTTATCGTGTTTTTATCTCTGGCCTGTAACCTATCCAAATAATTACTCTAATTTTGTTCTTATTGGCACATATCCCATTCTGACTTTGCATTTTTTCTTTTGTGTAGTCCTATTCTAACTTTCATTAATCTTCTGCTGGTCTCATGTGCTTTACTGCTGTAACAGCTGGGAATTCAAGTAATTCTTGATGCTTTGAAATTTGTCACTGATAATGTGCCAACAAGGACAAAGATTTTTCAGCTGTCTTTATTGTTATGTTTTGTGGTTTTGGTTCCCCCCCCCCCCCAGTAAAGATGTTTTTGTTTTGCATCTTTACTGGTTAGTACAATATGTGTGCTATAGCTGCCTCGTATTTCATGAATATGTAAAAGAAGTCATCACAATAAGCATTAGTAAACAAGATGAGGATTAAGTACTCACTTAATGCATGTTTGCTTCAGACCATATTCTGGTATTTTTACCCTTGTTGAGTAAATAGTCAATGAAAATTGCTGTGACCTCCTAATAACATGGGAGGCAGGTGGGAAGAAACTGTTTCAGGGTGTAGCCCCAGAGGAAAAATTTAAATAACCACTGAGGGTTCTGGAGGCATGAAGAGAATATAGATTTTTTGCAGGTGGTCTTGACTAAGCAAAGGTGGATGGAGTGGTGTCTTTAGTCTTTTGAGTTTGTTCTTGGTCAGTGCTGATGTGAATGGGGGAATATTTATTTATTATTTTATTTTAATTACTTGAAACTTTTTGTTTGCTTTGTGAAAATTAAGCTAATTTTAAAGCTTGTTAGTTAAAGCAATATTGGTAATCTGCAGCTGGAGATCAGGCCAAAATTCCATTACAGGAGGTAACAAATATTTGTATTTGTGGGGAATTTTGCTTGGGTTTTTTGGTGTTTTGTGGGTTTTTTTCCCCCCTTCAGCAACATTTGGCAAGGTGTTTTTCATGTCTGGTGCTCCTGGTGGGTAGCACTGCTGAGTTTCCTCTGTATTCTATAAAGGGCTGGGTGCAGGGTGCTGTAGGTGCAGGAATTCCTGCTTGTAGCTTTGAATTCTGTGGGCTTTTATTGCTTTATTGCAAGTTTTGGGGATGTAACATATTATGATGTCAAAAGAATATCTGACTTTTTTCAGGTTTCAGGAGGACTTTCTACTCTGTTGTCTCATTAATCATAAACACAGGCAAAAGAGTGGTGAGGAATGTCACTAAGCTGACTCAAAAGAGAACATCTAACTTGCCTTAATTTTCTTCCTGTTGGTAGGAGAGGGTAGAAATAATCCAGTTGTATACTGCTATGTGGAACTGGCAGTATGCCTGTTTCCACAGTCTTGTGGCCTAACTGGTGACCCTAAAGCAGAATGTAAGAAACAGGATTATAAGCAATGGAAAAAAAATATTTAACAATAGTTTCCTGTTCCTTAGATAGCAGACAGATGTGGGCCAACAGCCTTTCTTTCTCATCTTGGAAAATCCTACCTTGTGGTAGGACTGGGGGAAGGGTTGCTGTTGCTGGGATTTGTTAAGAAAAAATTTCAGCACAGATTATCAGGAAAAGTTGGCAAGTGTGAATCTCATCCTCTTGATTTCCCAATCTGACAATCTCTGATGTCATGCCAGAGGAAACAGATTTCTGTAACGTCAATTATGTGCAATGTTCCAACTGAGGCTTTTGAATATTTATGATGCTTGGCTTGCTAAAAAGGGCTTTATTGCATTTAAAGATAGTCCTTTGGATATGAAAAGCTGAGATCTCCTTTAAAAAAGACTGAGCAAGAAACTTAAACTCTGAATTATAGTATATCTTGCATGACAACTTTCTCCTGACTGAATGTCAGGACTGATCAAAGAATCACATAGAATCACTTCCTTCTGGGAAGTGCTGAGAAGCAAAATAGAGCCATGGAATCCTTCAGGCCAATTGTCAGTGTCTGCCTAGTTAGAAATTTTTGAATCAGGCTACATATGCATCTTGTTTCCACACAGGTTCTATTGCTTGACAACTTCAGATTTTGGTAAGAATATCAATCCTTGGTCTTACATATAGACAAGATTTTCAAATATTTCTCCTGCTGACCCTTCTTTCCATGCCATTGCACTTTTTGCCAGTGGCACAGTTGGGTTTCCCAAGTGTGGCTCATCACAGTTGGGCAAATTTAGTGCCACAAAAGAATATTTAAAGCCCTTGGCTGCACTGTGACCTTATATAACAAACCCTTATTTTGGGAACCAGAAAGTCAAAATCATTTAACACCTCCAGTGTTGTTGCTCATCACCTGAGCTCTACAGGAGGATTAATACAGATCATTTCTTCAAGAAAAAGGTCTTTGGATGCATATGCTCATAGTAAGTGTTGGTGAAAACAAAAACAAATTGTCTACCCACAGCCTTGGCCTCAATGTCTAGAGGAGCAGTGGTAGAAATAGAGATGAACTCCAGTGGGGGCTGTGTTTGTGCTCTGGAATAAGTTCATGCTTTGAAATGAGGCTACTGGTGTCAAATTACAGCATCAAGCACAGGTAATGCAGAAAAACTTTAGCAATAGGTCTTTCTAAATTTGGATGATATCTGAGAAGGAGATTTTTTTCTTTGTTATGAGCTAACTTCAGTGTTGTGATGGAACTGTGTTCACAGTCACACTGGACTTGATCTTAAGTACCAAGCTTATACTGTACAGCTAAACTGGGGAGAGAGATTTCTCAGCTCAATTATCATTCTTGTATTTTTTCCTGTGACTTTTTTTCTACTCTCTGCCCACAAATTTTCAGCAATATATGAGTTAAAGATTACATGTTGCTCAATGAACATGTGAAGAAGGGTACAGGAGGTAAAGAAAAAATCAATGGAACAGATAAAGTAATGTACTCCAAGTTTATTAAGGTTGAGTTCTCTTGAGGAAAATGTCTCAAATCAGATTATCAAGATCTTCTGTAATGCATAGATATGGGATTATGAAAAGGGAACTTTGTCCAACCCCCTTTAGCCTTTATTTAAAGGCAAATAGGCTCTCTCAGGGGCTCCCTGAACACATACTCTTTCCCCAACTCCTGTAGCAGCTACAGAAACACTGTTCTGGCTAAGAAAAATGCTTAACATCTTCATTTATGAGCAGTTCCACTGTCACCTGGAGGCTGGCCTTGGTCAAAGTAACCACCACTGGAAGAACAACCTGAAGAGCTGTGCATGCAGTGATGAAAAGATACTCCTTCCCCTACCTGTGTGTGCTTTTGAAACCAGCCCAGCCAGGTAAATTGCAACGTTTGCTGTCTCCTTGCTTTCATATTCATTATCTGCCTGTTAACTCATGTGCTATTTTTTCTTTGAACTAATTTTGCATATCAAATATTTTATTGAAACCCAGTGAGATTAGATATATTCTGCCTTCCCCCCCCCCCCCCATGAAATCAGATGTTTTATCTCAGATTTGTGGCTACAGCATACTTGGCATCCTGCTTTGCTTTCCTTTTGCAGTTGCAAACTCTTGCTGCTTCCTTCATCTGTGATGCATCTGGCTGAAGAACCAGCTGACTCAGTTTGCTAAACTCAGTTTATTTTTTTTTTCCTCTGATACTCAAGAAAAGGAGTTAAGTGCCAGGTAAGTGAGTTGAAATGTTTTGCTAGTTGATAAGAGGAGTGCCAGTGCTAGGCATAGTGAGGTACTGCCCACAGGAGTGAAAATTATTCCTTATATTGGTGTCTACTAGAAAGCAACCAAGTTAGGTTTTGGTAAAGTGAAGAAAACTGTTGTGGTTTGTTCTGCCTCCAGTTTGCCCCAGTGTTCAATCTGGTTTTGAAAATGGTTTTCTACTCTGCAGTCTTTTCTTTTTTTTTTTTTTTTTTTTTTTGCACCTAATTTCTCCTTGAGTTTTTTAGATATCTGTACCCAATTTACTGTTCTCCAGGTAGATTTTACTGTTTGATGCACTAGGTGTGCTTCAAACTAATATTGTACTTTTCCAGTAGCACTTAATATTTCTCTTTTAGAATCCAGAATAGAAAGTATCCTTCTTTCAACTCGAGTACATTACCCTCTGAATTTTACTTTCACCGTAAAAGTCCCAGTTCTTACTTTAGTTGGATAACTTACTCTTGCTTATATTCTTCACAGCATGGCTCTAGTCAAAAACATTAAAACCATGAGAATTGCCAGGAGACATTAAAAAATGCAACTGTATTGCAGCATAATGTACAAGGTAGCATTGCTTTCAGAATGGCACTTTTTAATCTGAACAAGAACAAAGTTTTCAAGAAAAAACGAGTGAAGAATATGGTAATAATAGCCAGGAGAGTAAATTCAGCTTCACTTAAATGCTTGCCTTTCAAACAGACTTGACAGGTTGAGCATGTTTGCATGGCCATGGCACAGGTTCACCACAGCCTCATGCCTGGAGGAATTCTCTGGTGATGGGAAAAGTCATCAGTGCAGTGGTTTCAGCCTTCATCTGAGAAGTGCTCTGAACCTCCATCCAATTTCCAAAAGGTCGTGCAGAACTGCTGGAAATGCTCCACCAACTAAGATGAAATTGAAGTAAATGCCAGAGATATTTAGAAAATATTTTATTTTCAAAAGCTCAAATCCTTTGTATGTGCCTCGCAGCTAAGACAAAATGGAAATTTAGATTAACAAGAATGCCCTGAAGCTGTAAGTCAGCATTTAAACTTTATCTCAAAATGCAGAATACATAAAATCTAACAGAGTTTGGTGCATTTGGAGATACATTGTCCATTTCTACTAGAATCTGTTTGTGTGAATCGCACTCAGAGTTTGTTGTTTTTTTGAGAAAAGCAAAAATGAAAAAAAATCTTGGTAAGAAATCAAATAGTTGGAGTTTGCCTTCATTTCACAAGTGAAAACTGGAAACTTCTTTTATCAAGAGGAAACTTTAGAAAGTGCAAAGTCCTCGATTTTGCAGGGAAGTTGAGTTTCTTTTATTTTTCTTGGTAAAGTTTGAGAGAATCTTTCTGTAGAAAAAGCTTGAGAGAATCTTACATTGAAATCTCAGTGAATTTATACTGACTTTACATTTTGAGGAGCAAAAGGTGTTTTCTTCTTTTCTTGTAGGAAAAAAAAGGGTCAGGGGGTAAATTTAAAGGTTTGGATTAAGCTGTCTTCCGTTTTCCACATGAAGTGATCACACTGAAGATTTTAAACTGATCCTATTGTGTGTAGCAAACGTATTTAATTTATTTATATTCCAATGAAAGGCTTCACATGGAAGGAAATACGGAAGATACAGAATGTTTTGATATGTTGTTTGTTTTTACTCATCCATAATCTGAATCATAGGATTAAATTACTTGAATTTTCTTTAAGGGGAAGGTATTTTTTGCAGCTTCACAGAAAATTGTGAGGAGTATTTTTTTAATCTAACCTTTGATCAATATCAAACTAAATTTTTTTATGTTCCAGAATCAGGAAAAAACAAACTCTTTCAAAAAACATTTAAAAGAGAAGAGTGTTTATATATATTTCAAATACAGGTTTATAATAAAATTTTAAAAAGCTAAAACCACTTACTTAAATCTGAAACAAAATTATTTTCAAATTTGTTTTATTATTATAATGCTTTACAGCAGTGGGCACTAAACTCCTTCCAGTCAGGCCTTGCTTTGGTTAGACATGTGATCCCCAATACTAGACTAAAAAAATGTATGGGACTCAAGAGCCTCTTATAAATAAATTTAGAGAACAACAGTTAATTCTTCTGTCCCCAGGAAGAGTGACATTTTCCCTCTGTTTTCTCCACAACAAGTCTTAGAAAGGTTATACCTCAAGGAACTATAATACATCCTCCCCTGCTTTGTGTGGCATGAAAATTTTCCTCAGCCATGGAAAGCATAAAAATTTATTCCCTTTTTGCCCATAACTCTCTGCCTGCTGGTCTTTGTTCTAGGCATTGTCCTCAATGAAGTCATTTAGACCAGCTTTAAGCTTTGCCCAGTATTGAACCAAAGTTTGAGTTAATCCTGGTTTGTCTTTACAGGTTCATGGACAGACTTTATTCTATACAGGACTGCAATCAATACCCCAGTACATACTCATACCTTTAATAAAGCTTCTACACTTTCACCTAAACACTGATAAAATGTAACCTATGATGTAATGTAATTCTTTGTTGTTTCCTCTCACTATGTGTTGAAGAACTGAGACATAAAAATTATCTGCTGTACTAAGGAAATCTGGATTATAATTGAGTGTGAGTTGTTTAATTATGTGTATATATACTTTTCAAAGCACAGGCCAAAGAAACATGAATTTTTTTGTTCTTCTTCCTTTTTATCTCATTTAACAAATGATATCAAGGCAAGCTTCCTCTTCTCCATAACCTAATTTTTCCTAGCTTTACATATGTTTCTATTATACTGTTGCAGCTATAGGCCACTTCTGCTAACTCTGTGAGGGGAGGAAAAAACAAATTACAGCCATTAACTGAAAGCAACAACAGTTTTTGGAGACCCTACCAGTCACTGGTAGTTTGTGAAATATTTTCAAAACTTTAATTTCCATGATTGCTTTTGTTGTTGAAACATTCTTCCTGAATGAAATACTTGATTAAATTGCCACATTTCTAATTTCTTAATTCAAGAACAGATTTCCCTTTACCATGTTTACATTTGCCAAGCAAAAGTACAGGTTGTGCAGAAGAGGAAGGAATAAGCCCTGCATATTGCCCCATATTGGTGCCACAAAGCAAGAAGACAATGAATGGTTTGTTTCTCCACTGCAGGAACAATGGTGTCAAAAGGAGTGTTATCATTCTTCACTTAAAAAAAAAATAAATAAAAGGAATAAATGGCAGATCATGCAGGATCTTCAAAAGACACCATGCCAAATATTTTAGATACCATAATCTTTTTCTAGGCACGTCTATGGGTCATATTGATCTTTGGGAGCCAGTATGAGCTGAGTCCTTTGCTGTGTGATTGCAGAACTTGCATTTGCAGCAGAGGCTCATCAATGTCTGAGAGCAGCAGAGCCTCTGCTCTTTCCTTGCTGCTGTTGTTGGTTGCTTGGAGAGGCAAAAAACTCCCATCAGGTTGCAAACAGAAACACTGGGGCAGCAAAAGGAAAGCTAAACTAATGCACTCTGAGAGGAAGGAGCAGGAGTTCTTCCTTACAGAAAGTGAGAAAAGGAAAATGTGGTTTTCCTCATCATGGCCCAGATGGAGACAAGACAAGACTTGGGGCACAGGAAAAGGAGTGAGAGAGTGGCAAGTTCAAGTGAAAACAGAATTAAGGGAAATCTTACTGTTTCCTGATGGGCCCCAGGAAGCCACCCATGTGGGATACCATAGGAAACACAGGTCAGGACAAAGTCAGGCTGCAGGAGAGACCATGGGCACAGAGCATCAAAGCAGCACCTTCTATAGAACATTTTGTCACCAGAAACTGGCAGTGTCCAAAGCTGAGCACATAATGCATGTTGGTACAGTTCAATACACCAAAATGTTTTAATCTGCATTAGACTATTTCCTAACCCTTGGAATATCAATATATTTTCATTGAATTTTTTTCTTTTTACATAATGTTGAAAGGAAATTCCTAATTCAAATGCTATGTGTATTTGAGCAGGAAATACCTTTCCTTAAAACATTTTTAAACTATTTTTTAATAGTCTTTCATCATAATATGTGCCTGGCACCATGTGACTTTATTATATGACTTAGATCTCAAGCCAGTCAACAAATGACAATTCTGTTTGTCCAGAGGTGAAGAAAGTGTAATATCTCTGGGGTAGTCACCTTGGAAGTCTAGTCAATATAATCAGTGTCATCAGTGCTGTTGAGTAGATGGCTAAAATGGGTTGGATACTTCCACACCATTTCTCTCCTGCATATGAAAAGGCTTGCAGTTGATACACTCCACTTAGTAGTGGAGAAATACAATATTTGATCTGAAGAAATGTCTTTTTTCCTTTTAATTAGGATTGCTTTTTGTTCCCAAAAGTTAAAAGTGTTCCCAAATAAAACTTTGAGTTACCAAAGAAATTCTCACCCCATATTAATATAATAAATCAATATAATAAATACCAAAATAAAGATACACCTTGGTCTCTGAAACTGCCCTGTGTCTTCCTGGGTGTCAGTGGTGTGGTTTGGTGATACAGCACAGGTTTAAAACATCCTTCAGACTGAAGTGTTTTTTGCCTCCCAGGGCATGAGTGACCTGTTTGCAGTCTGTGCTCAAAATGTTCATGTGTGGTGCTCTAGAGGTGAAAGTCAAGCCCTGTTTTTCCTGGGGAGGCTCCCACTCTTTGCTCCTGACTGTCCTGTGAATCCAAGGGCTGGTTTGCTGCTCCTCTGCCTTGGGATAAAGTGCTTCCAAACAGCCTCTTCAATGAGTGTTAGCTCAGGTTTGTACTGCAATGCAATTTTTCTTTTCATAGTGTTTATACGTGTCCATGTGTTTATCTTGGGATTTTACTGAAAAAAAAATAGATGGGCTGAAAGCATTCATAACCACAACATCTGCTGTTCATACATATATGTATATGCATACACACACAAAAATAATAGCACTGTATTACTCTGGTACAATACAGATTCACTTTTTTTTTTTTTTTTTTTTTTTTTTTTTTTTTTTTATGTCATCTGCAAACAGAAATCTACCAGGTTCTATTGTGAAATGATTTTGGGTTTGCTGTATTCATGTAATACTATGGAAAAAGGAAGAAATATTTGAAACCTACTGAACATTTTGTGCCTAATTCTTCTTTTTTAAACCTTTCTTCTTGCACAAGTAACCACAGAGTATTTGCTGCCGCAGCTGTTTCTCATGCATGATGTAATTGTTTGATTAAGCATTATTTGTTTGCATAGATCAGATTCTGTTATGACTGTGAATGCTCATTAAATCATGCCCAGTGCCACTGTGATGCTGGGAATTTCAAAAGTTCATGGCATTGCTTTAACTCCAAAGCAGTGACCTAAATGGAAAAGGCTCCCATTGGTTCCCTTGCTGTGTTTGCAAACAGTTTATAGCATTGTGTGTAGACAAAGATGGTTACATTAGCACTATGGATAAGCATAACTACCTAGTATAGCTAAAAAAAAAAAAAATTAGACATGATAGAAAAATATCTCTACTTGTGATAAATTAATAGTTTAAAAATCTAGCAAAATGTTAACTTTTAGGTGCAGTACATTGTTCTTGCAAATCTTTTTTCTTCTTGTATGCCTACCAAATAAAAACTGTCTGCAATTTTGTGCATTTTTAACATGGCTGGTGAAGTCTAGAATCATTCTAATTAAAATGCAGCACTTTCAAATGACATTCAGTTGCTCATTGCAGAGAAATCCTGATACCATGCTGCCACACTGTCAGTATTTGACAGTCACAGTATTTATAGGCTCTGAAGAGGAAAATGGGCCCAGGACACAGCAAATAATGCTATCTGTGTCCTGTATTAATGCTTCTGGGCTGCAGAATAGTCACATGTGCTCCCTTGAAATGCATTAGCATGGTTAGGGCTCTTGTTAGTCAGCATTAAGAAGGCTGTCATGTGAATCCAATTTTGTTCAGATTGTAGGAAAATACCGATTTGCCTGTCAAGAGAGAACTTTAAAACCTGTCAGAGGAAATGGATGTGGAAACACTATAATGTACACAAAGTGCGTGTAGAAAGGCAGATCTTGACCTTTTGCTCATCTGGGTTTTTTTCAGAGTGTAAGCAAAGGGTATCCAATGGCTTTCACAAGCAGTTAGCAGAAATACTTGCTCACACAGCTCATGATTTCCTTGTGGAAATCATGGCTGCAGTCAATGGCACATAGTAAGTGGGATTGTAGAAAGCACTTCATGTGTTCATGAACAACAAAAAATCTACATTATTAAATGTATCTGGAGAAATATTTGTGTATCATTCAGACAACAAATCAAATTATACTGATCACTTCTGTTGTGGATGGGTTATTCCATATCTGCTAATAATGGGTGGATTGTACCTTATTCTCTTAAGTTTTCTGCTCCCTTTCCAACTATAACATGCCTTCTTTCCATCTAACAACAGAAGTGAAACACAGTTAAAACTTGTCATGTTTTCTCTTCTACCCTCTCCTACAAATTCCTTTTTCCACTAACAAGTAAAAATACTTTTGGGAGCTGTTGTAGCTGTTGTTCACAACTGTGAGTGAAGTCTCTCTGATAAAGCATAAGTTTATTAATGGGGAAGGGTAGTGTGTCTTCCTGATTATGTGGGGGTCACTTCTGACTACAGGCTGTGGTGAAGCAGCACTGAAGGTGCTCATCTGCAAAGACCCATCCTCCAAAGTCTCTCTCACCCACAGAAGTAGGTATAGGATGATCTATATGGATATGGAATTTTGACAGTGCTGTGTTTCTCCTTGCTGTTTGTTAGCAAGACTGGCCTAGAAACCTGTCTTGCTGGAGAAACAAAAATTTGATTTTAATGATGTGTACAACATGTTCATTAAGAAGTTTTTCATATTTTGAGAATTTTATTCTGATTTCTGGTCTACTTTCCTTTAACAGACAAATTTTTCTCTCTCCCCCTAGTGTTTTTTCATTCACAAACAGAAAAAATTCTTCATGCACTTAGAAAACCTGGAAAGGTTTGAGAACTGGGCTTGTGCAAACCTCATGAAGCTCAACAAGGCCAAGTGAAAGGTCCTCCACCCAGGTCAAGACAATCCCAAGCACAAACACATGCTGGGCAGGGAATGGATTGAGAGTAGCCCTAGAGAGGAAGACTTGAGGATGTTTGTGGATGAAAAGATCAATAAAACGGGGCAGAGTTTGATGGCAGCCCAGAAAACCAAACGTGTCCTGGGCTGCATCAGCCATCAGTGGGCAGCAGGGTGAGGGAGGGGATGCTGCCCCTCCATTCTGCTCCTGGACCCCACCTGGAGTGCTGCATCCAGCTCTGGAGCCCACAGCACAATAAACACGTGAAACTGTTGGGAAAATTCCAGAGAGCGGGAGGTGAAGGGCAGGAGCACCTTTCCAATGAACAGACTGAGAAACCTGGGGCTGCTCAGCCTGGGGAAGTGAAGGCTCCAGGGAGAATTTACAACAGGTTACAGTACCTAAAGAGCTTGGAGGAGAGCTGGAGGGGAAGTGCTCACAAGTGTATCACATGTAGTGACAGGACAAGAGGTAATGGCTTTAAGATGAAAGAGGGAATATTTATATTAGGCATGAGAGAGGTATTCTTTACTGGGAGGGTAATGAAGTACTGGAACAAGTTGCCCAGAGAGGCTATAGAGTCCCCATGCCTGGAGGTGTTCAAGACCAGGATAGATGAGGCTTTAAACATGGTTTAGTGGAAAGTTCCCTGCCCATGGCAGAGTGGCTGGAGCAAGATGATCTTTAAGGGCCCATCCAACCCAAAGTGCCACGATTCTATGGTCTTTCAATTGCCATAAGATGTCCTGTGTATCCAAAGTGGTGTACTGAAAAGATTCAATCTGTTGCTGTACCTTATAATTTCAGCAGTCCTGCTAAGGAACTTTCATGATGTGGTGCAGCTCGTGCTGAATGTTAAACTGTCACAAGTCCGTAGAATTAGGAATGAAAATAAAGATGCTTCATGATCTTGGAAAACTTTTTGAAAAATGAGAGGCATGAAACTGGGGCTGCTGTGTTGAGTGGGATGGACAGATAAAGAAAGATAAACCTCAAAAACGACACCCTTTTACTGTAGGCTTTTTGCTCTTTCTGAGCTCCTGTTTTGTGCCACCACAGTTTGTCAGTGGGTTCTCTAATCAAGGAGGGACTGACAGGCTGGACCAACAGTTTTTCAGGAGTTTCTCCAGTTAACAAAATCCCCAAGTCCACTCAGATATCTGGACTCTTCACTGATATCCTAACAACCTTAAAATGGTGTGGAAACTAGAAAACAACCCTCTGGGAAATGCTGAGGAGCAAAATAGAGCTATGGAGTCCTTCAGGTTAATTTCTGCTTGGGCTAAGTTCTCAGTACAAGAAAATTCTGTGTAAAATTGAATAAATGCTCTTGAGGAAAAAAGCTTACTTAAACCAAGAGGCATAGCACTCCTGAAGTGAGAGCACGCTGATAAAGTGATGTTGCATTTCCTAGTGGGTTCACATGAATAACCAGTCAATCAATCATGCCTGGTTGTTTTCTCAATTTCTAATGTATCTAACTTGAGGTCTTTACCCACAGAATGCAATTTTCTGTTTCTCTGATCCAATAACAGCTCATGTGATAGATGCATATTCTGCTTGGATATAATGAAGGGGCAAAAATTGCAGGAAGATATTTGAAACCAACTTTTAATAAAATGTAGGAACCAGGACTACTCTGGCTAATTTCATAGTGACAGCTTTGTCATAGAATTGAAGTCTAATAGTTAAAGAGCACCCTAGGAACCTTAAACTCTTGAGTCTGCACTAACCCTCCTTATAGTCTTGGATTAATCATTAATTTCTCTTTGGCCTCACTATTATTCAGCAAACTTACTCTGTAAATATAGGAATGTAAACTTTTTCTTTTGCTCCATTTGGATTTTTTGTCTGGCTTGTTTTTTTCTTTGAGGGGATGCATACCAGGATTACACATTCTTGGTAGAAAAAAGTGCATTTTGTTTGGGGAATATTATGACTGAAATATTTTTCCATTATACTGAGAGCCTAAGTTCCTCAAACATTTTTAATTTCTCTGCCTACCTTGTTCCTGATTTTTATGAAAATATTGTGGACATTTGTCCTGTCTAAATAGTTTTATGAGGTGTGGCCTTCATTAACTCCTTCATAACTTGCTATCTATTATGAATTTTATTTTCATTTGCTCTTTTGGTTTCTATGACACCTCATCACTCCCCAACTATCTCTACTCCTTTGATCTACATACAATATCAAGGCATATCACAACTATAGCTTGATGGAAACTTAACAATACAGATTGTGTCTCTCCTAATGGTCTGCCTGAATTTTGGTCTCTTTCCATGCCAAAGAAAACCTTTTGTCTTCTTTTGATGCATTTCTTGTTTCTCATGCAAAGAAAGTTTGCATTTCCTTTTATTTTATTAATTCTGTTTCTGAAAACACTTTTCAATGTATTCTGCTACTTCTTATTTATGGAATTTCTGTCACTCCTGTTTAACTTCCTTTCTTCACCATTAAACTAATGTAGAAAACCCAGTATGTTTTCTCTCAAGGCAGCACAACGGCCAATCTCACATTGTTGAATATCCAGAGGCTGTCTGAAGCATCCAACCTTACTTTGAAACCTTGAAAATAGGAGATGATACCTACCCAAATCTTCCTTTTTTATTCTCATGGAGTTCTGCCTGTCAAACCTCTCTGGACAGTCCATAATCCAGAAACACCCTATGCAGGAATATATCACTCACAAAGTTGTAAACCACACTGGCAGTTTCTGCTTGCTTTTTTTTGCTCTTTGTTGGAGCCTATCTAAAATAAGACCATTGAAATCAAATAAGTCATTTACTGACTTGGCATAAGAGAAAAACATGGCTTCAGAAAATTCAGACACCTTTGTAACAAGTGTATGATATTACTTCACCCAACCAAAATAAACATGTCACACCCAGAACTTTTTTCTCTATATCTTTTTTTTTTTTTTTTTTTTTTTTTTTAGCTGTGGATTATGTGGCTATTATTTGGCTACAATATCGGCCTCAGAAGCCCCAGCTTTATATCAATCAGGAAAACATGTGATATCTTTTCCTCTAGGATTGGGCAGTCACTTTTTTCCATGGTGTGAAATATTCTACAATCCTTTTATTCTGAGCTGGTTAAAATCTGTCCTTTTCTTACAACATTCTGTTTTGTCTGTACTCCTACTCAGAGGTATTTCACCAGCTCATCTCTTTTTATTATTGTTTAAGGAGAGAAAGTGTTTCCAGTTACCAGCTGATAAAATAAGAAGTGAATGACAGCAACCTAAAATTTTATGAAAGAATCTGTTTTTTAAATTTAAATGTAGCTGGCGTCACTTATCTTCATATAGCTTCTGCCTATGTGGAAAAATCTCTCTTTTTATAACAGCTTGTCAGCTGAATAATAGAATGGGGGGAGCCAACTTGAAAGACATGGCTGATTGGTGCAATTGAAAGGGGCTTTACAATTAGAGTTCTGGCAGAACACAAAAAAGAAATTGTCTGGCCATGAAGAACGGAGCCTACTTTAGAATTCCCTTTTCTCAGCCAGATAGCATGCATCACTGTTCATGCATTCTCTTGACATTGAATAGAGGACTTCAGAACTACCACCCCAAATTATCCCTCACTGTTTGGTTCTATTTGTGATATTTGTTTGGGGGAGGAAAAAAAAAATCTCTATTACTGACTGTAATGGCATGTGGCTAAATTCCATTCCATTTATGCACTTAATCTCTTAAGCTTGTGTCCCCTCCTCCCCCCACCCCGATATTGCAACACACATTTTACTTTGATTAACTCTTTTTAGATTAGGGGGGGAAAAAACCCCAAGATTCTTCTTATTTCTATCTCTTCTCCCTTCCCTTCGTTTTCCTTCTTTTTCTTTCTCTCATTCCTCTTCCTCCCCTCCCCCCCAATGGTTGTGTATGTGAATTGAAAGAGGAAGGAAGCCCTTGCAGGTGTGTTTTGGATTACAGAGGTAGAACAATAGGGCAAACTTCAATTAACTCCATACCTATTCACAGGGAATATTTGTTTCCTTGTCTCCAGCATTATTTAATATTTGAAACCCTCCATCTACACAATGACGAGAACAGCTTTTCAATTCCATTTGAACTCTTCTATGCCACTCAATAATGCACCAGGTTTTTTTAAATTTATTCTTAAATAATGATGCACATGAGTGTCTCTAGGCACAAAGGAATAGCAGAAAACATACAACAGTGAGCTATCTTTCCCTGCCTTGAAGACAGTAGTGGGGGAGGGAGGGTAGATGTTGGCAGTGGCATGCATTTGACTCCTTCCTATATGTAAAATCAACATGCTAAATATTTATTTTATATTTCCATGAATCTTACAGATTTAAAAGCACCCCTATCAAGGTAGCTTTCATCATTTTTACACTATATGTTTTAAATTGCTATTGTATATAACAGCCACTGTAAGCTTAACAGTGACATTTCTTTCTGACTGAAATACTTGCTGTTTGTAGTTACAGAGCTGCTCATTAGGGCTATTTTTATCCTTTCTTTTAAAGAAGTACAGGAGAATGGGAAGTTCCCAAATGCAGGCAGTAGATGAAGAAGTGGAAGAGTCAGCCTCAGTTCTGTTCTTTTCTGTTTACCATGACCAAACCTATTTTATTCAGAAAATACATATTCCAACACAGTGGCTTGGTTTGTTTTTATTTTGGTTGTTTTTTTAAGGAGCAAAATCATGGATTATCTTAGCAAAAATCAGTGATTTTTTTGAAGAAAATATCACAGATCTATGAGCAATACCTATATTTGGGGCAAGGGGAAACAAATATTTAAAGTTTGGGGGATAGGGGGGAAGGAAGAGGGCAAAAAAGAAAAACTTTCACATGAGAGAGAGAGAGAGCACATTTTTTTAAACAGTTCTTCTCATGAATTCTCATGCCTTCCTGCAGCCCTTTAAGAGAGTGTGAGATGGCTGGAATTGTTGGCTATGTTCCCTGATCCTAACATTTCCTATGCAGCAAAGATCTGAGAGAGATTTATCAGTACTTGAATATTCAGATTATGCTATGGATCTTTTGTGGAAAGACTTAAAGCTTTAGCATAATTTGAGGACAAATCTGCATTTTGAATTGTGGCAACAATCAGACATTCATCTTTTGCAGTCTTGAACTAGGGACAACATGATTTATCTGACAAGAGCTTCACAGAGAAATCTTATTTTGGATGTGACTTAGCCTTGCTCCAGTGTCATATTGAAGGCTTTCCCAATAAACATGGCTATACATGAGTTAATAAATGAGAAAAAGAGAAAAGTAATTTCAACTGGGAAGACAAAGCTAACCCAAGTATTTGGAACACAACTTATTTTCACTTGTGCTGTTGCCTCTGGTCCTGGTGTGGCTCACTTGAGGTAACCTGCAGGGCCATCTATTCTTGGTTTTATTTTTCTTTTGCAATAGATGAAGTCAGTCTGACACCAACTTCTAGGCCAGCTAAAATGATGTAACTTTAATTACCTGGTGGTAGCATTCTTTACTGTGTCAGCTTTATATCTGTTGAACCCAAAATAGCTCTGTACCAGACTTTGGAAAGTTTGGTCCCAGAAGGTTTACTCTAAGGTCGGGATATTCACTCTTCACTCCCCTCTCCTTAATCCTTGGAATCTAGGTCAGCCCAAAGTGACAGAAATGCAGGCAACTGGAATTGCTACTCATTTTGCAAACTTGGGCTGGAGTGTGTAATGAAGGATGATTGTGCTACCTGGAGTGAGCAAGGGAATTTATCTCAGTGATATGTTATTCTCCTTGGTGCACAGCTCAGATTCCTTTGACTCACTTCAAATTCCGAGTGCTTCCTATGGCTCTGTGCACTATCACTGGGCTGCCTTCACCTTTTCAAGCATGTTTTCTTAATGCAATAGTCTTGTAAAAAAATTATCCCCCATGAAATGGAGAAGCAGGAAGGTACAATAACAAGTGAAAATCCAAAGGCAAGTCTAAATCTTTGTTCAAACTCACCATGAAAGTGACCTTTGCTCC
This sequence comes from Erithacus rubecula, assembly GCF_903797595.1. NCBI lineage: Eukaryota > Metazoa > Chordata > Aves > Passeriformes > Muscicapidae > Erithacus > Erithacus rubecula. The sequence goes on along the minus strand of NC_136689.1, from coordinate 11,289,370 downwards.
GATCTGGAAGTCTGTGTCTCTTATCTACAAATGGTATTTCTCTGAAGGATGAGGGTGCTGTTTAACTGTATAAAGGTTTTCACTTAACAGTACTACTTTTATGCTGGAGCTCATAGCAAACTTTAATCCTTCTGCAAAGCTTTAAATCCTTTCCCTCCCATGTAAATTTTTTCACAATTTAAGCTTTCGTTCCACAGGCAGAATTCATTTTGCTCTGTTTGTGAATCAGAAATAGTATTTCAGAGACCTTGAGAGGTCATTTACTCCATTTTCTCTACCAGCTCAAACTCACCACCTGACAGTGTCTTCAGGCTTTCATAAAAACATCAAATAATGAAGACACTGTAGTTTTCTTTAGAAATATATTTATAAAACTTTCCTTAAAACTATAAAGTAGGTTTTTTACATCTCTTGTAAATCTCTGCCGTTGCAGTTGACCTCTGTGAGGTGGTGCCTCCCCAGCCACACTTCTCCTGGGTCTGCATGTGAGACCTGCAAGAAAGAGACAACCTGTCCTGTTCATCTCTATATACAACCCCCTGTGAAGCTCAATTGGGTAGTCAGCCATGTGCCCAAGCTGTAAAAGTGTTTACTTCTGCCAGTTTGGGCAGAATCAGCAGGCTAAGGCACTTGTTGACTGCTGGTGATGAATGGAGGAATCAGACAGGTACAGGGAAGTTGGGCTTTCTCCCACCTGCAAATGTTTTGTGCCCGATTTCAGCTGAGGAGCTGTTTGCATTTTCATCCTTGGAAGGTCAATAAAATTTAAAAAAATAATAATAATTTGGTATACTTATGCACTTTACATATCCTTTAGATTTGGGGGAAAACCTTATTTTTGTGAATACACAAATAAGCTCACTTTGTTACCATAATGCAAATAACTGTTCATTATCATTATAATCAAAGGAAGCAAGATTCTTATTTTCTCTGAAATAATTTATACTTCTGAATTCCAGGCATGGAGCAGTTTCCAATAAATAATTTAGGCTATTTGTGTATCCTGCAAGTTTTGATCTCCTCTTCACAGATTCCTCTCCAACATCTTTGGGAAAGTTGTCAGGTTTTCTTATATTAGACAGATAACGAGTCAGACAATTGATTATATGAACATTAAGAGAAGTGGAAGGAAAGAATGGAAGCTTTCCCTCATTATTGTAATTTCTCAGTAAAAAACCCTTCTCAATTCTGTTTATATATAACACAAGTGTTACATCTGGGTGTATTAATACTGATTATAGTCTGAACTGTTTAAGGAATCTCGGCCCAAAGTAGAACTTTGTCTGTCATTAATCTGAGTTACTGCCACTTGTGTCAGCACTATTTAAAAGGAATCAATGAAGGTTTCTGAAGAAAAAGCCTTGTCATCTACTCCCAAATGGACTAAATTAATTAAAATGTTGGAGCCAAATCTATGACATGTTTTATAAATTGTTACTTTTTATGGATTTGCTGCCGACATTGATTGGATTCAGAGGATGAGCTTTTCTAACAGGACAAAAAGGAGATATTCTAAGGGGTTTTTTTTTTGTTTATTTGTTTGATTTTAAATATATTTGTATATTAACTTCAAGGGTAATACATGTTGATATATTAACATGTATATTAACATCAAGGAGATAAACAGTAAATCTGTCCTAGCTAAGCGTGTGAAAACTTTTACACCTTCAGAAGAATAGTGGGAGAAGACTTTTTAAAAATATCTTTATTTTTATTTAATATATCCGTTCCAAAAAGCAAAACGTGGAGACAGCTCCTTCAAGAGGTGTGTCAATGTGCTGGGAAATTAAACCCCTATGTGACTGGCAGTGTGCTCACAGACACAGCTTTTCCTTCTGCCAGGACTGTAGCAAAAAGTATATGGGGAGGACACTTGATTCAATGTCACAGTTAACAGAGAGGGGAAATGTCCATGAGCTTAAGCTAACCTGCACTGTAAAGCTTTAGGAAGAGATACACAAAGGCTGAGGTTAGTCAGTGACATTAATCTCCCCAAGTTCTTTCCATAATAAATGGAAATAGGGTAGGCTGGACTGTTGCCTGAATGAGTCCAAACCCATCCCACTCCCTGGACCTCTGCTGCACAGCCATTTCTTAGCTTGGCAGTGTGGGTGAACCTCTGGGAGAGAGGTGTCAGAGGCCCTAGCTACACTGAGAGCAACCCATGGCTTCCTCTGGCAGGGCAAAATTATCCTGCAGCTGATCCAGGCTTAGGCACCAGCCAGGCTGCCATCCAATGTCTTAATGAGAAACAATAACTTTGGTGACATTGCAGCTGCACTGTGGCAAAATATGAAACAAAGGCCTCCCAAACTCAGGGGATTCTCATTCCCCTCAGGCTCATGGTGACCCTATTCTTGCTCTTGCAGCACCTGAGCCTTCTCAGGTGCAGGGCCAGGCTGGTGGCCCAGGGCCATTCCAATCAGCCTTTTACCTTCACTCTTGTGCAGCCTGTGGAGTTCAAGTGGCACCAGGACTGGCTGAGTGAACTGCAATGAATATTTCCATTTTTCTTGCGAAATCATTAGCTATTCCTAAGTTATAGGCAGTGGCAACCATCCGGCAGACATCCTAAAGAACAGACCTAAATCTCCATGTCCACATACACCATAGTGGAGCAGGATCTTGGCCTGTGACTCAGACACTTAGGGAATGCAAACAAACAAAAAAAAATACTTTAATAGGGGTTAATAATTGACAATATGAGAGACTTTGGATTGTATTCCAATTTACAGTAAAGATTGGGCCTAATAAAGGTGCTCTGGATTGTACCAAGATGCTGCTGCTTAATCAAAAGGACACTTCTATCCTCCTGCACAATTTTCCCAATGTATTTGCTGAAAAAGCTTTTTTTCCTGTGACATTTTTTCAGGAAAAAGAGTATTTGCAGCCATTAAATGTATTGCTAAAGATAACAGGAAAGAAGAAAAGAAGAAAAATGAAAAGAATGCAACCGTCCACTTTAATTATTTCAATATCTTTCGACTAGATAGGTTTGCACAGTTAATTGCAAAAATGATTAAGACAAATGCTATTAGTCGCCATTTAAATCCTTTTTAGAATGGGAGAAATGTTGATAACAGGAACAAGCTTATCCCAGGCCAATGCATTTTACCAATAATAGATTTACTGACTAGAAGGTAAATGAAGGGGACAAAAAATTGAAGAGCTGTTAGAGAGTGGAGTCAGAGCAGTTCTCCCGACACTTATAAGAAATGGGAGAGAAAACCATGGGCTGAGATTTCCTGTATTTTGACCTTTTTTACAGAAAATGAATTGTATTTTGAAGAAATGTTTAGTTATTTTCTAATATAGTGTTCATGAAAGTGAATCAACAAGGCAATTACATCAGCACAGGCATCCTGGTAAAGAGTAAAGGGGAAGATATCATTGTCAGTTTGGAGGAGATGGAGGAATATTTTTTTATGGAGTAAAATCTCCTGTTGCCCAAGGCATGGAACTGTTAGTTTCCTTTTGTGGCTCTGTGTACAGTGACCCTCAGCCCAGGTGGTTTTACCAACACAGAATGTCAAGTTGTTCAGGGATAAATGATCATTATTGAAGCTGTGATATCACACCAGGAAGGAGGAGGCATTGCTTTTCTGAAAAGCTCTGGGTGGATTCTTCTCTGGAGTGTGGGTCAAGGTCTTTTAGCTGGAATTCTATCTAGAAGCGGAAGGCTTCAAAACTTTGTTTTAGAATCTGGCCTGAGTGACCAAAGCCCAGAGTACAAGCTATGGTGTCTCCCTCAGGTTATTTACTATTTCAGCATCTGTTTCTTTGACTTTTTCTTTTTCTACTATGAATGGGTTGGTATCTATCCAGAGAATGTTAAGTGGGTTTTTTCAGAATTACCAGATGTAATTTGGTCATGTTGGTTTTCTCCCTAAAGCCAATTGTAAATTGAATTATAGCAAGAAAAAAAAAGACATTTGTAATGTTGTCAATACAGTAGGAACCTGCTTAGGTTTTCAATTTTGGTGGGGATTTTTTCTGGTTGTTTTCAGGGGTTTAAAATTGTTGATATTCACTGCTGTAAAAACTGACACATAAGCTGCAGAGGTTTTATGTTGGTCCATGTAATTCAAAACATTAAAACACTTAGAGATTGATAAAAAGTTTCAAACATGTATTGGACGTTTGTATGGCTGTTATGGAATAATATGTATATTTTATTTTCCCTTCTTTTAGGCATCATGGACCGTGATTAGAGTTGGGGCTTTTTAAATTAATTTTTATGGCTTTTGGCATTTTCTAAGTAGATCAATAACATCATGCAGCTTTCAACATTATTTCTGGGAAAGCTGCTGACACTGTCAGGACATTCCAAGGGAGGAGTTTGTGCATGACCAGGATGTTTGTCCATTCAGTGTGAATTCAGAGGGATGAAAAACAAGAAAAACTTGACATTTTTGGAGACTATTGTGCTATTTGTCTCATAGAGAAAATAAGGTTGACATTTTAAAGCATGCAATGAATGGTATGCAAGTAATGCTGTGCCACTGATTTACTGTGCAATCAGCCAAACTGATCTGTTTGATTTTACAAACAACTATTTCTGGAGACATGGGCAAGGCATGATAAAATGTTCTCACAAACTAATAGGCTTTCATGTATGGATTAAATATATTAAGGGAGATTTTTTATGGTTGTTAACTCTCTTTCTTCCTTGGTCCTAGACTGCCAGTTTAGGAAGACTATGAACAAGTGTGAGAAAAGCTTCTTCATGAGCATCTACTGCCCTTCCCAGGGAAGGAAAGGGAATGGGAGCTGAAACAGAGAGAAGTGTGAGTGTCAGAGCCTCGTTCATAACTAAATACATCTTCTTTTCTTCTGTAAGAATATTAGACTCAGTAAGAAATACAAAAAACATCCAGTAGTGCATCCAGTCAATTAATCTAGATTAATGCCCTCAAACACAAATGGAAATTTCTTATGGCAATTTTGACTTTGCTATGTCAGAGAAGAAGGGTTAAGGAAATAGAGAAATTTTTTTTACTGTTTTCCATCTCATGTAAATTGTTCTCGTGATATTTTTTCCTGGATATTCCCACTGCACTTACTTTTGCTAGGCAGCTGCAATGTTTTTAATTCTGTTCCTTTTAAAATTTTCTCCTTTTTGTCCTGACATGGTGCTTGTCCTGAGTGGAAGAAAGAGAAAGAAGCAGAAACTGTACACCTGTATTTCTTAGAGTACCCTTCAGTCACCTTTGTTTAACCTCTGGAAAACAGTGCATTTTCCCTGGGAAATCCACTGGTGCTGGCATTTCCAGGCTTAGGACTGTGTGTCATTGAGAACCCTCTTCCAGAAGTGAATTTCCTTGTACATGATAGGAGAACTGCTCCGAGAAACAGTCCAGCCACAACCCTCAACCTTTCCTACTGCAGCCTGAACTCTTGACTTTGAGTAACCCCCAATTCACTCCAGACCACACAACTGTAGATCACAACTCTTCACTTCCACTCTGAGAGTCACTGACACATATGAGAATGAAATCCTCGTTAAAATACAGCTGCATTTTTTGATATTATTGGAGGTGGGTTGTTAGGAAGCATTACCAGCTTCTTCCCTCCAACCTGAGCCTTGTTTGTGAGTAAGAGGCGTGAATGGGTTTGAATTCCAAACCTGCTCCAACCCACACGCATGGGGAATCTTAATTAAGGAGTCTGCTGCCAGCTCCTATACATTTAATTTTCCTCAACATATTCCAGAAAAATCTAGTAGGTTTATAAAGATTACCATGCCATTAAATCATAATAGTAGAGCAGAGTTTTTACTGAACCAGAAAACAAGCAAATGAATAGAGGCAGAGAGATGACAGCCTGCTGTGAAACCAATGGATACAAATTGGTTTCCTCTAGTCACAGTTGCCTTTAACTGCTTTAGATTCTCAGCAGCTTTTCATTAAGAATCTCCGTGTGCCCTTTTAAAGAAGAAAGTGCATGACTCCTTTATTTTTGGAAATGTAGGTACAATGAGCACAATATCAGCTTGAGATTGGTAAATTGGTGGATTTTTATTTAATGTCTTTTGGGAACCACTTTCTCTACAGTGTTAGGTGAGTTTTGAACAATATATGAATAAGTTAAACAGAGCAATTATTTTTGTGGTATTTATTCAACTTGAAATTAGGGCTGGTGGAATGGTATTTAAAATATTTTATAAGCTTTGGTCTGTTTTGGGTTTGTCCCCATTTTTCATTTCATCATATAAAAACATCCTCAAGAAATACCTGCTTCAATAAAATGAAATAATTCCTGAAAGTGTTATTGTCTGAATCAATATTTTTCTATTAGGTCATGAAAATACTCAGAGTAAGTAGCTTGAAATATTCCTATGCTTAGGCACAGGAACTTGCATGGCATTAAAATTTCCTTGGTTCATTGTTTTATTTTCTAAATTTTCTTTTGTCTTTTACATAGACCAAAAATCTTTTTCTGATAAACACCAAAATCTTGCTTTTTCATTAGGGATCCAATACCATATTTAAAAACATATCTCATAAAAATCATCACTAATACTTAATGCTGCCTATGATTTGGATCTGGTCCAATTATTACTCACTGCTATTCAAGGAAGTGGTAATGGGAAGAATTTTCAGCACAGAACCACAAAAGGCAGTAATCCTGTTTTGCTGGAAATAGCTGTTACTCAGAGATTTGCCCAAAACTCTGAGGTTAATTTTTGGCTGAAGAGCCTCAGACTTAGTAGTTTACCTGAATAAACTAATCCTGATGTCACTGAAATTGGACAGTAATACTCAGAAGTGAATCTTTCATCCTTAGCAGGATTTATGGTATGGAAATTGCTGAACACTTCATAGTGTGCTAGTTTCTGACCTGGGGTTCAGAAGTACAAAGAAATTACAGAGATATATGATAATACAGGCAATACTTTAATTTCTGAGGTTGTCTGAGAAGCTATAAAGTTAATATCTCATTTCTTCTTCCACCACCTACTAACCCACAAGATCAAAGTGGGTCGTGTAGTCCTGGAAATAAGGAATTGCCTAATATCTATGGACTTCATTCCTTGAATTATCTCTACAGGAGAATAAGGCTTGAAGAGATAACGACATATGTGATAGATCAGACACAGTTCAAGTTCCTAGTTTGGGCAATTAGGCAAGACCTGAGCTAAGCACAGAACTCATCACTTTCAGCTACAGGGGTGACCTACTTTCTCTGTATTGATTCAACTCCTGAAATTCAATATTCTCTATGAACAGATTTCATGCAGAATTCAAAATGTTTTGGCCCAGGACTCCAGCTGATGTGCATCTATTTGAGCAGATCTGCTAGAGGAAGCAGCAGTTTGAATCTTACCATGTGTCTTCATCTCAGCACCTGGTATTTTGAAAGTGTGTTTAACTTAATAAATAAGCCTTTGTGTCAAGTTTCACTCACTTTGCATGGATTTCAAGGTGTTTTGGAGCCCAGCCATATGAGTCAGCCCAACAAAGAATGGAAACTCAATCCAGGGGGCATTTTAGAGCATGGTGCCTAAGCACTTTGAGAGCTTATCCAAAAGCACAATAAATTGATCTCTGATTGGGTGTATGTTTGCCTGGACTTATCACTACTGTAATTTGAACCAACATCATCAGCAATTTTCTGCAGCTGCTCTAGCTTGACAGAAACCCAGGACTGTCACTGAGATTTTACAGTAGAGCTGCTCTGGAGATCTTAATGCTTCCCTGTATTAAGATCCTTGTTATCTTTGTTAACTTTTATTTACCCCACATGTCACAATGCCCTCCGCCAGGCTAACGGTGCGAAGGACGTTCGAGCCCACAATGCTCTTTTGTAGTCTCGCCTGGTAGGAACGTCAGGGCAAATCTTCAAAAGCAGTGTTCAAAAGGGAGGCTGCTAAAGAAGCCTGAGAAATGCAAATCCTATTTAAATAAGGAAATGATGTTCTTCAGTGATCTCAATAAGACCAGCTTGAGCAAGCCAGGAATGCAAAGGAAATCAAAAGACGTACAGTCTGGCTTGACTGGCAATAATACTGTATGTGTCGTGGGGAAACTGTAAATGACAAAGAAGCAGAATGCCTCAAAGTTTTGACGTGAAAGGGACCAGCAGGGTGCGATTTGGTTGAGGATACCATTGGTTCTGGGCCACTGAGATTATTTAGGAAATGAACCATCCTGCCAGAAAGGTTTGTGAGTACCGGCAAAGCAAAGTCAGAAGGGAAAAACAATCCCTGACATTCACACTTATATAGCTACTGTATAAAATGAACTCATTATGCCATGATAGGGTTTTTTTGTTGGGGTTTTTTTTCAGGTTTTTTTTCCAAAATGTCTGTGTCTCTCATTCAGAATAGTTCTTTGAGGGCTGTTGCTGTATTTATCCAGGCTACTGGGCCAGATGCACGAATTCCAACTCCCTCATCAAGAGTGTATAAAACACTGAATGAAAATGGGAGGAACCAATCAAATAATGTGGGCAGAGCTGGAATTCATCCTAATTTGCTACATACCCTAGCCTAATTAATGAAAAAAGAATGGCAGAGGATCAATTGGTACAAGAGGATACCAGTGAAATGGATTAATATCTGTGAGGCAGTTTCTCCATTAATAATCCAAACACCAACAATTACAATTCCTACTGTTTATTATCTTTCACTGCTTATCTATTATAGTTGTACCCATTTCTGAATCAAAGGCCTCATTGTGCTAGGCAGTATCCCCATCCAGATCAAAGCAGCAGATCCTACCCAGACATTGTGATTTCCTGTAACATGCACTCAACACAGCAACTGAGCAAAACAGACACCATTGCTTTTGACACACAAGGGCTAAAGGCTTCTTGTAATAAAAATGTTGTTACACACCATTACATGGGTATATAGTAATTGAAAAAGACAGCATATTAAACCATATTTCACTACCCAGTTGGCAATGATTTCTGATTATGTGTTACACTTAAAGTAATGTACTGGTCAAGCTTGGGGAAGGAAAAATTGTATCAGAATAACAATCTTGGTCATTATATTTTCATAATGTTTTGGTGGCACTGATCAAAATAAAGTTTGTACACTCTTTCAGTATCATTCTTGTACTTTAGCAGGAAAGGAGTTTCTTTTGCCTAATTGAGAAAAATGCATGAGAAACTTAAAAGATAATGAGATGCATTAGAATTTCAAAGTCTCCATCTGTATAGATCTTAAATAAGAAGTGGAATATATCATTAATGGCTATTTGAAATTCTAATAGAGTTCCAAACTGAAAAGAATATTAGTAACAAAGTCTTAGAAGCCTGTCAAGAAGTTTTCATCAACTGAGGATCTGCTTCATGTTCATTGGCTTGCTGGTATATTCAAAACAGAAAGCAAAAATATTCTGCTCGATAATTTAAAAATATTTAATGATAAACATGCTGCTTTATAACATGCCATAATGCAGTTATGCCCATTATGGAGGCATTCTGATTATTATAAGTATCTTTAAAAATATGTGTATCAGTTTATTCTAACAGTAAATCCTAGATTTACTAAGATCTCCAGAAGATCAATTGTGCAGCTTTCTAAGAAGAACGAGTTTTAAAGAGTTGATATCTCATACAGTGCCTGCAAAGATTAGAATAGCTTACCAGTGTACATCAAAGATTTATCCACCTTAAGCTCCTACAAGAGAAGTTATTTTTTTCACACTTGCACATGCTGTGCATGCATAAGTGAGTAAAGTTAAGCTGAGATGAAGGGGAGGTGAGGTATATCTGATGCCAGCAAAGACAATATACAGATGAGTAAAAGCTATTTTGTAGCTTCTAGCTGCCATTTTCACAGTTAACAAATGTAGGTGGAAACATTTCTGGCTTAATGCAGGAATATTTATTTGGCTTTTTTTATCTGTCTGCTCTCCTTGTTCACTTTAATGTAAAAATGATTGCAGGATCAGGAGACATACTCCTTTAGATGAAAATAAGAAAATCTATAAATTAGTTTTATTTGTCACGTATTTCATTGCGAAGAGATTTAAATTAAATTCATGTTAACAAAGAATATTTAAAGTGTTATTGAACACAGGGTATTTAGTATAAAATCAGTGACAGATTTGTGGATCACTGCTCAACTTGAGTAAACAGGGGATTTTCTCACTTTGGAAAAGAAATGCTGCTCCTAAAAAGACAAATGCACTGCTGACAGGAGAGTTCATAGAATACCTTGAGGTCAGTGAGACCCATCAGGATCTTGGAGTCCAGCCCCTGACCCAGCACAGGACGGCCCCAGATCCCACCGTGTCCCTCAGTGTTGTCCAAACTCTTCCTGAGCTCTGGCAGGCTGGCTGCCAGATAACTTATTTGGTCCTTTCTGTGTTTTTAGGAGGTCTCTCCTCATGCTGAATATTTTCACAAATCTCTTATGAATGGGAGGGTTCCAGAAGAATCTGGTGAGATAGGGCTGCATCCCAAAGAAGTCCTACTGCCTAGATAGTTCCAGAGTTGATTTTATCACTTGAGGAGGTTTTTTTTCATTAAGGCACCTCTCCTATGGAAGGTATTTTTTTGTGCTCAGCCCTCAGACAAAGGATTTCAAGGTCAGGCATTTTTCACAATAACATTCAATACAGTGTATGTACAGAATGGCAGCACCATTCTGATTGTGCTGTAAGACAACAGAAATTACAGTTCCAGGTGTCCCCATCAGAAAAATCAAGCATAACTGAGCACTTGACTGTTTTTCCCTCAGTTTCTCTTAATCAGTTCTTTGTTTATCTCCTTTGAAAAACAAGCTGATATCTATGGAATAAACAATGCATACAAAATATTTTCTGAATTCACCATTCATCACATTTAAACTCTGGGTTACATTTTAATTGTACAGTTTTCTGTACCCAGAAAATCCAGAAATGTACTAAAGCTCACTGCTGATGTGTTATGGAAAAAAAATGACTGTTGATAGCCATGTTAAAGGTAGGCAAGAGCTACCACTACAGGCTGTTTCCACATTTTGGCATTTTTGGTAGGCATTAAATTAATGACTGTCATGGTAGTGTTGGCCTGTGATTTGCTATAGGACCTGACAAAGCAAATTTTTAGATAAAGAGCATCAAAAACTAAGGTGAGAGTGGAGGAAGAAGGACTGTATTTTTGAAATTAGGTATTCATTACTGGAAAAAGCCAATTTTAAATAAGCAACCAGGCACAGCTGTAGAAACTGTCTCTCCAATTTTGAAACAACTTAATCAGAAAGAAAGTAGGTTTTTTTCAAAAGCTGAGGGCAAATTGGAGCCAATATTGTTGTGAAGCACCACATATCACTAATATGTGAGGAAAGAAAAATGTTGCTCAATTGAAGCTTTAAGATGATTTACTACAGTTAAACTAATGAAATTCTAAGTAAGAAATAGTTTCATCTTCCATCCTTTCATCCTCAGGCATCAAAACTCACCAATATTTTATATTGAGACAAAGAGTTAAAAAATTATTTTATTCTTTTCATTGCTAGCCACTTTATGTCAGCACTAGAATTAATTATTACCAATAACTTGGGTGGTAATGGGCTTTTGTACATCCTACTGACTTCTTGGGGTGTCAGGGAATATATCAGTTTTGGTAGAGTTATTTGCTTTTCATTAGAGATGGTAAGGTATTGAGCTACCTAATTAGAGGTTAGACTTGTGCTTAGACAAACACCTGACTTTTGCTTGGCTGAGCTCAAGTCATGGCTCAATGTCTCCCTCAAGGCTGTAGGAGAAGGCAGTCTTTGAATACAACACAATCATGTAATAAAAAATTCTGCACATATAATAAAACTTATTTTCATATTTGCATACACAATACCTGAGAATTTTTCAGACTGCCCAGTGCCAAATTTAATGTGTTGGATAAAAATTTGCTTTAATTTCAGTCAATGAATGGTTTAGAAGGTATTGTCACTGGTCTTTGTGTAAGTGTTAAATGCTGGAAGTATATTGTAGATGTCAACACAGGGGAGTTGAAAACTAGCAGTTATTATCTGATACCTTCTTAAGTAAATAAGCTGATACTTACTTTTCCTTAAAAGTTATCGATTTACCTATCCATCCCTGAAAAACTGCACACTAAAGTATTTGTAGAGTAGAAACCATAATGAAGAAATTCAAAGATAGAAGAAATAGAAATAGATTGATTATTTTAATGCCTCTTGGCAATGTAAGAACATGAATAGAGAGTAAGACATGACAGCCCAACAATTTTTTTTTTTTTAAATCTGAATGTTAAAAGCACCAACTACACTGTGAGCTTTTCAAAGACATTATAGCAATCAAACATTAAAAAAACATTTTCTTGTATCATAGGTAATATCAGAAGAAGAAGAAAGATAATATCAGAAGAAGAAAGCAGCTAAAGCTACACTCAAACACCTTATATTGTCTTTGTTATGCAGTCCCTGTCCAAGACCATCCAGACTCAAGATCACAGCAATTAATGACACTTGCTTATTCCTGTGATTTCCTGCTGATAATTGTGACACTCTCAAAAATAAACAATACCATTCAGCAGGATTTTAATTGAACTGGCTGCTATACAGAGCTGGAAGATACTCTCCAGGGAAGCAGTGTGCATGGCTCTAAGTGAAAGCAAGCAGAAGAGGACAGAAGCTCTTGCACCAAGCTCTGCACAGCCTCAAAAAAACCTTCTGTAAAACAATGCAAATGACTTTTCATAAAGAAACCCACCATCCCAAGACCTTTTTAGCAGCCTGTGCTTTTTGTCACTTAGCAAGCCTTGCCTCTCCTCCCCTTCTCTCCTTATCCCTCATGCCTCTCACTTGGCTTTCACCTTTCAGATTCACTGCAGGGTTGCAGACGTGCTCTTCACATATCAGACTGTGCTCATTTTGGGGAGCAACATTCCAGCATTCTCCTGAGTTCAACTGCAGAAATGCAGGAATTCATTAAAAAACAAAAACAAAGACCTGAGTGTGAAAAGAAAGTGCTCTTTCTTCCTGCCTTCTGTCTATTTTCCTTTTTCTCATATTTTTTTTTTTAACTATCAACAGGATTGTGTAATTATTTATGATAAAAATAGCTTAAAGGAAGAACAATATATACTCTTTTAATAATGTTTCATTTTGTCCAACTTAACCTTTTTGAAAGGGGTTTTTGCTACACAGGACATAAAAACAGATCTTATTCAAATCAAGTACTGAAAAAACTACAACCCACAGCATTAAAAATTCACTTTATAACTATCACCAAGTCAGATGGCTTAGTCTTGATATCTTGGCACCTTTCTGCTCATTTATATTCCTCACTTCCCTACTCAAAACCTTTTGTAATTGCTAGTATCTGTTTTCTTATCAGGGTAGAAGGTTCATTTGTAAAATCCTCACACATGGGAGGAGTGAGCAGAATATCAGAGCGTGAGCTTGCATGTCTGCATTGGAATCAGAGGTGTACAGCCAAGTTTGACTACATGGCTTTTATAGAGTACATTTGAAACAGTTCAGCAGGAAAATGCTAATCATCATGATGATCCATAAATAACATCAAGCTTAGTATTTCTGTGTTAAAAAAAGCTGCTCTGTGTAACACAGAGAGCATCTGGCTCACTGAGTGGTCTGGACTACCCTGTGCAGTGATCTAAAGCACAGTGAGGATCAGGTGGAAAGGTTTATGTGCTGCTGGCATGTTGTTGTCATAACCATAGATCTCAATTTCACTCTGCTCAGGGAAGATGTAAGATGCATAATTACTCATTGCTTATTCTGCACACTCTGAAGTGTTTGAAGTTTCTGCCCTCAGCTGTCTGTGCCCAGCTAACCACTCCTGTCTACATTACACGTGATAGAACATAATTTTTGAATATGTATCACCTAAATCCAAGCAAAGACAGCTGAGCTTAGACCTTCATGTATCTAAGGACCTTCATCTTATCTACAGATAAGAGATGAACAAATGAAAGTGAGAGTCTACATACAGATTTGTACTGCTCTATTTAAAATATTGCAGATCCCTTCATGGACATTCTTTATTTCTGTGAAAAGTGCCTTTTTCTTCTTCAGTTTAAAAGTATCAAGGGATACTTGGGCAGAGGAGAATGTGAGCTTGCTACATAACATCCAGCATTGATTTGTCTAAATATGCTGAAATCTCAAATTAAACCTGTATATCTGGAAACATAGACAAGCCCCAAAAATGATGGTAAAGCCAAGAAAGCTGAAAAGTGGAAATGTTCTAGTATCCAGATTAAAATTAGTTATATCGTTTACACCTGTCAATTTAAGGAAACCAATTAAACTGCTATAATTTGAGCTTCAGACAGAATGAGAGTTTCCACACATGGTTTTACAGTGAATTAATTAAAGGTCTGTCTGCATGGGAAATTTGACCAGAATAGATCTCTCATAAGAATGTGTCTCTGTAGATGCTCCCATTCCAGAAATGCCTGTTTGGTTTTGTTGTGGGGTGTTTTGTTTTATGTTGTTTAGTTTTATGCACCCTTGAATTAGGAGATTTGGGCTTCAAGTTGTTTTGAAACACCTTACTTTAGAAAAAAAAAAGATTCCAAGCAGACAAAGCCTTTAATGCATTTAAAACCACACTGTCACTTAACACAGGGTATAAGGCAAGGAGTGTTTTTAGCCTGCATATCTATTTTGCATATCCAGAGTTTGCCCACAGAAAAATATTTCAATGGTTATTCAAAAATCCTTTGACAGAGAGGAAAGCACAATTTATCATGCTGTGCTGGCTGATTTACTGTACATGTAAGCTCTACTTATCACTTTGAATAACACTGATGGATTTAATTCCAGACCACATGAATGAGCCAGTATTTTTCTCTTTCCAGTTCAGTTGTGCAATATTGTCATGTGATAAGAGTGCTGAACTCCTAAGGCAAACTGCAGGGCACAACCAGGTCTAGGAAAATCTAGCCAAGAACGTAGAGCCACTCCTTTGGGAAGAAAATTCTTGTAGTAAATTCCATGAATAATTGTGGAAGCTTTTTAGATTCAATAGTTGCAAGGAATCTGTAGTAGAATGTGAGGATTTTGAACAGCTGTGGCTGGTTGCAAACCAACTGTGAAAGAATGTCAAATTAAAGATGATAGTCAGAAATGATAGTCTGATATCAAGAACCTCCTTCTCAAATGATAAATTCCTGCCATCAGGGAATAGTTTTTACCAGAGCTCAGGAGTGAGTCAGAGTGAAGTTTCACCAAGATCAGTGTTCTGTTTTTGGCAGTGGGTAGTAGGAGATACCTAAAAAAGAGCATAGGAATGAGGAAACATATGGTTTTCCCATACTATTTCTTGGGAATATGTTAAGTATTCCTCTAACATCCAGCAGTCTGCTGCTTAGGGGCTTCCTGGAGCAGAAATTATTTTGTAGTATTAAATTACCATTTCAGGATTTTTATTACACAGGTGTGTCTATCTGAGCCCATGTCCACCTTTGGCCACAATCTCTGCTTTTAACCTGCCACCTGCCTGTTCACCTGATACCCCCAGTTCTTGTGCTAGAAATGACAGATTCCACATCTCCATCCCAATCCCTCATGGCTACAGTAAGTAGGCATTCAAAATCCGCACACTGGTTTAGATCCATCTAATTTAGTGTAAAATTCAAAGTAATATCATGGCTGTCATTTTTTTCTTCCTAACCTTATAAGAGAGAGCAACACAAAAAACGCCAAAACCAACAAACCAACCAAACATCCCAAATACCAAAACCCAAACAACTTAGCTATATAAATACCATATTCATTTAAATTTTCTGGCACACATTTTCCCTACTGAGCTAAAGGTTTACTTTTGTGCCTGAAGTGCAGGCACTTTGGCTTGGCTGACTCTGTAAGTGCTTGTTTAGCAGAGCCTATATCATCTTTTCTTAGGTCAGGAAAGTAGCAAGACCTCTCTCTTCTCCCTGCCCTTAGCAGCACAATATATAAAGACAAATTGCTCCATTTTAGAAAAAGAAAAAAAAAAAAAAAAAAAAAAAGGCCCTGTCTAGAGATGGTGGAAAGCTCTAGCAAGGAACTATTCTGGGATGCAGGTCTCTTCATGGTCCAGCTGCTCTCTGGGCACCACATTGCCTAATGGAAAGTAGTAAATCCTGTTATAGCTGCTGTCTGGACTGTGTTGTCCTGTTCTTTTAGTGCCTAAGTGAGACACAGAGTATGAACTTTTCCATTTTGTCTGAGGTGGTAGGGCAAAATCAGCCTGTAACTTTCTTTGAGCTGTTTGATCAAGGAGAGGAGAGAGTTTAGGAGGGCATGTGTACGTACATGTGGTCTCACATTGCTTGCTGCTCTGAACATGCCATTTCAGTCACTAGGGTTGCTTTTTTGTTGTTTTTAGGTTAGTTTCCAGCTAGGTCAGTGAGCTTATCTGCCTCATCCTGCAACCAAACAATCAGTACTGATGACACAAAAGAGGGAGAAAAAATTAGAGAGTTAAAAAAGGGGCAGGGGAAGGCCCCTGATGGATTCCATCATGCCTGGGGCACAGACATCCTATAGTAGTTTTACTGTGTTTTGAAACCACATCTAAAAACTGCTTAGACACCACATTAAACACTTGTGTGAATCTCTCTGCAGCTAGGCATGCATTTTAGCAAACACGTGGACCTGGGTAAAAGACTTTAAAAGCCAGAGAAACCACTACACTCCAAGAGATATCATTGCAGTTCTCATGTGCGTTCAGTGCTAATTTTCTTTTTCCTCCTCCAGGTTTTTTGAGTTCAGCTTCCAAAAATGAAATCAGATCACACCTATTTCTGCTGGACTAAGAACCAGCTACAGTCTGGCATCCTTTGATTTGTAATTATGTCAATAATCAATTTAGCAGCTCTTGGAGGGGAGATTAGCAAACTCCTCAAACAGCTCCGTCTTCCATTATACAATAAGATTTTCTGAGCTAATGGCATCTTCTTGGCTTCTGTCCCAATCACATGGTTTGAAATTATTTTTTTCTGGCAGTGTGGACACAAGGCACAGCTACTGCCTTGCAGTATCTCTGCAGGGGAATAGGAACATCACGTGCCTGTGTGATTTCTGTTTTTATGCACACACCAAAGCTGTTTTTGTTGTTGGCTGCAGTATCACACAGAACTCATGTTAAGCTATTTTGCTGCCACATCTGCTTTGAGTATTTCAGCATTTCAAGTCCTGCCCCCAGCTTGCATCCATGGCCTACCTACTTCTCTCCTAAAGGTGTGTCTTTTCATGTGTTCCAAATTAAAAGAACTGCTCAAGGAATTGCCAAATTAGGTGACAGAAATTAGTCACCCTCAGTATTTACTATGCCACCCATACATGTCATTGCAAATTTTACTGGAAGTGACTGTTCTCAACACTACAGATAAGGATGCTGTATAGCATTTGGTCAGGAACAGATTGCATTGGGACTAGCTCCATAGTATCATGATTCATTACTATTTTCTTTTGAGATTTGTCAGTTAAGATTTAATTAGAGAAAGTTTTTAATTAGAGCTGGATGGCAAATTATTTTTTCCATATTGCAAAATCTTCAGGATTTAATGCTTTTCCTTCCTTTCCTGAAATAGACCAAGAGCCTGAAATTTCAAATTCATGAGAGTGAAGGAAAAAAAAAAAAAAAAAGGGAGAGAAAAAAAGAGAAAACTGTATGCATAAAAGACTTCTGCTTCAAAGTTGGGATAATTTTTACATTTACATAGATTTTTATTATAATAATATTTCCCCTCCTTTTATGAAAAACAGCAGTCAAAATTCCTGTCCCCCCAAAGAGTCTTCCACTGAAAAAATGGCAAGATACATGAAGAAGCAGAGAAAACCTCAAAATTTAAAAATAATTAATCAAAAGCTTCTCTCCTCCTTACAAAGGCTGTAGTTTTGGCAAACTGTCACTTGCCAAACTGAGTAAGTTTTACTCCATTTAACAGAACTTCATTTATTTTTGTACAGTGATAATTTTATTTTCATCAAATATCTTTAATTTATTTATTTTATTTTATTTTATTTTATTTTATTTTATTTTATTTTATTTTATTCATTAAATGTTTATTGAAATTATCAGATACCTAATGTGTCATTTAAAATTCAGGACAGCAGTTCACCAGAATTCAGACTGTTTCTCCAAATCCTACAAGATGCCCTCAAATATTTATATTTCCCAGTTAGTGCCAATCAGGAGTTCACTATTTTTTATCTCTTCCTTTGAGTTTCATCTGTTTACTTTTCAACAGAATTTTCTTTATAATTTTCTAAATCAGTGTGTGGTGTTTGGAATTCCTGCTGGAAAGAATTTAGCTTTTTCCCATGCAAGGTAGAGACCTACCTGTGCCTTGAAAATGTGATTTACAGAGCGAGGGCCCTAACTTTCAGCTATTTCTGTCCTGAACAGCACTCCTAAATCTCGTTTTGAATTACAGCCCAGATATTGTACCAACACTTACCTTTGACAACCATACTTTTAGTGCCATAAAACCCCCCAATATCTAGCTTTTCTGACAAGGACAATTTTCTGCACACCACCCTGCCCCAGTTTTATTTACATTGCTTGTGCTATTACTCTGTAAATCTTTATGTATCCCTTATCAATTTTCTTGTGATTATGCCCAAGATTAGTTCTGGGATTAGAATCCTAACGTTACTTACTGACCTTTTTTAAAACTAGTTGAACACCTCTGTGTAGACAAGGTCTAGAACAAATTATATCAGTGTAAGCTGGTTGTAACTAGATTTAAAAATTAATTCCAAAAACATTCACAGCTTTGCATAAATCAAAACATTTTTCATTCTTTCCCTCAGAAATGAAAAACATTCTCCATGCATGAGAAAACTAATTCTTGAATGCAAATTCTCCCAAGGAGAAAGTTGATTATTTCAAACAGACCCATAAAGCAGGAGAGAATGGCCCTGGCCCAAACATGCAGCTAACAGAGTGTGCTGCTATGTGCTGAGGATGCCCTGGACACATTTCAAATGCCATTTAACCCATAGGTTTGAGATATTGTGGGCAGCACAAGAGAAACCTTCAAAGCCTTGTTTTGAAACTGTTAAAATTCAATGACAACATTTGCTGCTTTAGAATCAATGGCACTATACCAGGAATTAATTAGTTTAGTAAAACTGAAAGAAATTCCACACCCTCTGAATACTCTCTGGTTACTCTGCTGTCCCAGGACTCCAGAGTGAGTGTCTTGCAGCCATGAATGTATTTACCCTCACAATATGCCTGTGAGTTATCAATACCCTCATTCTCCAGATGATTAAATAAAGAGTGGGGAGACCTATTTCATATCCCTTAACAGACTTCCTGAGTGGTAATCTGTAATATGCCTACTGTAAATACTATATATTTTATGTCTTTATGCCTTCAAACAAATTTATGGCTTTTATTCAAATATTCTATCAGGACAGGCTCAGAAAGGAAATATTCATCATCAGGAAATTGGGATACCCCTGACTGCAACCAAGCAAGTGATACAGCAATATGTTGAGTTTTATCAGAGCCCAGAAGTAAGTTGAAGTTTATGTATATTGACAATTTCCAGGAATTATTTATTTACCATCTCAAAGGGTGAAAACAAGAGAAATTTTGTTTCTCCAAACAAAAATCTGGGCCAAAAGCAAACTTTCAGTTTTTGAAACAGATGTATAAATTCTAGTACTCTTTATCTTCCCCAGATAAACTGGGACTTCTGGTTACAAAGAACTAAGCCTCAGAAAATGCCCTCAGAAACTTGTTATGTACAAGCTGGGTAAGAAACCTTAAACATGGATAAAGTCTAAATGCAGAACATGGGGACTGTCACAAACAGATATATACAGCATTAACATGTGTTTTGTGTCTCTTTGTAGACAAGAAGCTTTTTCATACTCCAAAACCAATGTCCATGCAGAGCTTATCCATGAATATAGCTCAAACGAAAAGTGTTCCAACAAATTTAACATAAAAAGGACAGAGAGATGAGATGTCTGATCCAACAAGTAGTGCCAGGTGCAGTGGCTGGCAGAGAAGCACCTTGTCACCTTGCTCCATGCCTGCTGCTCACGAGTGCTTAGCATGTGGGTTGGCAGGAGGGCATGGCTGGGTACCAGTGCCTGGTGAATGCCATAAGTGGGGCAGAATACAAATGAGGTGCTGTCTGGTGCACTTTGTCTAGCCCTAGATACCTGCTGTTGTGGAATGCTGCTGTCACTTCACTGAATATCTGACTGCCCACAGATTCATAGAAAATGTGGCAGAGAGCAAGGAGTTCCCATCAACTGAAATATTGAAGAAAAGGGATTTGACCTGAAAAATTTACCTGAAGGACTACTCAGAAAAACCTTACAGACAGTTAGCAGATGGTGGTGTCCTCTTGGATATGTTTTTATTTTTTTCCATTGCTGTTTGTATTAGCTACACTTGCAAACCTTTTCTTCCACTTTACATGATCGTCTATTGAAATCATAACACTGAATTTGTGACACCACAATTATTTCCATGGCAACTGGCTACTGTCAAACAGAGGCACTGCAAGGATGGCAGCACAGGACTGATATCATCAGCAATTTTAGTCTGTCCATGAATTCCAAGTGCTGGAGGGGTCACATGGTGGCAGGAAAGCCAACACAAAAAGCCCTGCACTAATCAGACATGCTTGTAATGAAAGTAGGAATAATGATCTTCAATCATCTGCAGTTAATGAACACTTAATTTGTTACATCCTTCAAATAATAATACATTAAAAGAAACCCCACTTTGAAACAGTAGCAAACCATAATAAAGCAAGTTCTGGGTTCCAGCCCATCAAAATGAAAGCAAAGGGGAAGTCACCCTTTTGTCCTTGTGTCACGTACCAATCAACATAAATTCAGCTGGAGACAGGTTTAAGCAAAAACAATTGACTTTCTGTCCATTCCAGAATGAATTCTGATCATTTAGCAAGAAAGGATCATGCTGGGATTTAATAAAATACATTTAAATGTCACATTAAAAAATTGAAGTTCGCAGTTTTGGTGATGGTTTGTTGGGTTATTTTTACTTTTTGTTTTCTTTTCTCTTTGATGGTGTTCTCCATTACAACCATTTGACAAATAAAAAATAAAGCAAAAACAGGGAGGCTTTGTATCCACTTAAATTATGATAGTACATAATTAGAGAAGCGTGATTCACTTGATTATAAATGTAATGAATTATCAAAAACTATCAAATAAGATAGTAACAAGAATTATATCTTATTTCTTCTAGATATATCATTCACATTCCAGCTCCACCTTCAGGTACCCCCTGCACCCATCCTTAGACTGATGATGACCTAAACTACTTAAAGACAAATATGTGAGCTATGATTTAACTATTAGTGCCCTTCAAATGTTCTGTAAACCAAGCAGGGAAGCTGGCTGCTGTTGTAGAGCTTGAGGGTTGTTGGTGTTTGTTCTTGGTTTTGTTTCTCTTCCTGTAAATTACCAGAAAACAGCCTACTAATTATACCTTGGGTACTATTCTTGGTTTGTTAACAGCAAACACTTTTATCTGGAACCTAACTGTGCTTCTGCATAGCCTTTGTGCTGTTTGACAAACAAAGCAAAAAAAAACCCACAGACACTACCTTGATAATCAAGATCCCAAGCAGCTGTGAGTGGATGTCAGAGCTGAAGTTTTGCTGTTTTAACACCAGAGGAGGATGGAGCCTTTTGACCTTTACATTTTTATTAGCAGATCTCTGTCATCCCAGTGTAATCTAAAGGCTCTTATTCTATCCCTTTGTCTTCCAGGAAACGTCTGAAATAAGCATTGTGCTCTCTGGAGACAGAGGAAAGACTTTTCATCATCCAGAGCCCTGTCAGGTAAGTGATTATCTGCGAGTGTGTGCTTATGCTGACTTGCCTCCATCACTCACAGCAAACACGAGGACAAATGCTGATCACAATTCACTGCACTTTCCTGCTCCCAACTGTGGGGAACTCTGAATTTAGCTGATATTTCCAGATTAGCTGTACTCCAGTGCACATAGCTAAGCCTCACTAGTACGAGGTGACACTTGGAATGTTTGGAATCCTACTGGTTAATTCCAGCTAGAATCTTAACAATGTTTCAGATTTCTATTTTCTCTTTGTTATCAGATAAAAGAATAAATAATTCTCTTTCCAGGCGGGACTGTGTAACCTGGATTGCCTTTTCACCATGATTTTAGGCTTAATGTCATTTTCTTTTTTTGACTTCCCACTAATGAATTTACAAAATATGCTTGCTAGATTTAAAAAGTAAACAACATTGCAACTCTAATTCTTGTTTCCTATGAACAACATCTCCACACTAAAATTATGTACAAAGTACCATTTGTTATTTTAAAAGCATGGCTTTTCATAAGGCTTCTGTCACAAATAGGACATTTAATATTGGATTCATTGTTAAACCAGACGACATGTAGAGCTGGCAGCATTTTGCAGCAAGGCACACAGCCTGTTTTATCAATGAGTTCACAAACAATCAATAAAATCTTGGGAAGAAAAGCACTCCTTCTTGCCCAAATGGCAAGAGAGATTTATCACAGGAGTTTTATCTGTTAATATGACTACGCTCCTTTCATCTCAAACAGCTGCTAAAACAAAAACCCTTTCAAAAAGTCACGTTGTCAGGTGATGACAGTGGAAGTTGAAAGGGTTGTTTGGAAGGTTTTTATTTTGACTACACTACACTGAGAGATAGGAGTTGTGCTATAAACAACTCATTCTGAGAAATATCTCAGTGTGTCCAACTCATGGCAGCACAAGGTTCCAAAGAAAATATGACAGATTCTTAGTAGATGCAATAAGAAATATTTTCAGCAAGATTTTCTTCTCAGGTGCCTTCTTTGCACAACTGGTTTCTTACAGATCCTCTTTTTCAAAAGGACCATAGTTAATTTCTGCATCCATTATTCTGGCTGTTATTTGATGCATTTTCAGATCTATTGGCAATCCTTTTAAAAGCATCAGAATCTGACACATCTTTCCCTCTTTAAATCTTCAGCCCCAGCTGTATTTCATACCTGATTCTACTCACATGCTCAAAATAAGCAAAATGCCTTAGGAAAACCAAAGTGGTTTTGTCTCTAAAATCTGGAAACCCTCCAGCTCTGTGCCTCATTTTGATGGGGTGACACCAGAGATAAATCAGATAAATGTGGGTTCAAGCTGACCTGGAAAACCTGGATCCATCTGCATGGCCTGAGGACTGATTTCCTCAGCTGGAGAACCTTCACACAAGTGAGGAGCAACCACAGGACCATGTCCTTATTGCTGTGATCCTGAAAATCAAGCAAGGTGCAGCTGAAAGGAGCAGTAGGAATCATGACTGCAATCCCTCCTTGGCATGAGGGGGTAGAGTCAGACTCACCAGCCACTGGACATTTAGAATACAATAGGAAAAGATATTCAGTGGGATTTTGTGAGGGACATCCAGTCCTGGAATATGACTTTGTTTCAAAATAGACCAAAAATCTGAGGGCTGATGGAGGTTTGGCTCAAAACATGCACAGAAGCAGGAACATAAAAAACCCCTAAAAATGGTGTAATTCAAATATCATCATTGGAAGGCACAAAGACATAATTTGGATAATTGTATAGGAAATGCACTGAATCAAAGTAGTGAATTGTTCAAAGATAGAAATGCTCAGAAAATTGTCATGGGAATCCCCCTTGATATTTTAACAAATAGATGTATTCAAAAATTCTGGATTAAAACCAAATAATTATTTTGGCTAGAAGTTTTTAATCATTTCAAATTTAAAAATGTTTGCAGTTGGTGTTTTTAACAGAGGCTTCCTTCACTATAGTTTTGAATGGATAATTTTCCTGTGTTTTCTTGTTCAATCAAAGAATGGAATGGATTTTTAAGATTAAGCAAAATATAAATTTTCATTTCTTCTAAAAGTCCATTCAAATTGCTTTTCCACGTTTTGACTAGAGACTGATGGGTTTGACTGAAATTACAGTACTCTCTAGAAATTATCACAGACTAATTTTGGCAGGATTTCTTTCTTTTCAATTTTCCTGGGAGAAGCTTCTGACTGCTACTTACAGCACTGGAATTCCTTGTGCCTTTCTACTAACCCTCACCATTGACATGCTATTATTACTTATGCAAATCACTTAGCATGCTTCTACTTTAATATCTTCTTAGTAAAATAGCAATAATTTCCTAGGTCAGAGAAGGCTTACAAAGAATATATATTAGATACTCAGAACACAGAGAGCATGGCTTCTCTGACAGTGGCACAAAAATTATGCAAGTATATTTATTTCTTGGATTTATTCTTGATAAACAGAGAGAATCACAGGAGATAAATGAAATTCAGATATTTGTGGTGTTAAAGTATTTATTATTTGATGTACTACCAAACTCCAAGTTACAGCTAGTGGTTGTGTTCCCAATATTTGAATCCAGAGCAGTGCATGCTCATCCAAATTCATTTGGGCTCTTAAGTCTATACAAACTTGGTGGTTTTTAACATTTGTGAGTGATATAAAACAATCTTGATTGAATTTTGGTTTGAGTTTCGCACAGGTATAAGAAGGCACCAAAGAAGGTTTTGTGTAAAACTGACAGCTCTTTAACTATGCTCAAGGTGTATTTTCCTTTCCATTTCTGTACCTGTTGGTACAGCATAATTGCAATCCTTCCACCCTGGAGGATAAATCAGGAGATCATGACAGTACAATTGGAAGCAGTCAGGCTGCTCCCACAGATTGATATGTTTTGCTTCACTTGCCCTAGTCCCCCTGCTGCTTTCCTACTTTTATCTCCAGATTTTCTTAGTCTGATTGCTTCAGACCATACATTGTGAGTGAGTGATGTCAGTGCCATGCCTCATGCATAGAAACCTTGTAGCAGCCAGTGAAACACAACCTGACAACATTCCTCGGGTTTTTCTCTATGCCCCATCTGGTGAAAGACAAAATAGTTATTTTAGCCACACCTTGAGGCTGGAAATGTCAGCATGCTTTTCTGAAGACTTAAAAATCTCTGTGAACCTTTGGAATAGTTTAAATCCCTTATGAAGAATACTGTTAAAAGGATTTTGTAGAACTGAACCTTCTTATTCAATATATTTGTTCCCATGGTATATTAAGGAACAAAACACTAAACACTATGTGTCAGGTAATCATGAGTCATCAGGTTACTGTACAATACAGAAATTACTGGTAGAAAGATTCCTTTGAAAAGTGACCCCATATTCTTTGTCAGTCTAGATCAATTACAAAATAATATCCATTAGCTCAAGCAATCTTTAAAATGATTGGACAGGACATGAACAGGCTCTCTGATCAAAAGAAATACACTAAGCAGCAATTTGTGCTTGTTACTAACATGGGTGAAGTTTATTCAGTAGTGATAAATTAGGTTGATATTGACTTTTAAATAGGTTAGCCAGTAATTGGCATTAGAAGATGCCAATCCCCATAATTTCTACATTTATAAAATTCATTTATTGCCTTATTTTTTTTTTTTTATACTTTCTTATAATTTGCATAACACTGATCACTAGTAATGGTCAGGCAACACAGTGTAAATAACTAGAAGAAAGCACTAAGAGAATGGTAAGTGTGGTTAAATGTTTGGAGGTTTTCAGTAGAGCATTGTGCTTTATAATGGAAAAGAGATTATGGATAAATTGCTAAAGATCATCAGAATTAAGTGAACAATTAAATATGAAGAATATTAATATGACATTACTTTATTTCTTCACCCAGACAAGCATTAGAGATCTTTGAAAGAAGCTACTGAAAAGTATCAAATTTTAAAAATAAACTGCTTTTCCAGACTAGATGATGCTGATACAAAATCCTGTTTCTGGGAAGTTTGCAGTTTAATATTAAAAATAAGGGGTAAATCAGTAATTGTTAAGACCTGAAGCTGCAAGAATTCAGCACTCCTGGGAAGTGTCACAGCCTGTCTGAAGGTTCTCATGTCTTGGCCAGGGCACCTGTAACTGGTTACTGTCATGGGAGAGATCCTGAGCTGGAGAAAGCTCTGGTCACACTCAGCAGAAGTTTTGTGTTTGCTTACACACCAACACACTGCACTACTGCACTCAGGAGGCATTGAACAGACAAATTGTATTGACATTAAATTAGGCTTGTGTTAGATTGTTGGCCTATTGCATTTTCCTGCCTGAAACTATGACCAAAATTCTTTCAGAAGCTGAGCAGGAGTTCAAATTTTTTTGTTTCCTAATTATGGAGATCAGTAAAATTGCAATTTGAGTTAGACCTGTGTTAAGCAGCCCTGGCTCTTACCAAAGATAAACACTTGTTGGTGGGCCTGCAGGGGAGGATGGTTAAGCATCACTGAGTGCAACACAGTTAGGGAAAATGGAAAATAGCAGGTGTATATATAATTTTTTTCCCGAACTTAATCACGCAGCTGATTCACAGCAGATTGTAGCAGAAGTGGCTCTTTCAGAGGCACTGAGGATGGAAACAGCAGGAAAGTGTTTTTAAGAGAAAGTCAAGAAAGATAACCTTTGCTGAAAAGTCACTGTAAGTGAAAATGCACAGAGAGAGGAGCAAGACATGACAAGTTCAGATCACATGCAACTTTATAAGAAGTTAAATTGCTTTTCTATGGCATTTCATGGGCATGAGTCACTCATTCCATGATACATGAGTGTGAGCAGACAGTAGGATATTCTAGAGAAACAGCATTATCTGGAACTATCCCACATCTCAAACCAAAGTCAAGATCATCTGACTTCAGTGAGAAGCCTGTTCTAGAATAATTTCTATTTGGCCAACTGACTTTTGTTTTTAAGTCAAGTGCACCTTGACTTGAAGTTTTTTGCCCTTTGGATAATTACGTACTTACATAAATAAATTATGTTTTTAAAAGAGGGGAATAAAAGCCTAAATATAACCAAATATGTAATATTAATTTTTATAAGTCATACAGAAAGATAACATACAAGATACTAATAATTATCTGTTTATCAGGATTTTAGTCTAAAATTTATTCATTTCCAGTCACCTGTTGCAGACAAGGGTAAGGAAACAACAAGGGTTGTTTTTTTGGGGTTTTTTTCTGTGTCAACCAATTTGTTAAGATTTAAGTACCATGAATAGCTTGAAAAATTTGATTCCCCAACCTGGGCTAACTTACCTCGCTAAATTTACTCACTAATATAATGAAATTAAATAAAAGATCATCCACCCATGCTAATGTTAAACAGCATATCAGAGCCAGACTAGAGCAGCGTCAATGTTGATTTGTGCTTAAGATAATGAAATCTGAAAGTCTAAAAATGATAGGGTTGTTTATAGCAAGTTCATCTCTGTAAAATAATTGCATCCAAGTTCCCATAAACATAAAAGAGAGATATTCTGCTGCAGCTGGTTGAAAGGATGGTTTGATTAAGGAATATAGATAACATTTACAGCTTCAGAAGAACTTCAAAAGACTATCAGAGAAATCAGAGAATTTAAAAGACAGAATACAATTTCCAAACTTAAAAGTATTATTTTTTTCCTCAGACATCTAATTTAGATTATATACCAGAAGCCTGTAATAAACCTCCCACAAGGAAATAATAGCACACTGCACACACTATGGTTGTTCAACACCCCATTTAAATACAATTACTGGTCCTTTGCCAGAAGCCAGGAAACATGCCTTTCCATAGCAACAGTAAGAGAAAGGTCAGGATAATATTTTTGTGGCAAAGTCTTTCCTTAAGAAGGATTTGGGATTACACTATGGATTACAAGCTTTTGAAATACGGTACTTCTAAGTTAAAATACACCTGGATCATCTCTCCCTGTCCCTTGGGATTCACTCTCTTGGTTTGGAAAACCTACACCTGCCTCCTTATGTACCATTCTACCCAGTATTTAGTCAGAATACAGTTTCTTCAATTGCTACTTTAGCAAGTGCATAAATGAGAAGCTGCAAATGTTCTTGCTAATTCATTGAGAGCAAAGCTCAGGATGTATTTAATTAAAAGCAATGAACTGAGCTAATCTACCTAGTTAATTTCATTGGATTTGGTCTAGTAAGCAACCTTTTAGATATCAGAATATTTAAAGATAATGTATTGTTGTTTTTTTTTTCCTTTATAAAAAATCTTTAACAGTTTATTTAGTACTGTTTGCTTGTTAATAAAAAGATAATAGATTCTTTCCCAGCGTTGTTTTGCATTCTGCTAGGAGCTAGTTAACTATTGTGTATAACTGGTAAACTATTAGCTGCTGGTTTTGAAGATTAAGCTTGCAGAAACATATGCAGATGAGTCACTTTGGTCATGTGAATGATTCCATTCAACTTCTGTTAAATGCTTTGAATCATGGTCTCCCTCAGAATCACAATCCAGGGAGAACAATGCTACAAGTGCATAAATAAAACAGCTAAAATGGATCAGGTGCTGGGAATAATTGACAGCTTTTAAAAAGTCAACATATCTTTTAGCAGCTCAATAGTTTGTGGGAATGACTTGAATATTTAGGAGTTTTCAATAGTCCCTTAAGAAAGGCAAGAATTTCCAAAAAGACAAAACTTTTCACTAGATTCCATGTAAACAAATGAAGAGCTGCTATTTTGTCACTCTACTCTTCAGTTTGCTTGAGAGCGAAATATTTATGGAATTAAAAGCATAACAATCTTTGAATCTAATTTCTGGGGGAAACCCTCCACATAAAAGCCTGGAACTTGTTACCACAAAGGTTATCCTGAATGTTCACTCTTTCAGGAGCACACTTTGGATTGGACTTCTCTTGCCTGGATAACAGAATTATCATCAAGTCCAAGGATGATAAACATCACATATGACCCTCAGAAGCTGGAGGAACTCAGGATTTGGCTTCCTAGCCTGGACACACCTTGGTGCTGGACAATGGAATTAGGGAAGAAGGCAGGTGCCTTTGCTTTCTGCATTTTCGTCCCTGAGCCAAGATCAACTCCAAACAAGATATCAGTTGGAAAGGAAGAGTATCTTTCAAAGAAATATATTTTTAATGCAAAATATGACACTTTTTATAGGAATAGTAGCCCTTATACTACATTCTCCTTTTTGTTAAGAAAAAGAAAAGCACTCAGAAGAAAGCAAATGACAAAGCAGGCTTCTTTACCTACTTTTCGCTGAGTTTATTTTTTTTACCTTTTTTTTACTTTCCATTAAAAAAAACCAATAAATTCTATTATTTATCCATTTTATTTAATAATTTATCAGAGCTGTCTTGAAGGCCAGACTGAGCTGTGAAAGGAAACCCAGGAGAAGTTCACAAAGGAGTTCCTACTGTTTTTGTTCTGTATGTCACAGAAGGGCCAGTTGACATTAACACAATTTGGAGCACAAGTGAAGCAGACCTGAGGAGCAGCATATTTAATGAAAGGGAGCATTCACTGTAAAACTGCACTATGCTTGAATGAACCTCTTGACCTCCTCAGAAAATCATATTATCCTGTCATTCTTCTGACAATGAATCATTCCCCTCACTTTTTTTACTTCTTTTTAGGTACAAGTGGGCAGGGATGGTCAGGGAATTGCTTGGGGGGGTTGAAAGAGTTCCTGCCTGCAGTAGCCAAAGGACTGATTATCACAGCATCATTATGGTTGTAAAAGATGTCCAAGATCATCAGGTTCAACTTTTGGCTGGATACCACCATGTCCATTAAACCATATTGCAAAGCCCCACACCACTTGTTTTTTGAACGTTTCAAAGGATGGTGGCTCCACCACTTTCCTTGGAATCCCATTCAATGCTTATCCACTCTTTCAGAGAAGAAGTTTTCCTGATATCCAACCTGAATCTCTCCCAGCACAGCTTGAGGCCATCTCCCTTTCTGCCTGGGAGCAGAGGCTGAGCTCCTCACTCCCCTCCTTGCAGGGAGCTGTAGGGAGCAATAAGGTCTCACCTGAGCCTCCTCTTCTCCAGGCTGAGCTGATTCCAGGTGCATTATCCTTGGCATGAGCAGTAAATCAAAGGATGTTTTCACTGGCAGCACCTCAGTGTGCTGGAGCAAGGCATGGTGGCGTGGCAGCAGCTGACAGACAGATGTTCCACATTTGAATCCTACTTTGTGCCCCAAAGTAATGCTGATTTTATTTGGCTGTTGTTTGGAGGGGAAGGGTTTGATTTTTTTTTAACAAATAGAAATTTTGGGGAAGTATCTTGTATATTAATGATATACTAAAAGAGACTTAATTTAAAAACACTAAATAAGAATTTGATTTTTTTTCTAATGTCTTTTTAAATCAGTACTTCATAAAAATTAATTTTCCTAATAGTTCATTTTCAGTATCATTTTCCAATGCAGAGAAGATTTTTATTAAAAAATTTCTGATGATACAACAACATTACAGGTCTGAATTCCTACTAATTTCTGTATGTTTATATTTTTACCAATAATCTAGCCAGATTAATAATTTATCATAAACAAAGCTAAAGATGGCCACTGTCCATATAACTCTGGGAACAAAGGAATCTCAAAGAAAGAACAGAAGTTTATGAGGTAATAGGGACTGCATTTTAAAACTTCTACTTCTGGATATCTGCAATAGATTAATCACCAAATTTTCTCTCTAACACTGACTCCACTTGTGTTATACAGTATTGGAGTTTTAAATATATAAACCCTAAATGCTTTGAAGAATAAAATGGTCTCCTTTTTTTTTCCAAAACCTCCTCCTGAATTTGTTCCTACTCACTTTGAAGACAATGATGTCTTTGTACTCATCTCTTTCAGTTCTCTGCTGTTGATAATTTTTATCTCCACAGTTCTTTCCAGGTGCCACAGGGGGAAAGTTTACCAATTCCTCATTTCTTACTATCTTAGGAGAATGTAGCAGAAGCTCAGCTGGTGTATCATGTGGACATATTGTATGTATTTGAGTGGATGAGAATTGGGAAGCTACTGTATTTTGAGAAGTCACTTGCCCCAAATCAGACACCTTTAGTAAGTTTCTAGCAAAAAAAAAAAAAAAAAAAAAAAAAAAAAATCACAAAATGTTAATTGAAAGACATGAGTTATAAGATAAAATTAATTAACTCTATAGATATGAGATAGCATTAGGAAGAAATATCTGCATGTTGAATAAATAAAGTTATCTGTATTTTAAAAAAAGCCCATGTCTCCAAAAATCTTTATATATGTACATGTATATGCATGTGTGTGTGTGTGTGTGTGGTGTGTCCATGCCTCCAAGACTTTTAATATATTTTAATAGGAAGTTTTAAAATAAGCTTGGTGGTGTTATTACTTTACTTTCTTTGACAGTTTTCTGACTAAATTTTATATTACCTTTCTAGTGCCTCTTTCTTAGTTTCCCACAGCATGTATCTCACATGATGCTATCTTTTCTCACAGATTCCTTGCCCTTAGTTCAAAAGTTTCCTGAGACAGGGCAAATGTTATTATGGCATGTAGAAATGGCAGTTTGATAGAGTAAGAAGTAATTTAACTCTAAATAGAGATTCTAAATCAATTCATAAATATGAAGACTAATAATATGAGAGGTTAGATTCAATTTTAAATTAATTCCAAGATCTTCAACTCGAACTTTAAATCAGCTCAGTCTAACAGCTTGTGAAAATCTGGGTGTGCTTTTAATTTCAGTGCAATGAATGGTACTCAGTATCTCCCAATCTCTCAGTTTAGTATGGCCCCATAATACTGAAATCATCTGAGAAACCTCCTTTTGCTTCCAGTGGCATTGGAATGAAGCTGAGTGTAAGATTCAAAATGAATAATTCTTGACAGTTCTTTTTAATTCCCTCATTTCTCTGTTAAAAAAAAAAAAAAAAAAAAAAAAAAAAACCCAAAAAATGCACAAAAAAACCAAAAAAACCCCACAAGGAATACTTTGAGGATATTAATTCATAACTATGAAAAAAAAAAAGGAATAAGACAGATGAAATCTGGCTTTCCCAAAAGACCTAATGTTTATGCAAAGTCTCAAGCAAATCAGCAAGCTTTAAGAGCAGCAAGCTCAAATCAGTGAGGGTTTTGCTGCAAGTTGCTGGTCTAAGGCTGCACTGCTGGATCCACAGGAAATAGTGCAGCCTCAGGATTTCTGCCTTCCACACCTGCAGAGGAAGCACAGTCCAAAGGAAGCTGCCTGCACTAAACCTAAAGGATTTGGATAGCAGAACTCATTTAAAAGAGAATTTTGTCAGTAGAGGAGAATTTCCCTACCCCCAGCAGATCAGCCTGCTTTGACAATAGTGTTAATTCACCTTGTGCCCTCTCCTTCCCAGCACATCTATGCCCCCCAAAAAATCCTTTATCCCGTATTTATTGATCTGATTTTTCTTATAACTTTTTTTCCAAACCAGATATTTTTATATTGACTTCTCTTTTGCAAGAACTTCTCACTTGTCACCTGTAGTGTGTCTAACCTTGAGAAGAAATTGGTTATTTTAGTTGTTCTTATTTTTGATTCTGAAGAAAGTATGCGGTAACTTTCCTCAGTAGGTTAAACCTTAATGCTATCCCACCAAGAAAAACTATAGGAAAAAGAAAAAACCCACATATTTATCTTTCAGAGTTATTAGTTATAGATATTGCTATTTTTAAAAAAGCTCAACATTTAATTTCAAAGCATACAAACATCAACAGTCTTGTTTATTGAATATAAAGCAAAATATTATATGACCTTATTCAGAAATTATTTACACACCTTCATTTCTGTCTCTGAGTTTGGTACAGGTTTAATGAGAATGGTTTTAACATGGGCTTTTTAGTTAAAGTACACAAAATTTTTATTTTATCATATCCCCCCCCCCAAAAAAAAAAAAAAAATTGTGTGCATTTTCTAGTATTGGCATCTAACAGCATGTTTGGCTTGGTCTATTAAAAGCAGTGAATTTTTGCACAAAGATGGATGAACAAAAATTCTGATTCTTTGTTAAATCAAGTCTACAGGCACCCTTTAGCAATTCTTGTTATCCTTGTCTTCTGTCTCATCCAATATTGTGAACACTGTGCCAGGGAAAAAAACAATTTCCTGACCTCATTAGTCACCCCTTTTTCAGGATTGTGGCATTTGGTCATGCAGCTGAGATCAGAGGGTTTGGAAAATAATCCCTGGATAAACAATCCAGTCCTATCTTGTAATTCTTCCATGCACCCCTTCTCTGTCAGCTGCTGGTGAACTGGGCCAAAGCTAAAGAACAATATAAAGTCTCTTTCATCTGCAACTAGTGCAGGGAAATAAGAGGTTCTACAGAATGGAGCAGCTGGTTCTGAGATTTAGGTGTCTAATCTGAATTTCTGAATTTCACCATGAGTCTGGGCCTCAGAATTCAACACCCACTGATGTTTGCAGTGCACTGGGTGCCCTCTGGAGAACATGATCTGAAGGAGAGCCTGCTCATGCACTCATTGCAGATGAATGAGTCTCATGAAGGGATGATCAGGAGATCCACTTCAAAAACATCCCTCTAACCTGGACCAGGTCAATGCAGACACACTGAAAATGACCATTCCCAGACAGCCAAGGTAGAGTTTGCCTTGCATAAGAAACTAGTGGAACTTTGGTGTGGTCTGAAAATTTAAGCATCCTCAAAGCTTTGATAGTTTTATGTGTAATATGATGGATGGATACTGGATTCTGTTTCCAGATCTGATTGACTACCCCCATTGTCACCAGCAGTCAGTAAAACTTTCAGGGGGATGCTGATGTGGTCAAATCTGGAAGTACTTCCCTTGTTGAGGCCATGGTTATCTGCTCCTTACATCTGACTTGGCATTACAGTCATTCTAATTTGTTGTTCTGAATAGGAATTACTGAAGCAAAAATAGCCCTTTATTCTTTAGTTTACAGTATTTATTTTTAACTCTGTCTTGTCACACCTATGGTGACACAGGCATATGTTATTCTGTACAGGCTGTAGCTAAACTGCACACAGGCATTAATGAGACTTCTCATTCTGACCAGTCCAGGTGGAATCAATAAAAGATGAGGGAAAATAGAGATCAACTTAATTAATCTAGGGCCTCACATATTAACTACAACAGATTTAATAACATTAAGAGTACATCTTTTTTTCCTGAGGAATGTTCCATGAGTCTTTACTCAAGAAAAGGTTTTTTCAGTTTTTGA
Source organism: Erithacus rubecula (assembly GCF_903797595.1). NCBI lineage: Eukaryota > Metazoa > Chordata > Aves > Passeriformes > Muscicapidae > Erithacus > Erithacus rubecula. Next base: position 11,255,386 of record NC_136689.1, on the reverse strand, counting down.
ATATTTGAGGAAGGTGATCAACCAAGAATTTCTGGTGTTTCTTTGCAATACATTTCCTACTTGAGGAGAACAATAAATACATCTAATACTTTCCCACCAGAATGATCTCAATCTTTATTATGATTAATTAAAACACTAATTTCAAATTGAGTTTCTTATTTCAAGTTTTTATTGAACATAAAGAAAATTGACAGTAACACAGCTTATTTCTTTATACAAGCAGAAAAGGAGAGAGTGACAGATACAGGGTATGGGAATACAGCAAATTCAAAGCAATGTAAGTTGTGGATTACAGAAGTATACTTACAGTTACAAAAGTTACATCAATTGTATTTTTTAACAACTTGTTTGCCTTTTTTTTAAACCATTGAGATGTTAATCTAATGCAGGCAGTAAGTCACAATTTTTTTTCCAGCTCCTTTACTCTTGACATCCACATTTCTAGAGTGGGTATTTGGTTTTTTGTAGCTATTGCAGTGAAGTTCATTTGCTGCCAGTATTATCAAAGATTCCAAAAATGGTCCATCTTTATCTAATTTCAGTAAATTAGGAAAACTCCCTAAAAAATAGAATTTGGCAATTTATCAATGAAATAACTTGGGTACTAATTTTCTCTCTGATTTTGAAGTCATTTGACAAACAGAAATTGTTTGACAAACAACAACTGAGATAAATGTAATAAGCACTGACTAAATCTTTCATTGAAGTTACATTGCAACTTTTTAATTTAAGGCTAACAAAATTGATGTTGGTTGATTGCAACTTTGACAGACGAAACACTGACATTCGTGTCACTGGACTTCAGCAGGGGCAGTATAAAAACTCACAGGACACTGAGAACTGGAAGTCTGTAAATTCTGACAGTGTTTTCTATATTGGCATTTAAACATTTAGCACTCATCCTCGGGGGATCCCAGAAAAAACATTTCTATCAGGATGCTAAAACCTGAGCTATTACAACTGTGTATGTCAATGAACCTCCCATCATCTCTTACTGGGTTACATGTTTTGTAGTCTCTAATGGAGGCTGCAAGCACAACCAAAATCCAGAGCACCATAAAACATTAAAAAATAGTGTTGTATAACATGTAGTCAATATTTATTAGTGGCCTTAACTGTGTTTGCAAAGGCTAATAACTAGGAACAAGAGCACCTGTGGCACTAATGCCTAAAAGAGTTCTGAATGACATTTTCACAGTCTGCTCCTCCTGTGGATTAATAGTTATGAAATCTAGAGAAGAAGTCATGGGCATTTGTACCTGAAGTATAGCTCCAAGGAAAAAAGTTTTTGGAATGGGAGTTGGTCTGGAGACCATAGGATCCACCTGGCAGATGTAGCTCAAACTGGATCCCTGGCCTGTGTAGTCATGACTGGCCACAGCCCTGCTGTGAGGGACACTGAACCAGCTGGGCAAGGGAGCTGTTCAAGCAGGAGATGAATAAATAGCAAAATTCTATTTTACATGCAACTTTTTCTTTGAGTCATGTTGTTAAGGGCTCAACCTTTTGTGTTAGTCAATATGGCCTTGTTTTGGTGTTACACCTGGAGCTGGGAGGCAGAGTGAAATGTCATGTTTCACCCTGCCAAAAACAGAGAGAACAAACCAGCTTGCATATTCAGATCTCCTCCAGGGACCTGCACCCACAGACACAGTTAGGAAACCAGGAATGGAGAGTTCTCCCTGCCAAGCTGCAAGGAATGGTGGTGACTGCAGGAATGCACACACCTTCTGTGCCTTTGGAAACCCTCAAACAGCCCAACCATGTAAAGCTGGAGTTTGTAAGACAACTTTGTCCCTTATGCAGCTGAAGGCATTGCTAATGAGTGACCATTCTATGTTCAGTACCAACTTGCTAAAATACAAGTGGAATAAGCTATAACATACAAATGTACAGGGATTAAGTTTTCCAGTCTGCAGAATCCTCCTTTCTCTCTGTTCATTCTCTGCTGCATGGTAACAATTCCATCTTCCATAAGGAAGGCATTGACTTGTATTCTCATTTTTGAACTCTAATCATAGTTCTCTCACAAAGCCAGAGCATGCCAGTCTCCTTTCCCATGCTTCTGCCCATGGTGTTTCATCTTCGTCAGATTTTCCTGGCAACATCAATATTAATGTGCCTCCATTCTCTTTCTTTGCTTTTACTTTTGTGACCTTTCATTTCCTGAAGTCCTTTACAAATTCCATCAAATTAGTAAGCAAAATTCCTGTTGGTTTTAGCAGAAATTCATCAGGACCCAGCAAAGTACTCATCTTATCAAACCTTTTGATTTCTGTCTCATTCTTGTTTGCATGCTTCCTCCCAGCCGTTTCACTTAATCCAGAAACCATTCTCTAGTCCAGGTCAATTTGTGCTTCACTATCACACAACCATAACACTTTGCTGGTCCCAATAATGCTGGACACAGAGCTCTTATTAAACTGACAAGCCCCTTTGGTATCCCTCTCTGACAAGAAAGTGAAATGGTGCTGACCTGTTTGCACTGTCAGGGACTACGGAAGAATCTCACTCAGGGCTCTGAACTGGTGAGGATTCAAAAGAATCCCCAGAGGAGCAGAGGTAGCACAGGCAGTTCACACCTCACTGGAAAACTAAATCGACTTGTGAGGTCTTTTTTATGTTAATTCACTCACCAAAAACATAATTGCAATTTTAATCAAATTCAGGAAATTGTTTGTGTGAGAAAAGCTGTTCTTCCAGCCCTGGAACTAACTCATCACAAACTGTTTGCTTCAACAGGATACAGTTGTCAGCCAGCCCAAATGAGAGTCAGAAAAAACCCTTATTCTTCATCTACTATTCTTCAGAAATAAATTGCTTTACTAAACTAATTTCTTTAATTTTCTAGGGTAAGATTTTAATTTTTAATGCCAAAATCCAATATTCTTTGGATATTTTTTAGGTAAAAGAAGGCTTCTTAAGATTAAATGAAGTATTTCATTATACTGAGTGTCATATTTCATTACATTTTAGATTTTTATTTCAAGTGAGATGTTAGTCCCTAAATGAAGTCGTTTATGCTTCTAAAACAAACCAAAAGCATTGGTTCTTTGATACTATGGAGAAGAAACCATAAAGACAAAGAATCAAGTGGGTCTTAGACAATTTATGCATGGTGAAAGTTGATTTTCCATTACAATGTCCTCTCACTCCACTGTGCCAGTCCTTGTCAAATACTCCCTATCCTTCTCCCTTTCCCTTTCCTTTTCCCTTCCTTCAGATGCCTTGGACTTCCCTACATCTTCCACACTTTACATATCTAAACTTTTATTTGCATCTTTCCAAATAAAGTAGACGCCTACTGAGAAAGGAAATATTGCAAACCTTATAAGTCACAGAAGAAATACTAGTGAAAACAAGATCTTCCAGCAAGTTCTGAGTTTGTTGTTTTCCAAACATGGCATGGGTTCAGTAGCTGCCAAAGAGCCCAGCCCAGTGCTGCTCCTGCTGACCTGGTGCTGCTTGAGGCAGGATGAAGGAGTGGAACATCCCAGTGCCTGGTGTCCCTGCCATCAATTACCATTGCTGCCCTGCTGGGGAAAGCCCAAATGCCTTGCTCAGCTGGGATGGTAACTGCATGGTTTGTGTGTAGCTGTCCATCAGACCACATTATAAATCTCTGAGCAGCAGTTCCACTGCACTGAAATGCATTTCCCCTTTTAAAAATTCTAAACATAGCAGGTAAGAACATGGTTTCCCTTAACCACATGGGGTTGTTTAATACATTTCAGCATATTTCAGAAAAGAAGTTGAAATATTATTTCATTGTATGGATAAAAACTGGCACAACTAAAACCCCAAGAATGGTGGCCACATTTTGAGGAATATTAAAAGCAAAGCTGGTCTCACATCATGTAAGTTAAAATAGTTTGACTCAAGCTGTGCTTAGAAGGGAGACCTTCAGGGGAAAAGGCAATGCCCAAATACTCATGTACTAAAAGTGATGTGAGTGACTCAGGATTTGTCATGCCTTCCCAGTACCAGAACACTTCCCATGAGGTATTTATTACACTGCTGGAGAGACAAGCCTTGAATGACACACAGGGTGTGAGCTCCTAGTGCCTGACAATGATTTCAGTGAGTCTGGCACAGTGTGGCCCTCCTGGCAAACTGGGGGTGTGGGGGTATGTGGGGTGGCAGTGGCTTGTACTGAAGCAGCTGGCTTTGCTGAGTGATGATAAACTAATTATATTCTAAGGTGGCAAAGGGATCTCTTGGCCTTTAGCCTGTTATATTTCATACCAAGCAGGGTGTCCTGTGAGAAAGAGAATAAATATTTAACAGAGCTCTGTGTACTCCACTGACAATTGCTGGGTGCTCAGCAGGCTTGAGAAGGTCTTTGAGGTGCATCTCAACCTGCACCATAACACACAAATGGGAAATTGTTGGGTTTGAAAAAAAAAAAAAAGGCAGCTAAGGACAATAAGGACAGGGAACTCCTTCTCTGAGGTGAACAAGATAAACTGCACTCTTACTGAAGCCTCTTACTGAGAAGAGAGGGATTGATATTTTTTACAAATTATTTAAAGTATTATCATGGTATCATATTAGAAACACATGAAACATTTATTTTTTAAATGATGATGATGACTATTATTATTATTATTATTCCAATCTTTTTTTAGATTAGCTTTTTGTAAGTTCCCTGAATCTCAAAAAGGGCTAAAAAATTATAAGGGGGTTTGTCTGAAAGTTACTACAGATTACAAAGGAAATACCTTGGTTATCTGCAGTTTTTTCACAGAAAGATATTCTGTGATGCCTTTTTTAGGTAGAATATAGCCTGAGCAGAGTTTCTCAGCCTGTTATAATTAAAGAACCATCTAACCTGTGGGAAAAAACAAACAAAAAAACCAAACATTTAATAGCTTAAGTATTACAGTAATGTGAGATTTTTTTCTTGGTAACAAAATAAAAAATAATTTAAAATATACCATAGTTTATTGCTTGTATTGTATTGTTTTGTGTCCTGTCTTGCATAACTGGAAAAGCATCTACTTAAAAATGTACACATTTTTCTGTTTTGTTTTCTGGTGTTTAACTGACTATCAAGGCTATTTTGTCCACAAATTCACTTTGTCATGCAGACTTCATTTATCCTCAGCCTTTGACTATCTTGATTTCTGTTATTTTTTTTTCACGGTGACATTTAGATTCTATAATGCAGGGTTCTATTTGAATATACAAAAAGAAAGGGATTTCTAGATAGATCAATTGCAACTTGAATAGGCAGAGAGAAATACATTTCCATCAATTTTCCAAAATAGTAATGATACGAAGCACAATAACAGAAACAGATTGAAATCACTTGCTAAAAGTTCCTGAAAGAGGAAGAGAACAAGGAATATCCAAAAATGTTTGGGTTGGGTGGAGTCAAGCCAGGCAAGCTTCAAAACTGGAGATGATATTTCCATCAGTGCTAGTGCACCTTGCTGAGAAGCTCATTATCCTCAGACCAACACAGCTGCATTGCTCTCAGGTCTCAAGGCAATTTGTCTCCCCAGCACTGCATTATTTTTTGTGGACATGCAGCCTGGCTTTGGCACTAATCCAAGGATTTCTTCATGACACAACATTTTCTGCAATATATACAAGTCCACAATAAGCATGTAAATGTGTTATAAAGTTCATTGTGGGGTGGGATTTGAGCCTTATCCACAAAATCATCCATCTTCTGATGATGTGCTTGGTTCATTTTAATGGGTACTCAATGTAGGACACAAATATCAGATCAGATGGTAATTTCTTAACACAGTTTCTTAATGTAGTAATACCCTACAGAAAAAAATAAGGAAAAAAACCCCACCCTGTGACCTTGCTCAGTTCCTTGCATATATGTTTGTAAATGGAGAAAAAAAAAATCCTCCATTGAAATAAAAAACCCTAAACCAAGGAGAGTGTAGCAGTGAAGCAGAGGAAAGCAGGCCCTCAATAATTTTGATATAATAGTCCTCTTCTGTCCATGAAGATCTAGATAACTTTGGGAATAAATTTAAAAGCCAACACAGCACTATAAATGTAGGATGTAAATGTAAGGAAGCAATAATGAAATCTCTGGCAAGACTTCACTTATACTGTGCTCAGTAATACTTACCACATCATAAAAATCTGGTTTCCTTAAAATGTGGTGAGAAGGAAAGAGAGTTGATCCTAGCAATAAATGTTATGAGCTGTGAAGACGAGAACAGAAAAGTTCTCATTCTGAAACAGTCACAGAAAAGGCAAATAACTAAACAGTAAGTGATGAAATAAAAAAAAAAAAAAATTAGATATATACAGGAGAATTGCAGGCATTTCCCCATTTTTACAAATTCTTCTTTATTTTATTTGCTATGATATATAACACAATTTCTTTAAGCTGTGAGAATTTTACTGAATAATGCACCTACAGAGTACAGAGACTTTCTGAGCCACTTCTCACTTGCAAACTGGAGCTTAAATACAATTTCAGATTATACAGAAATACCAAGTGGCTGAATGCTGGACTGCAAGTGAGCAAATCACTATGAGAAACAAAGCCACAATTCTCACTGTGAGTGCAGAAGAGCACAGATGCTATCAGAAAAGACATGTCCTGAGAAGAACATAAGCTAAACTGAAGCCCATTTTCCTTTTTTTGCTTTTATAAAAGTTATTTGGGAGACAGTTCTGAAAGTTTTGTATAAAATGCAGGTAGGAGGCTGAAGTTTGATTTTTTTGACTTTGGCATGATTGTCTTATTTGGGTATATTTTCATTCCTTCTCTTTGATTATATGGCAAGACAGCAGAAAAAAACAGAAAATAGGAGGGTTTTTTTAGCACAAGTAGAAAATTAAGAAGCTATCTTTAGTTTTAAAAAACAAAAATTGTGAACTGTTTGTTTTGCAAAAAGGTCATATTCACTCATCTGATTGTAGCAAAAAAACCCAACAAAATCAGAAATCTCAGACATAAGGATGTATTTGGCAACTATAATTTCTAAAGAAATGAATCAACTACTACATCTGTCTTTTCTCTTTATTGTCTTCTCTTCACTCCCAGTGATTTTTGTGCTTCATTGTCTCAGAATTTTGCAGTGTTTACACTGTCCAAACCTAGTCTCACCAGGAGATGCTCTTTGATATGGTAGCCAAATTTATCTGTGTTTGGAAACAAGCTAATATTAACCATTTTGGATGCCTGAGCAGCATGTCCAGAGCCACAGAGGAAAGCTGGGCAGGGAATTAAACCTCAGCCATTTAACACTCCAACCTCATGTCCATGCTGGAGATTGGGTCTGTGCACTGCAATTTTTTTTCCACTAGGCTTATGTCCTTGGAGTAAAGATATGCTGAGTTTCATTCCAAAGGAGTTTCCCAATGACTATATGTGAAAATGATATTCACACAGCCTTGTATCTTGTATTTCACAGTCACTTGGAACCCAGGGTCTTTCTGTTGAGTGTGGCAAGTGCCTGAGCAAACCTTTTTAATCAGATCTTAAAGGCAGGGGATGATTTCTTACTCAGAAATAAACAGATGTCAAGTCCATACCAGCCATTTCAGTCCCTCAAGTAGAGGAGATAAATATGCATCTTGTACAGGTGGAGAGAGTACATCAAAAGAAAAATAGCATCATGGAAAAAAAATGAAGAAAATAGAAAAAGAAGTCACGATGAGTTAGTTATTGAAAATACCACAGAACCAAAAATAAAACACATAAAAATATTATTTTAGCATGCACTGACAGTAGTGATGAAACATGAGAATTATGTTCTGCATGCTACTTTTGAAACAGAAGTATAGAAGCCATTGTAGCAGAAACACTGTGAGGCCCTTCTTGTGTTGTAATTAATTCTAAACAAAATGGCTTTTTGCCTGTCACATGATGGATTTTATTACAAAATAACCCAAACCTAGAACTCCAAATGCTGATATTCTTATCTGCAAAAAGTGAATTGCTAAATAGATTAAAAGTGTCATATACAATCAACCCCCATCCCCTGCTGATGTAAATAGTTCCATGCAAGGCTTCCAGACTGTCTTATACTGGTGATTTCTTGCCTCTTAGCCCAGTGCTATTCATCAAAATTTATCATATTTACTGTTTTAAACTTTAAAGGTTTTAATTCCTAAAAAGTCTAAATATTTGCTGCTATATTGCCAGAGGTTATTCCATTACAAAAATTCTTACCTTTCCTGGTTTTCTCTTCAGCTTAATTCCTTCCCTGATTTTAGATAACAGGGACAGACTCTGCTTCTGCTTGCTCCTGTCTTCATATCAGTCCTTTCAGCATGTTAATTCTTGAAAGATTTAAGATTTTTGTCATAGAGTTCACTACTGCATAATATCTATGAGTAGATGTATATGCAAAATGGAGCAAGCCTCTAACTGGAATGAATATTTATCTATCAGGTTATTTTAGAGTGCCATGAATCCTGAATATCTAATCTGTCAGGTCCCTTGTGTGAGGAGTACAGTAACATATTGACCAGGGACTGTAGATGTTGTACAGTTAGAAGCCCCATGAGCCAATGAATGGATTTTTATCACTGTAGTCAGACTTTGGATTCTGCCAGAAAACTGAGGAGAGAGAAGGAGTGGGTAGAATTTTCTTACAGAATTCAGCTGTTGTGGAGAAAGTGCAATATTTCAAGAACAGAAGGTGTGGGTGCTACTTCAGAAGTACAGCTGTGAGGAGAAAATATGCTGTGAAATACTTATATTAAGATATCTCATGCAAATGTTACACGTGGGTTCAGTGTCTGAGAAACACTGTAGATGTGATTATGTAGAAAATGTGAATTGACTTCTTACAGACCAGTTCCAAATGAACAGCCAATTTCATGTAAATTACAACTGTGACATCACCTTTATATATAAGTAGTCTTTCTTAATATGGAAAGTAATATTTTACTGCTCCAGATAGATTAATAACTTTATAGATGCAATACAAGCTTCCCAGTCAAAATGTACAGTCTTCTGTCATGTCCATATTCCCTCTCAATGGCAGGGACACAAATACATACACACACTGAAAACACAAAATAGTTTATTGAAATAGCTTGAAATCACAAGTATCCATTCTTTTTTACTATCTAAAGATGTTCCCTCTGAGATGAAAAAGGTGTGATATGCCACCACTCCTTGCTGTTCTGGGGACTGGGAATGCTATTGTACCTTCAATTCTTTGCAAGCTGCAAAGAATGTATAAACTCCACTTCTGTGACTGCACTTCTGAGACTCTCACTACCAAAACATGAAAGCTATTTCATGGATTCAAGAACAGGTATTTCTCCACATGAGCTTAGAATACAAGCAAAATCATTGTTCATAACTTTGTTATAAAATGCAATAGCAAATGTGTACAAATCATTAATATCACACTCTGGTGTTTGATATAAAGGATGGGTTTCCAGTTACATCATTGATGTACTATTGTCTTTTTAATGTCTCAAGCTTACTCCAGTTTCTAATGCAGTAGGAAGAAATCACAGTTATTTTAGCTGGGTTTCCATTTCAAGCCTGCCTGAGCTCTCCGCACTTATATTCAATGCCAGCTTTTCCCCACAAATATATGCGGTTAAAGGAGAGAGCTAAAATTCACAGAGCTGTCAAGTGAGATATCCATTAAGATAGTAAGATGCCAGTGTTCAAACTTCGACTTACAGCATTAAATCTCAAAGGAATTCACTTTGTTAATGAGAAAGAAGACAGGAAGGAGTGCATGATGCAGGGGGGTGGGAGACAGGATAATATGGAACAACGTGAAGGCAAAATAGAAAGCACAGATTGAGGTACCACAAGGAATCTGAATTCCTCAACTAAGACTTGTCAATGAGATTTTTAGCATGTGATATGCAGTTTTAATTAAATTATGGCCCAGAGTCAGAGAAGAAAGCCAAAGGCCCAGGTTTTTATTTCATTTTTAGAACAGAGATCTTATCTTCTATAGTATTTCATGAACTTCTAATTAAATATGGATTTATGGTTTTAAAGTACCTGGAAATGCAGCATGACTTTCAGGATCCATGCTTTGCTGGACTCAGAGCAGTGCTGTCATAGAGTGAAATTCCAGCCCTTCTTCATAGTTTCAGATGGATGTGGGCAAGGCATTATGGAAAAAGTTTAGTTTGAGTGCTGTGTACCAAAAATGTTACTATACTTCAGAGCTACAAGAAAAAGTGTCACTTTGTGTGCAAACATGTTCAACAAAACTTTACTTGTGCTTGCTTATAATAGCAGGGCACAGTTTTGTACAAGCCTAATGACTTCTGAGCACTGCCAAAAGTGCCATTTCAATTTAATGGGTTTTTTTTTTGCTGTGCCTGCCAAATCCTACATTTTTTGGCAACTCTAATTGTGCTCCTTTCACACCTCATCATATTATTTTAAACAAATATATTATCTCTTCTATTTAAAAAGTATTATATTCCTTTTCTAATAAAAAAATTTTCTGCAAACAGTTTTATTCATGGTGATGATTTGTTGTTTAATTTGTTTCAAGTAAGTTTTCAGAGTGTAGGCTGTGAAGGCTGGGTGCAAACGAATATCAGCACCTGTTTTGTAGTGTTCATATAAGAAGAGAATGTGGAAAAAAATTTTAAAGTGTGTTAGCTGAGGCTCTTTTGATAACTTCTTGAAGATCAGCTTCTCCTAAAATTTCTTTAGAATTCTCACAGGATGAAGGGTTTTGGTGCTCTAGTTAACAAAACAATGCTTGCAATAACAATACAAATATGCATAAACCGATCAAACTCAAGAAGTGAGACCCTAACACAAAACTTTCCAAGACAGATTTACTCAGTAAAACTGAGGATAATATTGATGTCTTAGAACTGAAGGCGTTTGTCTGCTTAGGACAAATGTCTGGTGCATGTATATGATGTATATGCATGTATATGATACACTTCTAGAACCATCAGAAATATGGGAGCTTCTTGTCCGGACAACATGCTGAAATTATTTGTCAGCAGGATGTATGGCTGCTAGGATAAGTTAGAGATGGTCTTATTTTTTTTCAACATTTTCTAAGTGAAAGTACACAGTATATGACTTCTTAATTTTATATCATTCTGCAGAAATGGCTGATATTTGAGAATGTCAGAAGCTTAAAACAAAAATAGCAATTAAAAAAATTAAAAGTAACAAGACTCACCCCAATAGAAATGCATTTATATTCATAGAATGCACTGATGTCTTTCTCTGTCTGTGTTCTCTTTGTGTAAAAACAATTCAAAATAATGTTCCTCAAAGATGGGTCCTGACAAATTCACCAACTGCCAAACTACACCATTACAAGTAGGAGAATCAGTCTTGATGTTCTACTGCAGCTTGTTTTCATTGATTCTTGGAATTTAATCACATTTCAGCTGTTGTTTCTGCGAGATGACTTCAAAAACCATTGAATGAAATTGTATTATACCAAGAGCCTGATTTTTTTTTTTCACTGAAACTGCACTCAAAACTCAATTTTTATGTCTTAGAAAGATAGAAGTGTTTTCTGATGTCATCTAGTATAAATGACTTTTTTGAATGCTCCTTTGAAAATTAGGTCTGCAAATCTGTTTTGAAATTCAGAATCCATCAAAGTCTCTCTCCTGTGAAATTGCTGTTTCTCCTTGAAGCTTTCCATCCTCAGTGAAAAGGTATCCATTTGATTTCCCTTAACAAGTAACTTACAACCACTACTATTTTGCAGGAACACTTTGATTTTTGAAAGTGCAAATTCAGTTTGTAATATTACTAATTAAGCAAAAAATTTCTAATGTGAACATTAGAACACACTCTATTAGGGGCGACCCAAACAAGTTGTGACCTTATCCTACACATTTAGTCACAAATCCACAGTGGTTTGTGGCTTGAGCAACAAACACAGCACTCACTGTAATTTGTACAGATACACTCTTCAAAATGCAGACTAAGATTATGAAAGTAAAATAGAGAGAATCTGTCTAAATATAGAGCAGTAAAAAGTGCACAAATCCTCCACATTTGATCATTATGCATTTATGAAATAAATTTATAGCTACATTCTTACTCATGATTTTCCAACCAACACCTGAGATATGCTATTTTTCTACAATAATTATGCATCTGAAGTGAACATTTAAACTCACATTCCAGCATTTGTCAGAACAGAAGTCTTATGCCTCTAGCACAGATCTGTTCTGGGAATGATATTTGAAAAAAAATCACTGAAGAAAGTGAAAAGTATTTTCCATTTAATTGTCCCCAACATTTCTTCTGACAGTTGGGTAATTTATGTTCTTTTGTTCTTTAGAAAATCTCTTCAGTCACCAAAGTATAGACCTTGACAGCCACAAGTGGTCAAGATGAAAACTCTCAATCTCCTTGTCAGTGATGTGTATTTATGAAGTCTGTATGAGTCCATTGCAATGTAAGTTTTAACCACTTTCACACATCAAAAATATGCAATGAGTTATGAGTGTGAGCATGGCCAGTTACTCAAAACCCTCATTGGATCAGCCACGTGGGGGATCAGCCTGAAATATCCCCATGGATTGCAATTATCTTCTCTTATGCTAATTCCTGTGGAAAATGTCTTTTTAGGTTTTCCCTTTGTCCTCTCCTTCATTTCCTGGATCCACATCTTCAAATGGTGCAGGTGAACATCAAAGAAAAATGATGATTTTGGTGACAATAATGTCTCAAACAAGCAGAGGTCAAACTTTTCAGTACTTCATGCAAAATGCTAAAATCCTCTGCATGCTCTACAACTGAGACCACACAAGCATATATAATTACATTATGTGGATTGACAATGAAAAATTAATTTAAACTGGTGTGCTCTCAGCCATGCAATTTTAGAGGAGTCTAATTTTTCTAGGAACGATCCCTAAGGCAAGGCTTACATTGCTTAGAAAGAAAAGAGGTTTAAAATATATAAAAAATTTTCAATCCTCTTTATCTGCTACTTCTCCTCCCTAAGAAATTTCATGCCCTCAATGGCTTTTCCAAACCATATAACCAGATGTTAAGAGTTTAGTGTACTTAGACAGGAAATAGAAATTATGTCATTTGATTTATACCATCAATTATAACCCAAAACAGAATTCTAGTATTCACTGTTCAGTCATCAATAACAATTCATGAGAAAATAAGAGGATAATACTCAGAATAAAAAATTGCCTTGTAAATTACAAGTACAAAGGTAATTCCAGAACTCTGTAAGCCGATTGCAGATATTCTATGAGCAAAAAGGAACATTTTCAATTCTTGTCATTAATAATACACAAAAGTCCATTTTGAATATTCTCTAAAATTTTCCCTTTCCATTTCATATAGAATACTAGTCTTTCTCAACACAAAAAGTTTTCCTACTTTTTAGTGCTGATCTTTTTAGGAAAAGATCTTTTATTTGACATTCTGCTTTAATTAAAATCTAAAAATAAGCATATTTATTTCTGCAAGATCAGCACTCCAAAATACACCATGTAAAGGACAGGCCAAATGTTGGTGTAGTCAGAGCTCCTATATATTTTTTATCTCTTTCGTTTTTGGGGGGTTTTTTGTGATGTATTTGAAATGCTTGTGGAATCTTGTAGCATATGAGAATATCTTTTGTTTTGCTTAAGGAAAGCACATAAGCCCTTATTAAAGATGATTTATCACTATGATAACAATAGATGTTGATTTTCTTTTCTCAGGCTGCTCTGTTTTTTTCTTGTTAGAGAACATTCAAAAGCAGAAGAAAAATAGTAATGAGAAATGCACTCGTAAGATGCTTTTGAAGTTATCAAAAGTTTTTTGTATTAATAGTACTCAGCCATTCACTACTGTTTCTTAAGAACGTATTTCTCTGATGTATAAATCAAATCTAAGAAAAGTGAGAGACATTATAGCATGGAGGATGTCAGTTTAGATGCAAGATGTATAATTTTGTTGCTTATTTGCATGCACATGCACACATGATAGCACATTTTAATTTTGCTCACTTAGCTGACATATTAGTCCACTAATCATTTCACTAGAGGGGAGCATTTGTCTGTCGTTTCCCAAAGTATTTAATACAAGAGGAATTCCTAACACACCCAATTTTGTCTCCTCTCTTTTGTCTGAGGATAAAGGGGAGGGCTGGCTTGTAGATAAGATCCCATGAATCACTCTGAGAACTCTGAGCAGAGTCAGATATATTGTATTTCTTAACCTTAGAGCCACTGGGACGAATGTTCTGCTGTACAGCACAGCCGTGATTCACTGTGCACAGGCAGGACTTCAACTGCTTGGCCACAGCTACACCCTGAAGAAACAGCAAAGTGAGGCAACAGCTTTAAGCAAACAGCACCAGGACGTTTATTATCTGTGCTCCTGGTGATTCAGCAGAGAACAAATGCCCTGCTGCCTGTGAGCCACCCAGGGCAAATCACCCTTTGTGATCACCCTTCGTGTTCCCGGCAGTGACTTTGGGAGCAAACCCTGTCTGTGGACACTGTTGGTGTGACACAGATGCAGTCCCAGCAGGTTCAGGTCTTCCCCTGCCAGTTTCTGTCCCAAATATCCTTGCATGGTACAGACACTGCACCCTGGGATAGAATAATTCTCCATGAGACCCGGCCCAACTAACATCAAGCTATTGCACATCCACCGAAAAATCGAGGGTGACTGAAACAGTTGAGCAGCTCCTATGAGACTTTGTAAAAAAGGTTTCACCTCAAGCCTGTCACACACTCTTACCACATTTGACTACAAGTATTTATGAATGCAGGACACTTCTTCTAAACTGTGTCTTTTTTATTTGCTTAAGTCCCTTTTGTAAGAGTGGGTCTGTGACCTAACTTTTAGGTGACCATGTTTAGAGAATTATAGAACTAGTTAGTAAATATACTTCACCATGATTAACTCTAAATTTCAGTGGCTGTGGCATTTCAAATATCAGGAAAATTCCTGCTGCAGAATTTCCTTTTTATTAGAATATTATGAAAGATATTACTTGTCTAAGATAATAAAATCTAGTACAACAAGATTCATGGGCTGAGGCAGTGCCATATCACTGAAAATAGCATTTCCTCATTTGAGCACACATGAAACAATTTGGGTTTTGACAACTTTTGATATTTTACCTTTCTGTCCTAAGATGTTTCAAAAATACTGGAATTCTCATGATATGAAATCCTTTATTTTATTTTAGTAATTATACAAAACACTTAAGGCCTAAGGTTTTTTTTTCAAAAATAAGGGTTTTATAGCAAGCCTTGAAAAAATGCCTCCTCTCAATGTCACTCTAACAGGAATTAAATAAAAAGATTGTGATAGAAGAATTGCTGTATTTTGGTTTCATAAGCATCATTAACTCCACCTTAATTTTAGAAACCTGATGTTTGTTTTGGAAAAGTAAAACGTTTGAACCTTAACAGGTTGCAAAAGTATTTTTTATCTTGCATTCTTGATTTATCTAGGGCATCCATCTGCATTTCTTGTTCCTGACATTTATGTTATAATTGAAACTCATCTAATTGACTGTAGTTATTCCAAGGACATTTCCTGTAGTTTCATTCAGTGAAACATGAGCTCCTGAGTCTACTTGAGTGATTAACTTATATAATTAGTGTTTATTTGCTGGGGGAAAAAAAATATTATTTCAAATTTTTTCCCTGTTGGCCTCTGGTCAAAGCAATGATTTTCTTTGAGAGTAAATCACAATAGTGGTATATTCTCCAGATAATTGTAAAAAGCACAATATACAGTTTCTTCCATCTAAACACATCTAAATGATACTAATGAGTTTGACTGCTTTTGAAGGACTAAAATCTTTTGTCCTGCTGAGGGGTATAACTAAATTATAACTTAAGGTAGTAGCAATAAAGAAAAGCTTTCCCATTTGGTGTGTGGCTTTCTTCCCTAGTTTGCGTGAAATCAGAACTTAGTCCCAATTCACCCTATGACGAAACAAAGCATTGCCTCAGATCCTAAAGACATTGATCTCATCAAGGCTGGTGTAGGAAGGAGCAGCAGCCCTCAGTACTGAGCTGCTGCTCACAGCTCACCACCAATTTTGGGTGCAGCTTCTGAAGGAACAGTTGTTTGAGCCTTTTGGCTGGTATTCCACAGTCAGCAGTGCTACTGCTCAAGGATTGAGAGTGTCCCTTCAGAGTGCTCCTCTAGAACAACATTGAGTGGAACAACCAGAAAAAAATCCAAGGAACTCCTAAAGGAAAATAGAAAACTATGATTTGTAAATTAATTTGCTGTGATCTTCTTCCATTAGAGGCTGGACTCATACAACTACTTCAGCTGAAACTGGTGCAAATTAGAAGGGTTACAACTTTCACATGCTAACTTCCATCTTCAGAGGAAAAAATATCTCTGTATGATGCATGTCTTGGAACCCAGATCTGAAACTTTGGGTTCCAAAATAATGGTTGTGGAGGCTGAAAATACTTAGACATGTAATGGTAGTTTATTAAAAGTGTTTTGGAAGGGACAGAAAAATTGTTTGCCTTCTACACCACTCTCATCTTCTTAAGGAAAAGGGAAAAAATTCCCCTGAAGAATAGACTACGTTCTGGGTGCAGTTTTACTTGTGCTTTTTGGTGCAGCAATTGGAGTTTGTCACCATGGTAAACATGGAAACTGTCTGCTGGGTTGAGCTGTGTAGCAGCTCCTGTGTTTTCTTTCCTATATTGTGTGTCTATTGGACTTACAGGAAGCAGAGCTGTCTGCTTTACAAAAATAAAATATTAACAGGTACTTATTGGAATGTGATCTCTTCAGAACTAAACACTAATAAAGGTTGAAGTTAATTATGCATTTAACTTCTGGTTAATGTCTAACCAGCCAGGGGACTGGGTGTACTCTTGTCATTCCAATAAAATATACTGGGTGACTCATCTAAGCAATGGATTAGCCCTATCTTGGGTCTACACAAAGGTTTACTATTTTCTGCTATGAAAATATGAACTGTCAAGAAAGGTAAATGGTCCATACACCCCATTCTATTGACAAACCTTGAGGTAACATTGGTGTTTGCAAACTCTCTGAGAATGAGATATGATGGTCTTGAAAGAGAACTTGACCAAAAAAATTTCACTAAGGAGCAGCTATCCTAATATTCCTTCTTGAGATGCCTCTTTAATTCCTTCATAATTTCCACTTGGACTTTACTTGATTAAACTTAGCTTTTTCTGCCTCTCTTGCTAAGCCAGCCCTCACATGACTCAGATGTTCCTGATTTTTCAGATGGATAAATTGCTCTTGTTGCTGTATGAGCTAGATATGTCTGAGGACCATGAGCATGAAAGGACACTGAACTCCATTCCCTATTCTTATGAACTCAAATATTGGATTCTCAAGAGATCATCTTTGTTTTTAAATTTGCATGGTCACTGGTTAATTAAAGCCCTACATTGCAGAGTTGTTATTGCTGCTCAGGCATGTGGGATATTGCTGTCCTATTTCTTTTGCCCTTAAATTTGAGATGGGTGTTCACAAAATGCAGTTTGAATGGTCTTTTCCAAATCAAAACAAAAAAGTATTTTACTGATCCCAAATTTCCTAAATGTCTCATTCAAATCACTCAGGAGTATACCTTCTCAGTCTTTGCTTTGTGACCCATGACTTAGTATGAATTAACTCCTTTTCCTTTTTAAGTATCATTTTTCAGAAGATCACAAGGGATATTAGCTGATTAAACTTCACATAACTACCTGTATTGCTGGTGCTATAACACTTATGGACTTCCACTTACTGCTGGTTCGCCTTCATGTAAAAAATAACCTAAGTGATTCTTAGACAATTATAGCTGGGGGGTTATCATAAATTAAGAATTTTGTAAATAACTCATGCATTTTTTCTAATGTGAGAATAAGAACTCTGTTAAGAAAGATAAGTTGAAGCAAAGTAATTTCTACTTCTCTCTCAAAAAAAGGGGGGGAAAGCAACTACCAATTGCAGAAATCTGAGCCTATTTTGTCTTCTACACAAGCAATCTGGAGATTAAATTTTGATATATGTCTTTTTTTCTGTTCTATATCAGACCATTTTTTGTTTCTGCACTGGTTCGTTTCGGCAAAACATGAGTCAATATTTAATATAAAAGTCTGACAGTGTTATTGGTATCAGTATTATAAATGTTTGTCTAATGCATTAGGCAAACTATTGCAGGATTTGGTTTCATGTCATATAAGGAGACAAGAACAGTGTTTGTTGAGACTTTGATCTTATCCTTATCAACATTAGCTCTTTCTGCTTCTCAGAGGATCTGCTGCACAGAAAAACGATGAACACAAGCTGCTTCTTGGAAAATGTGGAAAATCCTGAAGAGGTTGGGAGAAAAAGGCACTACGTGTTTCTGAACTGTGTTGAAATATCTCCCACGCCTTTTCTCCTCCCTTTGCTACGAGGATGTTTTAACCCTCCCAGGTGGTGGGAAATATTTGGAAGGGGAGTTTCTTTGTATACTTAGCTGTGTGGGAAAGCTATGAGAGCGGTGTGCCCTGAAAGCAGTGACTCATCCCTTGTGTTGGATACAGGCTTTGTTTAGTGTGGAACTACTGAAATAAATACATTTTTATTTAGACATAAAACTTTCATTATATGTACCTTAAATTAAAAAAATCACAAAGCTACTTGAAACAACACACCTACTAGTTTCAGGAATGGCCCCCAGTTGTTTTGAACTTTGCCAAGCAGAGCTCTTGTTTATGCAGGCTCTGCATGTAGCTGGCACTTATCCCAAGTCTTAGCAAAATTTACAATCCTTCCCTGATAACAAAAATTCTGAACATTCCTCCTCTTTGCTGGTGGTTAAGGGAGATACCTCTCATTCTGCCCAGACAGTTAATGGTTAGAGATTTTTTCTCGACTCCCAGAGCCGGAATCACTGGTGTCTCTGGTTAGCCAGATGATGCTGGATCTCCAGTTTGTTCTCTGATTTGCAGGACTGAATCTAAAGAGCTTATTGCTTTGTAATGCCAAGGTTAAGTGTTTTCAGGTAAGCACCTTCACTGTTATTGAAAATGCCCCATTTTATTTAAAATGTAAGACTGCTTGCAGGAGACGTCTCTCTCCAGTGTCTGAGCTATTAAGGCTCTCTCTCAGTCCAATAATTATTTCACTACTCCATACAAGAGGAAGCAGAGTTTGACAAAAGAGTCCTTTTTTTCTCCCCGCTGACTATAAAAGGAGTTTAATCCCTTACCTTTGTCTCCTTAATTCTTCCTGAATTAGTCACCTCATTTAGACTACGTGAATATTTTGTGTGTTACTGAGGGCTGAAAATTCCAGCTGGTGTCCAAACACCTGAATGTTGATGTTGCAATGTTGAATTTAAGGGCCTGCATGACATCTAAGCAGTACACATAAGGGTGTTTCCTCTTCATTTAGATAAAACTACTGTGATTAAGACTAATGCAAACCAAAATATCTTAACAAAGATCTATCTACATGTTTTCAATTTTTCGTAGGGTTTGTAATGTGTGGGACACATGTCAAAAATAATCTCACATATCTTCAGCTGTCTTTACATTTCTTTGGGTATATATATCAAGATGCATATCTTTAGGTGTGTGTCCAGTCAGAAAGCTTTTTCTTTACTAAATGGATAAAGATCTAGTGATTTTGCTACCCAGATTAAGACAGGTACTTAAAACAACTAGAATAGATTACACTGAAATTCTTTTGTCCATTGACCATTGAGAAAGTTCAGAAAATTAACAAAGATTTATATTGCAGTATATTACAGGATAAGTAAGATGTGTCTTAGTTCATATTACAGTCACAGTTCCACTACTTAAATTTTGAATAAGACCAATATAGATTCCATAAAATAAACCAACTGATTTTATAGATGCCAATCTGAAGTGAAAGACCTTGCTGCCTTATAAACATGGGTTACTACATCTCAAAAATATCAAAGGCAGTAGAACAGTTTAAATAGACAGGAGAAAAATTGTCTTCAGAGTCATGGTCTGTGAGAAGAGCAGTTTGTAAGGCTTAAAGTGTGTGCAGTGGAAGAGTGTTCATTTATAATTTGCAGCTGCAAGCTTGATTAAATTCAGATAAATGATTTAATACTTACAGTGAAGTTACATATGAAATGGAAGAATGGTGAAAATATTTTAAATTCTCTCCTGATTTGAATAAGCTTTTCAGCATTATGTAGGTCCCAAGAGCAAGAACTGAACAGAGATATTCAACTCCATAATTTAATTTACTAAAAAATTCTTGGAAGGAACATACTGGAATTATGAGACTAATTTTTAATATGCTGGCATAACAAGCAATAAATTGACTTGATAAAGAAATCTGTTGCCTCCCTCTTTTTAAGCTAGAAATCAGTTGTTTGCTTCCCATTTGTTAAATTTAAATAATAGGACTGAAAGTGTTCACCTCATCTAAGTAGACAGATATTTTCCAGGTCAAACAAGTTCTATCACACTGTGATTGGTTCAACCTTCTCTTAAAACCCCATTTTAAGGAAATCAGCCTTAAAGGAACCTATTCTGAATTGAAAGCCTGACTTTGTTTCTCTCTCTTATAGCCTAACAGTTACATCAGAGCTGTAACTTTGCTCCTTTTATGGTCTTTATGAATAGATTGCTGTTCACTGGACACCAAACACACAATCTAACTTTTCTCAAGCTTCTAGGAAAAAACCACAATGCAATATTGAGAGTTCCTCCTTTTGCACAGGAAACCCCATTAATAGCTTGGTTCACATATTAGAGTCACAGCATGTCAAATCCTTTATCAGTCACACATCAATTCCCCTCTGAAATCCTCAATTACATAGCTCAGAGCACAATCCAACAAGAGAAGCTCTGTAATCAGATGCAGTGAATGTTTACTGGAATATACGTGTGCATGTGTGTATTTATATACTTATATATGTATGCCAATTTTAATATTTCCATTATAAACAACAACAACTTGCCCTATGCCTATTTATAATGATCACAAAATGTTCAGAGATTCAGCTAATAACACATTAGCACTTGGACAGCTGGAGAATTTGTGACGGCTGCCAATTACTTAGAATTCTTCTAATAAACAATAGTTTCTCCCCCTCTTGAAATATATGGAAATGGGCTATTGTTAAAGTGCTGCTGTACTGAAATGGCACCTGGGCTTGCTGTAACATGGAACACTGCATTCCAAGACAGAAACAAAGCTACATGGAACTCCATGTCCCAACCTATTCTCTGCACAGTCTATGAATCTGTCCAAGAAAAAGGAAGGGGGAGGGAGAATGTGACAGGGCAGCTATCTTCAATGCTTTAATTTGGACCACATTTACCTTTTACTTACTTAGCTCATAGTACCAAAAGATTGAGCAAGGTTTGTGAAACAGTGAAAATGCTTTTTTTTAAGTCATTATTCATGGGATCTACATATACATAACACAAGAACATGCCCCAAAGGCTCAGCAGCCTCTGTGCTAACAAGATATTCCTGAGGTCACTCAGTTTATTCCTTTCAGTCACCAGTTTGGTTTTTTCGGTTTCTCTTCCATTGTATTCAGTAATTTGGACAATCCAGAGATTTTGATTCTGCAAGCCATGAGCCTGGCAAATGAGATTTTAGTCCTAAATTTCCTCATAACTCTCTCTAAAATTCATGAAACAGTCAGTTTTATAGCCAGTTGAAAGGGGAATTATGGCAAACCAGAATGCTACTGCTGTGGTACGAAGAGTAAAGTAGAACCTTAAATATATTTATTCAGGCAAGTAAAGGATTATTTTTCTTTATTTCTCACTGCAGCAGAAATTTCAAATTTCTCTTCTGTGTCAGCAAGTGTTTATGATGGATGGAGAACCTGAATTTTCCCATTGCTCCATTAAGATTTATGATCATATTTAATTGCAAGACACATTCTTAAGGACAAATATGGTGGACAGAAACCACAAAAATCAGCATATTGGTCTGAGTTCTTCTCTAGCTCTCTACAGGTAAACACATATCACAACAAAATCCCATTTTATAAAATGCATATTAAACTTCTTCAGGCATAAATCCGTTCAGACACACTGATATTCCATGTCAGAACCAGCACTGTGGTCCATAAGGCTGAAAGGTCACATAAAGGATTTATGCAAAATCATTTCTGCAGTAACTACAGAGATTTTAAGATTTAGATATTGGTTGAATGTGTGTGCATGTAAGATGTTTATATCCCTAATGTTCCTGTAGTGGGAGCTCAGGTTTTGATTCAATTTTCACACATGACACTGGAACAAGCCCCCCAGGGAAGAGTCACAGCACCAAGAGTTGGGCAATTCTTGCAGGCAGGTGGTGGCATCCTTGGGGGTGCCCTGTGCAGGGCCAGGAGCTGGACTGTGATAATCATATTGGGTCTCTTCCAGCTCAGAATAGTCTATGATGTTTTGGAATTGTTCCAGTAGATTTTGACTCATGCCCTCCTCTGAAACACCCTACTTAAAACTGATATCTTCTTGCACATATCTGAAGAATTTTTGACCCTTCTCAGCATTTTAACCATGTTTAGAGGTACCCATTATGTTCACTGCAACTGGTACACTAGATGAGCATGACAGCATTCCATTCTCCAACATCTATGTTAAAAAAAAAAAAAAAGAAAAACCAAACCCAAATTGTCCTGAGGTACTGTAACATGCCTTTTTCTCCCTGGAAAAAAACATATGTCTGATCAAGGCAAATTAAAGAGATTAGAGCTAAAGGATTTACGTGCTGTAATAAAAAAAGTCTGCTCCAGTCAACGTTCAGATCTGTTTATCTGCAAGGCTTTCCCATAAATGTCTTCTGCCAAAAAGCACTGGAATGACCTCCAAGACAGGGTGCTTAACTTGACTGTACTCTTGCTTCTATTTTAATTAGACTTTAAATGGTAAATATTTACTAATTGCCCTCTGGGTAAATAATTAGGAAGTCTTGGTCTGTTTTGCTAGAGTTCATCTGGCAACACTTGCAGATCACAATCTAGACAGGTTTACCTTAATTAAATGTCCTCTTCCTGCATCATTTTTAGAAGCAGAAGTTTCTGAGATGTGCAGATTAGAGCTGTGTGGAAGGAATAGACCCAGCAGGGCCTCAGACCTGCCTGCCTCTCCACAGCTCCAGTGGGAGTCTGATTTCAGGTATTCCTGTTTTATTGTACCCATAGACTCCTCATTACTGGGCCATTACTGGGATTTTCATTTAACTCCTCTGAGGCCTCATTCAGGGATGTCAGGGAATCCTGCAGGATGATGGCCAGGGAGCTGGGGAGCACAGGGGACTCAGCCCCAGTCAGGAGCAGAGTGGCCAAGGGACCCTGGACACATCCCCAGCCCTGGGCACCTCCCTGGACACATCCCCAGCCCTGGGCACCTCCCTGGGGACATCCCCAGGCTTGGACACCTCCCTGGACACATCCCCAGCCCTGGGCACC
The DNA here is from genome assembly GCF_903797595.1 of Erithacus rubecula. Taxonomy (NCBI): domain Eukaryota; kingdom Metazoa; phylum Chordata; class Aves; order Passeriformes; family Muscicapidae; genus Erithacus; species Erithacus rubecula. Next base: position 11,232,056 of record NC_136689.1, on the reverse strand, counting down.
TCCCTGGGGGCATCCCCAGCCCTGGGCACCTCCCTGGACACATCCCCAGCCCTGGGCACCTCCCTGGACACATCCCCAGCCCTGGGCACCTCCCTGGACACATCCCCAGCCCTGGGCACCTCCCTGGGGACACCCCCAGCCCTGGGCACCTCCCTGGGGACATCCCCAGGCTTGGGCTGGGCTCAGGGCTGGAGACCATCAGGACTGGCAGCCAGGGGGACTGACAAGGTGATTTTCATGGCAGGGAGCTGGGCAGGGACAGGCTGCCTGTGGTGCCCTCAGCCCTGACAATGAACACCAAAGCTGTGCTGTCACACATGGCAGCCAGCTGAAACCTGCTGGCTTTCATTTTCTTTCAGCTTCTCCAGGTCTGGACAGATTTTTCCTGTGATGGGCATGATCAGATTCCTACACGAAAATCAGTTCCCTCACCAAATGCAAAATCTTTTCAGGCTGTCAGGAGAAGATCTCCTCAAAGAAAAGATCATTGTGAATTTTTGTCTCAGTGCCATATAGTACAGGAGTGGCTGCAGATGAACAAAAAGAAAAATTAAACCAAAGAGTATTTTGAAGGAATAAAACAGCTTGTTCAATTATTCAATAAAAAGGCATAGTTGGACTGTAGGGAGTTTAATGAAATTATTTGCTCAACAAGGGTTTTGCTTTAAAAGCGAATTGTGAGGGTGATTAAAGTTCAGGATAGAAGTAAATTCTTTCAATGTCAGGTTAAATCAATAAGACATTCACATCTGGAATATTGCATTAATTTTATTTGTAGTCTCCCTTAAAAGTTCAAGTGCCAGTTTATTAGATATACAAGGAAGAATAAAAGAAGGATCCTTTAGTTTAAATAAGAAATCAACAAAAGTAAAAGAAAATAGAGATATGCAACAAATAATTGGAGAATGTTACGAAGGAAGCATTGCAACACTTTTCCAGGTCTTATTTTATGGAATTTCAAAGCAATTACTTATTAACATATAATGGAGCAACCATAAAACATAAAAGATTGCATTAAAAACCCATCTACCTGTGTTTCATGGCATAGCAGATAATAATCTAGAATTTGCAGAAAATGAGCTCTCCTGGTGTTTAAACTATCTTTTAAATCTGTAACATGGAACTGTTTACAGTCAGTTATGATTGTAGTGGATGTATGGATGTCAGCAGACAGTGATCCAAGCTAACAGAAAGCTGTATATCACTTTAGTGACTTAGGGCATTTCACAGAGAGTTTGAAGTTCTAAGATTCTTTCCTCCTTGGATCATGCCTATTTTTTCCTTTGGTCAAGTATTAAATGAAAAAGAAAGGAGAAAAGAATCAAAGCAAGCTATACCAATTTGAAAGCTCTTTAATTTTATCCTACACTTCTATATAATATAAAATCATAGTAACTGTATGTTATACTTCAGGGATTTCTTTTTGTCTCAGAACAGAAGCACTAGACAACATCTGATGTATCCCAGTATGAAAGACATGCTATTAAATTATCAGTATCTGCAATAGAATCCAGTGACAGTGAAAAGAAAGACAAGGAAAAAGATGACAAGCCTTGTCAGGGCTTCTCTAGTGACAGGGGCTTTCTTTCCCTGGTGAGAGGAAGACATAAAAAATATGCTAGTGAAGACATTTGCAGCATGATTTTATTAATACAGTGAAATGATTGATCAGAGAACAGACTAATATGCTAAAGTGTATTAGAGTCAAGAAAATTTTTTATGATCATTTCCCATCCCATTATGTGTTAAATACAGATGCAAATAAAATCCATATCAAAATATTTACAAAATTGTTCCAGTGTAACCTATCTTCTTTATTGCAGCTTCTGGTCATTTTGGTGCTAGCTCTGGGATTTTGGGGCCAAGGGTCTTAGATTCCTTTCCTAGAAGCATAAAAGAACTAGCAACTAAAACCAATGTTTGATCGGCAAAAATGCATTGAAGGGGCTAATTTCTCCCTTGACACATCCACAATTTAAGTAGACATCTGGGCAGGAGGAAAAGAAAGGAGGCACTAAAGAGGGTCACAAAACAGGTCAGTGGCAAATCTGTGAAGAGAAGCCAAGCATCATGTCATCAACCCAAAGGCCTCTAGGCAAGAGCAGCCTACTTGGGAAATTTCATTGATACCTACATGCTTTTTATCAAAATCCACTCAACTGAAATAATATTTTGCTCTAATTCTCTTAGGCCAATCAGGCATGCCAAGATAGTTCATGGCTTGAAACTGTAATACAGTGCTGCAGCTGCCTCCAGAAAACACCAGAAAAAAATGTGTGTGTGCTGGGAAGAATGGGGGATGTTGGAGTTCTCCTGGGGGAATATGAAAGATGTTGCATGATTGCAACTTCTCCCTTGGCTGCTGATCCAGTCTGTAATCTGATCTTTGAGTAACCCTGCTTTCAGCCACCCTGTCTCTAATTAATCCTGCCCTCCCCAGGATTTTCAGTCTTGATTCAGACAGGTGATCATGTAACCAATAGCCAAAGGAACACAACTGTGGCAGCCTGGCCAGAGTTTGGGTTAGTTTTCATTAAACAAACCATTTCATGCCTTGTGGCAGGGAAATGGGGCTTTTTTTTTCTTTTTTTTAAATTGGACTTCCTCCAATACTTCTTAATGGCTTTGGACAAAAACTTACAGCTCAGAGTGCGTGGGAAATTCATGTTAAAGTCAGTGTGTGATTTGCATAAGATTGTTATATGACCCAATAAGTGTGCAATCTACTTGTGTTCTGGTTTTAATTAGGTACAGACAGCCTGTTTCCAAAATAAATAGTAGTTCCAGTGACAGAGGTTTTTATCAATCCAGGGCAAAACTCAAGCCAAATTTTCAAATATGTTTTATGTCTTTGCTTTTACCTTTTAGATTTCTTGCTAGCCAAAAATAGTAGTGCCATATTTTATGTGTTGTGTCCTTCCAGCTGTGTCCCAAAGGGTGAACATGAAGTCAGGAGGAAGTCTGTTCATAAATGGTTTTGTTTCTGATTGATTTTTTGATTCAGTAAATAGGTTATCTGGTCACCTGACATACATCCTTTAAGCCTTGTTCTATTAGCCTGCTTTACTTACTTCTACAAAATTAATAGAAATTTTCAGGAGACGTGTGGGATTTTTCTGAAGCTATTGTTGTAGAAGGTCTCATTCCAAACCTTAACCTCAAGATAATACTGATACTGTTTCTATAGCTCATAAATCAATAAATACTTTCAGTTATTACACATCAGTTTTTTCTTATGCAACAATTTCATACAGGATGTGATTTATAGACCAATCTTATTACAAATAAGTTCTAAATGCATTGTGATTTATATGTGATTTTATTCTCTTGTTTAAAAACAATTTCAATGACCAAAATTTTCAACAAAAGTGGGATCTTTTTATCTTCATGGATATTTTGTTAATGTTTATTTTTTTTTCTTGCCTTGCTTGCTTTGAATTTGACATAGTTAAAAGTACTGGACAAGGAATTATGGATTGAGCAGCAATGTCAGTAAGGGTCTACATTATTTTAATTAAAATAATGGAGCTACTTTCCTTTTCAAGAATCTCAGTGTAATACGTGCTCTTTATATATTTACATTTTGACAGTACTGTTCTCATCAAAGCCTGTGTTGATATATTTTTTTTTAATGTCAAAAAGTGCAGTGTTTGTTTTCAAGACTTCCTAAACATTAAGCATGTGAAGGGGAGAGAGGTGAACAAGGAAGAGCAGGCTCAAGTAGATAGATTTGCAATCAGAGGATTGGAAATGCATCATGAGAATCTTTCCTGCACTAAATGGCCTATTACAGAGGCTTAAAAATGAATGTAAGAACAAGGTGAGCACTGGGTAATCCTCTTTTCCTGTGCTCTTGCAATTCCTGGGAATCAGCAGCTAAATGCCTTCCTGACCCAAAGACTTTATCTACGTTCTTATTTTAATATCCACTAATGGATGTGTTCAGCACTAAACTGTGCAGTTCATTCTTGAGCACATTACACTGATCTCCATGATAATGATCTGCAGCAACACACTCCACTGTGCAGTAATGCTGCAGGTAGTGCTCTTTTCCTCTGCGTGTGTGTGTGTGTGTGTTGGGGGCTGTGGTGTATTTTGAAGCATCCCTTGCAATGGTACTATAATTTGTACCTCTGGAACTTACTTTTATATCAATTTTTTTTCGGTGTTTATGGGATTTGAAGCAAAGACTGGAACACATGAAAATGTGCATATTGGGTCTGGCTGAGACAGAGTTAATTGCTCACAGCAGCCTTCACAATGCAGGGTACTGGCAGCCAGAAAGGTGCTGATAACACTGAGCAGAGCTTCCCAGCAGCAGGGCTGCCTCTCCAGCATCCCTGCTCTCCAGCAGCCTGGGGATGGGCAAGACCTGAGGAGGGGACACAGGCAGGACCACAGGGATACTCCAACCCATACAACATCTGCCCAGAAATAAATGCTATGAGAAAGGAGAAAGCCCAGGGAGTATTTGTTACCATATTATTGTTCTTATATTTGTGTTCTGGTGAAACCACTACCTGTACTGAAGCCCGAAAAGTGGCTGGACATTATCTGATTATGAGAAGTAGAGAATAAATCTTTTGTTTTCCATGCTTCCACTCACAGCCTTTAATTTTGCTTGTTTAAACTGCATCTATTTAGACCCATAAGCTTTTCTCCATCTTTTCTACCCATACCCCCATCTTGAGAGGGGAGTGATAGAGTGGCGTGGTGGGCACCTGGTTATCCAGGCATGGTAAACCCATCACATGGTGACAAAACCTTACTGTCACTTCTATCATGAATAATAAAAATAGGAAAAGCTGGCTTAGCATTCAAAACTGTCAGGTAAAACCAGAAAAAGACAAACCATACCAGCAGCATACATGCTCAAACACAATTTATGTAAGTTTTAAGTGAGTTCTATTCAGTAAATCAGCTAATAGAAGATAACATGGCAGTGTATTGCCCTTGACAACATAATTTAACCTCTCTGTTCACTGATGAGAAAGAATTTAAGATACATTCTTGCTATATTAGTATGCAATTAGAATATTTTTAAGTTAATGGCTACTGCTCGAGACACCTCAAAAAAACCATTTTTATTTTTCACAGTGATCCAATACATATTCCCATCTGTTTTGCAGATGTGGAAGAAAATGAAAAGATAAATTGAAATCCTTATTTCCTATCTGATTAAGGCTGGCAGAATTCTTTCTTCTGTTTAGGCAATTAAATGATCTCTTAGTAGGTGAAGGTGTCAGAAAAGAATGACCATTTGACTTTCCTTTTAATTCTTTGAATGTCCCCTTCTGGTAAAAATCCAAAGCAATTTCACTAAAGTTGCTTGAAAATGCAATCTCATCCTTTGTGTATATATACCTGTTTCAAATGCTCAAGTCTTGATTTTTTTTTTAAAATGTACTATTCTTGACCAAAATCCTCCTTTCCATACTACTTTTTGAGTTGCTCTGTTGCTTTCCATCTGTTTGCAAGACAATTGAACTTCTGCAGTGTTCTCTATTTGCAGAAGGTAGAGCTGATTGAGCTGATAGAATTTAGCAACCTAAATATATGCTATGATAAGTAGCATAGACATATCTCTCATTACAAACAAAAGGGTAGCAGAGAAAAAATTAATTAGTTACAGATTAAATTTTCTATAAGCTATTCTTTATTTCTTCTAATGACACCAAATGTGCAAATTAGTCATAAATTTACCTCTCAGAGAACATGTCAAAAACTAAAACACTGATAGTGTGAACTAATTTAGCATATACTTTTATCCTAATAACCCTGTTTAATACAAATTTGAGGTTAGAACAAATGGCACCATCCTACAGATGTAGCTCTAACACAGTATGTGGTTTATGCTGAGCCATTAGAGCTATTAAAGCACATTAACATTAAGTAGTGTAATAACATGAACTGTGCCTCCTGCATTACTGAAATGCTTCTCTCCTTAGTACTTTTATTGTGGAATCCTGGATAATTTATTACTGTGCACCTGAGATAATTTCAGCACTGCACATTTGATCATTTTGGTCTTGATTGGGTTAGTCATAAGTCTCTGAAGGAAATTTGGATTGATTAAATAGCTGTCTCAGGCTGAACAGGTGAGTTCATCCAAAGTATGGAAGCACCAACTAACTTTTATCAGATTGCAATCTGAATAGATTCTCTGTTTCTTCTGTACTGTGTGCATTTAGATGAATAATTTGGAAAAAAAAATTGGATACTTGTAAGTGATTAGCTTCTTTGCTTCACATGTTTTTTGTGGTTTGTTTTTCAGTTGCTTTTTTTAAGAGATGTCATGACTTATGCCAATATAATTGAGTGACAGAGTGAACTTAATGAAAAACAAGTCAGTTGATATAATTTCCCTAAAGGAGTTTAGCAGAGAAGTGACAGAATTAAAATGAGATTTTCCTGTTTCAGTCCAATCCCTCCTCAGTGCAGTATCTGTTGTTTCCAGACCCTTTTATAGCTGAGCTTTATGATAAAGTTGAAGAGTTGAAATTTAGTCTTTTATTGGGAACTTTAATATTGGTAATTTTTCCTGAAGTATTGCTGAATGTCTCAGATAAAATACTGACAAATAACAGTATATTACACCTGACCAATGGAAAATCTTTTCACCAGTAAAATATTGATGTTTTCTTTTTTCCTTAAATCAGGTAATAAAGCCCAGCTCTAGCAACAATGTAGAGTGTACATTCTTATTTTATCATAGAATGATTAAATTTAAATTTGGACAAGACTCAGTTACTTTCCCTTTCATCATTGGGCTGCACTCAAAAACCAGAGAGCAAAATGATTCTTGGCTGTCTGACATTCAGTGCTAAGGATAAAACTCCCCATGAAGGATTTATTTTCAAAAGTCTGGAAATAACGTTCCTTCTAATATATCTCAGGCTACCTTTGTGTGCATATTGCTTTAATTGAGACCAAAAAGGGAAATAGATTTCCCTACATCCGGACTTTGGTCACTTAAAGACAGCAAAAGAAAACTGTGTTTTAAATAATGATGAAACAACTACAAGGAGCTATACTTTATCTACTTCTTGTGTTTGTCAAGAGGGAATTTCCTCTCTGTAATTCACAGGGTGAGCAAGTTTCTTGCAATGCTGTTGTTTACATTGAATTTATTAATTAATTCATGGAGACTTGTATTAAACAATTGATGCTCTAAATACATTAAATGTGTATCATACCTTAAAGATATGAATAGTTAAGTATAGTATTAAAGAGAAAAGAAAATTTAATTCAAAAAGAACTTAGCAATAGTAGATCATGTCAGGCTTTTTCTAATACTAAAGAAAAAAAGAAAAACCTCAAAACCAATTAAAATTTTAAAAAAATCAAATTGCAACAACAAAAAAAAAACCCAAACAAACAAATAAAACCAAACAAACAAGAAGAAAAAAAAAAATCCAATTGCTTTTTTACCTAATTAATAAAGTGGTTCTCTTCTGCCAAAACTTTTGTCAATGATTCAGATGTTTCACATAGAACACTATTAAGTGATCTGAAGAATACACAATTTAAAGAATTGCAAGATAGATGGGGAAATAAGGAAATAGGAAATGGCACTGTAGAAAAGAGAATCATAAAACTGGAGAGTAGAGGCTGGGCTCCTCAAGGATCAAATTTTGGTTTCATTAATTATTTCACACAGATATTAAAAGCATCCTGAGAAAAGTCAATAGTGTCATAAAACCAGGGGGCAGTTTCAGCACCAGGGAGAACTGAGACTGTATATGCAGAGCATGCCAGACAGCCCTGAACACACATGCAAAATTCTGGGTCATGCACCTGGCAGGATTTTATGGTGCTTCCTACAGGCTGAATATACATGAGAAAGAGGACAGGTTAATGACAAGATGTGGCTGTGAAATACAACATAGCAATGAAAGAGGCACATGCAGAATTGTCTCTAGGATGACACTAAGAAGCTTTTAAGGCATCTTTAGGGTGGGGAAATTGCTCTCTTTTATGATTACAGAAAGAAAAATATTAATGTTAATTTTAAAGGTTTTTGTGAGACATCACCTGAACTAGTGTTTTTCTGTTCTGGTTATGCATAAAATGTATGTGTAAGAATAAAGAACTGCATCTGAATCTTGTACTTGGTCTGCTTGTGCTGTTTGATCAGAGGTGAAAAATATCTACAATATAACTGATATAACTTAGCCTACCTGATTTTGTACAGAAAAGATGCACTTTTTATCTTTTTTTTAGAGGTGATATTCGAATAAGGAATAATAAAAGTTACAGGTGCAACAGGAAATGGAAATAAATATGAATATATTTTATGGCAGAAACTGGGAGGAGATTCACATCCACACCCCAACTGACTCAATGATGTCTCTATAGCTGCATGCAAGTGAAAAGTGATTCATGTACAGCTTTCTGCTGGGGCTATAAAATATGACCTGCAACAAGGCTATTCTGCTTAATGGATGCTTAATAGTCCAATTCCCTGATTGCCCATTCCTGGGGGAGACAGCAATGGGTCCAGCACTGCAGTGATCTCACAGTGCTCCCAGCCAAGCTCCAGCCCACTAACCAGAGCTGGCTTTCTCTGTGAGCAGGCTTGGAACATCTTCTCTCCAAAGGTTTCTGAGGAATGTGAGGCAGTGCAGCTGTGATGAAGTCTTGTGATAAAGAAACACAGTCTTAAAGCCAGGAAGTCCTTTGGGACATAATGTAAACAGAAATGTGTGACTTAGTACAAGTCAAGTGTGACTTAGTAACACCTCTGCTGAGGGACAGCAAACCACAAGGGCAGCTTAGCTGTGTACAAGGTGACACTTATGTATTTCTGTATTTAATTAGTTAATTAACAACAGAGGAAAACATAGCTTTGTGGGTTCTGACTTGTTTCAGTCCTAGAAAGGAGACCATGTGTCAAGGGTGCACATGCAGGAAGGGCAGCTTCCAATCTGCTATATGAATTTAACTGGAGTAATGCCTAAAACAAACTATGCTAAAGTGTCTAAGAGCTGGAGTGTTAAACCTGGATTTAGAATTTTACTAACGTAATAAACCAATTCATAAGGGATTGAAGAGGACTTTGCATCTTCCTTATTTGAACTAGTGAATTACTTGACCTTTCTACATATCACCTGCTGTCTGTATATTCCTTATCTGAGCTTGCTTCCTCTTCCTTATTCTATTAATAACTGAGCTAAATGACAGCTCTGGTGTACAATCAAATCTGTTGTTAAAAGAATCTTACTGAAAACCCTTGCTGATGTAAGGTACCTTCTGTGGAAGGCTGGATGCCCAAGTTTTAAATGACTAAACATAACTCTTACCCTTAATGCCTGTCAGAGATGTTTGTATTCTGGAAATAACACAGAAAACAATGAAAGGAAAGAGGAGATGAAGAGAAATACCATTTAGGTCAATGTGATACTGTTTTAGAATGGTGTATACATATATAAATGTATTTTTACTTTTCATTTTTCCAGTATAGTCTGAGTTTTAAGCAGATTTTACTTTTTCTTGGATGTAATGGAGCACTGCATTATGTTGTCATCCTCTATATGTCAGAAGAAGGAAAAGAACAAAGTAATGAATATCTGTCAGCAGCTACACTTACCTTTAATGAGCAATCCCAAACCTATGAAATAGTAAAAAGCCTTGTAAAACCAACAAACAGAGAAATTCATCATGTCAAAGTGTTCTGGTTTGAGCTGTTCCACATCATGTTCAAAAACGTTCCTATATTGTCCTGACCTCACTAACCTGCAAATCACTGAATGCAGTACATGATAACTTTTTGTACACTTTGAAGAATAATAATTCTCAGTCCATGGATTTAAATTTCCTCTATTATAAGTTTTGTTCACTCTCCAGATTCATCTTAACTACTTTTTAGAGTAATCTGGCCCACTAACTTTACCCACAGCCAACCCAAAGTTATTCAAACCCCACTATTTGTTGCAGTAATAAGCTGGGGTGTAGGCAGCAGACAGAATTAGCAATATAGCAAAACCTCATGTCTCTTCTCTTTTCTAGTGTTACATTTGGGGCAGGGAGTGAAACCAAGGAACACAGGACATGATCTGAGCTGTCTCACAGCAAACTGGCCTCAGTAATGGGGCAGGGGAAGCCCTCTAACTATAGAGACCGACAAAATATTGTCAAGGGTGAATGGTGCTAATTGTTGAAATGTTTGTTGTCTTGTAATTGCAGCATAAGACACAGCCTAGACAAAGTTTCAATGCCTAAAAACCAGTAATGAAGAAAAAAGAGGAGGAAAAAATAGTTTTCTTACAGTTGTAAAAGCTGTCCTTTACATTTTGCAGACTGTCAAATCTGGCAAATTTACCTTAAAGTAAATGTCTTTAATATCTGCACAAACTGCAATAAATACTAGTGAGATGTCGTTGGAGAAGGAGGAAAAGCACATTTGCCAACTATTTCATTTTCTCTCCATCCACTCTTCATAAGTGAAAAAAGCTAATATCTTGAAAGCTTATGAGCTGAATGTCTGTATCCCATCATGAATACTGTTATTGATTCTGCTCAGTAGCAAAGTGAGTGAGGCAAAGCAAGTGAAGCAAAGCAAGGATTGGAATGTAAAACAGGTGAAATAGCTTTTGACATCTACTTCACAGTTTATTTTACACTGCTTCAAAAGTAGCTGGCTTTCCAATGCCATTAGTGCTGTTTAGATGAATGGGCATTGCAACAGCAGATGGAATTCTCTGATGACAAATACAAGGTAATGAACACGGGAAGAAATAATTTGAACTGCTTACACACATTACTAGGTTTTAAATTAACTGTAAGCAATTGCTCAGGAAAAAAATAGGGATCACAGTTGAAATATTTGGCCAATGAACAGCAGGTGATATAAAAAGGAAGTAAAATATTGATATGTATCAGAAATTAAATAGAAAATAATTTATCTACTTGCCTATGTGTTTTTATTGTTCCTAGTCACCATGGTATTTGTGAATCTTTTATGCAATGTCATTAATATTGAGAAATATCTCTGAAATGAAATGAATTTTCTGATGTTTATCATATGCCTGGGCTTCAGGTGTTTATGAGTGTTTGTGTTAGTGCTTATTCACATGCACATTGTCCTTCTTTCACTGTGATTTTACAATGAAATAAGGGATAAAACTATCAGTCTTTGGTTAATGTGCCATATGGTGTGATGATGCCATATAACATATAAAATGAGTTTTATTTGAGTAGTATATGTTTACAAAAAAAAAAAGGATTTTCCTAGGCAGGAAACCTGTTGCAGGAAATAACCTGGTTACCCACATTTTATCTGAAGTTATGGAATAAGAGAATGCTGATAGATTTAGGGCAGCATACACTATCAGGATACCTTTGTTGCATTTTTAAATACTTCAGTTCCCTTTTATTTAGAACTCACATAGCTTTCTTTTTCTTTTTATTCCTCCACATATAAGAATTACTAATTTTTGTACTTTGGCTGTGCTTATGTTTCTGAAAGTTTCCTGCCGATTGAATCCCATTAACTTTCACAACATTGCTTCCATTGTATGGCAGTGTAACTTGCATCAACATTAGTTCTTAAATTCAACTGACACCATTACTCTGAATTATAGACAATTAGGGAAACTCCAGTAGTAATGTTTTTCTAGCAGAAATTATTTTGAAATAGATGAATATGAATGCTCACTGTGATTGCCCTTTTGAATGATACATATGGATAAATTCTGATTCTAGTGAGACATCTACACTGTCAAAAGATATAATTTATTTGATTGTCACTTTTATTCAGGGCATCTCTTTAACCCCTTTGACTAATTGTCTGTAATACTTTACTAGTTTACCTGATTTACATGGGATATATAGTCACAAGCATTATAGCATATGTTTGAAATAAGCATCTATTTGAACTCAAAAGAGATTTTCAAGAAAAATACTTCTCAGGCAATTTTGTCATGGAGATGACAAAAGGACACTGAGCTGGAACAGCTCTGAAATCCACCATGGAAATTACTCTTTATTCTCCCTCTATTTTTCTTTCTATAGAAAAATAGCATTCATAGCATTTTGTGTACAAAATGCTGAGATATTTAAATTACACATTGGTTATTTGTTTTGACTTTAAGGGCAAAAACCAACTGAATGTCTATAATTTTTCAAAGAAAACTTAGACAAGAATCCATACTGCAGATATAGGGTGTATTGCAGAGCACAGCATTTTCACACTTGGGAAACTTGAAGTGACATATTTGTTGCAACTCAAGAAATTTCCTTTTTAAGAAAATGGAATTTTCTTGAATTTTCTTGAGCTACCTTAAATTATCAGTCTAGTAAAAGAGTCTCTGTGGAGATATTCATGTTAGAGCATTCTCTGCCCTTGTGTTTCCCCACACTTTAAATAACATGATTTAGGGTTTTATGCATTTAATTAAAAAAAAAAAAAAAAAAAAAAAAAGAGAACATTTATTGAATTAAGATAACTCAATATGGATGTAGGACTGAAAAGGACATTCTGTGTTAAATCCAGTTCCTAGTTATACAATTATGTTCATAATGGTAAATAAAAGATGACCAGAACAGTTCTTTGTTGCTGACACCAGATGACAATGAATCATTCATTTTTATTTCATCCTTTTTCTTACTCTCCAAAATAGAGTGTATGAGTGCATGAGGAATGCTCCCCAATTGATGCAAACTCACTGACTGTCCCAGGAACTATTAAGGATTGCTGGAAGGTCCCTGCCAAAGAAATGCTTGGTATCACTTTTAGAGTGTAGACAACTGAGTTCCTGTGTTCAAGAGTGTTTCTTCACTAATGTAGGTGTAATTAATACCTTTGCAAGCTGATATAACCACAGTAGAACTGCTAATATTTTTGCTCTTCTTAGGTCTATTGTGAGGCTGTTCTAGAATTTTGCTTCTTAAGTGAATAAAAATCTGTCTCAAAATCTCCTTTATAAATTTATTCACATCTAGATTATATGCCTTAGTTCTTTCTAATAGTGTTATAAAATACTATATTAGACTATAATCTGTTTTATCAAATTCCTGATTTATTTGAAGTAAAGGAAAAACACCAAGATGACATATTTATAGTCAAGATGTTCTGAATTAAATATTTGACTAAGATTTCTGCCAGATTTTTCTTGTAAATCTGCTTAGCAATAGTGAAAATGTTGTTTTGTATCATAATGATCAAGCAGAGTGCATTATTGAACCCTGTGGGCTTTGTTTGGACCCTAAGGATATAATGAAGAATTATGAAGTTATGTGAATGGTTTAATAAGGAAATCTATTTAGCAAAGCTTCTCATGCAACAGTTTCACAATAAATTATCATAATATTTTCTTTTGAATGGCTTTGGAATCAAAATCATTGATCATGAGTGTATAGAGGATTTATAAGGATTTCAAAGTCATAGCCCTGAGTGACTGAGTGTTCATTGCTCATTAGAATATCCCAGTTAACATCAGTGGGAAGTTGGTGTGATTAAATGCCCCTTGGTATGTAGAATCTTGTCTGGTGCAACTTTGCCAGATATTTATTACAGTCAATTTAAAGTGGTGTGAAAAATGAACAGACCCTCAACCTGAAAATAAAAGTTTTACTAATACAGATTTACAATATTAATGTAAATTTAATACAAACTGATCATATTTTGGTGAAACATCTTATCCCCCCTGATATATTGCATTCAACTATCAGCCTCGATCAAAAACCCACTTTATGGTATGTTTTCTGGCTGTTACATCTTCTGTAATGTGACAAAAACCTGAATAGTACATATAACACATACATGCATATTCATTCACATCTATGGCCCTGTATTGGTGTCTGGGTTAAGAAATTAAGTGCACAAAACTGAAAATTAACCAGAATCTGTTCTGCTGTGAGTAGGAATCATGTCTCAAAAAGTATAACCATAATCCCCATAACCACAGCAACCAAATTTTTACACCGAAAGACAATTCCAATTTTCATTCCATCATTTAACACAAATTCTATAGACCAATAACAGTGACTTTTTGATATAACCAAAAATAAAAGCATATCTTCAATCTGTTGTTCTTGTCCAAAGGAAAAATCTTTCCATTTTACTCCAATATTATGTTTTTACTTCATTATACAGATGTAAAAAAACCACAGATAATAAAATATTAAATTGTCCAAAGGGCTGAAAATTACACTAACTACTGAGATCCTCATCCAACACCATTGGAACTCCAAAAGTCCTTACTAATTGCAGGAAAAGGGTGACAGCAAAACTGACTGGGTCAGTTACAGTGCAATATAAGGTCAAAAGAGTGGATACTCAGATTCTTTTTTCCCTACACAGCAATGGTTTGTGTTCCCATTATTCATATGGCTCTGGTTATTATTTCTGCTTGCTTTCCTGCTGTATCTCTCTCCTGCTGAGCTATATTAGAAAACTGAAGTTCCTGCTGAGCTCTCACAAGGCCATCATTCTCTGGTTTTCACCTCAAACAAACAAACAAAGAAAAGAATAAAAGTTCTCTAAATAGGGATGTGGAGGTTATGGTAGCTACAACTAGTTAACTTTTTTTATTTTTCCCTAAGGCCTGCTAAAGAACTGTGCATTTTAATTAATGGTAAAGGAGAAAAACATGTTATCTCCATTTACAAAGAGTTCTGGTGATTTTTTCTATGAAGAATTTTCATTTTTATCACAATGTAGCTTTTATAATTAAAAGGTATTATTTGATCAGGTGCAGTCATTAGTGGAGCTTAGCACAGTTCCTACGACTAATGCATGATATTTCACAGACAGACAAGTAGAATTTTTCTGAAATTTCCTGAGATGTTGGAAAAGCTATTGTAGCAACTGGAAGTGCTGAAATTTTTCTGTATGAAAATTACCCTTCTTTTTTACCATCCTTTAAAACTACAAACACAGCTATGTCAAGCATCTTAAAACACTGACCTTTTTGAGACCTTTCCTTTCTCAGTTGTTGGAGGATGGCAGGTGTTTCCAGGGGTCAGTTTGGTTTAGTGAGAAATGTGTCTGCAAAGGAGCTTCTCATTCTGGTGGAAAGTATCCAAACTGTGCCCATGGAACCTGGACTGCTGACCCTGCACCAGCCCTTAGCATTTTGACACTAAATAGGATTCATTTGATGAAATGTACTGTTCTGGACTGATCAGCCCATGATCTTTACAGTCTGCAAAGATCCAGTCAATTCACTCAGTGCAGTCCTGGGTGCAATTCATCTCCCAGGTAAATATCTGTCTGAAATAGCTCAGGTGAATCACATCCCTGAGACATCTATTTCTCTCCTTTGACTCTCTTAAGAGAGATTTAGGTCACTGGTTGTGATGTTAACATCTTTATCATGAGTGTTGAAAGGCCGGTGAGCCAAAATCCAGCCAATGTTCTCTGGATAAATGAACTCACTCTCTGTTCCTTTCTCGTGGTTAAAAGAAGTAGCTGGGATAAATTTTCACACACCTCACAGAGAACTGTAACTCTGATTGCTACAGAACTGCTGTTTATCCTGCTTCCAGAGAATAAAAACAATTCTTTCTACAGTGGGCAACACACAGCCATCCTGGGTAGCAACTCATGCTTGATCTTGCTTTGGAACTGTTCTGATTATTGGTGTATTTTATGGGTATGATGTTCAGGATTATAGATTTAATGAACTCAAGCAATTTACTGATATGATAAAGCCAATCAAGATGCATGTCCAGTGAGAAGCTTGCTTCCCACATGCACTTGACCTTCAGGAGAAAGTATGTGCTGTATAAGAACCAAAAGTTAGAAATCATTTGAGTGATCTGTAAATAACCTGATTTTCAAGGCTCCCGAGCACAAGATTCTTTGACAATATAAGGAAAAACTGCAGAAAACCAAATTAAGACTTTTTAAAATCTGTAAAATGTGTTTCCACAGTCACTGAAATGCCATAATCATAGAGCTGTTGGCTGACATGATTATAGAACATAGTCAGGATTGTTTGCCTAGTTTAATTATACAGTTCCCACATGAGTTCTTTTACATAAAAGCTTAATTCTTCACTTCACCTACTCCAATAATCCTCTCTAGATATCTCTTTTGAGAGATCTTTATCTTAACATTTTTCAGAGGTAAACTGTTTCACATTCTATACTGAATAATGTTTAATGCCTTTGAAGCATTTCCCATTCTAGAAAAATGGAAGGAATGGAGGATAATGTCTCTCCTGACCTGACTGAGAACCATGACCTACACATAGAGGATCAGAAAAGGGAACAAAAAGAAAGAAACCTTGGAAGAAATAAATTAAGTGTTGCCACCAACGTGGAAAATCATTGCATTAAGAAGGATTGTTTTTCACAGCCCTTTCTTGCAGTGATTCCAAGATATATTGTGTTTGGGTAGCAAAAAAAAGTTTGTGAAATATTCTTCAAGTAATTTGTGATTTTCTGGTTTCATCTTTTTCATCCATGCTCCATTTTACTTTGATTCACTACTATCTTTCTCCTACTTTTTGCTCATATCTTTGTCCCTGACACCTTTATTCTCAACCACTCTCTCATTGAGCTCCTACTCATTGCATTTCTACTCAGTGAACTCCAGAGCATCTTACAAATCCCTCAAGGCTTTTTTAACAGTGGCAATCTGACAGATCATTAAAAACAACAACAACACAGCAGGCACCATCAGAATTAAGGAAACATTTCAAAAAATAAATTGCAAGTGATGATATTTGAAGACTCTAAAATGAAAGTTAATTAGGCATATCAGAGACAGGGTTGTGTCTTGTAAGGGGAGGAGGCTTGTTTCCCTTTAAGTCATTTTGAGGGGTTTGGAACCCAAAACAGAGGCTGGTTTTTGTCTCCTACCTCCTCCCTTTGTGTAGTGAGATCAGTAGATGTGATTTACTGTGTGCCTTCAGGGGCAGAAACAGTCACTATGGTAGGATGGTCTGATCCAGATTATTTGGTTTAGTTTTAACATGACCAAATGAAATTCTTTCCTTGCTTCAACTAGATTTCCCTCAGATTTCTTTGCCATATGTACTTGACTGTCTTTTGAACTGAAATTAAGGTTCAACTATCTGTTTTGTACGAAAAAAAAAAGTCATAA
This sequence comes from Erithacus rubecula, assembly GCF_903797595.1. Lineage (NCBI taxonomy): Eukaryota > Metazoa > Chordata > Aves > Passeriformes > Muscicapidae > Erithacus > Erithacus rubecula. The sequence goes on along the minus strand of NC_136689.1, from coordinate 11,215,003 downwards.
AACACATAATTGCTATAATGAAGTCACATTGCTCCTCTTTGGGATTTACATCAACAATTTTGTCTAATTTGTTTAGGCATATAGTGCTGAAATGACAGTGTATACCTCAAGAGAAATAACTTGAGATAAAATGATCTTAATGTGTAAGAGATGAAAAGAATGGAAGGATAGTTAATTATCTATACACTCACAGTCTGGGGCTTTGTACTCTTTGAAGGGAGGACTCAGTTTCACCTGACAGCATCATGCCTCAACAGTGTATGTTGATCTTCTTTTCAACATCTTTCATTCAGTAATCTCAAAAATCATTGCAAATATTAAAATGTAATCTTAAAGCATCCTCATGATGGATATTAGGAATAGTCACATATTATAACTGATATTAGAGGCAGTCATTCAGAAATATACAGTGAACAAGTTCTCCACTGGCCCTCTGTTAGGGTGCCATATTTTCAGTGCAAAGAACAAACCAAACAGGAATAATTGGTTGGATTTATTAAAAATCAAAAATGGGTCTTTGAGGATCTTGCTATTGCTGAAACTTGTAATAGAATACCATTTCTAGGAGGAAAAAATAAAGTTTTTGGGAATTTTTTGTATTTCAAGATTTATCTTTATTCAGCTCAAACATGTTTTCTTCTGCCTCTCTCCTCTTTCCTAATTCCCAGGGCCAAAAATCCAGAGACTGAAGGAGATGCCACTGTGAAATAAGTGAAATAAAAAGAGAATTGCTAACAGTAGAGAATAAAAGAGAAAGATGCCTCAATAGCAGTACCTTGGCTACTCCTAGGACATTTCAATGACACAAATACAAAACTTGTTTTTTTTCCATACTGGCAAAACAAAAAACTGAACAAGGTAAAAATCACTGTTACTTATTGATTTCTCTCTTAAAATTCACCTAATTTATTCACTGGAAATGACAGCACTGCTCTACACATCACTTTGTTTTTCCAGTTGTTGCTGAAGCTGGCCATTCCTTTTCTTCCTTCAAACATCCAAGAAGCAAACCATCTTGCATTTGATGGATTACTTGCTCACAGCATCAAAGAAGGAATAATTGGAGTGTTATTTTGAGATTAAAATAAAGATATTGAATGAGACCTTGTAAAGATAAAGATTGGATGGTACTCCTGATTGATCTCTGGGACTGCAAGATACAGTTGTTCATAACATCTCTCCAGCAAGACTGGGTTTGTACCCTTCTGGTAAAAATAGGAGAGGTAATTAAGGTTGTCCAGACATGCAGCTCAGTCTTCACCCTTGAGTGTTTTCAAGGTCCAGAACAATCAGGTCTGCTCTCCTGTCAGACCCTGCCTTGAGCAGTGGGTCATAGAGACCCCCTGAGGTCCCTCCACAGCTGGGCTGTCCACTCACCCAAGGAGCATTTCCAGGAGTGCTGGGTTTGGAGCTGCTCTAATCATATTTAGCAGATTCCAGGGCAGCCTGTGGCATCACAGAGCCATGGGGAACACAGGCTGGGACAGTGCCAAAGTGCAAAAAACAAACACTGACATTCCACAAACTGAATATGGGAAATAAAGGAGGAGAGGAGCTAATGGAGCAGAGAAGCACATTAGCAATCCCCTTGCCAACACAGCCCTCCAGTGCTTCCTCTGAAGGGCAAAGGGGTTAGGCCATAACACTGCTTTTTTACAAAAACTGGAAGCCAAAGTTGGGTACTTTTCAGACTCCAGCAATAAAATGAATTCTTCCTCTTTTGTAAGAACACGTGAGAAATATTCAGCTTCCAAAAACACTTGGTCATACAAGGACAAGCTCGGAGTAAATGAAGACAGATTTGGACTCATTTTGTGAGTGAGAAAGAATTGCAGACATGGTGCTTCAGCAACAATACTTCTATCCCTTCTCAAAAAGATAAACCCAGATTCCTCACACATTTTTCATATTTGCATAAAATAAGTTGATTTTTTGTTGCATAGGACGTTTTTCTTTTTCATCTTTGGTTAGAAATATGGGCTGTGCTGGTGGAATCCCAGCACAGCAGGAATCCCCAGGTCTCTGTGGTTGGTAGGCAGGGAATCCACAGGGAAACCTCCTACCAGCAGCTGTCCAGGTGCTACCCTGCCATGCTCTGGAACACCAGCAGTCACCTACAGGCAGCACACAGTGGGTCAGAGCCCAAGTTTGCATCACCAGAGTAAATCCAACATAGCTACTCAGAAGCAAGACTGAATATAAAGCATGAGCCACAAAACCAGTAAGAGTAGGATTTCCTTTCCTGGTATTAAAAGTCTTCATGCAGCTCATTTTATGTGTACATCTCAAAAGGTTTAAGTGGGATGAAAGCTGTGCAGTGAAGAGCTGTCTCTTTTGGCTTTATCAGATGAGTCATTAAGTCATTTTTATGAGAAAGGGGAGAACTGAGGCAGATAGCAGTAAACACAGCATGTTAATGGCTTAACTGGCTGACTACAAACAATTAGAAAAGAGTTTATAACTGCATATAAGCTATCTGCATCTGCATATCATTTCATCCATTTGCTTATATGGAATGCCTTTAGCATCTAATGTTTGGGGGGTTTTGTCATTAAAAACAAGTTCTTAGGCAGGCACTGTGATTTTCTTTGTAGTGAATGCTGTTAAAAAACCCTCTTGCCATCAGTGGCTAAATCCTTGCATTTAATTTTCCTATATGGATTTATGATAAATAACCTAATTTTTGACTGTATAGTTATTATATCTAATTGTTACATCATTTAACTATAATAACCAACACTGAGAATGTAAGTAATAAATAGCCAACAGTTTACTCAGTGCATTTTCCTTATCATAGCATTTGTGAATTATTGATGACATTTTCATTGATATATTAACCTTTTAGAAATTAGTCATGAAAGGAATGCTGCAATTATTTCATGATCTACAGTTTGAGGAGTAAAGCTGAAGCCTTTGCAACTACCAGTTTCTTTTTTTTCTGATACAGTATTTAGAATTTTTCAGGCAGGAAATATACACTGTAATTGGAAAAATGCTCTATATCAAAAAGCAAAGTCCAAATTCTTTATGCAAAAATCAGTCCTTTGTCTTACAAAGAAAATATTTATTTTTCACCTTTTGATAATAACTTTTTTGGGTTTTTTCTACATCCTCTGCAGAAAAATAAATTCTGACCAGCTATGATCATAGTGGTAAACACGTAGGTTTTGCTCAGGTACACTTCATCAGCCATGTGAAAACACACTCTACAGCCTCAAGGAACTTAAGGGAAGTTAAGGAAAGGGAAAACTTCATTTTATTTCTTTCAGATTGTCTTCTAAGATAGAATTTTTATACTATTAGTCTAACAAATTCCTGTTACAAGATGCTCCAATCAATATATGATTTTTTTAAAGCAGGTGCAAAGCTACTTCAACAAATTAACTTATTCATTGGGAAAAGAGAGGCAATGCTGTCCAAAAATGTTTGTCTAATATCAGAAGGGAAACTCCAGCAAAGTGGAGTGAAAGCCACTTTATTTTATGAAGTCTGTAAAACCAGAAGTACCATAATGGAACTCCTCTGTTAGCTTAGGTACTTCTGAGTAAAACTACATTTGAGTTAATGTTAGGAATAACACAAAGAAGAGAGAAACATTTTTGATGGAAACATCCATTTCCTTTCTGTCTCCTTCTTGTGCTTGTGAATATGTGAGTTACCTTGTAGGTTTAATAATTGCAACCCAATAATTAAAGAAAACAAGGAAAGTATTCTTGTATTTGTACGAGGAAGGAAATTCAATTTACAGCACAGATGAATAATCATGGCTGCCATGCTACAACAGTTTGTTGACTAAAATAAGCGTATAAAAAAGTGACTCTGCTATCAATGATCACTGATCCATTCTACAAGCAAAAATCAGCTGCTAAGCCTAATAATCTCCTGTGGCATTGTGCAGTAAAAAAATGAAAGCAACAACCACACTGCTGAGTCAATATTTACGACTCAGTGGGACTTAGTTCCACCAGGAGCAGAATTGTCTGGTGTGACAGTGGTTTGGAGCCTCTGCTGGGGTGCCCCAGCCCCCCAGTGCTGCAGGGAAGCAGCACTGGCCCCACAGGTGTCCCACAGGTGCCCTGCAGGGAGGGACAAGGTGCCCATTGTCTGGCAGAGCTTGTGTGTCACCATTCAGGGCTGTGAATGGTGTCCATGGGAAATAGCTTTGTTTCAGGGAACAGAATAGCTCGTGCTTCTTCTGTTGTGTTTGCAAAGCAGAAATATTTCCCAGCTGATGTAATGAAGTGCATTTGAATGAGCTCCCCTGGCAAATGTTTTAACTCTTTCCAAAGCTGTTATTAATTTGATGCCTTGTGTTGTAGCATGAGCACCATCTTCAAAGTTCCACAGCAGTGTTTTAGCTTTTCTTTGAAACTGCATCTACTAATATGTTGTATGAATTTATGGAATAACCAAAGTGCAGTCACCAGAACAACTGTGTGGAATGCTGTCACTCTCTGCATGAGCAACACAGCTTGTACAAGCAACTCAGAATTCCACTGATCTGCTTGTGCATGAAGGCAGGCAGGAGCTGGGAGAACTGGTGTATTTCTGCTAACAGACTGAAGGAAGAGCAAGGTCTGGGATTTTTTGGTGGAAGAAGAAAACCCAGATTCTGCCAGAAATATGTCTATAAACCATGCTCAACACCACATTATGAACCTGCAACTTCAAAATAATGACTACTGGTGTTCTTAAGACTTTGAAGGACAAGGGCCTGGAATTTTGCAATATGAACATGGTTATTGAGAAAGCAGGGAAGAGATGTATGAAGAGAGTGCTGAAAGGAGCTTAGACATAGCACTAGAAACAAGTCCATGGTCTCCAATTCTTGTGAATCTGTACCTTTCCATGCAAGCCTGAATTTAACCACCTCACAGTTGAGGAACTGGGATGTAGTTAGGGTTGGTATTTTTCTGCTGACATAATAAGTGAAAGGACAGGGCATGACCCAAAGAACAGGCAGGGGCTTGCAGACAGCTGCCTCTGTTGGTCACACTGACTCCAGACTGGGGGTAACAGGAATTGTGGCTTTGGGGATTTGCCGTGTCTTTCAAACACATGTTTTAAGCACAGGAGCACAAGGACTGTCTGCCTGTATGCTCACTGCTACAACTGCATGTCCAAGCCTTGCTTGAATCCAATCTCTCTATACTGCAGGTAAAAGCCTAAATGTTAAACACTCAATTGTCCCATCTGCATTCTCTCCCTTGAAAAATGTCATTGACATTCTGAGAAGTGTCCTTTATTCACTTTCAAGGTAGAAATAGGAAATGAATGCAAATATTTTGATCCCTTTGACATGCTGCCTGTGCTGGTGTCTCCTGCAGAGAGGGTGAAGATGTGTAGTGCTCTTTGCTCTGCCTATGAGAAATGGAGTAGCAAAGTCTTTTTCTTGTCTGGATTTTGCACTGATTCATATACAGAGCTAGCATCAGGCTCCTTCTAGCAGCCACACTGTGCCAGGACACTGGCCTGAGTGCTGGCGCAATATCCCCTGAAAATCCAGATTAAAAATCAAAATATATGGAAGTTTAAATTTCTTTTCTTTAGTATTTGAACCATTTTGATATTTCCTAAGTTTGCTGTCCTTTGAAACACAGCCTGAGACACTAGTCTTCTGCACTAATCTTAGTGAAGGTACCAACCTCAAACATGAACAAATAGCAAAACACCAAGTTTAAATAAAGCCACACCTGCACTTGTGGGTTTCTTTTTTAGGACTTTTGACAGTGAATATAATTCCTTTTTATCTGAGTACATTCTCATTTCTGCTTTTGACTATGAGCTACGAGTATCCATTGTTACCTTGGAAAACTTAAGTCAGCTTAGTAATTTTCTTATTGGGAAGCTTATTGGGAAGTTGTCAACAAACAGTGAAATTTAAAAATGTCTGTTTCGTGGACAAAGACATAACTGCTGTGAAGAAATAATCTTGCAATTTTCCACAGTATAAAGGTACTACAATAAGAAAAATGGTTTAGTGAGAATGGAGATCATCACTCCCTTTGTAAGCAGTCACAATCCCTCCCAAATATGACACATGATTTATGAGGAGAAAAAAAAATAATAATTGGAAAAAATTTAAATCAGTTATCAAATAAAAACTTTTCAGGAAATTTCTGCTGGAATTCCTTAAGGCAAACCTGAAATAATTACAGCATCGCAGAATATGCTGAGTTGGGATTTCTTTAATTTTTTTTTTAAATTATATTTGATAATTCCAGCTCATGCCTTTTCAGTCTGTAGACCAGAGACAATGCACATAAAACTCATGCACAGAAACTGAACATCAGCACCAGCAGGTTTGCTCTGGGGACCCATTCCTGTCTGACTGCACTACTTGCTAATTATAGACAGGTTTTAGTTCCACTGCAGTCTGTGAGCTCTGACAGCTCAGCAGTGTGATCCAAAGCATGCTAAGAGGGAATAGCAGGAAGGTTTATTTCAAAATCTCACTCCTGATCCAAGCATAAACATGAAGACAAACACTTCCCTGGGGAGCCTGTTCCAGTGCCCAACCACCCTCTGGGGGAAGAGCCTTGTTCCAATATCCAGCCTGAACCTCCCCTGACACAGCTTCAGGCCATTCCCTCGGGTCCTGTCACTGTCATCCCAGAGCAGAGATCAGAGCCTGTCCCTCCTCTCCCCTCTCAGGAATCTGTACCTGCACTGAGGTCTGCCCTCAGACCCCTCTCCTCCAGCCTAAACAGACCAAGAGACCTCATCTCATCTTTGCTGCTTTCCCTTGGATGCTCTCTCATAGTTTAATACCTTTTTTATATTGCTGGGCACAAACTGCACACAGGACTCAAGGTGAGGCCACACCAGTGCAGGGCAGAGCAGAGCACGATGATCACACAACAAATGAGTCCTTGGATGACCTTAAAAAGAATCTTGAATTTTGTTCCAAGTCAGATTTGGAAGGCTTTGAGTATTATCTTGTTTCTGTAAAGTTAAAGGAGGCATCTGAGGGTCAGTCAAAATGTTTTGTTGATTATTTTGTAGAAAATATTTTCTTTCACCTAAAACTTCTAGACAGCAGTGGTTTAGAAATAATTTAGATTTCAAAAGGGATGTTCAATAATTAGGTTTCTGATTCTAAAGATACACAGGAGATGTAAAAAAAAAACTCTGTGAAGGAATTTAAAGTAGATTCAGAGAACAAATGTGGAGCTAGAGAGGAAGGGTACATAATTTTACACAGCATAGCCCATGGGCCCTCAGGGAAGAAACTGGACACTCACCAAAGAGCAAGGAAGCAGCAAATCACTCACAGCTGAGCAAGACTTAAAACATCTTAAAATATTTTCCTTAACTATTGTTTGTGATCATTTTTAGACTACTATAATTCCTTGGAGCATACAAGAGGAGGAAAATAGCTAAAGGAGTGTGTTTCTGGGATGTGTTGCAACTCTTATGACATTAAAATGTGGTGCTATGAGCCCCTAATTTATGTGAATCAGAGACAGAAAAGATTCATTTGTGGAGGAAATGGACAGGAGAGAAACTTTTGGGATCCTGAATATCCTCTGAATAACCCCTCTGCTCTGTTTCATCTCTTTAAACCATCTCTGCAAAGAGTGGCAGTGTTTCATGGCTGTGGTTTGGGCACAATTTTAATCTCATGCTTTCTTTTTTTTTTTTTTTTCCATAGAAGAATCATCTGTCTGTCTCTGATCACAGAGAGGGCAAAAAATGAGCACACATTTTAACTTATTTGGCTGAATTGTTCTGGCAGCACTTTGCTCTGATCTGTTAGTAAGTAAATAGAACATGTTTTACAAGTCTAAAGGAAAGAACTTATCACCAAAATTACCAAGTATGCACCACATCTCTTTCTGGGGGACCTCTGCACTAACCACAGAGGTCCCTATGACCTTCCTATGGCCAAGCTCAGCTATATCTATTTTAAAAGTACAAATATATACATGCACACTGCTTACGATTTAGACCATGTGGTTACTGTTTCTTTGGTGTCACGATTTTCTATTTTCCTACAATTTCTTAGTATCATAGTAACAACTACTTGTTAAAAAGGAAAATTCTGAAACTGAGAGATGTTCTTTTCTAATGATATTTGATGCAGTAACTGTCTGGGCACACTGAGTTAAGTGAGACCTTTCTTGTTTTCCTAGTTTAACATGACTGAGTAGCTGCCATTAATTGTTCTGTGTTAGTAATTTTTGTTTCATTGATTAGGTGACTCAGTGGTATCCAATCACTTAATGACATCTTTAGAAATAGGCCAGCAGGCTGCAATACTAATTAATATGAAATATTATCCAATGAGCAGTAATGCAAGCTAGTACTTTGTTGAAATACAATTGCATGCCCACAGCTATTGGATGGGGCATAAATGATGATTATTTTTGCTATTAATATACAGAGCAGCTCATTCATTTCTGTTGAATCTGTTCTTTTTTTTTTTTTTTTTTTTTCCCTTTTTTTTTTTTTTTTTTTTTTTTTCCTTGGCATAGTGGCTTTCTCTGTATGTGAAACAAAGCTCAAGCTTCAGTGCTGGAAAACATTGTTATACAACTCTGGGATCCTAAACTCAAAATTAGGCTTTGGTGTTAGCACAGAGCATAGTGAGGCAGCAGCCATGCCACTAATTAAAGGAATATTGATTTGTTTGGCCTAATCTAATCATAGTCTTTATAATAAATCAGAATGTGTTTTGCAATTAGGAAATCTATACTAAATAACAAATGCACTGTTATCTTTGTAAGCTTACTAACTGTGTTTTAATACAGAGTTGCTCTTCACAGAGCTGCATTTTATGGCTTTTCATTTGGGCCTCATTCAGGACTTTAGTGGCCTACATTACCCTGGAAGATTCACTTAGAAGGTATGCACCAAATAACCTATCAACATGGTTGTTACCTCAGGATATTTAAAAAGTCTTTTTTTTTTAATTTACATTTTCATTCAATTTCACTCTGCTGCAAGCACAGCATTAAAAACTAGCTACTAGAAACAAGAATCTACTTGGATATCTATCTTATCTCAAATTCATAGTTCACACATGTGAAACTTTTTTTTATTAACAGTTAAAAAGTGCCCTGTCTTGTATTACCTCTTCATACCTGTCCCCTTCTAACCCTCAGGAAACAAAATCAGTGCCATTGTGAGATTGAACATGAAGCTGCATCTCTGTTTCTGATGTCTGAGCAGTAAAACTGAAGGCATTGAACCAGAAAACTATTTGGTCTCCAGGAATTGCACTATTTCCAAAATGTCTGTTTACATGGGATAATTGTTTATGTAGAAACATGATCCATGTGTGTTTTTCATGTAGAACATCTGTATGACTAAACTGCATAATTCAGAGGCAAGAAGGTAATGACTTAATAAGAGCTGTTAACACAAATAAGGAGATTAAAAGCCAATTTCAGAGCAATTAATTAAATCGGGATTTCTATTATGGAGTAAAAAATTAATTGTGACATTGTAAAAAGAATACCTGAAATTAACCTTAGGAAAGGCACTATAATCTAATTTGAATTTGTAATTCCCTTTAAAAAATATAGAAGAAATACTGGATGGTTGTGGTTAAGCTTTTAGTCACACAGGTTCAATATATCTGAAGGCAGAACTCACCATTAAGGGAGAGTAATTCCCATTTTCACTTTGTTACTCCTGCACTAGAGTAAAAATGGCCTGATCATGGGTGTAAAAACAATTTGCCAGAACAAAGTGTAAATTAGGACCAGGATGAAAGTTTCAGTAAGGTTATTGTGTTCAAATTCTGAGATGCTGTACATCAGCAAGTGAAGACAAAGGTAAAACTGAAACAGCCTTTATGCACTTAGTAACACCATCATTCCATTCCACTGTGTTTTAGTTCTATAACTCAGATTTATCAAGAGTAGTCAGAGTCCCTTAACAGAGGATAATATCACCATTATAACATATGGTAAGACTGAAATTGTGCTCATTCTTTATTTCTAAATATTTTGCTCTGGTCTTACCTCTAGCATTATGGTAATACTGGGGGTTTGTTGATTTAGTTACATACTCAGGAGTGTGCTCTCCCTTTGAATGGTGCACATAACTTCCATTAATGGTACTGGCACTTGTGTGTGCATGTTGAGATGGGAATGCTCCCCTCTAGAAATTACACATGAAAATCCCTAAGGGAATAATATTTTCCACAACTGCACCATTACCCTATCAGAGACTAAATAGTTAGCATGCACAGTAATTAAGTAAGTACAACAGGCAAATTCAAATTTCAGGAGTCTGGGGTTTATTGTTACAGATGTTCTTCAGAGCAAAGTCAGCAGTTCCTTGGGTCATAAATGTTTAATTTTTAATCTATTTCTTATCAGTTTTGTGTAATGCAAGCTCCTTGTAAATTGAAAGAATTTTTACAAGAGGGATTTTTAATGTCTTGGAAATTTAAAGTAATAGTGGTTGTTTAGCATTTTTCTTTTAAAAACATCCTGCCCAATAGAAAAGTAGTGTTATGTTTAAAAAATTAATTCATTAGCTTGTGACTAGTGCTCTGAATTTAACAGTGAAAAATTAGTAGATGGGTTTTTTAAAGGAATCTAAGGGCTTGATTCCATTCAGTCCACTATGTGACCTTAAAAAGCTGTCCCACTTGGAAATGACCCCCAGCTCCCCAGTCTCCCTGTGAGAATCAATGCTTTGGAAACGTCCTCCTATAGGGCCCTGAGGGCAGACACCACCCTGAAGGCTCAGATCTGCTGAGCAGGCACATCAGATGCACACTTCCTATTTATGTTGCTGTTTGCAGATGGCAGTCTGTTTGCACAGATTGAATATTCTCCTGTGAAAACCACACAAGTTCCTTCGCCAGCGCATTGTTGGACTCACTTTGGGTTACATCATTTATTTGCTCTGAAGGTATCTATTTAGTAGACTCAGGAACTCAAAACAATAGCAGTTTCAGGTGATATTTATCTTTTGTGACTCAAACAGCTGTCTTCTCTATTTGCATGATGATATAGTTTGTTAGTTAACAGGAGCTGATAAAAGGTAAACTGCTTTTTGAAAGACTGAAATATAATAACATAATGATTGTGGGGAAAAACTCCTGGTGATTTAAACATATTTACATTTTATCTTCTGCCATCTGCTCCAAGCCAGAAATATGCTCATCCACATCGTGTTGTGTGCTCCAGTCACTCAACCCACCAGACAGGAAATTACTGTCTTCAGCTTCACAGAGTCAAATATTCCTGTGGCCATTGCCTGACCCAGTACAGCTCTCTTTACCCTGTGCTCAAGAAATAATAAAAAAATTGAAAAAAAATCTTAATTTTTAATCGACAGAGAGAGATAATCTATTATATTTTGTGTAATGCAGATGGCCTTTGGTCAACAGTATGACACAAATTACAACCTACAATTAAGTAATTATTCCTTGTTGGTCTAGATGGAATTCTGGGGAGGAAGAGCACAAGTATTTACTTATTGCTGCAAGGTGCTATAGAGAACAATCATGATGATAGAGTGCTAAGAAACCAGTTAAATATTTCAGAAATGCCTGGGTAGATCACTTTGCTTTCCACAGGATTTAGATATAAATCTAAATATAGATTCTGGGTCCAAAATGGATGTTTTCCTGTGCCTTTATGTACCCAAATACCTGCACTTGTCAGTCCATTTATCCAGCAGCTTTCAAAATTAATTTGGCACTTTTGAAATTCATGTCAAACTGCAGGTCCAGATCCAGAAATACTATCTTGGCCTTGACTAGTGAAACCTGTTCTTTAGGTTCATCCCTTTGTAATGAAATTTGAAGGCAGCTGGGCTGGGTTAGAGCACAGCAAAGCTGAGACCAGGGAAGTCCCCACATCTGGACAGGGGAGAGGATGGGGCGTGTTGACCTTGTCTGGTGTTTGGGTCCCCAAAGTGAGTGCAACACCCCTGGAGGTGCTGCAGGCAGGGAGGGGAGGCACATGTGCTGGGACAGCTGAATGGGAGGGAGAGGGAGGCAGGAGCAGTAGCTCTGCCTGCTCTGCTCCTGCAGCTTTGAGCATTGAGGCTGTAAGATGAGGTGCTGGAGGCTTTGCCTTTCCCCAGTCCATGCTGTGACTTCCACATTATGAAAAGGACAATGCAGCCAAGCAGAGTGAGCAGAAGTGTGCCCTGCTCCTGTGTGAAATGGATTCCAGCTTCAGTGCCCCACCTATTGCTTTCAATCAAATATATTGTTGGAAACTGAGCTATAATAACATTTTAATGTTCTCCAGTTATTAAAGTTAAACAGAGGGGAATAATTCTCCTTGGTAATCCAAAGCATTCAAGAACGAGAACCACAGTATCAGAAGATTGGCAGAAAAATTAAAATATTTATGTGTAATAAGTTGTGGAGGTTTTTGTATTCTGGTCCTTACCTAGCTTCAGATTCTTTCAAGTGTCATTAACACTGGAAACTGAGGGAAGGGAAGGGAAGGGAAGGGAAGGGAAGGGAAGGGAAGGGAAGGGAAGGGAAGGGAAGGGAAGGTAAGGGAAGGGAAGGGAAGGGAAGGGAAGGGAAGGGAAGGGAAGGGAAGGGAAGGAAGGGAAGGGAAGGGAAGGAAGGGCAGGGAAGGGAATGGAAGGAAGGGAAGGGAAAGGGAAGGGAAGGGAAGGAAGGGAGGGAAGGGAAGGGATGGAAGGGAAGGGAAGGGAAGGGAAGGAAGGGAAGGGAGGGAAGGGAAGGGAAGGGAAGGGAAGGGAAGGGAAGGCAGGGAAGGGAAGGGAAGGGAAGGGAAGAAGTCAATATGCAAAGCTTAATTTATTACACTTTGTGGCAAAGCCATAAGAGATAGCAGAGCCTCACCCATCGTTCCTTTGGAAGAGGATAAATCTCCACACCATTTACATCAGCATGTGCAGTTGGGGCCAGCTGATTTGCTGGCAAGGGTATCTTTGTCTTGTTGCTGTGCCTGATGTTAGAAGTTTTGAAATATAGCAATGTTTTCCTTCATTTTTCCCCTTTGTGGAAAATATTTTGATTCTTTTTTTCCAAAATTCCCCAGACTAACAAAGGTAGGTAAACCTGCCAATATTTAGCTGTTAGGATTTAAAAAAAAAAAACAAATTCTCTTGAATCTAGAAAAAGTACTTTACTATTTTTTGAGGATAAAGGACCAACAAAAGAAATGTCATTCAGACAGATTACAAGGCAGAATCCATTACTACACAGAATACAGGAAGCATAAAACACAAAATGACACATCTCAGCACACGTTTTTCCCTCTCTAAGTCTTGGATATCTACTGCCTCTAAATAGCAAATTTAAGTATTTGTGGTTGTTGTTATGGAATATTTCCAATGAAATTTCAGTCATTTTTTTCTCTAGGAGATTGCAAACTCCTCCCCCCATAAATGTGCACATGTGCACATATAGAATGGCTAATTCTACTTCAGTTTTATGTGCTTTTTATTCTGCCACTCAGAAGGGAACTGCTTCCTTCCATTCCACTTCTACCCCCACATTTTTATTCAAACATTTTTCTAAATTCTCCTTCACATTCATTCCACTTGTTTTCTGCATCCCATTTAAGCTCTGTAACAAATTTAATCTCCTCACGCTATCAATATCCCCTGTAGTTTAATTCCTGTCTGCACTTTAGTGAAGCAGCCAAACCAACCTTCATCCAGCTCTGGCTGCAGCTACCAGATGTGCAGTCTTTGCTCTCAGATCAGATTTGCTCTTTCTTGGTTGATGGCAGAATCTGTCCTAAAATACATTTGAACCATATTTGAATCACTAAATCCTCTAGTATAAAATTTCTTAATTAACTGAAAAGGCTTTTCCCCCCTCTTTTTTTTCTCAGACAAAGGCTCAAATACAGATAATAGATCTCCTACTAACACCTGAATGTCTTTTATGCTATTGAAGGTACACAGCTGGACTCAGACCAATTCTTTGACTGATGGCAGTGGAAATATTGACTTTGGTAGTGAAAGATGAAAATACAATATACAATAACACAATACATCCTCTACTTTTAGAAGTGATTTTCAAGGCTAGATATTTAGTAACTGCTCTAAGAGATGTTTGTAGATCAATTTTTTTTGTTCTGTGTCCTTTGGGAAATGACCTTGCTGCTAAGAAAGAAGAAGGCAGCATATGTGCTCCTTTAGACATGTTGAAATAAAAGGAATATCCTCACACATAATGGTTTTTCTTCATGGATATTTCTGTAGAGCACAACAGCTCGTGTCTGTGAATGACACATTTATTATCCATGTGGATCACATCCTGCATCCACTGAAACAAACACAAGTTTTCACTTCAGCAAAAGTTTTATCTGATCAGCTTAGGGCCAGGTTGTAAATGATAACCAAGTACATGAAAATTAATGCTGTGTGAGTGAGGAATCTTGAACCTTCAAATCCCTCTTGCCTAGAAAATTTCTCAATGACTTCTCTAGGAATTCAATTCCATGCCTGCAAAAATGCCAAAGAGAAAAATACTATTGTGTGAATACAGCCTGCTTTTCTTTCACAAAAATGTTGATTTTTTTAAATGACAGTTTTCACAATTGAACAGTATTTGCTATCCAACTAAGCAATTCTTATCCTGGAGAATCTTCACTAAGGGTTACTAACCAAAATAACATCTTGTTTTTTGTATTAGGCTTTGGTAGTACTTCAGATTAAATATTACTCTTTTAACCCCTCTTGGGGTTCCAGATTCATATATAACTTTTCAGGCATATTTTTCTTGCCAGCTTTTAATATTTCTTCCTTCAAAATATATTTAAATTTTTTCTACATATCTTTACCAGACTTCTGTATCACCATGATATTTGAAGAATACAATTTTAAATAGTACTGAAATACAAGTAGGCAATAGACTGATAGAACAGCTTGTTAACCCAAGACTAGTGAAAAAGACCTTGGTCTGAATAATGTATGACTTACAGCTAAGAAGTTTGAAGGTCTAAAATGTATCTTGGACCTAATTTCTTCAACAGTTTTCTACAAGATACAGTTCTACTATCTTATAGAACAGTAATGAATTTTGTGCACATCTGCAGTCAAAAATCTCCATAGATGTTGGCAAAATTGGGGGAAAAAGTCATCACACACGTTCTTTCTTATAGGAACTGCATTTTTTTGTTTCCTACAAAGAAATCAGAGAGAAGTGGGTGGTGTGTGAGTTAAGGAGCAAGGAATTCAACAGAGCCCTGCATGACCTGGAGCAAGGAGAGTCTGCATAGAAGCCTGCTGGTCCCATGTGCCTCCTGCCCCATTCACTGCCTTTGTTTGAGTCCTGGTTCTGTGGCAGAGGGAACAAACTCTGTTGGAGGTTGGTATCTTCACCTCAGCTGGCCCAAAGCTCAAGCTGCACTCCTTGGAAAGAGACTGATGCCTCCCAAGGCAGCTCCTGCCTCAAGGTGAGATGAACTGCTGAAATGGAATGGAACACCTGAAATTCTGACAGGCTTCAGACACAGCTCAGTACTCAGTGTGTTAAAATGTGCTCACTGTGGGACTGTGGCAGCTGTCCAACATGAGTAGCTCATTACTTCTGTCACCTCTGTCTTGCAGGGCTGTTTTCTAACGGGATGAGGTTTAGAAACAGGATGACTGAGGATGAAATCATGGCATGTTCCATCCTCTTCAGAATTAGCTCAAAAGAGAAGCAAATAGTTTGGGGAAAGCAAGGGATTAGGAAATAGAGCATGAAGGCACAGGTTGCTTGACACTGTAAAATCAAGACTCTTCACTCAGAATGTGACCCATTAAGCTAACCCTAGGTATCAATATTTCACCAGACTTTTTGGGATCTCTCTTACCATGGTTGGGGATTAGAAAGAATTTTAGGGCATGATTCATCTGTAAATATGGGCATCTCTCTACAGCTCTGTTCTGAACAACTACCTGAAAGGAGGTTGTGTGAGGTGGGGGTCAGTATCCTCTCCAGGGTAACTAACAATAGGAATAAGGGCCTCAAGTTTTGCCAAGGCTGGATACAAGAAAAAGTTTCTTCACTGAGAGAGCAATTTAGCAGTGGAACCATCTCACAAAAATAATGATGGAATCACCAACCCTGGAAACATTCAAAAAATGAATAAATGTAGCACTTTGCTATATGGCTGAGTGGGTGTGGTGGTACTCTGTCAATTGTTGGACTTCATGATCTTACAAAAATTTTCCTGCCTCAATAATCTTTTCTTCTTAGTCACAAAGAAGGAAGTTAATGTGACTATGGATGTTTCCTCTGTGGAAGTCTAGGTCTGGTCAGATAAAACCCCTCCAGAACACAATAAATATCTGCACTTCATGGAAACAGAATATGAAACTTTTCTTGTGTGAAAAGGATATTTGCATTTCTATAATAAACTTGAATGTAACAGCTTTATTTCATATAAGCAAATGAAAGCCTCACTTAAGGAAAACAGACGTATTGTCAAAAGCAAGAAAATTATTTCTTTTGTCATATAAAAAAATCTCTATTCTCTAGTCTAAGGTTATTATCATAAAAAAATCAGAAAACATTCATTCTGTGCTTGATCTATATTTTTTCAGGGGCATATTCTGATGATTTTCAGATGTCAGTGGGGTTTCAAATACTTTCAGAATTAAGTACCAAATCTCTCACACCATTCAGGTTCTGTACCTTTACTCCTTTAGCTGATTTTAGAAGGTTTGCAGATAGACTTTCAATGGACAGCAAGTCAGAGATGTTGAGCACTGTGGTGATTAGAAGGAGTGGGAGCAGCTCTCAGGGCATTGAACAATACAGACAGAACATTATGTGCCTAATAGCAATATGCTAAAGCTTTTTCAAAAGCAGATATCTTTACATCTCTTTCATTTTCCCTTCCCTTTTACTTCCTTAAATATATTAGATATTAGGTCTTTCTGACTGCTGTGAGTCTATGGCTTCTTCTCACTGCACAGAACTACCTAACTAATGAACAAATTAATTTCAAGTACATTTTTATCTTCACCTCATCTTTTTTCACAATATTTATATTTTTTAAATGTTTGTGCTTAAAACACAACTATACTAAAGAAGTGCAAGTAGAAAAAAAATATCTTCAAAATGCAGTTTTATTATGAATTTTTTTTTCTTTACATAGATACATTTTCTGCTCAGTTTGATTTTATTTCTTTACATTGACTTATAGTTAAATACTGTGTACTAATAAACAGGGAGTTGATCATGCTTTTACTTCATGTAACCCCTTAGTCATAATTAATATTATTGAATTTCAACAAGATAGATTTGTCATAGAAGTAAAATAGGAGCAGAAAAGAGAGAGAAAGGAGGAGGAATTCCAGTAATTCAAATTACTTTTTGGAACCAATTTTGCAGTGATAATATGTAATGGGTAGTAAACTATAACTACTGCACACACATGGTCATAAACTTACATTATGCAATCTATTTCTTCAGAAAAAACTGTGTGTGAATATATGCAGTTACTGCATAATTTTATATAAGTTGTAACAGTATCATATTTACAGCAATTTTTATAATCTATGGTTGTTAACTCCAGCAAGCCTGTTCATAAAAAAATAACTATAAGCCTACAGCAAATGTCGACCTATGTTCAGTTCATTTTAGCATTTAAGCTGGCTGGATAGGTTACATGAGTTCACACTGTAGTTAGTGGAGAGAGGAAGAGAGAGGTGTTTCAAGAAAATGATTCATATCCCCAGAAGAGACACAGGAAAAATAGATGGGGTGAACAGCTTTCCTCTTGTGACTTTGCAGCCTGTGAATTAGCTAATAGGTAGCTGAATTTAGCTGAGAGAATTAACACTAAAACCAAAGACACTCCAACAATGAGACAATAGATGTACAAATGAAAAATAAATGTTTACTTTCTAAAAGGTTATATATTCCTTTTAGGTAATCTTGTGTTTCACAGTCTTTTTTGATGTTGCAGCTTCTGAAGCTTTGGGCACTATCACCATAGTAACAAACTAGAAAACTATTATACCAATAGTTCAAAAGTCAAGATGGAAATTTTCCAGTATCATAGTTTACAAACATTTCCGTCCTTTTAGAGTACAGCTGAGAGGTTGTCATCAATTTCCACATGTTGCCTACAAATAAGAGAGCTAAAACATACTTTTCAAGCACAAATTAGCTCAGATTACTTGCTTGCAGAATATGTTCCTTTAATAAAGGAGTCTTCAAATAGATACAGTTGATGCTATACATTATTTATATTCACATTTCTATTTTGCAAGGAGAGGTAATGATAGGACAAAGGGCAATAGCTTTAAACTAAGAGATTTAGATGAGTTATGATGAAGAAATTCTTTAGTGTGAGTGTGGTGAAACACTGTTTCCCAAGGTGTGGATTTCCCATCACTGGAAGTGTTTAAAGCCAGGTTGTTGGTCATTTGAGCAACCTGGTCCTGTGAAATGTTCCTGCTGAGGCAAGGGAGTGGAAACTAGATGATTTTTAGTTTCCCATGCAACTCAAACCATTCTCCAGCTTTCTTGGAATAGAGGTAATTTCAATGACTGAAAATTACCACCACACTTGGAAAAAATTTTCCCTTTTTTCCGCTAAATAAATATTCCTGATCTGTTTTTTCCAATCAATTTTTTTTTTTTTTTTTTTTTTTTTTTTTTTTTTTTTTTTTTTGTGATTTGGGGTGTCCCAGCCTATCTAGCTTATTTAGAGATTTCTTCAAAGCTTCTTACTTCCAGGAAGGGTTGAATAAGTCAAATTTATAGATATGGTATTCTTGGGTGTATTCTGTAAGTTTTCAAGGGTTCCTTGCTATGACAAATGAATAGAGGGGATGAATCAAGGTGGTTTTTGGAATCTCTGTTTATTTTTTTCTCAAAGCCCAAGAAAGTGTAAATCTTTAGACACCAGGCTCTGTAGCTTCAATACACCATTCAAAAGCCTTCAGACTGAGGCTTTGTATATGTGATTCCTGTTTTCTACCTGCATTGATAGATTACCTACCCAAAGCTGCTACATATTTACTTATTTTTGCATTCAGATTTTACATGCTGAAATGAGCACCTGTCCATCAAAGCACATCTGCATTTAAATTATTCCTTATGATGTTCAGAAGCCTAGATACAAACATGGCATTACTGTTCCCATTTGAAAAGCAGTCCAACTCATGCATTTGCAGCAAATGTACTTGGAAAAGAATTTAATACATGTACTGGTCACCCTGACCTTTCAGGATCCTGTTCAAATGCATTAATGCAGGATATGGAGTTTGCTTTTAGCTCTCAGAGTGGTGACATTAATCCTGGGCCACCATCCTGATAAACATCCATGGCACAGCCGTGACCAGAGTGACTTTATTTAAAGATTCCAGTGCCTCTTTCTGCAGTAACCAGCTGGGTCTTCCAGCATCCACAGCAGTAAAGAAACCCTGAGGGCTCCACAGTGTTTTCTTTTTACTTATTCAATTACATGGGCATGGATAAATACAGAATGAGTTTTACAGCAGACTGCAGCTTTTACAATGTCCAAAGGACATCTTATTATATGTTCAAAACTAGAAAATTCTCCAATAGCTATCTGAAGGATATCCCAAGGACTCCAACTTTAGAGATGAGCTACCAACACAGGGAAAATATAAGGAATTTTATTTGGCTTCAGTCTTCTGTTCTATTTGTTAAAATAAATAAATAAAGTTGATTAATCAATACAATTTAACCTTTTTACTTTAACTCTACTAAGGTTAAATATGATGGACAGTTTCTTTTGTACATACATTCTTATTTTATTATCACATTAACTTGTCATCAACTATACTGTTATTTACTGGAGACTAATTAATCATTCATTGTCTTCTCATTAAAGCTTTAGTTTGCTGCTATCTTTTTCCTTCCATTTGGAAACATGAATGCCATAGTTCAAATTCTTCTTTTGTAAATTATTCTTACCCTGCTCTAATAGAGAATTCAACAAACAAGTTAAAGATTAATAAATTATGTCTGGATTTTCAAAGCACTTAAAGAAGGTGGGTGTTGCATTCCTAAGAATACCATGAAGAGTTTGTCTAACCCTCCTACTCTCTGCTGAAAGCTTGAATTGTTATTTTCTACATAGGAAGTCTGCACAGGATGATGTTCTGCAGGAATGCAATTTTAACAGTGGTTTAACTTGTGACCATCTGCATCAGCATGTCAAGTTGTAAAATAGGAAACTTCAGTCAAGTGATGAATCAGAAGTTTGCCACAGCAATCCATAGCTGGCTGTGCCAAGCATGGAGAGGAGCCCATGGCAGGAAGGCACCTTGTCTCCTTTTCACTGGCATATACACATTAGCCATAGGAGTGGTTCAAAGGAGCATGAGAGCTCCATAAAGGTCAGCAGTCTACAAAAGCACAAATATGAATTTTGCTTGGATCCAGAAGATACACAGCACTCTCTCACAGCTTCAGTTCAAGGAGTTCTAACTGGGTTTGCTGGCCATGCATAAAGCCAGGTTTCCAGGTTTAACAATATGTACTTGTCTAAATTTGAACCAGCAGTAAGATGACAGTGTGGAGAACTGGGTTCTTTTTTCCAGACATATGTTTCCAGTTATGGTTGAACTTTTCTTCTCCTCACACTAAAGTCCTAAAACATCTTGCTACAGCAGTAAATTTTTCAATCAGTGTTTATTAAAGGAGTGTGTGGACATTCCCTATGATGTGAGCACTTCTCTTATTAAAGTTGTCATTTGTTGACAAATGGGATGCAATTATGGTATATGTAAGAACATTACAAGTTCTTCGTGCTGACAAGCCTAATTGCATAATTTCCTATACTTATTACCAAGCAAATCAGAGGGAGCAGCAATGGTGGATTTGGATCAGCAAATAAGAAAATTGAAGAGACCTCATATAACTGATAATGGTAGAATGTGCATTATGAATAACTATTATGTAATGAAATATATTTGTTTGGGTTCTGTGGTACAAAGCAAGCCTCATAATGAGATGCAGATGGCTCAAGGTCATTTCACAACATAGCAACCCACATTTGGGGAGCAGTCTTGCAGGGCTCTGGGTTGGCATCCAATGAAGCCTGATACAGATATCTTTTATTTTTTCTGATGTAAGAGAGCTGCAATAGCTCTTTATAGAATATTCCATCTTTTGATTTGAGGGTTTTGCACTTCAACAGGTTATTAAGAATTGTCTCATAAACAAAAAACAAGTTAAAAAAAAAGAAATTATTCATACTGAGATACAAAACCACCACACAGAGTACATTCCATGGCCTATGAAGATACTGTCCTTAGACAAATCTCAGAGGTCTTTATTACCTTATTATATCTCAGAAACATCACCAAACTCAGAAGTCACACACTAAATATTGGCATCAGTGTGTGTCACCACACCACCTGAGATTCAGTCTCTCTTCTTGGTTGCACCACAGTAAATTCAAAGCTATTCCAGTGGTCTCAATAAGTTCTATGAATGTCTGTAAGAAAGAAAATGGCTTTGGAGCCTGGCACTGGGTAAAACATGGAGTCACCACTTTCCAGACCTACAGGAGACAATAAATCCTCTTGCTGTGCAGGCATGATTTGCTGTAGTATTATGGGAGATAGGCTAAAAAAAATGTTTAGTTTAGTTGCCAAAAGTTAATCCCTAATTTATAAAAACATCTATGTGTGTCTGTGTGTGTGTCTCTGTATTTTTAATTAGTGCAAAGCACTCAAATGTCTCCTTGTCAGAAATCCAATATAGTATCTAAAAATTGGTCTAACAGTTCCTGTGCCATCCAATTGTATTTTAAATCAATGTTGCAAAGATTTTCTGGACAACTGCAAGAGCTATGAGCTAAATTAAGTTCTACAAATGCTTCACCTGAGCCAGCTTCCACAGAAGACAGTGAGAACTTCCATAGCAACTTTCTCAGAAGTCATGCTGAGTTATATGTTCCTGAAAACTGATGGGGACATCTTCAAGATTTTGTTTGGATTTTGAAATGATCTGTGAGACTGTTTTGGGAAAGCTTGCAGAAACAGGTAGTCTTTTGTATTGCAAGTGGTCTTCCTCATTTCTTCTTCACAGCAGGAAGATGTGTTGCTTGATCCAGGTAAGTGAAAATACTGTTTTATTTTCATAATGCCAAAAATAACTATTTTAACTGAGAAGTGAGTTTCTTAAGCAATTTCAGAATGAAATTTCAGACTGAAAATATTCAAATATTAGCTATTTTTATGTTTTAAAGGTATGTTGAAAATATATTTTTAATTAAAATTTTACTAATCATTGCCTATAAAAATCTCTAAGCATTAATTTTTCATTCAATATGACCTGTATATTTTATAAGTATTGCATATCCATAAAGCCACTATCATGTCAACAGTATATGGCTATATGAAGGATAGTATTAACACCAGAAATATTACCAAAAAAACCCTTACTGGAAACAGCTCAGATACTTTTGCTCTATTTGCACAAGGCAAAAATAGCCTAAATACATTTTTAATGCAATCAGCTGAATTCCGTAAATCCAAATTGTGTGCTAACTGCTCATGCTGATTAGTGTGAAATATTAATTTGCACTAATCAGCTCCAGGCAAGGGAAGCATAATAAACTTGACACATACATTTCACGCTTTACAGTGCTGGAACTTGCCTGTAAACACTATCAGTGCTGTTAGTTATGTCACAGGGGCTGTGTGCTCAAGGTGCACTTGGAAAAATTTCTTTAGCCCATGCTTCAGCTGGATTAGTGTTGTGAAAATCCTGGTCTCTGAGAACTGATGGTCTGCACCAGCTAAATGTTGTCAGCAGTATTTGTCTCTGCAGTGAGCTAGAGCATCTGATTCCTGCCCTGGATGGTTCATGACTAAGTCATTTCCATTCACATTACCCCTGCTCTCAGTGTACCAGGGTGAGATTAGACTCCACAAGCCAGTGGCTTCCTGCTTCCTTTCCATCTGAAACGTGCATATAGCAGCAAAATAGAACTGTGTCACTAGGCTTAAAGAAATACACCAGCTATTAGACAAAAACACAGGGGAATAGCAACATCAGGTTTTGTATATTATGTCTGTGGGTTGCTTTTTGCAGCCCATCTTACTCCTCTGCAGAATGGTGCTTGTAATTCCTGAATTCATGAGTTAACATTACCCTCAATAAGCATCTGATTTAGCAAGGACACCCTCCCCAGATGCTATTTTATGCCATAAACCCATCATGTGATGTGATAAACAGGGCCTTTTCTCTCTAATATGTGACTAAATATGCAGTACCTTAGAAGCTGGGTCACAGTGAAAGTGAGAGTCTGACAGAAGGCTGCAGGGGAAAAAATTCTATTTATGTGTGCTTAAGACAATCATGTGCATGAGTGAGAAGGGATAATCTGTGCAGACAAATCTGTTGCTGCCTGGGTTGTCCATACTCCCTCTTTCCTACTCTGTGTACTGCTCACAAGGGTCTGGCTGAGTCTGCAGCCCTGCCAAATGTAGGGAAGAGACATGAATGAAAACACATATGGTGAAAGTCACCATTTGGTTGAACAGCAAAATTGCAAAGGCCTGTAATCCTACTGGATTTTCATTGACCTCTGCCCTACTGTATTTTGCTCTTCCTTTTTACTATAAATTACTCCAGGACACAACTATCTGGATGCTTTACCCCAAGCCAGATTAGATTGTCTGCCTGAAATGTGGGCCACCCAGCTGTTAATGGGGAAGACAGCATTCCTCATGTTAAGTGGGGAAATTTAAGATATTTGTGCTGTGTTTACATATGATTAAAATGACCTAATAAAACAACATAATTATCTGGTGTTTGCTCCCCAGGGCAGGCAGAGCTAAGCACACTGCTGAGCACAAAGCACATTGCTCACCTCAAAGCTCATGACAAACTCATTAACCCCAGTGAAACAAGTAACCACCATTTACACATAACCAGACACACATTTGGTTTGATATGCTCTCAACAATATCCATTTGATTACAGCCATTTATGTTTTCTGTAGGCAAATACAATTTGTCTCTTCATAAGAAGGGGCATTTGGAACTTGAAATGGATTTAAATGTCAAAGAAAATTAAAAGAATCATTGGTCATTTTATGGGTATAGATTGTACCCATAATTGTACCATAAATGGGTACAATCTTATGTGCATTTTTATATAAATATAAAAAACGTTCAGTGTGGAACATTTTTTAAAATCCTTTAATAATCTGCAAAGAGACTACAACACTGTCTTAGAAATCTTTGGTGCAATCATTTATCTGTGTATTTCACTCCTCTGTATTGGGCTATTACAGGAAATCAAAAAGTGAAGCACCTACTAGACTTTGTTTTACTAGGTGTGTTTAGCCTTAGTGAACACAAGTCCATTCTTTCATTTTTCCCAACTGTGTCAAGTTTCATAAATTGTGACAAAGTCAGATGGATGGATCATTTTTAACAGTACTACTCTTGCAACTTTCATCTTTTCTCACACAAGTAAATCCCACTTAAGACCCTGACAGCTGTGAGTGTAGGTAGAGGAAAGAGGAAAGAAAAAAGGATGACTCAGATCCTGGCCCTTAAACCATTTTTACCTCTGCACTAGGGAAATTTCCATTTTTGGAGAAATGTAATATTTCAGTCCTGACCACTCATAATTCATTACATCTTCCTAATGTCTCACATACCTCTGTCAGAATTCAGCTTGTGTGATTATATCCAGAGAAGCTGCAATTCTCTTTGTAGTTTCAACTTATCTCTTATATATATATATTCTTCCTTTTTAATTCTGACTCTTTTGTTGACTAAATACTTTCTCTCTTCACAACTATTCTAGCAAATTTTATCTTTCTCCTTCTCTTTTATTCTCAATGGGGGGGAGCAAGTGCTCATCTGAACAGAATTTCAAGACTTCTCTAATATATGATGTATTCTT
The DNA here is from genome assembly GCF_903797595.1 of Erithacus rubecula. NCBI lineage: Eukaryota > Metazoa > Chordata > Aves > Passeriformes > Muscicapidae > Erithacus > Erithacus rubecula. Next base: position 11,190,192 of record NC_136689.1, on the reverse strand, counting down.
ACTTACTAGGTTAACATTAGGTGAGTTAGAAACATTTAGCTACTTTGAATTTTAAGCTCTTTCCCTTGTTCATTGTGGGAATAAAGAAACAAAATTTTTCAGTTTGGGGTTAAATCATGGTGTGTATGAATATGTTATTTGTCTTTATTAATGTATTTCCACACTTTATAGCCAAGGGAAAAGATAAACAATATATCATAAAAACTTCACTGAAATATACAATTGAACCTTCTTCCTTAAATGTATTACTATTCATAGGACTGTCTTCATTGTTTTAGATTCTGTACAAACACTTAGGAAGAGACAGCAATTACTCCAAAGCACTTGTAATCACACTTACGTGCAGTTAATTAATTAAATTAAATCAAGAAGAAATAATTGTAAAATAATTTAGATTAATCCACCAAGGCTTTGCATCATTTTAACTTCATTTGTTCAGAAAAGCAGTGTGGTGGCTCTGGTGTAGATTGTGTTTAAAAATAGGACATCATTATACAAGATAAAGCTCTTGGAAAACTCCACATTTGTACATTGCATACAGTAAAGGAAGAGCAAATAATGGGTCACTCTGCAGGAATGGGTGTCTAAGGCCTCAATCATTTAAACATCTTGCCTAAAGAAGGCAAGAGAAGTTCAAAGCAGAGAACAATGGAAAGAATCCCAAAACAGGAAATATCTGTTACAGACATTAGAAATGCAGTAGATCATCCAGGTGCAGTCACATACTGACCAGGAAGGAATATTAGGCTTTGTTGCAGAGAATAACAAATCCCCAAAGCATTCAGCTTGATGTGCAGCTGCAGAGCACAAGACAAACAAAAATTATTCCAGCAATAAAAAAATACAATAGAAATCAAAGGATATAGTTCTGCTTCTAAAAATAACACTGCTTATTAGACTTCACCTAACAGGGAATATGCAGGCTACTGACTATAGTTTAGAGGCAACGTGCATATAAACTACACCAGTGCCTGAAGGCATGCAGTGTCTGGCAGGAGGAATACAAATTTTGGTGTTTATTAGCACCAGAATTAGAGAATAAAAGCCTGAGAATGCACTGAATCAATAAAAATATTTCTTAAATATCTCGTTTTTGTGGAAAGAGAATTCTGGAGTGCAGAACAGAGAGCAGGAGCTGAATAGGTTTATGTAGCAAAGACCACGGAGGTAGCTTAGTTTAACAGGAGGCTTCTGAGAGTACTGGAAAAATTGGCTTTACAGGCTGAAAAATGAACACACAAAGCCCTTTACATGAAAGCAGGATTTAGATCTTGCTCAGTGTTTTTCCTAGTTCATAGCAGTCCTCTTTCAACAAAGGAAATCAATGAATTGGGTTTTCACATATAGGAAAAGACCCATTTGGGGGAGCGAGTATCCAAACTAAGAACACAATGAGGTGGTGAGAGGGGGATGAAAGGAGACTCTCCATGACCTCTCCTCTGTGAGGGGTCCAGCAGCTGCAGGGAAAGGGGCAGCTCTGTGGGACAGGAAGCAGCAGGGCTGCAAGCCCTGCACAGCCCAGGCTCCAAAGGAGAAGGACTGAACTCACAGCCCTGCCTCGTTTCTTCCTCTTGAATGCCCAAACACTATGATGGGCTTGATGCCACAATACTGCCCACTGTGAATTATAAAAGAAAAAAAAAAGCACCACAAAAAATAAACAGTAAGATCTTGCCCAGTAGCTGAAAAATGTGCAGGACATGCATAAACCTTTGCCAAGGATGCAGAAATAGAACACAGGTCTTTCTTCTGATGCAGTGAGAGAATTCTAAGAGTAGGCAAACCTTTTCCTCTAAAGGCTTGTGGGATGAAACAAATGCCCATAAAGTAATCATGAGTCTGTTTCCAGTAGATAGGGAAAGAAAAATAGAGGAAATTTTACCAGAGTCAAAACATCACAGAAAGAAAGAAGAAATGCTACTGATCCTAGAAGGAAAAGGGTAAAGGGAGGAGGGTCATGACTTTTCAGATGTACAAGAAAATTCATCTACAATCCAGCTTCTCTGAAAGGGAACTGAAAGCTCTTTCTGTTCTACTGGCCTGATCTTCTTGTGAGATGAGTTGAGTCAATTAGACACAATGCAAGAGAAATGCCAGATTATTGTTGCCATATGAAAAGCTAACTTTCCCTCTGTGACTCATCTCTGCAAGCCAAAATTCATCAAAGGACTGAGTGAATTTGAAGTTTGACACAGCTGGAATGAAAATCTCATCCAAGGCTTCAAAAAGAGAAGTCTAAATATAGGTTCTTAAATATATGTTACCTGTTTTTGAAAAATGTGAAGTTCTGTCAGCTCCTACATGAAAATCAGGCCAAGTCTACTTCATAGCTTCGACAGGCATTGAGATTTTGGATAAATCCCCTGAAACCAGCAGAAATAGTTCTAATACAAGGATTGGTGCTTGTGAACTTGTGAGCTACTGAAAAGCCTTGGCTCTATCTTGGCCCAAACTCTGGCAGTCAGTATGCTGAGTCTGGTCTTGTATTATTTGGAAAACAGGAAATGAAAAGGAAATTTCAGAAAGAGGATTTCCTCAAGGAAGGGAGATTCTGAAGGGTGCGGGAGGCAGTTCTTCAAGCACTGTTTGAGCTAATGCCAAATTTAAGAAAATGGAGGTATTACTTTCAGCTAAGATTGAAAATTAAAATATAATTGATATACACTCCATTAATTAAATGATAAAAGTTGAAATAAACCAAACCTATTACAAACAAATTAGCATTAAGTAATTACTGCTTATAACCCCAATGCCACTTCAAATAAAAAAAGGTAGCTCGTGTTTCAGCTTTAGATTATCTACACACATAGAATTAATTTCTAAATGATACACCAGATTGTCTTCACTGCACCATTAAAATCTGACTTTGTTGTGCACAAACACTGCATTTCTAGCTTTGACTAGAGGTTGCTATTTTTACACTCTGTGTTAGGTGTATTTTATTTCTCTAAATTATAATTTGTGGTTGTCTTTGTTTATAAACTACAGTGAATGGAATATCTTTTTAAAGTAGCCAAATTTGATATTTCAGCCTAGTTCTGCAGTGAGGTTTCTATTCATGGAGTATGTTTGGGGTTCCTGTTTCTAACTGCCTTCCCTCTTCACTGAAGACACAGCTAGGAAAAAGTTTATGTTACACAAAACTAGAATAGCATTCTTTAAAATGTTTTATCAGCTCTCTAATGATATTCACAGGGCTTTGCTTTAGAATTCACCAGATACTCATCAGGGCATGCAGCCAGGACTGAATGTTTCTACATGCTTAGTAAATGCAGTTATTTGTAACCCATAAGCATTTATATTATAACCTATGTGTATTTATACTTTTTTTTTTGTTAAGGAGAGAAAAACAGAGACAATAGGATTCAATAGTGTCCTTAATTTTAGATCTGCATTTCCAATGAAATCAATGGATCCCCCTAGGTTCTTAAAATAATTTTTTTTTACAAGTGCTGGAATGATTTCAAGCTCCTAAAAACCCTAATCTTAATATTTAAAGAGACCTCATAATTTCTATATTCATAAAAAAAAATTACTATAGGAGAAAATTAACCAGGCAGAACACGTTCTTAAATACTTAAAGGCAGGTCTATTTTTCATAATTGTTGACTGAGTGCTGGGAAGATGCATCTATTGCTAAAAATAGACCTAAAGCAAAATATGTAGGAATAAATTTGACTTCCAATGACTGGTGCATTTCCATAAACACGACTCCATTGAGGGAATACAACTAAAACTAGGAAATTTATTTATGATTCCTTCAGCTTCATTTGCATACTACTGTATCAGCTCTGTTTGTTTCTGTTAGTCTAAACTAGATGGCATTTTAGTCTGATTTGGAGGCCCGTAGTGGAAAAAGTCAAATTTAATTTTTAGCACCCGTGAATTTTCCTTTTGGAGATATTTTTGTACCTTGCTCTCCTGAATTGCATAGAATTCAGCAATTAAAAATACACAGAATTATGGCTTCACCACTGTGAAAATTACTTTCCCTAGCTGCTGAACATCCACTACTTAAATTAATGAAAACAAGTGTGCAGTGTGATGAGTTGGGTTTTAAATATTTCCAAGGCTGTAAACTCCAAAACATTTCTGGAAAACTGGATCTAGAAGAACACTCCCTGCCCCTTGCAGTAAAATTTTCTTCTTAATTTAACATGAAAATTCTTGTATTTCTGCTGATGCCCATTGCCTCTGAGGAAAATTCTGGCTCTGTCTTCTTTCTTCTGGCCCAGCAGGTATTGATGCCCATGGATAGGTCCCCCTGGCCTCCTGTTCTCCAAGCTGGGCAGACCCAGCTCTCTAAGCTTTCCTTGAAAACTCTCCAGATCCTTAAACATCTTTGTGAACCTGTGCTGGACTCACTTCTCCATGTCCTTGTCTCTGTTGTACTGAGGAACCCAGCACTGGGCCCAGCACTCCAGATTTACCAATTCCAGTGCTGAGCACAGGACAAGGACCCCTCCTTCATCCTGCTGCCAGTCCTCCTCCCAAGGCAGCCCAGGAGGCTGCTCTGCTGCCAGGGAGCATGGATGGATCACACTCAGCTCTTGTGCACCAGGACCCTACAAAGCTGCTCTCCAGAGAAGTGGCTCCCAGGTGTTTAAGGTATTTTACTCCCTATCCAGATGTGTAAGGTTTTCCCTCTCCTGGATCAGGCCATTAACATTTCATTTTGCTGAACTTCATGAGGTTCCTGTTGTTCCATATCTCCATCCCATCCTGTCTGGATGGCAGCACAGTTATCTGGTATATTACCATGTCTGGTTAGATAATTTCAGATGGGTAGTTTTGCTAAAGATCTCTATTCCAGCACTATCTCATAGCCCTGCACCTGCATGCACACCTCCCTGTTTATTCTTTTTTGCTGCACATGTATTTCCCAGGAAAAGAGTGAACATTTCCACTCACAATGTTTGATGCTGGCACTTCTTTATTTATGTCTATATGGTCACAGCCTTCTATCCTTTTTTTTTTTTTATTTTGTTATCTCTCCTTCCACATCAGCCAGTCTACCACTTCCCCACTTGATTGTGTGTTATCTCCTTCCCCTCACCATTCCTAGTTTAAGGCTAGTTCTCAGTGGGCTGACCAGCCTGTTGACAACAAAATTTTTGCTTCACTTGGTCAAGTCCATCCTACCTCTTCCTAGCAGTTCTCAGTCATCAAAAAGGACTGTGGCTTTGTGGAGTAAATTCCTGTTTCCAGCACCAGATGTTCAACCAGTTGTTGATTCTCAGGGTCCACAAATGACAGATGTGCATGAATAATCTCCCAGTACCTCTGCTGCCTAATTGCAGTGCTGCCACAGGGCATAGGCTGATCCCTGCTCTGAAGACCAGGGTGCTGTGAGTCCCAATGCATCATCTGGGGCTGAATTCATCTGGCTGGAATAGAAAGGCAGACTTTGCAAGCAGAGACCTCCTTGAAGGTTTTAATGAGCCTAATAGGGAGGAAAAGGGTGCTCCTGATAATTTTGCCTGTTAAACATGGTACATATAGAATGGTTTGGTGCCTTCATGTATATTTTTTTTTAGGTGAAAGTCAATTCCCAAAGACAAAACTTCATAAATAGGTCAAAAGCAAACATGACTGTAAATGTGCTAATTTTTAAGGAGTCCTCATCTCAATCCCAGCATTTATAACTTGTTTAAACATGGCTAATGATTGTGATTTTTTTTCTTATTAATATTATTCCTAATCTGAATGTAATTGAAATAGCAAAACATCTGTGGAACTTCAAAATGTTTTCAGTCACTATCTTTTTTATCAAAGTCATTTCAAGCAGGTTCTCTTTCTCTTGGTGGCTAATCTTCATTGATTGGGGATGAACAAGCAGCAGTAAATTCCCAAATGACTGTGTTTGACTAGAAATTGCAATTACTTGATGCCTAGTAATATGCATTTCAAATGTGTTTGGCATGCTTTCAATATTCATTGATTACCATTATCAGCAAATTAAAATGCATCCACAGGTATGAGAGAATATAGGAAAATACTGGTTGAAATCCTGGTCATAGAGAAATCATTGGCTTTGCCATTGACTTTTGGAAACACAATCAGTGCTCAGGTGTTGGTCTCTAGCACTGGTCAATGATTGAATATTTTCTTTCTCTTTAGGCAGGAAAAGAAAATGGTCTACCTTAATTTATTATTATTTCAATAGTGTGAGCATATTACTTCTGACTTTGCAGCTTTTCCAATAAGCTTATGGTAAACATCTATAAATACTACCCCTATTGGCCTGCAGTATTCCTAAATACTCTTAGACACCATTTCTACCACAGGCTTTAATGGAAGTATCTATATCATATATCCAATTAGCAGATGAAGCAGTCTTCCCTAAAGCAAAGAACCTAAAGAATTAAAACTTCTGCTGGCTTTATGCTTGCCAATCTTGGAAAAGTGAGCACTCCTTTTTAACACATCTGCCTGAAAAAATGTTCCCACCCCATCTACAGCTGGACAGTGAGAAAGAGATGCCCTTCACACAAAACAGTGAAATCTGTGCCTTTAAATGTTGTGCTGCAAACCACAAACATTTATAAATTGATGGATTATTATAAACAATACTCTGATGTGAAGAGCATTAAGCTGGGATAAGCACAGGTTCAAGACTAATTTTAATCATTTAAGTAAACCTCCAGCATTGGCAGCTAAAATCAATTGAGAATTTCTAAATCTTAGGCTTGGATTCATCCTCTCTAAGTGCAGAGGCCTCTGCTGAGACATCTAATCAGCTGAGCTGCTCACTCCAGGATGCCTTTACAGCCAAGAGACAGAATTGTGGAGCCTCAGGCTGACTCATCACAATTCAAAATCCCTGTAAATATCCACTCTGATCTGCTCTTTGCAAAGGAAACTGAGGATAGCTTGCTTAATCAGATAAGTTTCTATCATAGATGCCTCAAGTTAGAGTTCCCTGGTTTATTAGTGAATAAACTCTGAGCTTCTCTCTGAATTGGTCAGTTTAGCAAACAACAATAGATCATCAGCTGCTCTGACAAAAGATCTGATCCTTTGGTAAACAAACTGGAACACCCTGGGATGTGACTCTTGCAACCAACAGACAAATTTCTTCTAGGGAAACCTACTATGATGAAATAATTATTTTTTTTTAAAATAAAAAAATACACTGTCAATTCTGTAATAAGAATTAAAACCAGATATTTGAGTTTTTAATTCCCATTAGAATCAGTAGGTTCAGGTAGCAAAAATAAAATCAAGAACAGAATAGCTTTGAATATATTGTCTTAAATAAAAGGTAAAAGCATCTGCTACAGTCACACTTGAATTTCAACCCAGAAAAATGTCTTATTACTCTTTGAACATAAGCCTGGAATCCACACTGGTGTTTCTGGCTAGTTGCTGTATTATGCTGCTGTCTGGCTGAGTGTACATGAGAACATATTGATTTTCTTTTCTTCATTCTCCTGCATCTCTCCCCCTCCAATATAAAAAACATGGGAGAATCAGCACTTAAAAAAAAAAAAAAAAAAGGCCATAGGAGTGGACCAGCTCCTGGCTCATACACAGGAAAATATTTTTGTTTTCTGACAGGACATTATGAAAACTTCTACTTTTCTTTTCTGGCTTTTTTAATGACAAAAAACAAATTCATTCTGAGCCTGTTAAATCATTTCAGTTTCAGGCCACTGACAAGTTGCATTTTTCTAGTGCCCCATGTTGTCAGTCTTGTTCATCTCAGGAGAGAGTTAAGAGTAAATATTTACCTGGTGTCTCGTGTGGATACCAGTCAAACTTTTAAAAAAGAAAAGGGATTTGTGCAAGTGTGGGAATATATTTTTTCCAGGAAATTTGAGTATATGGTTGAATTCATATAGCTGTGGGCCATTTTATTAACCCACATCATCATTGCTATTGCAATATAGGTCTCACTGTGGCAGCATTTAAAGTTTATGGTGTCTCATTTTGCAAGACCCTAAGAATGAGCTGTGCTTCACCAAAATGATGTCATCTGGAAATTAGAATCTAATCTAATGTTTTAGACTAGTGTTTAGATTCCCTTTAATTAATGAAGTGCCATCAAATTGTCCATTGCAAGAGATTGACATCCATGGATAAAAAAAATAAAACCAGTTATCTTCTACACAGGAGCTACCTCCCACCTGCTGACAGGAAAGGGGCAATGATGGAGAAGCTAAATGAAGTGTGGTGATACTTTCTTATTCAAATGGAGAGCCAGGACAGGTGCTTTTCTAAAGAGATGTCTGGCAGTTTCCCTGTGGACAGGTCCACAATAAGATTCCTTATTGCTGAGACACAATATAAGAACACTGGCCAGTGAAATTTTCCCCCCGTTAACCTAAAATAAAATATAAAATGCAATGTTTTCTTGTTTCTCTCTAAAAAAAAGTGGAAGTCTGACACTTTATGCCACGAACACACACACACACACATACACATCAAGTGTCATGGTAAATCTTTGCTGCAAGGTGATAAAACAATCTATAAAGGTCATGCAAGGGTAAGGTCAATGTCTATTGCTTTTGGCTGCTTTTTTGATTACCTTGGGTTGGATACTTCGTTGGTCTTTTTGGTTTTAATTTGCAAGAAGTTTTAAGGTAGATTGCTTAAAATCCATGAAGGTAGACATGAAAAAAAATCTTACAAGTGTTTGTTCCCTTAACTTAAAGATGCTCATTTCTGAAGACATCAGAAATGCAGCTATGTCTGGATAATCTTGACACTTCATAGTGAACAAAGTAAGCCTTCATTTTATTTATCTCTTCTCTTATTTATCTTGACACTCAGGTCAAGCTGAGGATTATGCTTCCAACTTTCCAAAACAATCCCTCTTGTAGCCAAATTTGGAGATGTTTCCCAAGGATATTCCCACTGAATGCAACTAAAGAACTATGCAGCAAGTGCTGAAAACTATGAGCAGAGGTGTAGGAGACTGACAGATAGAGTGAGGGAAAGAAGGAAAAGTCTACCCTGAATTTCCAAACAGGATGATGAGCTCATGGCTGCTCTTCTTCCTCCCTGGCAGGACCCCACATGCAGCACAGCACAGACAGACATGCAGGAAGAGAGTAGGTCTTATCCAAAAATAAAAACAGAAGGAAAGATTGCAATCTCCATAGATGCAATAACACAAACAAATATATATGCAGCACTGGTCTTTAGCTGAGTTCAAAAGAGAAATTCCATGGAGAGTGACAGCTGGCCAGGGTTTATTTAAAGTCAAAAACCTCATAACTTTCCTGATTTCAAGAAAGGAGTAAATTGTAACTACCTGGAGCTTCCCTCTGCTTCCTTGCTGACTATTTTGCTTGCCTTAGAGCTTGGCAGCATATAATCTTGTAATTCCACCTGTAGTTCCTGAGCTGTTGGTGCAGAGCATCCTGTATGACATTCCCTGGCAATGTCCCCAGAATTTAGCTTTATTATTCATCCTGGCTTGCCACAAGGCTTCTGTTTCTGAAGCTTCCTGCTTCAGTGTCTACCAGACAAAGAAATAAATTTGAGACAGAAAGGATGTAAGACAAGAATGGTGGTTTTCTGCTAAGAAAAATTCACCATGATTCCTATGAAAACTTTGGTACCATGAAAGTTCCAACATTGACATTGCATTGATATAATTTCACATTGTTTTCTCATAAGAAAAGAACCTACATGGCCACAGGAGCTCCCATGTATATTGAAGATTCTGGTAATTAACTGAGCTTTACCATGTGGCTTATTACAATAGCACTGAGAGTATTCCTACATCACACAGCATCATGCCATGAAGAGATACCCCAGTGATCTATAAAACAGCCCTACTGAGAAACTAATTAGTCAAGGCAGAGCTCTGTGTTAATTCTACTCTGCTGCTCCTGGTATTACACTAGCTCACTCAGAAAAAGAAATAAAAGGCAAACTGAGAGGAAATAACTGGCCTGGGGATACAGAGGGTGGGATCCATCTCACCTGACTTTAGAAATCAACAATGTAGACATTTAAACTCAAGCTAGCCCCTGGGGCTCGATGTATAGTCACTGGAGACAAATATGCCCTTTTAGGGTGCCAATCATCTGCCCTATTTCAGACATCTAATTTAGGAGAGAATGAATTGCCCCCTGGATTCTATTGACTAGTTCTTCAGTGACTATCCACTGAGCCAGAAGCCAGATGCAGAGGTCTTCAGCACAGGCATCTGCATTTAGTCAATGTATTCCCACCTGCAAAATCTATGACAAAGTTGGGAATAGCATATTTCCTTTATTCCCAGGCCTGTACATTATTCTGTAGATCATACCACCACTTTGGTGAGTCTCCTAGTAGCAGAGACACCTGAAATTATGCTGTGTGATACTTAGAGATTAATAAATTATCATAAATTAAAGTTTATTTAAAAACCTAACATATTAAAAATAGGAAAAATAATTTTAGTATCATTAAAATCCATTCTAGTGTTTCAACTGCATTCTTATGGTCAACAGCACAGTGGATTAATACTTTAAAATTTTGATTCAGCTTAGAAAACAGAGTCACATTTATGCAGTTACAGTGTCAGGAGAGGGCTTGTCTAAGAGGAGCTCTGGGGTAAGAACACACAGCATTGTGCATATTGTCCAGTCATGAACAGTGTGATGAGAAACACATTCCTGTGTGCAGTAGGAAATCCATTTCCTCTGTACTGAATAAGTGCTGAAAACTCAGCAAGTGTGGGCAGTGTTATGTGAATAAGAACTACAGGATGAATGAAAAAGTGTCTGTGGTGTCCCAGCTTCAGTTTGCTGCAGGTAATGAAAGGTGTCAAAGAGAAGATGAAGGAAGAAACAAGAATATTGTAGAAAGTATAGTGTTTGATTACTAAATACACCAAGGAGAGGCTTGGCTGCAGATTCAGGCAAATAAATTGGTTTCCCACCAGGTCAGTGTGTCCATGTCTGAGTGTCTCCATTCCCAGCAGGGCCAGCAGAGACCTGGCCAGGGCACAGACAGAGCACTCAGCAGGGCTGGGCTCACAATCAGAGTCTCCTGGGAGGGTGAACTGGGAGCAGCTCCCTAGCCCCTGCTGGCACTGCTGGGAGCTCAGGTGCCTAACTCAGGTGTGGACTCATACAGAAACTCCTGCCTTTAGCTCTCAGTACAGAGCTCAACTCATCACTTAACAGCAGGCAAGGCACTCACACCATCTCCCTTCCTCTGCCACAGTGTTCATTTGGATTGCAGTCAGCTGTTAACATTTTTTCTGGGTATGATTTTCAGAAATTCAGAAGACTGAAGCACATGCATAGATGAGTAGAATGCAGATTGTCTATTTAATACTATTGCCCCTGAGAAATTATAGACTAGGTGTCTAAAGTTGGTCATCAAAAATTAGTGTAGGATTTTGACAGCTTTGTCTATAATTTATCTTTTCTTTAGTTCTCCATCTGTAAAATGATGGTAATAATATGCTTAATTGCTAGGGCTGCTGTGAATATAAATTCACGATGTTTGTGAAGAACTGACAAATTGCAGAAAGAGCACCATAAAAACCACATGAGGAACTTAATAACAATGTATTCAGCTGAGGCTTTAGATTGTGATTAATAGAGCCTGGAGCCATACACTGAAGAAAGGATATAAAAAGAACTATTTAATAATTATCCATACAGAGAAATAAAAATAATAGATGACTGTGCAATTAAAGTCTGGGGCAAAACACACATGCACAGGGAGCTATGTGAAGGTGATAGATGAAATTTCTGATGTTTACAGAGCCATGTAAGGAAAATGAAGACATAAAAAAATCTCTAGCTGTCAGGGAAAGGCTGGTCACTTCTTGCTGCCTACAAGATGATGCCCTTGGAACAGCTTCAGGTACCAGCAGGTCCTTGTTAGGATCTAGATTTATGTAAGAAATCACCTTTCTCTTCACTTTTTGATTTTGTGTTCATTTTTGTGCTACTTTCAGAGTTACTTTACTCCAGGGCAGTCTCCACTCTGGTTTAATACGAGCCCCCACAAACTGCAGTGCTGGGAGAACTGGAGAGGAGATGTGGGGTGAGCAGAACCATCCACTGGGTGAGAAGGAGCATCCTGAAGGGAGGGGACAGAAGGAGAAGGGACAACAGGAGCCACAAAAGCCAGCAGGGAGAGAAAAGGCCATTTAAAATGCCCTGCAAGAAGATGACTCTCCAGTCAAGGTCCATCTTTTTAAAAAAACCCTGAGATAGACAGGTGGTTCATGCAGAAATCAGTCTGCATTTTAATCTTTTTTTTCCTTTCCCAAACATGGCATTAAAGTGCTACCCTCAGCGATAAAAGCTCCCCTGAGACTCCTCCTCGCTTTCCAGCCCTTGAGTACTGACTTCCCCTGGTGTGAAGGAAGGTTGAAGTGCCAGCTGTTAGAAGAAATAATTATTACAGCACTTCCTGCAAGCACTTCAGATTCCAAAGAGGAGAAGCAAAAGCTACCTGATTCCACACTTTTTTTTTTTAATTTACCTTTGCATTTCTATTTTTTTCACTTACTCCCTTAACAACCTTTGTAGTCAGTGAATAAGCTTTTACCCTGAGGATTCAACATGTTGCTAAAGGCTGTCATTACAGTGAGCACATTTCTCTAAGTCATATTCACATTCCTTTCAAAAGCAGCATAGGCCAACCCTTTCCCATTAGAGACATGGAAATTCTCTCACAATTAAACCCAGTCCACACCTTCTAAGTGTTTAGAATGATGTGGGTGACTAGGAAATGTTAAGAAATGTGTCCTCACTCGAGATTACAGAACACAAAGGCAATAGCTGGAATGTGCTTTGCCATTGTTCACCTCCTACTTTCTGCTCAGAGCTAATTGCACAGAAAGGAACCATCATTTACTGCTCTGGCTATGCACAGCTCCCTCCCACACATCAGCCACTTCCTTGTCCTTATGTCAGTGCTCTGTCACCACCACTCTGGCAGCTACTTCTGTGTGGGCACCTGCACATGTTGCTGTGCTGCCTCTCACCCTGCAGATGCAGGTCCACACAGACCAGTGCTGATCATCTCTGAAATAACAGCCATGAGTTTTATAATGAGCTGGAACCAACAGAATTAGCAAACCTGCTTCAGTTGCTCTCCATTATCCTTCCAAAACCTGATTAAAGCCTGTTTGAATGATGCTGTGTTTTCTCCTGTTGTTACTTCATTTCATTTTGTAAAATGTTGGCACTCTGAATAAAAATATAATTAGACCATGGCACAGAAGCTGATAGCTTTGATCCCACCTAGCTCAGTAAAAAAGACAAAACAGGCACATTTAATCCACTATTTGTTCAGTTTAAATGTGCTAGTTTTAAACTATGCACATTCCAGAGACTGAACGAATATATGAGGAATGCCAAAAATTAATGTATGAGTTACAATTATTGCCATACAAAGACTGTTATAGTGCGCACTAAAAATCTCAAAACAATGAAGTTATGTCACCACAAAACATAATGCATGGCTAAATCATAATGCAAAAATAATTTTGAACAAACTCTATTCTCATGTGCACAGCCTGTGGCCTGTGATTCAGTAGGGCATATTCATATGCATTTGTAGAAAAAAAAATATTTCCTCTCTCCAGATTTCCCCCATCACACACTTCTGAATCTCTTTTCCCTCTTTAGTGCATCTCCCCCTGCTTCTGCTGCCCTCTGCCTTTGCCTCTGCTTCTCTGCATGTTGCCTGAGGATTACTGGAGAAAATTGATTTGCCTGAGGATTTATTTGCATAGGCATGAAGCTTATCTGATATGTAAGTTTTACCCATGGAAGTGTGGGATTCATTTTGTGCATAGACAGAGACACACACAGAGCCAGGTGTGATAACGCTGATATTCAGCATTTTTTATTCTCAAAATGCCCTGCAAATGTTAACTAATTCATCCTCAGAACACCTCTTTGAGTTACCCATGCTTATTCCAATTTCTTGGGTAGAGACAGGGAAACTGAGAGGTTAAGTGATTGCAAGAGCTTCCACTAGGGTCAGGGAGGGAGAGAAGAACAAAACCCTTGTCAGCTTTCATGGAACTTCAATCAGGTACAAAGCAATTTGTCTAACAACACCAAAATGTCAGGATTAGAGTGGAGTTACCTATATCTGCACATTCCTGGGACTGGTTCGATCAGGTCTGGCTCAACTCAGGTGTGCCCTGAGTTGGTCAGACAATGATCATGATAGGTCACTTCCAGATAAAAATCTGCTGTTCTGTGCTATTCTCTCCTCTTCTGTGTGTCTCTGGGTGGGTTTGTGCCCAGTCCAGCCATGTGCAGTCCCAGAGCTCCACCAGCACAGGGGCCAGAGGGATTTGGTGCTGGCAGCCATGGTTATGTTTCCACTGCCCTGCTCCTGCAGCATTGCTGTGCATCTCTTTCCCAGCAGACACAGCAGGACAAGAAACGATGGCAGGTGACAAGGTGGCATTTTGCTTGTGGCAGGGCACAGAGCCACATGGCCTGTCTGCATGACAGCTGTGGTGTGACATGCTTCACACTGCAGGCAGAGGTCAGAGGGTTGCAGCCCCCCTGGCCCCCTTACAAACAGCCCCCACCCCCTGATGCTCCCTCAGTCTGACAGCTGAACAAAATGAAGGCTTTTTCTGATTTATAGCTGCAACCTGCAATGAATTATACTTGGGTGGTTTATTAATATGAAGCACGTTAGCAAGAGTATATTGTCTGTCTGCCACAGATGGAAAAACTAACTCTATCGATGATGGTAATCCATTCATTGTTTTATGAATCCAGCATCCTCCAGAGAGCACCACAAAACCCCTCTCAGTGTCTGTGAATACTGCATTTCATATTTAGATTTTCTGGCTTAAAGAAAAGATGTGTAAAATCACAAGCAGGCACAGCATTCCCCACTGACTAGTGCATTTATGAAGTCTTTTGTGGTGTTATTACAGAAAGCATATGAAATACAATGTACATGAAACTAGGAATAGGGAAATAAATATGTCTGCATTTTTTAAAGGAACAAAAGGCTGATATTTCTTCACTGTGAATGGTGAAGAACTGGTTGCCCAGAGAAGCTGTGGATTCCCCACTCCTGGAAGTGTTCCAGACCAGGTTGGATGGAGTTTTCATCAATCTGGTTTAGGGAAGTTGAAGCTAAATGGTCTTTAATGACCCTTCCAACGCAAACCATTCTATAATCCTGATATTCAGTTTTATTTCCCACAGTTTAGATTGGAAATGTTGTATTCTGTTTTCTGAAAAACATGAACCTGAAGAACCCATTGAGAGTTCTGCTGTAAGACAGGCTTTTTGAGGCTTTTGGTCACATTTAATTTTGGAGTCACCCAGGGAGCCCTGTATAATCACTCACAGTATAACCAGGGAAATTATAGGGGTGTGGGGAAAGCCTTTGGCAGTAGGAATAAATGCATATGGCAATGTGTCCAGAGGGATTTTGAATTGTCTGGGGAGCTTACCAGAATGGTTGCAAAAGGTGGAGTCAAATGGCAGGCCAGATGGATTGTGTCAAACGTGACCTGAAGTTGTCCTCACACCCTCAGGCTGTACAAATGTTATAGACAGATAGTCCTCTGGGTCTCTGAAAGCAAATGTGACAGGAGGGACTGAAGTTTCCAACTTTACACTGCTGGACTCATCTTTCTACTCTATCTCTTGTGTATAAACCTCTGCAATATCCCAGTGTATCCCTGGATGTCACAAGAGCCTCAACAAACGTGCACCAATGCATATGTACCATTTCTTTCTTCCCATGGAGAATTTTTTACATTTGAACTTTACAAAACTGCATAAGGCTGAGCTTTCAAAGCATGTATTTCACAAGACAGTCACCACAATTGGCTGCTCCTCATGGGATTGAAAAGTGCCATAGTTTAACAAAATTTGTCCCAAAACAAACCAAACCTCCCTGCAGAGCTTGTTCTTGGAGCATTGCATGTCACACCGCGCTCTGGCACTGTCACACCAGGGTGCCATGGGGCACAACTGCTTTGCCTTTTGCCACCTCTGGCTGAAGGTTTGTGGGGCAAGAGGACACAAACCATAACAGTCCATGGGAACACAGCACCCCCATCTTATAAAACAGAGCCAGTCCCAATCCTCCAAAGCACTACAAGGATGACTTCTGCCCCAGACACCACAGCATGATCACAGACTAGTAGATGTCCATCCTGAATCCTAGAAATCCCTTTTTGCCCAAAGGCATAACCCTATTTGCTTATCTCAGATGTGATAGGAGTTAATATAATATGTATGAAGAAAAATTTCTTAATAATATATAAGAATTCAAAGCCTTATTTTTAATATAAAATGTGAATTAAGCCCTGTTTTCATACCTTTATTTAGTCCAACCTGTTACTGAAGTCAGAGCATTATTTTGTGTAAGCATTTACTGCCAGCCCCAAGTCCTTTAAAAATCTCACTAATTCCAACAGAAATTTTGCTAGAGTGAAGACAATAGGATTTCGTCTGTTGCAGGTGATTCAATCTTATGCAAAATATGTTTATATTTCCTGAAGCAAAATACTCATCACTTGTATTAGTTAATAGGAAAACAATCAGCTAATTTGCCAGGTTTTGCTGTGTGTTGGAAGAAAAAATGCATCACTATTCAGAAATTACTAATATTGTCTCTTCTCAAGCATGAGAACAGTGCCTCTCTCTTGAATAGTGGCATGGTCCTAGTTTTTGAGATTTTTACAGTCCTTTTCATTGCTTTTTAAAAAATGCATTTATCCTTTCAGCTCTCTCCTTCAAGGTGGTTTACAAATGAGTATAAATCTCAGTCACATGGCCAAGATATTGCAGCTGAATAATTCAATATGCATTATCTGAGACATGGTGGCTGTCCTTGTGCTAACTCAGCCTATAGCAAATGCAAGGCTGTACTATTTATCTTGGGTTTCCTTCACTGTTAGTGAAGCCAAGCTGAATTTGCTGTGGACTACAGCTTTGAGCACAGGCAATAGCTCTGGCTCACCTGATTCAGAGGAACTCCTACAACTTAAGCAGATTGCCTGCCTGTCTGAGCCTCCCAGAAAGAATGCAGTGATTTCCATATACTGGCACAGAAAATCAGTGTCAGGACAGGGAATCCCACTTCACACTGAAATCAGTGCCTGACTTTCCCATTCTGGCCATGTCATACCATGTGGAAAGTAGCTGATGGTCCTAAGAGAGCACCCACTTTAATCAAAATACTTTTTTAAAAAGGAAGGGAAATATATGCATGACTTTGATTTGATAGCCTAACAGGGTGCTGCAAACAGCGAGAACAGCCTTACCTCTTCATACAGTTCCCCTGAACAATATTTTCCTTTTTTTATTTTATTTACTTACAGCTGACTGAACTAATATCTCTTATCGTAGCCTGCAAAGAAAAGCTGTAAAAAAATTAGACAGGAAAAGCTAAATTATTTATACAGTTTCATGTGCTGGATGTTTTGGTACAGTTGAGCCTTGCTTCTTCCTAATAGCATAAGACTATCAGGAATTGTAATACTCCTCAGGGGATGTAAGATTTATCAACCCTTGCAGAACGGGATGGAAGCCAAGGCAGGAGATTAAGGGATACTAGTTAAATTAATCAACCTTCTCTCGCTATATTGGCCAGGAGAATGCAGTAGGTTGTTATTCATACATTTTACACAGTAGGAGCACAATTTGACCACAACCATATGTTGAATTTAATATTTAGCATTGGCTCTTTCCAAAAACAACTCCATAAAAATGTCAATACTGCTTTTTTTTTAGACGAATAGATCTATTCATTTTTAAAGGCATTTACACTCTCACACAAAATGAAAATAGTGCTTTTCTATACCAGTTCTGAAAACAACCTTCCATTTTAATCCTGGTTCAGGACCCTATCGTGCTTGTTTATGAGTGAAAGTCTAAAGCTAAGATTAATAGAGAAGACAGAAGAGTTGCAAATACTCCTTTTCGTTGACCTCTCTTTTAACTACAAGAGGGTCAAGAAGATATTTTCCTTGTCAAGCTGAAAACCTTGGAATGCTATCTTTTGCTTTATGCACTTGAAATGAATGCACACTACTATTTCTGCCTGTACAAAAAGAAAAGCTTCATTACAAAGCAATATTAGGAACATATTACACCTACAGAATCGCATTTTTTTTTTAAAACACAGAAACCAGCTAAAGAACAACAACATCAAAAAATGTGTAGATCATAAAATCAGACCATCTTTAATCCTGAGGAGGTGGAGCTATTGGCAGCACAGGGGCTTGTGCTGTAAGGTCTGTAATGCTGCTGGAGCACCTTGACACAGCAGTGCCCTGGCTTCAGGTGAGTTTGGTGCTCAGGAATGGGGAGAGCCCACTTGGCTGGGGTGAGGCTGCACAGAGGGACAGCCTGGGCTGTGGCCATCAGGTCCTCAGGGCCAAGAGTGTGGCTGCTCAATTAGGTGTCCTGGCTCAGTTCCCAGCTTTGAGGCAACTAGGGGTGAGAACACCAAAAAAATGTCTGGTGGCAGAAAACTGTGTGTGCATGCTTAGGGCTGTGGGTCATGGCAGAAAAACAGAATTTCAAACATTCTTCATAGTAGCTCTGACATCAGGATAAGTAGAGAAAAGAATCAAAGCATTTGGTTGTTCATCTGTTTAATTCTTATAACTTGATGAAATGAGGGGAAGTTAAACATTGTTTCAGAAATGTATTTTTCTGTGCACTTTAGCACTGGTTCACACTAAAGGGCTGTAAATTTTTGAGACAACTTATGGTACAAATGTGCGAAGTAATTAATATAGGGAAATTAATTGTTAGGGTATGGGAGGATAAGGAAAAAAGAGAAAGACAATGTGTCTGTAATCTCCACAGCAAGTGTAGCAAATGCTATATGTCACACAAAGGGGACTACTATATCACACAGAAATCAACATCTATCAACTGGCTGGAAGCAGTCTCTCAATAATTATTGTATTCCTTTTTTAACTTAGAGGGATCAAAATGTGTCTATATATACAAAAATATTTTAGAATCCTATTAACAGCAACCGTTCTTAAGGCAATAAATTTTTTTCTCTGAAAAATACAGGCAGAAAAGAAATCTTCCAGTGAGCAGATAACTGTGTTTGCAATGGCAAAATAAGTCAATTGAAAGTGTAATGACTTCTATATAATGTCAACAGAAGTGTTTGGCTCACACACTCATATAATGCATAAGCCATTCGCCTGACATTGTATCCAGTTGCTGTTATAATTTATATGAGTAAGAGCCTGTAAAAACTCTATTTTTTTAGTCTATTATGCTATCAGAAGTGTTTGTTGTGA
Organism: Erithacus rubecula; assembly: GCF_903797595.1. Classification (NCBI taxonomy): domain Eukaryota; kingdom Metazoa; phylum Chordata; class Aves; order Passeriformes; family Muscicapidae; genus Erithacus; species Erithacus rubecula. The sequence goes on along the minus strand of NC_136689.1, from coordinate 11,170,961 downwards.
GTGAAATCCTTTCTAATGCTCATTTATTATAAGCAAAAGACAGTAACACTAACATTAACCAATAAACCTTACTGCTTTCCAGTTTTCTTCAATGTGTGCTCTGCATTCATCTGCACTTTCACAGACCATCTGATCTGAGAGGGGATTATATAATCCTCTCTTGGAGGTACATCAATTCTGCCTGAAATAAAGCACATGGTTCAACAGTCCACAGCCATTGTATTATAGCAGCATATAGGAAAACTAGTCATAAGCATTTATTTCACCATGACTCAAATTACCCACTGAAATTTACTGATTTGGAGACCACTGATGAATTTCCCATCCCTTCATCAATGTTTTGAGTTACACAGAGTAACTCTTGAGACCACAGAGCTGGTGCAGTTACCTTGGTGTTGAACCCAATGGACCATTTTCTTTGGCCAGGGCCAAATGCAGTTGTTCTGTGGAGAAGGAGCCCCTACTGCCCTGAGGAATATGAGCCCCACAGTAATAATGGAAGGACTGCTACAGATTTAATTCTCCTCTTTTCTCTGTTTTGCCTAATCATTTCCCCAGTAAAACCTACAACTGATATTTTATGCAAACCTCCAAGCAAGAAAATTCTTCTTAGGACAATCTTTTCAGAGGAAGAGAAGGAAGCAAACCATTGGTGCATAGTTGCTCAGAGTTCAGACAAAGTGTAGGCACAGTGGAGTGGAGTGAAGATGCAGCATTCCCCTTTAGGAAATGTATGCAACCCTGTGATCCAGGTGAACTCATACAACTGAGCAGCATGAAAATAAATTCCCAGCACAAACACAATAAACACAGTTAAGACAGGAAATAGCTTGCAAGGAATCCACAGGCTACAGCATGTTTGTACAAACCAGTCAGCTAATACCTAGTTTTGCCAGCTGTATTCACTCTAAGCATATATTTATTCCAGAGTAGTCCCAGATTTTTTAAAAAAGTTAAGTTTGTACACAAATAAGCTTTCTAAAAAACATAAAGCAGCAGTTTTTTATGAGTAAGCTGTTTCACTGAGAATTGCTTACTCTGCTCTGTGTGTGCCTGCACACAACACACTGGAAAGTGCAGGACATTAAGAAATTACTTCATAAGAAAAAAATACATCAAATCCAAATAAATCTGCAGTTTGAGACTTGGTTATGCACTATGAAACCCTGGTCAAGAATGTAATTTTTTGTGTAGAAGCATCCAAGGGCCACCCCTGGCTCCCAAACTCTTTAAAAAGACAAACAGGTATCACAGGTATACAGCTGGAATTTATTTCAGACATTTGCAGCCTCAAAAGCATCAAAGACTAGAACTGTTGAGGTCAGATTAATTGTTTTCACAAAATTCAACACTTTCCAAAAGAGGTTTATATGTGTTTTCTGGCTTTATTGTAAACAAGTTCCATATCAAAGAGGAGAATTAGTTGTCCAAAAGTTAAAGACACCAGAAGAACACTCAATAATTTGGCAATACAAGTTTGAGCTTGCAACTCAAGTGTCTGCAGCTGTATCCTTGTCTTTGGAAAGGCCATCTTTTCTTTCCCCATCTTCCCATAATCAAGGCAGCACTACTTAAACAGGTTTGAAACTGCTGAAAACTTTGCTGGTCTGATTCATCATAATCCCTTCTTTCTACATTGAAATTAAGGGAAATGCAAGAATTTTAAACAGATTTTTAATCCTACTTTTCAACTAAACATTAAGTGTCAGAGCAAAAAACAACTCTGTGGAAGAAATATATATTATGTCTATCAGTTTATCTTTTCTCCTAGATTTCTTAGGACTTCATTAATTTCCCAGGCTCATTTCTTACAGCTTATTAATCCACTGTTGCTGAGTCTTCTTTCTTTCTGGTTTTTTATTACCTCTTTTATATTCACAGGATGAATATTCCCTGTGAATCATCAAAATTCACATTATTTTAATTTGCCAGACTCTCTCTATCTATTTCTACAGATATGTCATGCCTGGATGCTGATTGGTCCTGTGAAGGAACAGTGCTGTTTTCTGTGTGCATATGGTATCCCTGATTGCTTTTAATCACTGACCTATGGGCTGTTATCCAAAAGATTAGCAACATGAAAAGGACTCTGCTGTGCTGGTAAGACTATCAGGAGATGTTAGGCATCTAATCTGCAGAGATGCTCCTGTAAATTTTGTTTGTCACCTTCTGGTTACTAAGGTACTTGAATAGCTACATAAATCTTACCTTTGATCTAGAGCTCTTCCCTCATATTATATTACAGCATCACCTACTCAACCATGCTCGAGGCACCATGCACGTTCAGTAAGAGATCTCTCCTGAATAGCTTAAAAGATCCCTTCTATCTAGATGGGGGGAAAAAGAAATAAAATTAAATAAAATTTAAAAAAAAAAGAAAGAAAGAAAAGAAAAAGAAAGGTAAAGAAAGAAATGGAAATAGAAAAGGAGCACACAGGTGACAGAACTATGAAATGGGATCTGAGGGAAGAATCACCAATCCATGCTCTTTCCTGGAAAATAAATCAAGGTGCCCCAAAGGAAAGTGATCAATAAAATCACGAGTTACATGGAGAGGATAAACAGAGAATGATCAGTCAGTGTTCACTGCTGCAGTGACAATGACATCAAATCAAACTAGCAGTTGGCAGACTGAAAGCAGACAAAGAGACTCATTCTCACACAAAGGGAAGGAAGGCAAGACACAGACAATACTGCAAGATACTGGGAATCCAAAGGCTTCCCCTGCTTTACACTGACAGAAGAGCCATATGTTAGGGAGAGATTGAATACCAAGTGTTTCTGCCTTGAGCAGCCCCTGAACTTGAAATAACTGGAACTGAAGAAAGAATTCTTGGCAAATTCTACTACGTTTGTCCTGCCCTTAAACTCATTTGTAAGCTCTTTCTCATTGTTAAAGAAAGATTTTGGACTGACCCAGAAAAGACCTTTTATGTTCTTATGTTGCATTAAATAAGCAAATGAAGGACATTACATTAAGTAATTTTGAATCAATCTGCGTCACAGGCCAGCAAAATAACTGGAATCAAAACTTCTACAGTGGCTGTGCTCCATCACAGCTGCATCTCTTCCAGTAATAAAAGTGACCAGAGAATGTTCTTTGGCTCAATCAAGTGGTAGGACAGGGCATTGTCCAAACAGATGAACTTTTTTACCTGCTGAAATCAGATCACATCCATATTGGCCATTTGGACTACTCCTTGGTCCACACCAGTTCTTAAAATTGATCATAAAGCTAGGAAAACCTTATCTTATTTTTCTACTACCAGACCCTAGCTATGAAGAAAAACAGAGGGAAAACATCTTTCTGCATCAAGTACCTTTGTAACCAATGGTCTCTGAAATTTTAAATGTGGACACAGGATGTTTTTATGTTGCAGAATAAATCAAGTCTCCTACACTGCAAGTGTTTGGCATGACTCATATAATTGGTCCTGGACTGTCAGCAGCCTTGGAACTGTGCTCATGGTGATAATTAACAAGTGTCAGTTTGTCCTAGTGCCCAGTCCCATCTTCTGTAGCTGTGGTTACATCTTTTACACAGAAGCACTCCGAGGATATATTAATAAATTCAGTGTCATTTAAAATCTTTTTATATACACAGAGATGACAAAATGTTGTTCCAATGCCACTGTAGGGCTCCAGGTGCTGGAATTAATGTCTTCCTACAGAAACTTGTGTGTGAGTTCTCAGAGAGCTGGAAAACAGTGAGGGATAACAGTTCTCTAAAAGATCTGCTGCTTTTGCCAGACTAGATCATGATAACTTCTGTTATTGAATTGGAGAAGAGGAGATAAAGAATCCCAAATTTTTGTTTTCCTTCTTAAAAAAAATAAAAAAATCTGTGGGGAGCAAAGAAATATGGTTTTTATCTCTCAGCTGTATACATGCAGTAGTGTTATTTGATATTCCTGAAACCAGGAACATCCTGTTTAGAAAATGGAAGAAACCCAATGGGAATTACCATACTCTCTCCATTTTTTTATACCCCCCAATCAAAGAAAAGTACTTGAAAAGCGTGAATACCATGTTTAAAAATAGTTCTGCTGAAATATGCCCAGAGATCAGAAAAAACTTCCATATTTGGAAGAACCTACAGTATGTTCTGCCAAAGTATTTGGCTTTTCTTTAGGTCAAGGCAACCCTGGGCTTTGCTGTTGTTCCCATAATGTGCTATAGACAGGGTGAAAGTGCTCTCCTGTCAGTTCCAGTTTACAGTACAGTTTGTGCTGGCTGCTATGGGACATGCCTTTGCAGCCAGTCCTGCTTCATAAACCTCAGTAACTGCAAACTCATGTTCTCCTCTGCTGTACTTGTGTTTCTTATGAATACACATGTGGAGCAGGCAGAACTTCCTTGAAACCTGAAGAATTTCTCTCTTTTTTTTTTTTTACTGATTCCCCTCTACACATCCATTCAAAAGTACTAATTTTAATTTTTTCAAAATTTAATTTTAGAAGACTTAGTAAGAACTAGAAAATCATGTTGCATCCATATAGGTTCTTTCTTTTCCTTCTTTTTTTTTTTTTTTTTTTTTTCTTTTTCTTTTCTTATGTAAAGTTTTGATGACATTATTTTCTCTGTATCTTTTTTACTATTAAGTATTTCATTTCAGGAGTATTTCTACTACATGTAGTCATGGTGAGTAAAATACATTGATTCATCTAATAGACTGGGATTTGGTTTTTTGCACTGACACTTCTTTGCCTGTCTAAAGAAGGAAGTACATTGAAATGCTTCCAAATATTATGATGCATCACTATGTGAATTAAACATGACCTTATATTCCCCTTAAATGCCCTACTCTTTGGGTAGATAATTACATATTGGTATAGTATGTAATATATAGCAATACATATTTGTTTTTTTCTACTTTTTGCCTTGTTTAACTTTACTGTCTCTCCTGACACTGCTTTTCATGCTCTAATATGTAGTTGCCACTTAGGGTGGAGGCTGGAGCCATTACACATCTTTAGTTTCATTGTGTTAGCTGAATACATAAATCTTATAAATATAGTCCTGTTAGCATACAAATTCCAGGCCTTCAGAAAGAGGGTTCAAGTACAGTGCACCTCTGCTCTCCTGTGCTGTTCCAGAAAAATGGTTCCCTCTAGAAACCAGGTGATTAAATCAGGAGTTTCCTGAGCAGCCCTGGCAACAATTATTGCCATTTACTGTCTCAGCATTTGCTGTCCCTCAGCTGCTCAGTTGCCCCCCCAAGATACCTCAAATGCAGGAGGATGTGTCCTCATCTCTTGTCCTCAGAGGGCTGCTGGTTTGTAAATTTTATTCAGTGTACAAAGCTACATAATGCAAAAGAACTGATGAGCAGAGCAGTGGACAACAGTTAATATCCAAAAGCAGTTCCTCAGTGCTTCACTGTAGCTTGAACCAGAATACTGATGAGTAAATAATAGCAAACTCTGATTTCTGATCTAATTCTATTTTCAATCCTGCTTTTGCCACTTTCAGGCCCCCCATCCCCAAAGTGATGCCCATGCTCTTGGTCAAAGCAAGTCAGGTACAAAAGAAGCTGAGGCTCAAGCCTGCACTGGAGGGCTCTGATGAACTCACAGACTCTAAAATGAAAGATAGAGATTAAAGATTTGCTTTCAAGCTGGAAAAATGCATCCAGTAAATCGTACATCTGGGTTTATAGGGACTTTGTTTTGTAGGCAAAATAAAAGTTAGGAAATAAAATTTGCTTCAAGGATTAAGCCTCTAATCCTTGGCTCTCCTTTGGCCAATAAAGTGCTTGATGGATATTGTAAGTCTCCATCAAAGTCTGTGTCTCAGCACTGCTTAGCTAGTCCCCAGAGCAAACTAGAAAACCTCACATGCAGTTTATGGCCATGACACCAGGCCAATCAGTAAGGCCAAAATACAGTTTCAGGAATACTCATATTTTATATAACAAATTTACTAGTTGATAAGTGTAGCAGAAGCATTGCAGGCTTAAATAATAATGTGGTGTGTCTCCAGTGCCAGCCCTTGTTTCAAGGGGGTGCCCTGCAGAAATTCATGTCGATCATCACAGGACTTCCCAGTGAGCCTTCCTTCATTAACCTTGTGAATAACACACTGAATCTCCAAATTCATTTTTCTGGTAAAGTCATATTCATTTATGATAAAACTGAGCCCTGTGCCGCTGTCAGTGCAAATGTTGGGCTTCTCTCTGTTGGTTTTTATATTCCTGTACCTAGAGAAAAGTCAGCTGGGGTAAGGACACGGTGCTTTTTTTTTTTTTTTTTTTTTTTTTTTTTGAGGAGGAAAATTATAAGTACTTGGTATAATGACTTTGGGTTATCTCTGACTTGATGACTGATGACAATCCAAGTGTAAGAAAATAATGTAGTGTCTTATCTGTCAAGAGAAATGAATTGCTTTTAAAATCTTAGGTAAACTATGTGTTTTACAGAACAAAATGAAATTATGGGTGAAGTTAAAGTAGGACTTGACACTATGCAATTACATGAATCTATACCAGCAATATCTGTGGGGGTTTTCTGAGGCCTTGATAATTTAATTGGGGTCTTAATCTGTTAAACATTAAATTTGAACTGAATTTCAGTAGACTTCAGATATTTTTACCTCTTTAGGTCTCTTCGACAACCTGTCTTCACATGGAAATGTGGCTGATAACAATCCTGAAGATGAAATGAGGTACAAGGACGGAGCAGCAAATGTTTCTGCCTCTGTGCATGGCCACATGCAGGTGTAGGAGCAGCACTGACAGGGAGGCAGTGTTGGCTCCAAAGCAGTGTCCATGTGCACACAGCTCCTTTCCACTCTGGACTGAATCATCTCCATTCACCAGGCATCTGCCTCTGGCTCAGAGCTCTCCCAAGAACATTCACCATGGCCTTGATGTGTGGAACTTGTTACTTTGGAGGGACTGACAGAACATCTGACTCTGCCCCAGCAGTGCCTCTTCAGCTCTCCAACCTGAAAGAGAAAATTGGGAAATCAGGGAGCATTTTAGAATTTGCTGTTACTAAACTTTCATCATTGAGCTTTCTGACTCCTCTTGCTGGAGTTGATGAGCAAGCTCTGACTATTGGATGTCCTCACACCCTCCAAGGCCTTTAAGAAATTACTCCTTCAGGTGCTCCAAAGACTGGAATGCACTCCAGACTGATCAACCATCTTCCTTCTGGATTAAAACCCTCAGGAGTCCTTTTATCCCAGTGAGAAAATTGTTGGTCTGTTGTCTGTCCTTCTACCTTTACTCTTGACATAAAGTACATCACCAGCTGGAGGTTGGCAGCTCTTTCTGGTGCTTTGTAGTGCAAGCAGCATTCTAATAAACACCACACTGGCAATAGCTGAGCCAAGAACCAAAATACATGAATGTAAAACATTGCCAATTACGATAGATTTTTTCTAGTACTTGTGGAATGTCACTTCCCATACTTTTTTTTCATCTCTTGTGCTGTATGTACTCTCAGTCTTTCACATCTCTTTTAATTAATGTGTCCTTACTGTTTCTTTGCTTTCTTTTTCCTCTCCTTCTAAGAACTGCTGGTTTTATTTTCCTTTCTGAGGAAAGAGCCAGCTTAGATTTGATTACTACCAGTGCATCAGAGGAAACATACAGTACATGCTGTGCCTTGAGCTGGGTGGACAGAGAGCTACACATAACCCTCAGTTAGCAATAATATGACTAATGAATATGTTGTACTATGGGTTTCCTGCAAAAGACCAATTCACACAACCCAGCCTTTATCACATTGTTTTTCTTAGCCATCACTCTTTATTTACTGTCACTGAGGCTGGGAAAGACAGCTCATTTTCTCAGCATTGTGCATATGTATCTGAGCTGGAGTTGGCAGCACAACTTGTTCTTCTCCTGCATGTTTTATAACCTGTTTTTTATTTCATAGTACTCTAGTAATTCATTCTCTCTAAAATTAAAGTGGAATTAAAGTGGACTATTCTGTACATGGGCTACCTTGCACATTGCACTCTACTTTTAAGAAAGCATAAAGGATCATACTCAAGCTTACACATCTCTGACCAGAACACTGAAGGTCCCAGAAATCCAGAAGTCTTTGCTGGCCTGTTTGAAAGCATGGTTTAATTCCAAGATGTCAGCTAGTTAGAGGCCTTTGATGGACTCAGTTTTCAAACTATAAAGCACACTGCTTGTTTCAGTATCACTTTTAGCTGTTTATATATGGAGCAGATTTGCTGGACATTCAAGAAAATTGTTGCTCCCTACTCCATTTCACCATTCTGTGTGCTTCCAGAGGGTAAGAAAATGGCTGTGTCCCTGTTCAGCCTCTCCTCCCACACAGTACTTTTCATTCTTTGTCACAAAATTTACCTTCATTGCTTAGGTGCTCATACTTCAGATGCTTGTATTTTAGGCATATAAATATCCACCATCAAATATTCCAAGTCTTGTTGCAAGATAAAGGCCCTTCACACAGACTTAACTTTGTTTATCCACTTATGATGTCTTTGTGTAAAAGCAAAACCCCCATAATGGCACTTCAGTATCACACTTTTCAGAAGAGAACAAGTACTTTTTTGACTGGCATTTGTAAAAATTCCTGCAGTTGGGTCCTGAGTGCCTCTTGATGTGAGAACTGGAGTAAGAGCCAAAAAAGTTTTATAGGACCACTTAGATTTTAACACCTTCCTTTCCTTCTGGGTTTGTGCTCCTTTCACATTTAATCTCTACACTCATCACAAAAGCCATTGCAGCAACAAAAAAGTTATTGAATTTCATGGCAAGTAAATTGTAGCAGACTCAACAGACATCTACAAGGAGACTCTCTAAGACATGCTCATACACTAAAATAGCAAATATATATCTTGGAAAAACAGTTGATCTGCAGGAAAACAGCCATAAGAAAATAATAATTTTAAATTATTGTCACTCAACATCCCCATTTCATAGTGTTCATCTCTCCAAATATTTAATTGTTTCTCCTCATTGCTCTTTATTAGCCCCTTTAGCCATTTCCTCAGTTCTGTTTTTATGGTTTTGGGTTGAGTTTTTTTTTTTCCTTAGTCATGTATTTTTCAACAGCATAATTATTCATTTTTCTGTAAAAGCAGCTGATTTATATGAAGGGAATGGGTGACTACAACTCAAAATGTTTAGGGTGACTTATAATCAGTCTAATATTACTTCTGTTGATTAACCTGACCTCTTGCAGAGTTTAAATATTTAAAAGAAGAATTCAGTGTTATTCTTGGAAAGCCTACTATTTACATAAAGCAGTAGACTCTATCAAAAAATCAATTCTCAGGCTGTGAGAGTCAGCAGCCTCTTAGATTTTGTTCTTCTTTGACTCATACAGATAAAAAGGCTTCATGTCACATTTTGGCTCCTTGGTGAAATCCTCAGCCAGCTTGTCTGCTCCTGTGAAAAGGCAACAAGAAATTCCTGAAGTCCTGTGCCCAGCCAAGCTCTGCCCCCCATGCTGGGGAGGTGACAGTCTGCTGTGTCCCTCAATGCCAGTGGAGCACAGGATTCTGCACCAGCAGTCTGGAGAAGCTGTGCCAAAAAACTGCACCAGTGCCATCACAGCACAGAGCTGCTGCAGTTTGTGTCACCTCACCCCTCACCCAATCCTCCCCTGGGACAGGGGCTGGATTTTTATGTATAAACATTATTATGTACCTAAGGGAAGGTATTTTAAAGCATCTGTTATTCTCTCTCAGAATGAAAAGTCTCTTTAAGGTATTTTTGCTGAGACTCTAAAATTGGAAACATAAGAACTAGCAGGTACTTTCACACATTATTTTAAATAGAAAACACAAGCAAAGCTCAGAGGACAGACCATCCAACGCTACATACTCCTAAAATGCACTCACTTAGTGTTTTTATTTTTCTTCCTCCTTTTTCCCAAATATCCCAGCTTTGTAGAGAAGCAAAATAAATATTAGATATTGTACAGATGTGATCTCAGTATTTTGGAACTGCTTAAAACAGTGGGAGCCCCAGACTGCAATCCTCATGTAGAAATTACCCAAATAAAGCTCCCACTGAGGCCAAGTGTTTTACTGCCATTTATACAATTGTATAAAATGAGCTACATGCTTTACAGAACAAATAAAGAAAAATCACATGATGTCTTTATCTCCTTCCCTAGTTTGTCTTACTCTCACAATTCATTGCATAAGAGAAACAGAGCATAGGAGCAGGAGAGAAAAGACACACCATAAATGGTGATAGAAAACTCTATAAAAACAACAGCTGGATGGGGCAAAAGTTCCTTTGTTGAAGTCAGATGGCTATTTATTTTTAAACATTTGACAAAATATTTTGCTTTTTGATTGACTAGCTGATAAATCCACAGGAGTTTTACCTAAGTGGACACTAAATGAGGACTCATGAATAAACCTGTTATAAACTATTAGATCACTGCTGTGTATTATGGCCTTATTTTTATCCAAAGACTTTTGCTAAAATAGCACAGCTTTCATCTGAGCTCCCTTGTCAGACAGGGCTGTGAGGAACATTTTGGCACTGCTTGCTGCTCCCCCTGATTCCCCAGCCCAGTGGGCTCTGCAGGGATGTGGGGCAGCAGCAGCAGCACTGCCACTCTCCCTCCCACCCTCTGTGTGCCTCACACCTCTGCTCTGGAGGCTTCTCCTCAGAAACCCAGCTCACTGAAAAACAATTCTTCAGAGTTATTGCTGCTGTTGTTGCTATTATTATTATTATTATTATTATTATTATTATTATTATTATTATTATTCAGCAAAGAAATTCACGGTGATTATTTTTATATCTGAACATTCAGATTCAAAGAGTCCCTCCACAAGGAGTTGCTACAAACAAAAATTTTAAAGGGATCCTGCTTTAAAGAGATTTCTGATCTTTTCCTTTCTCTTGGTGACACTGAGATAAAAACAGCACTTTAGTTGACAGGATTATGTTGCAGTGAAATGGAGCTTTGAGTGGGAGTAAAGTGAGGTCCATTGTATGAAACTCCCATTACTAATCATATAATTGGGAAGTAAAAACATTTTCAGATTAGCTTTGGCTTTCATAAGAAAGGACAGGGATCTCTTTTCAAGCATGGAGCATTGGAGCAGAAGGGATTGAGTGGATTGTGATCAGGACACATGGAAGGGTAGCACAGAACCCTGAGCTGGACAAGTAGAGGGACAGGAGGGAAGGAGGATTGGGCTCATGCTGCAGCTGCAGTAAAACTCTATAGTCATGTGTGTATTTAAGTACATTTATGTATTGCAGAAGACTAGGAAGATTTAAATTTTACATAAATAGTTACCTGAAAGAATATGTTCTTCTATGAATATCTCATCTCAAGCTCTTTACAAATATAATGGAAGATAGTAAAAATATTCATAAAGAAATAAAAAAAAAAATTTGATAAATGAGTAGACAATGGATTATGAAATGTCCATATTGATGTACCTGTTTTATAGACTTTCATTGACTTTGAAATCATTGTGAGATTCTAAATGTTCTGCCTAACCTGGCTGCAGTATTTATTTGATGCTGACACATGGCAAGCAGATATATTACTATATTCTGCACCAGTAAGAGTAGCACTTTTCTCTCCATTATGGCTCAGCAACTTTATGACACTGTGGAAATGAAGAGATCGGTATTTAAATATGCCTTACCAAAAAAGAAGCAAAAACCCCTGAAAACCCAAAAATGCCTCTCTCCTCTACTTCAGGCCAGGAAGTCCCTTCTGAAATGGTGTTCACATGCTAACTAAAATTTTGTAAGCCTGTGATGTGGAGATAGGGAAAGCTCCTCACTACTGTTCTTTGATGAAACAAAAGAATTATAGAATCAGACTGTTTTTGTGTGCAAGCCAGGCCAGACCAAAAATGAGCTTTGGGCTTCAATTAATTTTGTAGAGACATCCCTAAGCCAAAAATATCATTCACCATAATGACAATGAACTAATACAATGACTAATACTACACTCACTGTGCATCTGAAAGGAATAGAAATACATTCAGTATGACCTGCTCAGAATAACTAATTAACAGGTATGGAGTTTGGTGCTGACTGAAACTAAAATAAAAGGGAAAAGAGAAAAAAAAAAAAAAAAAAAAAAAAAAAAAAAAAAAAAAAAAAAAAAAGTGGCAAAGATTCTGGTTAAGATTTGTTTGTTTCCATAAAACATTACCAGCTGATTCTAGCACAAGATCTTTACTCACTACTGCAGGGCTCAAAAACAAACCTCTGGGCAGTGGGCAAAAGACAACACAGTGAAGGTGGAAAGGGCTCCACTGGGTATTAAAGGGGCTCAAACCTAATACTGGCAGCATGACAAGAGATAAAGTGATGGACACTGAGGTGTGGGGTCACTCTGCTGGGCCCTCTAAAGCCCTACATTACTCCATGCCATATCCCACTTGCCTCTCTGAGATGCAGAGGAGGTGGGTATAGTCATGTTCTCATGTTCTCTGCTCATATGAGAGATGGCAGAGGTGCAGTGAGAGAATCAATGAATATACTACAGTGAGAGGCACCATGGGTAAGTCAGCATCTCTTTTCTGAACACCAGACTGCTCTTCCTCTCAGTGGAGGGATAGATATAACAGGGTGTTGCTAAAGCCAACAATATTTGAATGTGTAGTCAAAAAAAAAAGAAAAATAGAGCAAATAGTAGAGAAATAACAAAGACACTCCCAGAGAGACTTAAATTCACATCAAACTTTTATGTTCAAAGTTTTCACACATAGATTAGACAATTGCAAATTATCTCCCTGGCAGGTGCCATATAATGAACTCAAGACTTTCAATGCAAAAATAATAAACAGTATCTCTATAAACAGTTCCTTTTGACACCTTCATAAACCATCTTATCAGAGTCAAAAGCCTGGATAATCCTGAGGACTAAGGCCTGGACCCATAAAGGTATTTTAAGGATCTGTGTGTGTAGTGCCTTCTTATGTTTATCACTGATTCTTGCAGTCTCTGAGAAAACTGTACCTCTGACATTTTCTTATCTCTCTGACCACACTCTCTCTGCTGAGCAGGTCTTTAGCCATCACTTGCCTCTTCGGGTAGAGTCAGAAATTTTCCCATTCTCAGCCTGGACATCCAACACAGCCCACACACAGCAAATAAGAGTTAAAGCAAACATCTGATTTTACTCCAGATCTTTAGTCCCATCAGTTCTGGTTCCTTTTGACAAAAGCTTCCTCATATATAGCATCACTTAGCAAGGACAAAGCTGTTTCTGAGGAAAGATATCTTCAGAGCAATGCAACCAACAATTGATTATCTAACTTTTCTCCCATGCCTTTCCTAATTCTGATACAGCTGCACTCTCTACTGCTTTAGTCCCACTTTTTCTCCTGAAGACACACTGCCCTCAAGGAGAGCTGCACCATCTCAGTCCTAGTCATCTTTCCTGTCTCTAAAAGTGGAGTATAGCAGCTTCTTTATTAGCACCAAATAAAGATAGTCAAGCATGAAGTAATTTTTCCTCTGTCATGCACAGCCTGTCATATGTTGTATCAGACAAGTGTTTTCAGTGACCAGGAAAGGGCTTATCTCTACAAATAGCCCATTTTAACTCCAGATAAATATTTTTTGCCTCTTCCATTATCTTTTCTCTCCCATGTCTATTTTCTTTTTACATTTAAAAAAAAAAAAAAGAGACTCATAATCCACTGAAGATATAAGCAGGATTCCTACAGATTCCCTTGACTCTCTCTTCCTCCTCCATAAAATTAGAGAAATTTCTATTAATCGACTGTGTGGTTTTTTTATGATCACTTTCCCCACAGCCTAATTTAAATTAGTTTACTGTTTTCAGACAGAACAACTCTTAGTTCCCTCTATAAACTACAACTGTCTTGCAACCTTTCCTTGTTGATCACAGAAACAATTATCCACAGATGAAAATACAGGAGCTTCATGCCAACTGCATCACAGAGAAGTTTGTTATTCTGTTGTCTCTAATAGACAAATATTGTCTTCATTCTTCAGTGCTTTCATTCCAGCAGCAATTATAGACAGTATTTTGCCTTGGAAAAAGATAATAAAAAAAAAAAATTGAGAGTTCAGTTTCAGAGGATTAGGTATGATGTTGACATCCTCTAGTCTGGAGTTGGAGCAGCAATGAAAAGAAAACAGAACAGAGATAAAAAGAGAGAAAACCAAACAAAAATTTTCACCTTCAAATGAAGTGATGAAGCCAACTCAGGAGGACACATGAAGGCAGACAGGCAACAGCATTCATCATATTTTCTATTTATAAATACAAGAGAATATAAAAGAATCATCACTAATGTTGTCTGTGAGCAATTGTGTTGCCTTGTGTGTAGTTCCAGGTATTATACACCCTTAAAAATCCAAGCTTGAACATCTGATTGTGGAGACTTTGAAAGGTGCTTCTAGGAAAAAGAATGTGCCCAGTCTATCTTAGAAGACTTTAGTGTCCAGAGCTAGGCTTAGGATAAGCTGATTGCCTGTTCCTTCCAGGGAAACCTTATAAACACTGCTTGTGTCTACAGTGGAAAATATTTGGAAGAAGGAAACTGAAGCACAGTGATGTGCACACTATGTGAGTTGGTGATATCTGCCAGAGTGCAAAGAAAGCATCAAAACAGAGTAAACATTGAGGATATATAACAGAGCATGGCAGTATTCCCATGGGATCACTAATCGCATCCACACACTGCCCAAATCTCATGATAGAAAAGGCAAAGCAGAGCAGGTGTTTGCCTGTGCTGTCTGTTTCTCACCACCTTGAGCTGAGGATATCCTTGCAGGAAACAACTCTTTCAGTGTATGCAGACACACGAGGATATTTTCATGGGTTTGGAAGGCAGTGAGTTTTGTTATGCTTGTTTTTTATAGATAAACTACAGAGGAGGCCTGGGCATTTCTCATCACCCTAAAGATTTGTGTTCTGAACCCCTCCAAAGTTCTGTAGTGTGCACATTTAACTTGCACCTGTTAAGTCTGTGGTGGCTGCAGGATCCAAGCACAAAGCAATTAATAAAATCTTGAAGTCATTCATGGGTATTCACTGTGGTCCAGGTCTCACTTCTACTACACATAAAACTTTTCTAATAGCATTTAAATTATGAAGAAAATACAAGAAAAAGTTCATGAAGATATGAAAAGCTATGTTTCAGGTCTCTTGAGCAGTAGCTATAATTAAAACTATTGAATAGTGATTATAGCCTTGAACTATGAATATACTGAGAGAGAATCAGCCAAAATAAAAGTCTTGATTAAACTGGGACTTGATGGGGAAGAGCTCAGAGACTTCAGTAAGGCATAGCCTGTAATAAAAGTCTGAAAGTCACAGATAGAGATTACAACAGAAGAATTAATTTTTAACATCCAGTTATCACTGATTCTTTACTTATCCAGATTACCTTTGATTTTATTCACAGTATAAACTTAGCAATCATCACAGACTTTTGCCAACAGCAGCTTGCAAAAAATGAGCCAAAGTTTCGACCAGGTGACTGCCCATTTAATAATAAGATCTGAGCCCTGGAAAATGGACTAGAAATGCCAGATGAGAAGCTTTTCAATTTCTGATTGCATTGGTATGAATTACTGTAAAGACGGGCTGAGCTTTGGCTTTTCATTTCTTGGGGCAGGGGTAGAAAATGCTGAGACACACAAAAATATAATAAAATGCCAGTGGTTTCTTTGCTAGCCAACTGCATTCATAAACCTACAGGATTGATACGTATGCAGGCCACATATGGACAAATGATTAGCTGGTTTGCTTCTTAGTTAATGGTCTGAATTAATCGGTGTCATGAAGGAGAATGACTTGAATGAAAGTCTTTCTGTGCCAAAAATCTTTTATGTGGGGACATAGCTAAATATGGAACTAATGCAAGATGAGGATAAAAAAATAAAGTTAATTAATTAATATTTAAAATAATAAAAAGGAAAGAAGCCTAAATGCTTTCAAGCCAAAGATCTGGTTTGTGCTGACCTTGCTTTGAACTTCTGAAGGAATGAATGAATTCTGATGAGCCAAACTAGTTTTAATTTTCATACCTGAAAAATGAATGGTATAAATAATGATACTGATTCCTCTCCAACAAGTGGAGTATGATCAGCAAAAGCAGGAGCTGCTGTGCCATAGCTCATCTTGCAATTCCTTCTGAACCTGGAACCTTCTCCTGCTCAATAGGAACAGATCCTCCCACATATTCAAATACTCAAAATACCACACAAAATGGAGGGAGATATTTGAAAACTGAAAACAATGGAAAAGAATGAAGCTGGTGAAAAAGGCTCTTAGGAACAGCTCTTGCTGTGTTCTCCTCACTGTGCAGCCTCTTACTTGGGTGATTACTGCAGCCCATGTGGCAGAGGCAGTGGGTCTCAGGGGATCAGATTTTTTCCTAGCTGCATCTGTGGCTTGCTGGGTAACTCTGGGTAAATCCCATTCCATAGTCTCTGCTCCAATTTTCCAACAGGTTGGGAAAAAAAAAAAAAAAAAAAAAAAAAAAAGGAAAGAAAAATAGTATTTGTATTCGTGTTTCTGGTTTTATTTGCAAAAGGTGTTGGGAGCTTGAACTCTTTTCTTTTCAGCAGCAGCGAGAATTATTTTCCATATAAAGAAACAACCAAGGACAAGTTCAAGCTAGCTGAGGAGACAGCATCTTGTTCTGCCGACCTAGGGAGTCACTACAGCAGTACAGGTGCCAAGTTTTCTCTTTAAGCCAGCAGAAAAGTTAATGTGGGCATGGGGAAATAAAAGGCCAGAGACAGAGGCTGACTGTCTTCTCTCTACATGCTCAGTTCAGCATGCTGCTTGTAGGATCAGAGAACTTTAGGCTCATAGCTTCCAGTCAAGCCAAAAACTGCTGTGATGTGATCTAAATAAAATGTGAGAAGGGAAAAGCAGAATAGGAATTCATGTGGAAAATTTTAACTCTCTGAAAAAACATCAAGAAGAACATTTCAGTGCAGCTGCCTCTCAAGTAGGGTAATGGCACAAATTTTAGCCCAGCACCTCAGTTTCTAGAGCTCAAACATGAAAATAAAAACTGTGGGGTAAACTGAGCTTTGTCTTCCTAAAATCAAATCTTCAAATCTTTGCAGATGTGACCGTAAAAGACATATATTTTTCCTATTTCCTGCACAACATAAAAATTCAGTGTTTCCAGGTTGGGATAAAGCAGAATTACAGCCTAATGCATGTCAAGGTGAGAAAGAGGACAAAGTGAGCATGATATGGTGACATGATAACAATAGTCATGGAAAACAATGATAATAATATCTTGTGCAGGAGAGCAGTTGTCAGGGAACTTTAAAATGCCATACTTCCACTAATCCCTCACCTTTGATTTTGACCACAATGAAATAATATGCAGACTATGACAGGGATAATCTTGAGCTTCACCAAATACCCAGTTATCAGCTCTATGCTGAAAAGCAGGTATGATATTTGCCTATAAGTATAAGTATGTTAAGACAAGTACCTTTTGAGATAAAGTAATACACTAACAACTAAAGCTGTTAGTAAAATAAAATTATTAATTGGATAAAGCCTGAAAGCATTATATCCTCACTTAGTTCTCTATCTGGACCAAATGTAGTCTCCACATCTTCTTTCTGGGCTCCTCAAATCATTCAAAAAGAAAAAATAAATCAGCAAGATGACTTTTAGCTGACATACTGCTACAGCCCAACAAATTGATCTTTAAGATCAAATGTTATGGGCTTACAAGGCAGGATCAACAATTTCTGGATTCATGGTGAAATGACCACTCCAAACCATACCTACTGCTCAATAAGGGATGATAGAAATTCACAATCAGGGCATAGAATTGCAGCCCTGTTTGATTTATTTGAGTAAATTACTTGACATTATCATGTGTGTGTTTGTGTGTGTATTTCTACTGCATCCTTGTCGCCAAGCCAAGAAAATAAATAAAAACTGTACACATAAAAGACAAGACACAAGGGACAAAGAGGAAGGAAGAAGTTGCATTTGTAAAATTTAGCTGTATCAGTTCATTTACTACTCTCAGAGCTCAGTTCTCTGCCTTTCTGATGCTGTCTGTTCACAAGAGCTGATGAGTCATTGAAAACAAGCCTAATTGCCTGTCATAACAAACTGCAAGGAAAAAAGGCTCAAAAGTTTAATCAAATTATCTCAATATTCAGTCAAAAAATTGTATGTCAATTTGAAGGACTTGAGTAAGAATCTAAGGCCACTGAAATAAGAAGAAATATTGAAGGACAAATCCATTTAAATGTTGGTATCAAGGTGTTGCCCTGTATGTGTCACTTGACGACACTCACGATTCCACAGTCTTCCCCTCATCCTCCTTACAGCCCTTCTTATAGATGGACATCACAAACATCAGCCAGCAGGACCTCCCTGGTTGACCAGAACTGCTGGAAAATGTTGGAATGTGGCTCATGTGCATTTCCACAGCACCTTTAGAGCCCTCATATGGACCCCGTCCAGGCCCATGGATTGTGTGTCTTGGTGGAGCAGCAATTCACAGCAATTCCCCCTTGGATTATGGGCTTTATTTCCCTCCTCAGCCCTGTCTTCCAGCCTTGGGTACTCCAAAAATAGCTGACCTTTATTTAAGACTGAGGCAAAGAAGGCATTAAGTCCTTCAGCCTTTTCCTCATCCATTGTCACTGTGTTTCCCCCATTCCATTCAGTAGATGATAGAGATTCTCCATAGACATCCTTTTGTTGCCAATGTGTTTATAGAAACATTTTTATTTTCTTTTACAGCAGCAGACAGATTAAGTTCTAGTTGGACTTTGATGCTTTTAATTTTCTACCTTCAAAACCCCACAATATTTTTGTACTCTTCCTGAGGTGGCTATCCCTCCTTCCAGGTGGGGATCAGCCTCTTCTCCCAACTAAAAAGACAAGTCGAAATGGCCTCAAGTTGTGCCAGGAGAGGTCTAGATTGGAAATTAGATAAAACAAAAAAATTCCCAAGAGGGTTGTCAAGCACTGGCACAGGGAGCCCAGGGAAGTGGTTGGGTCACCAGTCCTGGAGTTATTTAAAAACATTTAATGCACTGGTTTGGGATGTGGTTTAATGCTGGACTTGGAAGTCCTGGGACAGCAGTTGGATTGATGATGTTAAAGTTCTTTTCTTAAATGGTTCTAAACTTCTTTTCCTAAATGGTTATATGATTCAATGATTTTAAATCAAAAGGAGCTGCTTGTTAAGCTCAGTGTCATTTTAAACTTCAGATTCTTTCACTTGATAACAAGCAAGAGTAAAATTTCTATGTATTTGTGAAGTTACTGGTGTTTAAACAGATGTCAGAAGCTTTTTAGGTATAAATGGAAATTGAGTTACAGATTATGATGGTTAGGGATTTGAGTGGTGTTTAATATCAAAAACTGCATCTGAGAAACATTGTACTGTTGAAAATAATGATCTTCAAATTCCTTTACACATCAACTTTTAAGGTTTCTTTAACTAGATTATTTTACAGATGTAATTAACAATGTAATAGACAAATACAATGAACAAAAAAAGTAAAATATTTGACATTTTCTATTTCATTTACCAGTGTATTTTTTCCCCATGGCCTTCCAGAATTTTGTACTTTTTTTGCATTCCTCTTAATTTAAACCCTCCAGAGTGTCTAATGCAATTCCTATATAAACTCAACCTGATACAACATCATCCACAAACTCAGCAGATGAATCATTAGCACCACCAGCTATAAAATGGAAGTCCTACAATCCACCAAAAGTTAAGTTACCTGCTGGTAACCACTCACTTTTTAAAAAAATGTGGAAATAAATTACCTTGATGAGTTGTTTTGGAGGGTAATGCCTTTGGGCCTTTCACTGTCAGGTGTCTAGGAATTAATTTCTATATCACAACTCCTTCCAGGTAATAGAAGTCAGAAAAAATTGCACATTAGGGCAGGAAAGGGAGCACAGGGGTTATACAGTAGGCTGCCACAAGGACAAGGAATTCATCTGCAAGAACTCTTATAATGAATGCTGTGCCATGGCTGGAAACATGCTTTGAAACTTTAACACAGAACTACCTGTATTTTGAAAAGTATCTCAAGCAAGTAGAAAATATCACAGTTGAATTCTTTCCAGCATGCACCTTTACCCATAAAGTTCACTTCAGAAAATTCTGAATATTGCAATAATTTATGCTACATATCACACATTTTCAACATCAGTGGCAGATGAAATCTGTATATAATTGGCAGAAGTAAGGAACTGCTTTTGCATCTACACCCTAGTTTAACACTCTTCTCTGGTAGTCAGAGGACTCAGTCTGATTGATGTTTGCACCATTTGTTTCTAAAAGCTTCAAACTCAATTTATCATTACATCCAAATTAAATAACTTTTCCATCCTCAGACCTAGTTAAATATAATCCTACCAAATGAATACATAACCAAACTTTTCCTCAAATTACTCTAAGAAGCCTAAAATGCCATTAAGTATTTGAGGTTCTATGGAACCTCTTGTTTATCAAGCTGGCATAGAAACCAAGGCATTCCCTGGAACTGAAAGAGAAGTTATTTATCCAGCCCTTTATCCCTGGTTGTGACTGTTTTCAACAGGTCATCTTCAAGAAGTAATTTTTTTTAATCATTCTGAATTCAAATTATCTGAAAAATTCACATCTAAAGACAAAAGTATCCATTATTACTCTTCATTACTATCTAGATATGGGCTGTATAATCTATCTTTCAGCATTTTGTGAAAATGGAATATTCAGACAACAAACACTGCAGGTTTTCCTGTGAATAAGATTATTCCCCTCACAAAGGTACCTTTGAATCTATTTTTGCTGTTTATCTATTTTTGCCTTGGATTTGATGCATGCCTGGATCCTGGGACTTCACAGAGAAAGCTGCATGAGTGTCTCAGTGGAATGCAGCCTTTTGTTTACTTTTACCACAGGCCATATCATTTCTCCAGAATAAGATCTGCTCCTTCACAGCTCTGACTGAGATTTCTGCCTTTTGAATTGTTTCCAAACACATGCTATTAATCTGACATGACTCAGATAAACCTTCTAAGTAAACAGTCTTCCCTTTTAAATGGAAGATTCTGCTTCCAGCACACAGCTATACATGAGTGGGCACACAAAACGTGCCCTGGTTCCATTTTTCTCTGTTGGTGGTCAGAAGCAGATATCCACACAATCCTGCATCCTAGAGGAAGTGCACACTGCTACCTTCCCTGGAGGGCTCTCCTGGCCACCAGTGAGCACAGACATTGGAACTCTTCAGTTTTGTGTCCAGTAGACCTGGATTACTTTACCCTGTTTGCCTATGGTAACTTTCAGCATTCACATCATTCTGTTATCAGGAATTTCACAGCTTAATTGCATCTGCAGGAGGAACAGTCTTCTTTGTTTTGAACCTCATGCATGCTGGTTTCACTACATGCCACCCAGCCCTTGAAGGAAAGAGTAAACAACCAATCTCTGTTCTGTCCATGCTGTACCACAGTCCTTTATCATGCCCACCTCTGTTTGCAGACTGAAGAATCATAAGCAAATAGCCACATCTCATTGGAAAGCCATTTCCCACCTTCAGTGGTTTGTACACCCTTTCTGATGTCCTCCCAGAGACTTTTTGATACCTGCAGGTTCTGTTCCAGACACAGATGGATTCCCATGGTGGCATGTTTTGCCAGCATGCTGAAGTACCTGTGGTTAGACTAAATGCTGCTTCATTGCATTGCTGGGATGGCTCTGAGCTAACAACCAGAATATGCACCCATAATTGAATATAATACCCTTGCAGACAAAATCTGCCTTGGCATGTGGCCTAGCTCAAATCATGTGCTTTAATGTCACAGGAATTCTGACCCAGCCCAATATACCTGCACAGTTATCCAAACACAGAAATATAGACAGAGGCAATCACATTTTGATAGTTTATCTGCCTGGATTTCACACAGTGCCTGTTGGCCCAGTCCTCCAGCCTGTGCAGGTCCCTCTGGATGGCTGCTCTCTTCTCAGGCATGTGGACTCAGTTTGGTGTCATCTGCCAACACAGAGTTGCCACCTTCAGGTCACAGACAGAGCTGTGATACACGACAAATCTCAGCATAAACCCCTTCAATACCCAACTTGCTATGGGCCAACAGCCACACTATAGCTCACTCAGTCAGCTTTTTACCTATGTGGTGCATATATTATGGCACAGCTACATCCTTCATATGTGGAATGGAAGAAGGAAATGGGTGACTGAAGGGAAAGTATGATGTTGAACAAGAGGTGTGATAATTTGAATAGAATCCTGCCATCCTGCTCTTTAAAGCATCAATCCTTGGGAGTTATAGGAAAAATTCAATAAATTTTCAATAGATTTTCAGTTGTCAGGACGGTATGTGATTGTCTATTTTAAACACAATAGCCTTAGCAATATGAGGATCTACTTTCAGCTATTCAACAAAGAAAACATATTTGAAACAGGATTGTGGTCCCAAATCTGCTTTGGTGACACACATTCAACTCTCTTGACATTATTGTACTCATTACAGAATTTAGTTCAATTAATGCATTTTTTTCCTTTAAGCACTCTTTGTGTTTCCAATAGCAGATGTGATCTTCAAGTTGGTAATTTTATGTCAACTAGTGACAAGCCAAGCAAAGGGCTCTCAGCTACTTCTCAGGCACTAAACAGTCATGAAATGCCAGGAAACGCCTGTTCTATCTGTCATTAATACTGAAATAGCAGTGTCTGTTAATAATAGATGAATATCATCTTTTCAGAAGAGGATTGGTCTTTTTGACACTAATGTACTGGACTGAATGAGACTTTTCCTTAACTTAATGTAATAACTTAAAGTCATAAAGAATAGGATCACTTATGTTGGCAAAGACCTCTGAAGGTCACCTCATCTAAAAGCAGAGGCAACTTAAAAATTAGCCTGGGCTTCTCAAAGCCATGTCCAGTTAGGACACAGCAAACGCTCCAGCCCAGGTCCATTGTGGGGACTCTGCTGAAGTCACTCCTACAGGAACACTCTGTTCCTGAGGGGCTTTTCCAAGACTTGTGTAGAGGAAATAAAACATTTTCCTTCAACCTGCTGGCTGTTCTTTCATCAATACACCCATCATATTGTTAGCCTTCATGGCTGCAAGGACTCTACTAATTCATGTCCAGGTGTTTATTTATGAGGGCTTCCATACCTTTGTGGCAGAGCTGCCACCTGGACAGTCATTGTCCAGGTTATTGGGAAGAATGTTAAACAGTGTTATGTGCTATATTGGGAATATATCACAATTTTCTTGTCCAGACTCTGCCTCACCTCCACTCCTAACTGCCCTCACACAATGTCTCAAATAAAAAAGAAAAAAACATTGGCAGTAGAAATTACAGAAACCCCACGTTTCACCTGTGAGCAGCACTATGTGAACTATTATATGGAAACATATATAAGTAAGATAGCTCAGCCACATAAAGATGACCCAAAGTCAACATTAGGTGGGATTACAGCTTTTCATAGATTGATTTTAATTTCTTACTATATTTTTGTACAGTGTTTCTAACAGCAAAAGATGTAGGTGAAACTGTAAAGCCAGTAACAATAATAGAAGGAGAGGAGCTCAGCCAAAAAAGCAAGTTGTCCTTAAAAGGAGGTTAAATTCATAAATACAGACCATGTGTTAAGTGGTAAAACAAATTTAATGCTTACTGAATAGTGTCACTGGTATAAAAATAGAGTATATTGCCTCATGCTTAATGGGCCATATCAGATCAGAAAAAAGTTCTAGATATTTTTGTTAGTTTAAAATAGCCACATGACACAGAACATTTACACTGCCCCATGTTGGTAAACAATCAGCAAAACCAGGCAGCTTTTAGAGAAAACCTGAGAAGTGCAAAGTGCAATAAATGAGATTTTAATATTGGAATGAACTCAGTCCATTTGATCTTCTCTCAAACCATGTGATATGTTCTATGTGGCACAAAGGAAAGTGGTACTTTCCTAGAAAGAACACAGAATCATAGAGCAATCTGGATTGGAAGG
Source organism: Erithacus rubecula (assembly GCF_903797595.1). NCBI lineage: Eukaryota > Metazoa > Chordata > Aves > Passeriformes > Muscicapidae > Erithacus > Erithacus rubecula. The sequence continues at coordinate 11,147,013 of NC_136689.1, read as the reverse complement.
GACCTTCAAGATGCTCTGGTTCCAAACCCATGTGCAGGAACACCTTCTGCTATACCAGGTTACTCAGATCCCTCTCCAACCTGACTCTGAACACTTCCAGGAATGGGGCACACACACCATCTCTGGGCACCTTGTGCCCACCACCCTCACAGTAAAGAATTTCTTCCCTATATCTAACCTAACCCTACTCTTTATTTTGAATAGAATCCCTCCTTGTCCAGTCAGTAAATGCCCTTGTGGTGCCCTTAGGTACTGGAAGGTGCTATAAGGTCTTGCTGGAGCCTTCCCCAGGCTGAACAACCCCAACTGTCCCAGCCTATCTTCACAAGAGAGGTGGTCCAATCATTTTTGTGGCTTCCTCTGGACTTGCTCTAACATGTCCATGACCTTCTTATATTGGGAGCACCAGAACTGTAAAAAGCACTGCAGATAGGAGCTCACCAGAGCAGGAAGGGAAAGAAGTGCCTTCCTCAAACTGTCAGCCACACAGCAATGCCAAACACACATTATCCAAACCCCTCTGCTCCAAGAGAGTGTTTAGTGAAAACCCTATGACTCCCAGAAAATACTGCCCTTACAAAGTCTTGTGTAGGGCAATATAGGAAGGATTATTTAGGTGATGGGCAGCATAATAATCCACTGATAGCCTTTGGAGGCTACAGTAATTTACACAAACACTGAAGTTGTCTAAGACTTGCCCACTGATTATTTCTACTCAAGATTTCTCTAAGAAGTTCTTGGGTAGCTTGAATTTGAAAGCCTTTCAGATTGTGAGTGATCATTCTCTAGGGAAAATCAAGGTCCAACAGAAAATCACAGAATATCCTGAGTTGAAAGGGACCCACAAAGATTATTACAGCACAATCTGCCCTGCCCCTGGGACAGCCCCAAGAATCACCCTGTGCCTGAGAGCATTGTCCAAATGCTTCTTGAACTCTGTCAGGCTCGGTGCTGTGACCACTGCCCTGGGGAGCCTGTTCCAGTATCCAACCATCCTCTGGGTGAAATAAATGAATAAATAAATGATCAGAACCACAGAATGTTCAGAGCTGGAAGGGATCCAGAAGGATGCAAGTCCAAATGTAAATGCAATCAGGTGTGAGAGGTATTGGAGACTCAGACTCTGGTTCAGATTTCTCCAATACTAACATTGCCCTGTGGCTGCTAACACCAATGCCAACAAGAAGCAAAGAAAACTTTTCCTTTGTCCTAGGCTTTGAAGGGGATGGTGGAAGAGCATCTACTTGAGCTGTCACAACATCTCGTGGTGTATTTGATGCAAGGAAGAAGGGCTTGATAAAAGCTTTAATCCTGTTAATTCATTGTCAGCTAAATTTCCTTAATTTCCCTTTTGAAATGGATTGTAAATCCTAGATATGTATTCTCGGGGCTCAAAGCAGCTCTGAATTTTCAGCTGAGATTATTTTTTTTCAAGAAACACTAATATACATTGTAACAATTCATCCTGGTTTAGTGCCAGGTAACTTGGCCAATGCATAGAACCAGGAGGTTCCTTTAATCTAATTTGATGCTTTGCCAAGATGGGTCATTTTTATTATTAACCTTCTGCCATGCCTGCTGTACAACAGTCCAGAAACCTCTTGAGTCTTTGGCAGAGCAGCAAGGGAGACTCTCTGGCAAAGGAATGAGAAGGACTCAAAACCAATGGAATTTAAATTATTATGAAGAACAATAAAAAACTAGGTGACTAGATTGCTTAAAAGTGTCTTGAGGACCTTGCTGCATCCAGCAGTGGGAGTTAGTGCTTGCTAACAAAGTCAGGGTGGCCACCCAGAGGAGAATTTGGTGATCAGTTCATACAAAAAACAGATATCTCTGCTGAAACAACTGTGTTCACAGTTATTTTGCATCCTCTTTCTTGATGTTTCAGTAGATGTCAACAACTGACTGAACATAAAATAAATGTGTTTTCATTTAGATGAGAAAGGTCCCAGTCCTCTGAATCAGGAATTTTCTGGCTATCTAGAAATCATGATCTTGCTTTCAAATACTTCTGCTCTGTTTTCACAACAGGAGGGTTGATATTATTATCTACTCCAATTCCTTTTTCTTTTTATTCTTTATTTATGTCTAGCCCCTTCTGCAGTCAATCTCCTCATCTAAAAGACACATAAATAGTTCACAGCTTCAGTCTAAAATGCTGTGATTAATTTGTGACCCACTGCTTTGTTTGGAGTTACATAACAAATACCCCATTTTTTAACCAAAAAATGTTGATGATCTTTTGGATAAAATACAATTCCTTTGAGGAAATTGAGGCAATCAATCTTTTGTAGCAAAGCTTCATGAGGATGCATGCTAGGAGCTTTCTTCTCAAGCATAGCTCTGCAGAAGTAGACAGCTTCCAGTACAGAATTTGCTTTATAGCCTCAAATATTCTTCATGTTGGCTTCCTATCCTTTAAAACAGGTGGCTCTTTTTGGCCTTTGAAACTTTGAAGTCAATAGAATTATATACATGAGAAGATCAGGCTGCATACAGTGTTTCTGAGGCACGGTAATATAATCTCAATAGCACTTTACCTCTTAATAGTCAGGATTCATGTTTTATTTAAATAGAAAAATCAGCACAGGAAGATCTCCAAACTAAAGAAGTGCCTTGGCCCTTGGGAATTCAAGGTCCAGATATTTTTATTTCACATGAACTCTCTAGTAAGATGTATAAAGGGTGAATATTTTAAGAGGTATTAGTCAACTAATGCCAAGTTAGGTATCTCGTTGATTTTTAAAGTATCTCCCTGTTAACTTTTTATAAAAGTACCTTGTCTACCATATTAGGCTTTGTCTGTATTAGGTTATACTTAAAATAAGGAAAATAAAGTGGGAAATGGCTTACTAACAAATCTGAAAGAGTATCTCAAAGTTTAAAAATTCAAAAAGTTAAGGAGAATTCACACAGGATCCCTCTGGTTTTGGTTTTTTGTGTGTGTGTGTATGTGTGCGTTCATGTAGTCTTCCTAATATTTCTGTCAGAAGTCTTTGTAGGAAGTGGTTCCCTCACACACATTTCTCACTCTCATATTCCCTGCAAGATTCAGTCAACCCTTGTAACACCACTTGGCAAATGCACTGACTGACACGACAGCAGATTAAGACCATTAATAAAATCCCCTGCACAACCAACCTTCCAATGAGGCAACCTTCCACTTGCCCTGTGGTAATGGGGAAACTGTCAGTAGTAACTAAAAAGGAACAGCAAATCCACAAAAGGAAACTCATAACCATCTAACCTAAGTAGCCTGCAGTAATGACCTAACTAAAATGATTTAACTAAATAATACAATGTTTAACTTTCCTCGATGAGAAAAGGAAAGAAGAAGAAAGGCAGACATATTAAGGAATTTAATTTTAGGAAGCTTGCTCAAGGGAACATAAATGTTATTGGTATTTATTTTTTATTCTTAGAAATACCTATGTGATTGGTAATTTGCCCTTTAACACTTTTACCATTTCACACATCAAGCTATTTTATCAGAGGGGATAAGAAATAAATAGGGATAGGAATACAGACCTCCTTATTTTTCTATTTGTTTAATAACAGCATGGTCTTCTCATGCTGTGTATGCAGCCAGAACAGATATTTCACCTTCTATCAGGCAGATGGGAATGGAAAGATGGAACCTTTGTGACATTAGTTTCTGTCAGGGTCATTTAATGGACATCAGGATAAGAAAACTTTTAAGGAGAGATTTATAAGAAGAAAGGAGGTTGAACTAGAGAGGAGGAAGCAGAAAGGCTTCTTTCCCATACAGCCCTTATTACATTAGCACTGGAAAGCCTGGACTACAAAAGCTTTGAGCAACCAAAATAAAATCAATAGGACCATTTGTATAAATTAAACTTACATTATGTGGCACAGCTACTGTACACAGCCGTACATTCTTCATGTAAACAATCTCCTTCCTTGGTTTAAATTAATGTCTGAGGAACAAGGGATACTCAGTCACTAGCAAAATGGAGATAGTGGCTATTATTATGGAAAAGAGAGAATGTGGTAGTAGGAAAGAAAAAAGAAGGAAAAGGATCTGGGAAAAAAAACATTATTTTAGATTTCAATTTTCAGTCACAAGACACAGTCTTTTCCCATTGACCTTAACATCAAATCAGGCTGAAGGATGAGGTGGAACAGGGGAGGGGGAAGTGGGCCTCTTTCTCAGAATAATGTTGATTTCTGCACATGGGGTTTTTGACCATCATTATTGTACCTGACTGGAGCAAAGTGAAAGGACCTGGGTAAAACAAGAATTTATTCACTATGATACTCTGTCTTCCTTTTCCTGTGACAAAGGACAGCTCTGTGACAAGCAGAAAGCTCCCTGCACAGAAGGTGTTAACCTTTTGCAGTGACCCAAAATGGAAAATGACTAAGAAAGGCAACAGATCTTCTCAGAAATTATAAATGTCACTATTTAATGCACATAAAGGATTTCCTACTTTACCTTATTTTGCCTTTCATGATCCATTTTAGCAGTGGGCGATACAGAATTTTTTGGAAAGCAAAGGACTCCAGGGAGAAAGATGTAACAGTAAGAAAAACTGCAGATAAGCCTGTGAGTCACATTTTCTGTTGATCTAAATCACTGTCATTCCAGCTGTCTTCATTAGGGATACACTGATTTATTCAGGTTGAGGGCCTTACACTGTATTTCCAGGAATTAACAAACAGTAGATGATTCAAAAATTTGTATTATAGTTCTTTTTACATTATAGCTCTATTCTATTTGCTTAAGAGAAGTAGGAGGATAGTTTTATGTACAGTATATATGTTGATCCATGGTTATCATTAAATCTTCTTTTGGTACATGATACCTCTCTTATTAATAGATGAACTTCCCAGCTGTAAATGACAAGATAAATTGACTGACCAGCTGGTAGTGTGGAGATGCTGCATTTCTCCAAAGTATCCAAAGCTTGAAGTGGGGGAAGGGATTCATTTTGTTTTAATGAGGATTCAGCATTTCTTCATACAAACAGGACTATCAGAACAAATCTGATTAACACATCTAGGCTATAAAGAAAAAAAAGGCATTTTCCTTAAACTGCATTTTCTGACATGCAAAACATTTCCTGTCTCCTCCCCCCAGCACACAGATAGTAGATGTACCTTTGGTTTACTCTGGCATATTTTATGAAAAATGCATGATGGGGAGCAGCAGCGGGCAGCTGCCATCTGCCGGCAATTCCTCAGCCTGGGAGAGGGGCTGTGTGCTGACAGTGATCCAGGCATTCAGAGATTACTACTGCAAATCAAAGTGCATCTGGGAAAACAGAACAATGAATCAAAATTATCAGAATCTAATCTGGTAACAGTCTTTAGGATAGAACCCTATTCAGACTGCAATTCCCTGTCAGACTGACAGTAATCACAGTGATCCTGATCAAAGAACTTTGTTTTCCGAGCAGAAAAACAGAGAAATGAATCTGACACCATGTGCCCCGAACAGGAATTCTTCTAAAAATTGTTTATTTTATTTATTTTTTTTTTCTTTTTCATTTAGAAGCTGGGAGGAGAAGTGGTGGAGGAAGGAGAGAGGCTGCATTTCTGAAATTCTTTCTTTGTGAATCAGCAGATAGTGCTCCTGGAGCTGGGAATGTTTCCTCTTGGACAGACTCCATCTCCTTTTTTGGTCTGCAAACGCTTGAGGTTAATGGTTGGGGTTGAAGAAGTTGAAGCACATGGTAGTGCTTTGAATATGAAAAGAGGAATTTGCACAATATGGGTGCATTAGTCATTTGCAGTTCACTAATTATCTGTTTTATGTTAATGCTAATGCTCCATGTAAGTAAAGTAAATTAACACGATAACATAAAAGAAGCAATTAATGGAATATATAACATTTGTAGCTTTAATAAAACCGATTTCATTCCACACACAGGGAAAGCGGCTATTTAGGTCTCTGAAATAAATGAGGAGCTTGCTGAAACCTTGCTGCTCTAAGTAACACCAAGGACAGACTCACATGACATAATATTGTTGCCATAGTAACAGGGATGTGCACCAGCGGAATCATGCCCATATATCATTAATTTAGTGCTCTGCTAAACACAAAATAATACCTCTACTAATTATATTGTGTCTTTGATTCTCAAGAATGTAACACTATTATTACCTAGAGTCAACAGCAGGACATTCGAGGCACAATGGCTAATAGAACATATAACTTAACCAGAACATATAGCTTGTTGTGCACCTTTTTGGACCAAAAAAAAAAAAAAAAATTCCAAAGAATCCACATCCACAAGTCTCCCATATCCACAAGTCTCCCCTAATTCTCCTATATGTGCCACAGAGGAAGCTAATTGGATGTGTGCCATTTGGCAACATCCCACTTTACAGTCTTCCTGAGGCTCTGTGATATCAACCACTTCCCAAAGCCTGGAGGCTCAGCTTGATTTAGAACCGCATCTGGTGCTTTTGGGAAGCGTGCTTGATATCAGCAATCACACTGCACACACACAGCTTCCCGAATATCACATCCATACCCAGAATGCTCATAGCAGCAGCCAAAAACGGGGGAGGGGAAAAAATACAGCATGAAAAGCTGTGACTAAATTTGCTGAGAAAATGCTGATGTTGGTGAAGCCACAGGATGACTTGAAATGTTAGTAATGTTATTAAGTCACCTTAGAGGAAATCACCCTGCAGGCTAATGTAAAGAAAGGCTGTTTTATGGAACAAAGTGTTTCATTCAGGTGATGAATAGTTTCCAGAGGATCCATGAGTTTCAGGATCTCACACTCCTCTCAATCTTGTTACCTTACTTCTGTCACTCACTCTAATTCAGTCAGGTAATTCAGTGCATGTAGTGAAAACACACCATGTGGTCTTGCTGAAAGCAAGAGCACAACTCATCTCCACCAACTCGTCAGTGTGAAAATGCCTTCCGGATTTGGAGTCACAGTGTTTTATTTTCCTATACCTTGATCCTCAAGCACATCACACTGCTTCCTCCTAAGTGGGCTTGTATGATCAGCTTGCTCATTTTGATTCTCAGCTTCCTTCTGATTTGCAGAAGGCCAAAGAACCCTGCTGAATGATGAGCTAATTTCACATCTCATTTCTCAGGATGGAAGGGAAATCTCCAAGAACCTGCAACTCCCCAAAACCCTTCTCACATTCCAGTCTGCTGACCCATTTTGCAGGACAGACTCAGGTGCATCTCTCCCGTAGCCATCTTCTGATATTCCCCCACAAAGACATATATACTTTGTTCGATTCTCTGCTTCTTCCACCAGGGGAGATGGAAGGATTTTCCCCATTTTCCTCACGAGCCTTCCCCATTCATCTCAAACATCTCCTACTTCAAAAATGTAAAAAAAAAAAAAAAAAAAAAAAAAAAGGAATTATTGTGGGGTGGCAAGGGGGTGGTGTTTAATATTTTTATACATTAATTTAGTTCACAACCTCAGTTAAATGCTTGGTTTTCTTGAGGTGAGGCATAATAACCATGACGTTACTTGTATGCATAGGAATTCTATTTTTAACACATTTTAAAATCATGGGGGATTTTTTTTTTTTTTTTTCCTGAAAAGACAATGCATTTATATGCAGTTTTCCTAGTGATTATTCTGGGGGACATTTTTCTTCAAAGGGTGATTACAGTCCTAACAGGGTTCAATGCCTGCCATTGTCACTCACGGTGTGGATTCTGAGGACCACACTGTCACCTAGTGGAATGCTCCTGCAGCCAGCCTGGCACCACCAGCAGGGCTGCCCAGGAGCTCAAGGCTCTGCTGCTGTGCTGTGCTGGCCTCCATTTACTTAATAAAACCCTCAATATAAATAAACAATTGTTTAAATAAATAAATAAAGTCACAGACAAGCTGAAGAAAGCCACTAAGCAAAGTCTGGGACTATTTGTTACTGTTGTTATCTCTAAGCAACCAAAAGCATCACTTGTATAGCTCTGTTTGGAAAAAAAATATGTTCTCTTACACAGGGACTCGTGTCATTCACAGCACTGTAAATAAGAGCTATATGCATGAATGGGTAGGAGTCTCTCTCTACATCACTAAATGAAAATCCACTGCAGGAAAATGCTAAATAAAATTTAATGTCATCTACTTTCAGTGCCTGCTTCCATTGTACACAGCATAGAAACAGCATGTGACAGAGCTAAGTAACATGCTTTGCTTTCATTCTATTTTAAAAATTTGATTACTCCAGCTTTTATATTGCTGACGCATAGCAGGCACCTGATTTATAATATGATATTAAAAGGGAAATTACTCCTACAAGTAGTCTTAAGTAGCACTTACTTCTAGCCTCTGCTTCTTCCAGAGAGGAGACTTCTGACAGACCCTGGATTACTAGATGGATTTGCCTAAAATAACCTCTGATTTAATATATCAGCAACAAGAATAATCAGAAGCAAATTTAAGACATTAGGACACTGTACTTTGGACCAGACTGTCCAATACCTGGCTAGATCCACTGCTGCCAATGGGTACATGAGGTTCCTTTGTCTAAGAATCTGGTTGAATATTTCTTTATATTAATCTGTGCAATTTTTGGCAAGGGGAGAGCACAGGAACAGACTGCATCTTCATTACCCAAATGCAGGGACTGTACAAGAATCCTACACCTCTTAGTAGAATAGAGATTTGCTTTCCTTGGTGCCCAAAGGGCACAGAATTGCTTTATTCAGTGTTCAGAATGTTCCCAAAACACCCTAAAATGTCCACTAGTGTTCAGCCAGGCTGTAAGACTGTTTGAGCCCAAGCTCTCTCATAAAGTATCCTCTGGAGACCACTTTTGCCTCCTTTAGAGCCCTTTTATACCTTAAGGATGGCAAAGAGAAGCACTATTATGACAGATTATCTGTCCTTTCTCAGACTGTGCTGAGGCCCTTTGGCTGTGACCTGAACAGAAGAGCACTGGGTCACTGTTTTCTGGAGTCTGGTAGGTACAATTCCTGTACAGCAGAGAACTTCAGGCACTGAGGAAGGACAATATATTGCAATCAAAACAAAGTATAGCTCTATAGACTCTTTTTCATGCTTTAGAAATTATTTATTATGTAGTGATTAATAACTGGGTTTATTGTGATTGTTTAGGCAGATGTGGCAGAACTCTTAGCAGCAGCTCAGCCATAACAAGGAGAAGCAGAACATATTATTTTTCCAGAAGAATGAAACTAGACAAAATGAAGGGATACAAAGGGACAAGTTCCATAAATCTAAAAGTCTTTCAATTATGCCAACTTGCAAAAATTTCAGCTTGGTGTGTGCCACAGCCAAACTTTTCCTCTCATTCTTTCAGTATGCAACAACACCCTAATGGAGGGTCATGGGGCAAAGATGTCTTTTATTCTGACATTTAAAATTGCTTTCTGTGAAGTGCCTGGAAGAGAGATTCACCAAGTGAACCTCAGAGCAGACACTGGAGGACATCATCATCCACTTGCAAATATTTCTGTCAACAGAAAGAAAAGCTCTATTTTTCAAATTGCATACCCTCTACAAATTACTCCCACAACTGTAATTAGGAACATGCCCCCAAGTACAAATAAAACACACTGTAAAAGCAGAATTTCTCTCTGAGATTTGACAGGGACACTTTGTGAGGGACTTACTAGGTTTCTTTGTACTTAAACTAAAAAATTGGATCCACATTAATAAGGACTTGCTGTAGCAAATTAGCAACAGAGACCTGAAGGTTTCCTATCATAACCAGCTGATTTACACTATCATACACATCATTCCATATGAAAATTAACAGTCCATCTCACACAACATAGTACAGGTAATTTTATTTCACTCAACCTTTAACCCACCTACACAAAAAGCCATTTAATTGCCATTAAAAACTGAGTATCACCATCTCAAGACTGGTTGTGCATCTCTGCTCTTTTGTGAAACATGACGGTGCTGCATGAATTTGTCTTTATGGCAGTGGTTCTCAAATATTCTTTTTAGGCCAGTGCCAGCATCCTGGAAAATCAGTGGAAGTCCTTCCTTTGATTTCAGTGGGAGCTGGATGAGATCTGTAATTTATAAATTACTAAAGCAGCTGGAATTTGAGACAAGCCTTCAGATTGAAATCTACAAATGTCTGAGATGACTTACAATTACTGTATCTGAGGAAGGGTAACATGGGATTTTATTGCATAGCATTTTCCCTAGGTACTTACAGTGAATTATTGAAATAAGACATATGGTTTTGAACAGCATTACATTCAGCATTGCATATTCTGAACATTTCTGGGTTTCAAATAAAGCAGTGTGACATTAAACAGACATGATGGCTTTTACCAAAGGGTCTTACAATGCTTTAGAACCAGCAATTAAGCTGGCAAGGTATTTAAGTGGTGCTACAGATGGTCACTAAGGCACAAAGACATTTCCAAGGTCACTCAATAAATCAGTGACAGCAACAGAGCTAAACCCCAGGCATCCCTGTCTCCCCAGTGCAGCCACATGTAGGGCCAGCCTGTGCCTCTGTTCCATGGTTTCACTGTTCCCCACACTTCTCTTTTTTTTAATTTCTTGGAGGTTTGTGTGAATGCTGGATGTTTGGTTATATGAATTGAGCAATATAATCTGCAAATGTAAATTGACTGGATTTGATGACTCCTGAGCAATGTATCATGTGCAATGCAGCATTTGCATTTAGTTATAGAGAGAATGATGTGAAATATGACAGTTTGATGCAGTTGTCTCCTGTCATGCTTGGGTTCTGCAGGTCTGATTTAAAAGATGCTGTCACTGACTTTGTTGGAGCTATGGCAGCTGAAACTAACTGAGGATCTGACCCAGTAATCTTCTAAAACCTTTGAAAAATACAGAAGCAGCTAGAATTTCATTCAAGAATGACTGATATATTAGAAATCATAGTTGGGCACTTTATACATTCAACACTAAAAGATTTGGAATACAAATTACAAAAAAAAATTGATATCTTTAGTTTGATATAAATACATAAATAAACAGAAATTGAGACTTGTTGAACTCAAAAAAGTCAGGGGTAAATGAATATTTGCTATTAATGTTAATTTCTGAACAGTAAAAGAACATAGAAACAATTCTTACAATGCCCTGCAATGAGATAATTTTAATTATCCATAATAAATGTTTAGTTTAGATGAGTAGAGAACATTGTCACAGGGGAAACTGAGACTGAGAGTTGATGACCTTGCCTCTGGACACAGAACAGGTCAGAAGTGGAGTAGAGTTTAGATTTTTACCATTTCTCACAACCCTCTCCCATATCCATTCCTCCAGAGCCCTGGCTCCTAATTTAGGAGGCATGTATTTAGCGACACACTGTCAAAACAAGTAATCATTTTTCAGGAAGAGATAATGTGACTGGAATTTACAAGTGCCAGAACCTTTGCCATGTTGGATCATCAGCATAGAAAACTCTCTCTGCCTCCTACTGCCAGATTTCCTCAAACTTGGAACTTTTCCATAAGCATGACTGCACAGCCCAGTAAGTCACCATTTCCTAGGTCAGCTCTTCTGAGGTTAAACCCTCATCCACCTTCCACTTACAAAGAAGAAAGGGAATGTCTGTGGGTTTTTTTGCTATTATTACTCAGACATACATGTCTACATTTAAGATCAAACCAAATAACATATAAAAATTGCTTTAAAAAGAGAAATACTGTGCAAAGATTATGGCTTTTCACATTAGCTATAAAAATACCTTTTTTTTTCTGACTCAGGACCAGCACAAAATGTGGCCATATTCTGAAGGGCAAGAGAGTGTCTGGATGGTAACCAAATGTTATCTCATTCTCTGACTATTTTAAAATATTCATTAACGTGAACCCAAGCTTGTAAAATTGAGTAATTATTTTAGTACTTTTATCATCATTCATAACATAGCAATTGCATACTAATGAGCAAGAAAGAGTCTTATTGCAAGAAAGAACTCCAGTGCTGTAAAATACCTGAGGAAAACTACAGGAAGTTGGAACTAACTCATTTCGATGAAACTGTTCAAGACAGACTGGAAAAAACCAGAAGGCAAGTGATGGTTATATTAAAAACATTCCCTTGTTAAGATTTGTATTATATTAAAGTCATAGTTATGTTCTTAGCTCCTCAGAGAAGAAAGGGTGAGTTCTTCCACTCCAAAGCCCCTCAACCTCATTATGATAGGAAATTGTTTCACGTTAGAAAAACCATAAATATCATTTAACAAATCTGCTTCTAAGTACATGTGAACTTCTGCCATCTATAGCTGTAAGGAAGTAGACTGCAACTAAATCTAGGAGAACATGCAGAGTTAAAAATAAAAAGGTCATCACTAGAACAGAATTATTCTTATGCTTATTACCATTTTACTTGAAATGCATTTGTAGACATGGTAAATTTTCCCAGATATATCTTCTGAAACCAAACACCCCTTTTAAATTTTTTTTAAATTCAGGTTGTTGATTCTAGATGCTGTGGGAAAAGAATTCTTGCAGCGAATTAAGCAAGCACCCAGCACCCATGTAAACATTTATCCTTCTGCAAAGTGTGATGCTATTTTTTAAACATTTCCTTCTCTTTTATGTTCTTTGGTGCTAGGCTGTTCAGTCCCACATGATTTTTCCCATCTTCTCAGAGGCTGCAGTCACTTTTTATTGCAGTCAGCACTTTTATTTGATTTGTAGGACAAACGCTCTGAGCACTTGGGGTATCATTCTTGGTTTTAAATTTCACAAAATGTACACTGAAATAGGCTTATTTCATTGTCTCTGGTGCAGAATTCCCCATAGTCTTAAAGGACATAATCTATTGGAGCTCCAAAACTCCACACTTGGAAGTCTATCTGGATACTTGATCTACAAGAATTGATTAAACAAGGAGTTAATTTGTTTGAATAATTAAGGGAAATTCTCCACTTAAATACCAGAAACAGATCTGAGAGGCTCAGCAAGGATTCTGCATATGCTGAGCATTCCACATATTAGCATGGGAGAAATGAAATGTTTGAAGACTAATTTTGTTATTTGTGACATATATGTCCTTCTGTAGGATGACTGTCATGCTAAAAGGAAGAAGTCTTTTGCTAAGTTCTCAAGTTGAATGTTTGAATTGTTTCTCTTTGGTAGACATTAACAGCTTTTGAAAATCAAGAAAAGCTGAGAAAAATCATGAGCACAGAGAACTGATGAAATATTTAAAATAATAATTATTCTATGTATCACGTCAGACCTGAATTCATCTGCTTGCAGGGCAGTCACACAAAGGAGTAATAAATGACAACTAATCCATACCTATAAAGTGAACTGTGACCAACTGTGTGTTTGAAGAACCTCACATGTGCAGCTTGATACTGGGAATTTTTCACTATGCCATGATAAATGTGAGGCTTGTTTACAATCACTGCTTCCTTTCACTCTATATTGACTTCACTCCACTGGAAGTAAATTTGCATCTGGCACAAGGATTATAATGAATGGTCATTAAACCTTAATTATCATCTGAATCTTAATTATCATCTGTTTATAATAAACGCTTTGGGACAAGGCAGTGCTTAAAGACCAGGATGTGCTGATATTTCAAGTCTGAAGGCTTGGCTAAGATGAACAAGTGGCAGTAAAATCTGCTTAGGAATTCACTGGAACAAAGTGAGTAAAACATTGTGGAATGGAAGTCTGCAGTTCAGTTTTTAGTAAAGAGAAAGGGACTAAGAAGGAGAGATAAAATTTTGAAGAAGAGGCATACATTGAAGTAATTCCTGAGCTCCTGGAAGTCTCTATCTATTGTTTCAAAAGCTTAAAGAAAATTCAGAGTAACAAGGCAAGAAAACGAATTGAAGTATTTCATTGCTCAGAGCACAAGTTATGAATGACAGGTTTGGGAATGGTGCTTGTTCCTAGAGGAGAATTAGAAGACAATGAGCACTTGCCAAAGCTGTCTGTCAAGAAGGTCAATGAGCACAGGAGCAGACTCTGTGGAGTTATGCCTTGTGTCCTCTCCGTGTCAGTATCCAGACTGTTCATGTCCCAGGTACATGTTTACATCTACCCACATGAATCCCATCCAAGGCTTCTGCTGCACGTGAGCCAGGCATGTGAGGCCCAAGCACAGCAGTCAGTCAAGTGCCCAGAGACAAAGGGAGCACTGCCAGGGCTGGAATAATATAGACTGTCCATTTGAAATGTCATCTAAATTTTAGTGCTCTTGAGAGAGTGAAATAATTCACCTGTTAATTAAAATGAACAGAAGCTGACTAATCTGTCTGTACTTCTTTGTAAATCCAGCCCCTCACTTCCTCCCACTTTTAAATGTTGACAATTTTATAAATCTACAAACTGTGTTCCTTGGATAGCTTTTTTTCCCCCTAATTTATTTTCTTTTCTCTTTTTTTTTTTTTTTTTTTTTTCTTAAACCCACAGAGGCTGGATTTTTAAAATTTAGTCATCTCCTTCAAAAGGCATGATTGGTAATCTGTGTATTTCAGAACATTTCTATGTCTTACCACAATTTACTCTACATTTCAAAGATGCCCAAATAAATCTATGCTTCTGCAGCCCACAAGTCCCCATGATCTCAGCTGCACAACAAGACTCAAGACATGAGTCAGGTATTATAGACTGTGATCACCTCCCTGGGCAGAGGGAAGAGGGAAGGTTCAGCCTTGAAGCTCTGGTTCATTTTCCACCCAGCTCCTCACTGGTGAGGAACAACCCTGGGCATAGAGGTACCTCAGACTGCACCTGCCTGTAGCCTCAGCCAATGAGCTCTTCACAAAACTCTGTATAAAACCTTACATTTTATAGTAAGAGCCTCCAAGGAATGCAAGGAAACTCCTTGAATATCAGTATTATTAAAAATACCATTTATTCATGTAGGAACATCAGTGTCACTTGCAGCCCTTTCCCAGGGAATCACCAGAAGCAGGTGATCACATCACACAAGAAACACAATGCCTGCCAGACAGAACCCAGAGCTATGACAAAGATTGTAACAAACCTGTGGCATGAAGCTTATTAAATCTTTCAGAATTCATATTATCATTCACTATTGTTGATGGGGATATTCCTGGGAACTATATAAACATCGAACTACCTCTTAATCTTACTAAGTCTTCCGCCTTAAAAGCATTCTTTCCAAGAAGCTTTAATATTTACCAGCTCTGTGAAACAATATATTTCTTTTTATCTGTTTTGAATTTACCACCTTTTAATTTCATAAAAGCCCCTATATTCCTGTGTTATGAGACAGGGAGAACAGATGCTCCTGATCTATTTCTTCTATACTTTTTATTATTTTGCATTTTTTTATCACATTCCCTTACTCGTCTTTTTTATCCCAGTGCTTTCAATTTCTGTTATGAGTTTTTCCACTGCTCTATTCATTGAATAAATGAAGATTAAAAATGAAATAATTTAAAATACTTAAATCAGATAAAATGGCTGAAGCATACAATATAATAAAATTATAAACATTTGTGTTTGTGATTTTTGCTTTTCTTTTTTTTTTTTTTAATCTCCAGTGATACCAAGGATGGAAAATATTAGTAATGAAGTATTTTGTTTCAGACAATAGCCTCAATAAGGAAAATGCATCTTGTTGTCATTATATATAAAAATACAGATAAATATACAAACCTACACCTACTTATTCATATACAGAGATCTAAATATATAAATCTACCCATGTCCATACAATATGTTTGATTTAACTCCAGGTGTTAGGAGTCCTATGGCCACAGGTCAATGAAATGGTTCACTTAGAATTATGGGTACAAAGATTTGAGTTCATGATACAATTCAGCATGTTCCAGACACTGAAATTTATTTGCCAGACTGTTTTAATAGAACAGACATTAATATGACAGAATTCTAGTTAAAATACAATATTCTCGGTGTTATAGAGCAAGTAACACGGTGCCTATAAACCTGTTCTGTTAGCAGGAAAATTAAGGATGGTTCTTACACCAGCTGCTGAACCCAATCTTGCAATCATCACAAATAAGTAACTTTACTCAAACACATTTATCTTGGCCATGTTAGCTTTCTCATCTTTAATCTAGGCCCCTGCTTCATTTGATTTATTGCAATCATTACCCTCTTAAATCACAGCCTGAGACACCTTTTCGAGCTCAAATAGATAAATATTCTGCTTTCCTACAAGTAACCCCATATATTTATTTATTTTCTTAGTCTGCAGTTGTCCTTTTATGTTATAAATGACAGCAAATGCACTGTATTTGAACAGTAAAATCATTATTCAGTCTACAATTTCAGCTTCCATGTGAAACATGGATTATAATAAAGTTTACAGCACAATCCGTGGCCACATTAGTGTCTTAAATCACCACCAGATTCCATCTGTCTCTATTTGCTCAACACACACAGAAAATGAGAGCCAAGATGTAACAAGCATTTGCTGAAACTTTTTATGAACACGTCCAGTTTATTTTGCACTTCAGTTGGATGGAAGCAAAACCAGGAGTGAGGAACATAATCTCCTGTGATTTAATCTCCGTCCCCATCACCATTCAGCAGCACACTCCCTGTCAGTCTGTGCAGGTTCATATTTGCTGAAGCAGAAATGAGCTTGGGAACCAGCGTGAGTACACAGCCTGGCATTGATTCTGGTTCTTCCACAGCACCCTGTGAGAGTTCAGGAGGAGGAGAGCTCCCTTAAAGAGGACAAGTGGAGACCATATTTACATTTATTCACCATCCTGTCTAAAGCAAAGGACAGATCAATGGCTTCTGCAGTCCCTGCTCACTTATGAGTCACTAGGCATCTCCACTTTCACTTGGCATCAGTATTTGTGGAATCTACTGAAGTCAGGGTATGATTTCCCTGAGAAGGAAAATATTTTTTCTATTACAGAACAGAAAGCAAAATGTTGGCAATTTTTAAGAGTCAAGCAGTTGCGCAATTTTCATTCTCCAATTAAACAATTGAAGATAGGTTTTTTTTTTCTTTTTGGTTTACAAATATTCCCAGCAGGACACTTTTATTTTTGAACATCTTTTAAAATGGCATATATCCTGAGAATGAGTCCGTTTTAATTTTTTTTAAAAATACTGGAAAAGTCAAGTCCAGTTCTGGAGGTGTGCAGATGGATGTATTCATTACAGACAACAATGGCCATGCTATTGAAATCAAGTTAAATGTTTCAAATATACCTTTGCATCACTTCAACTTTTATGGGTATGAATTCTTGAAATTATAGGTCCAGTGTATATTTATCTCACCCAGAGTTCTTATAAGAACAACTATTTTTTCTTATGTGAGGGAGACAGGTTTGTGTGCAAGGAAACAATGTATGTTTGTACAAAGATCAGTTTTCCCTCCAAGCCACATTCTGTCAATGTACTGCAGGACAGGAAAAGCTGAAGATAGGCAAATGTGTCCCTTGCTTGCAGATTTGGGGATGGCAAATTCAAGTCCTGTTTGGACCCACCGGCAGGAGGCTTGCCAGCAGCAGCAAGCAGAGAGTCTTTCCTTGCATGTATGACATAAGGAAGAAATCTTGACTCTAAAGAGCCATTACTGGTGTAGCCATTGCAGATAATATTTTCTTTCATGTGAACGACCTGCAGTAAAATTCCCTCATAGCAGGAGTTAATTCTAATTTAAGTCACCCACTCCACTTCTCCAGCTGCTCAGCAGAAGGGATATCTGAAAGTCTGCTGGGAGCTCAGGGTCTGAGCCAAAGCCCAACACAGCCAGGAGGTTGCAGCCCCAAACCCGAATGAATCATCCATCCTGCAGCATTTCACACTTCTGGGTTTGCCCAGCTGATATCAGCTGATCAAGTCAGGTAGCCAAATATTTATCACACCCCACTCCACCCAGCCTGGCCGCCTGCATAACGTGTGTGCTGCTCAAAGGAAATGCTAAAGCCTGAGAAGTTATTGCAATTCAGGTTTCCGCTAACTCGGAACGAAAACTGCTGGCAACTGTTTTAATAAAAGCTGACAAGCTGTCACTCTGCCTACAGTGAAGAGAGAAAAGCTGTGGTTTTACACAAGGACCTGTCCAAATGAAAGAAAATAAACACTGAAACCACACATTTAAGAGGTTGCAATGAAAACTGACTTGATAATTAAAAGAAACTTTTCAATTGAACAAATGATACCACTTAGAGCTTGGTTGCCAGCTATTAAAATTCCTCAGAGGGAGATTTTTAACCATGAATTTTAGTGTTTTCTGTAAGTGGCAGCTGGGTACACCAAAGACCAAGGCACGAGGCCAGCACAGGGGATATGGGAGCTGGCTGCCTCTAGTGTCCTGCTCCCTCTTGACCAGGCAGACAGATGACCATTAGAAATGAGTGCCTCCAAGCCTGCCCCATCCTGGTCTCTCTGTCTGCTGACATTGCCAGAGGGTCGTTTTCAGATAGAGACAAGAGTGCATCACAAATTCATAAACATGTCAAAACGAGACTGTTTAAAACTCTGTTTTATTACACTGGAGCTTGCAGCAGTGATCAGGAATGACTGATGAGTCTGGGTTTCGGGTTTGAGGATGGCCAAGTTTTCATTAAGTTACATCATTTTTTGGCCTTGACCATTTGCTTTTATGTTTTTAAACTTTTTTTAAGGCTGGCACAGGCCTTATTGATCCCCATCCAACTAGCCATCTCAAAATAGGTTTACCTCATGCTTTTTGAGAGAGGTTTTATTAGCATTGTCTAGTGGTGAGAGGAAAACTCAAAAAGCCCAGTTTAGCTTTTAGTCAGAAAGTGCCATGCCACTGATATATTAAAAACTGCTGCAGTAAGTTGGAGGAAGAAAAAAGGGAGAAACATAAGAAATAATAGTGATAAAAATAAGAAATTAAAGAGTAGATTCTTCCATAATTAATAGATCACAAAGCTCTTCATTATTAATATAAATTCAATTCAGCTACCTTTGTGTCCTGGCCCTTCTTATTCTGTGCATGTAACAGTTTTTCATTATTAGCAGTTCCATCAAGTCTTTATATAAATGCTTTCTGCCACAAACCCATCTTACTCTTGTCCTCTAGGAAGCATTTGCTCATTCTAGGTGCAGAATGGATAATGAAGTCATCCATTACAGGCTCTGGTCTGCTCTGTCATACTCAGTTTATTCAGCAGAGAAGTGTCTCATGGATGCAGGCACACTCCTGCAGTCCTTCCAGCAGGAGGTACAGTCCTGGCTGACAGCACCTGTGTTGATAAACTCCACAAGCCACATTCCTGCAGGTGCCTTTGCATGCTGCCTGCAGGCCTGCTACCTGCCAGTTCAGAACCAAGAGAATCACACAGGCACTCCAGGAATCAGCTCCCAGGACAGAATCATGTGTATTTCCCCAGGCTGGACAGCACTGCTCCCCAGGGTGAAGGGTTCTACTCTGCCAATCCCCTTGAAAGGTGCTTTTCCAGAGTGCTATGCCCCAAAAGCTTTCCCCTGTTCCTTGACTGGATCCTGTTTAAGCTAATAGCTGGAGATTTGGTTTTGCAACAGAGTAAAGACAGCTACTCTCCAGA
Source organism: Erithacus rubecula (assembly GCF_903797595.1). Taxonomy (NCBI): domain Eukaryota; kingdom Metazoa; phylum Chordata; class Aves; order Passeriformes; family Muscicapidae; genus Erithacus; species Erithacus rubecula. Next base: position 11,127,576 of record NC_136689.1, on the reverse strand, counting down.
GTAATTTAAAATTACATATTCTAGGTTACAAATCAAGACAGTAAGATATGCAGGGAAATAGGAAAAAAAAGATTCCTGAAACCCTATAAATACTCTCCCTTCATTAGAAGATGCAATTCAATGCTTAACATCAAGACAAGACTCAATGGACTTAATTTCACATGAGAATCTCAATAATCTTTAGAGACTTTTTATTCTGTGTATCATTTTAATTATAATAGTGGCAAAAATTTCAGATTTTTCAAAAAGGACTGAGGTGAAGAGGCTTCCCAGAATAAGGAAGATTCAATTTTTATCTTTTTCTAATTCTGATATTCACAATTAAATCCCAAGAGATTTCTATCTGACATAAAAGTCCCCACGAAGTCTTAGTGAAGGATGAGGCATCATTGTTTGTAGCTGCTTACAAGCATTCAAAATAGCTGGCAAATTCAAAAAGCTTCATAACAGAAACAGTTTCTATCACTGTAAGTTGAGAAGATGATTGAAGAGAGCAGGAAAACACATTTGGAATTTCAATTCATGTTCAGAAAAACACTTAAGTACGTGCTTAGCTTTCAGCAGGGCCAAGCTAAAGTTAAGTTAAACATGGTTAATATGCTTTCCTGACCAGAGATAATTTTCTGCATCAGGTTGTTAATGACCAAATGGTAAGTGAGAGCTTTTTTTTCTGCTACACGTACAGATGAATCACAGTAATTTCCAACCAGCAAGTAATAAAACTATATTGTGAGGAATACCTTGCTAAGAAAATCTACTATGAAATGTTATATAAAAATAACAGATTGTTCTGCATTTGATTTCTCCAAATGATCTCATTTAAATGTAAATTTTAACTAAGTTATGCTTCCCTTGGTGGTATTACTGTTTAAACTAATTGCTGGCTGTTAGAACTCAAAATCGTGTGTATGCAGCTGTGAATAATAAATTTCTATCATCTCACTAAAGAGCTCAGGTTTGTCTCTCTTGATATCTCTGTCTTCATGGTATTATTAGAACTAGTTTTCACACCAAATAAAGTTCAAGAAAGGCAGCATAAGAAATCTTAAAAATAGATTTTGTAAGAAATTAGGTAGGTCTCCTCTGAGGGAAACATCTGTAAGTTTGCACAATTTTATCTAAAAGTCACTCAAAGATCATTTACTCCTGTCAGCACAAAAGAAACTCTAGCAAATCTGTGATGCCTTGCCTTCAGTTTCCATATACCTAGTTTTCTTTCTCTCATCAGACCAGTTTGGTTTTTACAGTATATCAACTGGACAGCTAATGGATAAATGCTATTACTATGGTATATTTATTTTTTCCTAACAGATTTCCTCCAATTTGGAGCAGGGAATGCTGCACATTCCCGGTGTGGTTCGGATCCCCAGGTCTGTTTGTGCCTTACAGTGGTGACCATGTGCAGAGACCAAGACCTGCCAGACAAATGCACACCCAAAACCATTCCCTTTTGAGGCTTTGCAGAACTGTGCATGTTCCACCTGTCCCCAGTGCTTAGCTTGCCCTCCAAGAGAGCTACACAGCAGTTCAGTGGCTGCCATTTCTGCAGAAAAGAAAAAAAACCACAATATATAAATGATTTGGCATAGGAATGACATAGGCAGGTGAGATAATCTTTTCCAAATTTATAGTTCTCCAAGGGGAACCTTGGAGAATTTCCATTTTGTATTGTGATAACTTATTTGCAAAATTACTCAAAAAAATCCTAACAGGAGTGCTGTAAGTGTAAAAACCAAATCTTGTGAGATGCTTAGATAGTACAGTCACAAAAAATCCAAACCAAACAATACAAAATCCAAAAAACAAGAAAACACAAATTAAAAAAAAAAATCCACAAAAAATGCAAACAGATAAAACTTCAATGACAGCACAGACAGGAAACAAAGTGTGAATTCCAGCTACTTCTGAGAAAGAGGAGACCTTAAAAAAAGCACCTTTTTCCTTGAAAACCTTGATCTGACTGGAACCCAATGTAGAGTTTACACATATTATGTAAAAGCCAAACTACTCATCTTCCTTTATCCATCTCTTGCCAGCAAAGCTGAAATATTTCACTTTGTCCATTTCCCTTTTTTTCTGCCAATGCTACAAAATAAATTAATTAATTCATCCTGCTGTCACTTTGCTTTAAATGAGGTTTCCAAATATTCATTTAACTTAAAATATGAGCTGAAGATGATAAGTTTTGACCCGAGGTGGGAGTTCTAACGATTTCAGAAACCAGCAACTGGGCAGAACTTTCTACTTTGATTACCAATTAAAACCTAATCAAAGTGTAACCTGTCAGCGACTGGTTATGAAATTCATGGACACCTTGCACCTCATTCTTTGAACAGGAAGCCACTTTGTTACTGGTAGTTATTGAGTGACTTGTTGGCCATCCAAACAGGACAAGTTTTAAGATTTAAGAGATTTCAGAATTGAATCTTTTTCCAAGAGCTGAAGATGTGCAAAATCCCTCTTCTGCTGTAGGTGACAGGGTGTGCTCCCAAGCTAGAATTGCTGGGAGTCCTTCCTTCCCACGTGGGCTGAAATTCACAGGTTAAAGCCCAGCTTTAACTTTTCTTGGCACTTTCCCTGGGCTGTCATCAATGACAGTGTCATTTCTTTATCACTGTAACTCATTTGCTGCTGGTGGGTGTGTTTTTAGGCTCCTGCCCATAGTGCTAGGAAAACATTAACACAATGTAAAGAAACAGATCCTCCCACAAATGCCATAAACTTTATTGTTGCCAAACCTAACACCTATACTTAACACACTCATGGACAGTCAAATTGCACCCCAACAGTTATCAAGTCAACATAGAGCTACAATAAAATGCTGCACCCCTTTTCATTTAAGTTCATGATCCCCCACATTTAGAGAAAAAAAGATAGTGTTCTACAGCAGCATCCAGAAAAGGCTGATTTCTCATGGTTGCTGCTGGAATACAAACTGTGATCATTGCAGTCAGTCAAGTTGCATTTATTTCGACAATGATTTTTTTTTCACAAAATAAATGAGAACACTTCAATAACCATAAATTTTGCTCTGCTGCCTAGTCTCCTAAAACAAATGGAAATTACATGAAAGTGTATCCCAAAGATACAATGATAGTTTGGAAATTAATCAGGGAATACAAAACCATGGTTCTGACAACAGCCATTATATTTTCCACATGGCAAAATGTAGTTGCTGCATAACAAGTTTTACTCCCTTTAAATCAGAGTTAAGGCAGCTTAGATTGAAGTTTTATTAATGTTAACTTAAAAGATGCCCACTGAATCTTCAGTAGCCTGGGACAAACTTAAAAAGATTCTTATATTACTTGTTCTCTTTCTTGTTCTTGGGAAGTGAAATTACAAAATTCTGACAAAAAATATGTGCTTTCTCTGTGTCAAAGGAGATAGCATTTTTCACTTTGTAATACTGTCCTCATTGAATTAAATTTATCCAGGAGAGTCAGCAATTGTTGTATTACAAAATCAGAAAAAACAGTGTAGAAAATCTCTTGAACAGCATAAAGCAGGATCTGTAGCGTGGAAACACTAAAGCTCAACCCTCCTTTTGGAGAGTTGCTTGAACATTCTCCCTAAATTCTACTTGAATATCTTTTTATTTGCTTTTGTGGACTGCCTATGCAGCTATGGAACAGTAGTTGAACTGAACCAATATAGATATATCATTTCATACTATTGAAGGAAATTTTCTTTAATCAGCATAATAAGAAGGAAGTTACATCTCTTAGCCAGGGCCACTTGTGCCATTTCCCTGTGTAGGCAGGTCCAGGTCCTTCCAGCTGATTGTTTTCCATCAACCTGGAAAGCACCAGTGAAGGAAGCTGCTGCAGTGGAGCAGCTTCACTTCACACGTAATCCATTTCACACATGACATTTGCAAACTGGGTTTCTGAGATCCAGACCACATGAAAGGATTTCTTCTGGCTGTTTCAGAAAGTTTGTGGTATATCTGTTCACTTGCAGTCATCACAGAAAGACTGATTCAATCACTGCATATTTTTAGTGGTTTGGATTTTTTCCCTCCCTTTTCCATCTTGTGAGAAAGATGAAAGTAGAACATAATTACTCTAGGATTAAACTTCTTTATATGAAGGACATTTGGCTGTGACTTTGAACATTAATACCACTAGGAAACACAGAGACATTAATTGTCATTTACCATGCAGGTTCAGATGATGCAATGCACTGAATGAAAGGATGTAAAACTATAATTATATATGTACATATACACGCACCTCTATGTCTTGTCAGAAAGTGAAAGGAATGTTATAATAGCTGCTAATTAACTTTTACAGCATGAGTAAAGTTGGTAAAGTATTTTGAATTTTGAGAAGGTGAAAAGCCTTGCTGCTTCTGAACTGTGAAAAAAAGTGATACAAGCACTTTTGCCCCCAGAAAGATCACTTGAAAAACAGATAAACTTGGATTTGAAATTTGGCATGTGAAAAATGGCTAGTGATCCTGTTCTTTGATGCACTGTAAAAGACTTGGTTGTCAAGTAACACAGGGCAACTATCAGCTACAGAGGCAGAGCTCTGAACTTCTAAAAATACGTTGTCATATATGCACATTAAAAGTAAATCTAAGAATCTGTCACTGGAAATGTCTCATAGCAATACTGCTTTCCATTTATTATGGAGATTTTTTCATTTTCAGGACATGGCTTTATTTTCATTGAACACCAGAGAGCCAGCAATTTAAAGATAATAAAATTAATTGTTAAGAGATTCCAGAAATTGAAAAAATGTATTTTTTTGTTGATTTTTTTCAATAGACTATATAATTATTTTTTTCATTTTTTTATAGTTCCTTTGTTTTTGAGTAGATGAATAAGTTACTTTTCTCAAACAAATGCAGTAGGAAAATAAATAAATTTGACACATGCATTTATATATTTTCCATGTAGCCATGAGTCACAAGCTTATAACAGTAGAAAATTAGGACATGCACACCAGGACAAGGAGCTAAACTCTGTCTTTGGCTAAAGGTTCTCATGTAGATAAGTCCTAATTACTCACTTAGAGCTTGCTTGATAATTTTATCTGGAGTGAGCAACACCCACCTTAACCAGAAATTTTATGAAGACACTGGAGGAATGCTGACTGAGAAGAAAAATATGAAAATCTGTCTTGCAATATGAATTCAGTCAAAACTTGTATGTACCACAGCCTGCATTCTTTTTAAGGAATCTAAGTTAGATGAAAACTGGAAAAAATCTTATTGCCCAGTACCTCTGAGTAAATGCTGCATTTTATTTTTAAACGGTCCTTCTGTAAAAAAAAAAAATAAATAAATAAACTCCCCCAACCCAAAGGGCCAACAAAACAAAACATGACAAAAATCACCAATGAAAATTCCATTTACAGAGGATTTTTGCAGTGGAAGTTTTGTTCTACTCAACCCAAATTTTCAAATCTTCCAATTATTTTTTGATTTTTGGAGCCTTCCTCCTGCCTTCACATGAAGAGCATTGCTAATTGACAGTGGGATCATCCAATTTTCCACATTTCAAGTAAATCAATTTTCTTCTTGGCACAAAGCAAGCAGGATTAAGAGAGCTTTGCCTGGTACCAAAGCAGTCCTGCCATAAAGCCCTGTGTCACCCACATTGCTTATTGCCCACAGCCCTGAGGTGTGCTGCTGTGCACCTCACAAGCCTTCAAGCCAAAACTTTCTGTTGTTCATTACCTGGCTTTCCATTCTCCCCAGTATATGTGCAAGACTGTAGCATCTGAGGAAACATGCTATTTTCTTTTTATAATAATCAATATCGACATCCCCTCCAGGTGCATCCTTCTCAAGTAAGAGACCTCCAAAGAACAAATAAATATCACTTTATGCTCCATTAATTAGCATTTATTTTGCAATGGCCAAAGGCAAGGTCACAGAGACTTGGAAAGGAGCTGATTTTATAAACTTGAACAAATTTAGTGCCCATGCTTCTCTAGGCAAATCAAAACCAAGCTGCTTTTTGCCTAGAATTTTAAAATGTGAATTACTCACAAAAAGCTTCTCTGGCTTTGATTCTCCATTCGGATTACCTGCAATTGCTTGCAAGCACTTAGATGCAAATAAGCACCATTTCCTTTCAAGATCAAAGACTTATTGGATGTCAGATTTTATCTCTGACAATCACAACTCTATATGCATAAGCCTAATGCTGCATGTTCATGCAGTCAGAGTTCTGCATTTACTGTGTTAAACAGAAAGTAGGTCATTGCCACATAGTAAGTGAATGAGCATAACAGTATAAGAAATCAATAATTCTCTCTTGAGGCTTCAACAAGAGAAGTAGGGAAAGAGATTGGATTAATTCTACTGAAACAGTGTGGTTGGTCATTATTCTTTATGTGGATCAATATGAATTGAGTCTGAGCTATTCTAAAACGTACTGTTACTTTCCAGAAGGCAGGGAGCTATTTTGGTGATGTGCTCAAACCATAATAGTTACATTTGTCAGATTATCCATTACACCTCACATTGCCATAGAAATTCTCAGTGCTCTGATGTGCTGATGGAATCATCTTGGGTACTTTTACTTGGAGGTTAGCTAATACAGCTGGGGGTATTTTGGGCAATTTTTAAATGATCTTTACTATGTTAACAAGTCTTTAAAAAATATTAAGAACAATTTGGTTGTAATTATCCCTAGCCATTTTGGCTTTTTAAAAAAGTAATTTACTGTCTAATCTGAGTATATCAGAATATGAAAGGATTAGACCTTCTAATATCAGATGCCACCTTAATATTAGTTATAAAGCAGTTACTGCACAGGTTTTTCTGCCTCTTTGAATTGTGCCTACTTTCTCAGCACCAGAATTCTGACAGATACCCAAGATGTATGAAATCCCAGCTGTCCCTTGGGAATATGCTTCATGGTGGTGTTGATGCCTGCTGAAATGATCCTGTAACAAATGAACAGCTTCTGGAACTGTTAAATTCCTTTTTCTAAGGACTAGGATTATTGCTGGAGTAAACTGTTACTGAAACAAGGAGAAAGACTTTAATGGATCCACAAGTATCTAAATCAGCTGATGTTTTGCCACCACTTTCAAGATTTCAGAAGGAGTTGCAGCCTTTCAACACCACATTGCAAGATGAAGCCCGGTGGAATAAAAGTTAAAAATCCCCTTACAACCTCTATCATAGGGACTATGTGCTCAGAATGCATATTCAAGGGAGTGTTTAGAGCTGCATAACACATGCCATGGAAATGTCCTTCCTCCTTTTGACATTGACACAGATTGCCTCAACTCGTTGCAGAATTCTTCCCTCTTATAGCTAGCTTCTTTTTCATTTATTATCTTCTTGTATCTAATGATAGTGGGTGCCCTGTGCAGTCATTTGGACCAAAGCAGTGTTCTTATATTCATACCCAGTAAATGGGAAGGAAACAAGGATGTCCAGAAGCAAAGAAGGACTGCACAAAAGATATGGAGGGCACTGAAAAGTCAGCTTTTTGAAGGGAATGTGTAAGGAGATTATTGTAATCATCTTTATATGAAGATAAAGCACTTGACCTTTATCTTCATCGCAGCATTTAAAGGACGGGTGAAGTGTTTTGGTTTTTAATTCAAAAGACAAGAAATAAAATCTGAAAAAAGCACCTATTTTCAGTGTTAGCTATACAAAAGTAAAACCTATTTTCTCATATAATGTTTAGTTGACAAAGCTGCTCAGTAGATATCACTCAAAATGAATGAAAAGAGTTATGAACAGTGGCTAAAAATCCTTTCTTCTCTCATTTGCACAGATTTCAGTCTCTTTTCTCCTGAGATGTCATAATTTCATTGTATCTTCAGTTACTATAGCATTTTTCACAATGGACAAGAGCCGAAAGCACATTAAAGAATAATAAATGACTAAGCAAATGGAAGAAAACCCTTTTTTTCCTTTTTCAAAATTACTAATAAATGAGACTTTTGTTCCAGAGAAAATAAATACAATGGATTAAATTAAAGCAATGCTGACATTGTGTCTGGAAAATGCAAGGGCATTATTCATTTATCACTTCCCACTGAGTCACAGAATTTTAGAGAATGAGCACTACCTCATAGTATTCTTAAGGTCCTTGATTCTGCTAACATGCACTTAAAACATGGGAGTAATTTCATGTGATTGCAATGGTAAAACTAGTATGTTTAAAATTAAGAAGCTGTATATGTCTTTGTGGGCTGGAAACCCAGATGGGCAGGGCAGCTGATTCAAGTACAAAAACTAATCCAAATTTCTGCATCCTAGACATGGAGAAATAGATCTTAAGTTTACTTCTGCTGAACATTACAGGTTAATTTTGCCTTTTGGATATCACTACACAACAGGGACACATGGACATTAAAACAATACATTAAATTTTTAAACAAAATACTTTAAAGCACAGGCATTCCAGGAATAGCGCTCCCTAAAGGTAACATCACACACTTACTCAACTTATTTGCATTCAGACAACAGGGAGTGCAAACGTGCAAAACTGCTAGGAATCAGGTCAGTGAAGTAAGTGACTGAATGTGCATTTTGGATTTGAATTTTCAAACAAGTCAGATCCCTCCTCTGCAACACTGTCCTCAAACCTAAGTATTTAAATTATTTAAATGCCTGAATCGACTGCCTTTTCCTTTGATCTGCTGAAACTCCTAGTCTAGCATTGAAATCCAGAACCCAAGTCCATAAAAACCCACTTATTTGATTACAATGCTCTGGGATTTCACCTGGCATGCCTAACTTTACCCACCCTAGAAGCTTGTTTACCCAGTAATGACTTAGTTTAGCACTAGAACAAGCCAGAGTAATTATCTTGACTTCAATACAAATTGAGGTGAACAATCTTTAAGGAAAAACTATCACACAGTACCAATGTGCCATGAACAAAATAGCCCCAATAAAAATCACACATTTCTGCAAGGACATGGGGATTTATTATGCTTTCTACAGGCAGAAGGCAGTATTGTTGATCTGTGCTGCCACCCTGTGTCATTCAGCTCTCTGCCGGGTGATTTCAGTTGCTAACATATGGAGTATTCTCTGTGCAGCTCAAAATCCCTTATGATATTGGCTCCTTTTCCATTTCCTTTCTGCTGAACTTCGCCCACAGAAAACAACCCTCACTAGATTCCATCAGTGAGTGGGATGTATATTCCAGTTGGACATATTTGATATCAGCCTAGTTCCAAACACGTGCGTGCATCAACCCTTGAAAAGTAAAAGCTTTCATCATACCAAAGTCAAATTGATATTTTTTTACCACTAGGGACAGGCATCACTGCGTGCTAATTGGCAAATAGGTTATGCTCTGATTTAATTGGAAAACTGCAATTGAAAAGCATGGAGAATGTTTTCATTGCATTTTTTTCAAGGCACTGCTTAATTACAGTTCATAATGTGGAAATATTTCAACGGGATTTTCCTCAGCCAGTCTGGGGACAAAAATTGTCCTTTTATTTTCATGTGAAGTCCTTTAGGCAAGAAGATTGTGATCTTTAATCATGGCCTTTAAACACAACTACAATTAATAAATGCACAGTTTACATACTTATGCATATTTAGTTGAAAATTATAACTTTTAATTCTGTGCAGATGTGCAACAGCTTGAGTGACCATGGGAAAACTGAGCTGGCTGTTTCCTCATGGACAATTAGTGTTTGCCTCTGTTCAAGAGTGCAAAGGGCAGAAACATTCATTCCTTTCAACCACAATCTTCCAGTTCTTTAAGAAAATATTGTATATAGAGAATCCTACAATCTATTTGTTAAAGTTAGCTGCCAGCAAAACCCCATGGTGTCCTCTCCCCTGGCAGACAGGAAGAGTTTTAATTAAAGAATGATGTTTTGCAGAGGGCAGTATCCACCGATCGGTGAGTGCTCAAACTTTGTTTTCTTACATCTGAAGCTGAGAGGCCTCCACTCTTTTCTTTTTTTTGTGGTTCCCTTTGGAGCTGTAACAGCCAGGAAGTTTTACAGAAACTCTGCAGTCTTGGCTTTTACTCTTCAGGTTGTTTCTTCATAATTCAGTTATCTTCCTTCTAGATTATTCCTGCCCAGACTGCTGAGTGGGACATTTCTCATAGGTCCTCTCTCCTTTAGAAAAATACTCATCAGATACCAATATTTGCATTTTATTATACAAAACTAAGTTTAGAGACTTGAACTGGTATGAAAAACCCAGTCCACAGAAAATATAGGACTGAAGATTGCTATCTAATTGTTAGTTAATGAATACTGTGATCATGCACTGTTTTTTCTACAATGTTATTTAGTGCTGATAACTAACACACCATATACTGAATTTCTGGTAACTCTCAGGACTCTCAGCATTGGGATTTTATTTACCATGTGCTGTTTAAAGCCAAATGTGCACATAGGAGGTTCCATCTCTTCATGGCCTTTTCATGCTATATCATAGCTCCATTTTTCACAAGTATTCATTAATTCCAGGTATATGTGCACCAAGCACTGGAGGGATGGACAGGCCAGCCACAAAGCCAAAAGCAGTGTCACATTGCACCTTATCTTGAGGAGATGTTTTTCCATGGAATGAGAATCACACTGTTGCAGTAACTCAGATGAGTATCTCTGCTTGGGAATGTGCTCTGCCCTTCAGCCACACCAAACAGCTTGAAGCTGGCAGAGGGATCTGGAACACGGTGTTGTCTTCTATCACACCAACATGGCCTTATCTTCACTATGCTATGAAAAAGGAGATATTGCTCTCCTTGGTTTAGGAAAAATACTATCAGTTTTTCCTCCTGTTATGGAATACTTTCAGCTTGGTTTTTAAGTGATGACAACAGTTCTATAGCACTTTTAAATACACTTCTTTTTTGCTCCATTTGCAAACCTAGATTTTGCTTTCAGTTTCAAGTTAAAATAATCACATTGCTCGTGGCATGGACAATTTTCTAGAAAGATAAACAATGAAAACACAACCTACACCACATATTAAAAATTTTGTATAATTTCACTGGAAAGGCACATCTCTACTGAGATCTTTTAAGAGATCAAATCATAAACTGAACAGGCAATAACTGCCTTCAATTCTCAGAGAATGTTGTGAATAGCACTGGAAGAGTTTTATCACTTTGCTGCAGTGTCAGATTTTAGCTTTAGAATCTAATCCCACCCACCTAATGAGCTCTAAGTGCTCAGCTTGTCTCACTGCCAACTGTGTCAAACAAAAGCTGCTCCTGGAGGCAGCCCAATCGATAATGCAATTGGAGCAGCAAAAGGAGGGAAGCTAACACCAGCAGGTGACCGACAAGAAAATGGAGGTTAAGCCAAGGTTTTGCCATAAAAAAGGGTGATAGCATCAGGTTTAAATAAGACTGCAGAAGTAATGCTGCAAAACAGGACTCAATCCTATATCCAGGAGGTTTTAAGATATGAGGGCGAGCCCTCATTCTCCAGAGGCTTAGTGACCAACAACCAACCTGGTTCTCTTGGGCTCACAGATCATTCACTGCAGCTCATGTGTGAAAAGGCTCATGTCATGGAAATTCCTGGGCTGCAGGGGTGCTGGCCAGATCCAGGGCTGTGTGCAGTCCTGGGAGCTGTCCATGCTGGTCTTGCCTGGTACAGAGTTAATTTTTTTCCCAATAGCTGGTATGGGGCTGTGCTTTGCATTTGAGCTGGAAACAGTGTTGATAACACATGGATGTTCTAGCTACTGCCGAGCAGTGCTTACAGTCAAAACCTTTTCTGCTTCTCATCCTGCCCCAGTGAGGAGGCTGGGGGGCAGAGACAGGGGACAGCTGGAGACAACAGCTGACCCCAGCTGACCCAAGGGATGTTCCACACCATGTCACACCATGCTCAGTGTACAAGCCTCACTTTTACCCTCCCAATTCTCTCTTTGATCCCACCCCAGGAGGATGTGTGAATAGCTGTGTGGGGCTTAGCTACTCTCTGAGGTTAAACCATGAAACTCACTGCAAAATCTCAACACTAAAGCTATCTGTAAGATGATTCAGGAACTTCTGGAGCTACAAATTTGCAAATTGTGACTTTCCTGGAACAAATCAGGGCAGGTGTCACTTTCTGATACTGTTTCTTGAGCATTTATTTTGCCATCAGTCTCACCTAAAACTGACATTACCCCTTCCCATGGCATAGCCTCAGTTTATCTTTGCTCTCCTTCCCTGCTCTCTGGCCAGCTTTAATTTCCCTATGTGTGGCACAAGTACCCACCAGCATGGTCTTGCATTCTATTAGTTTCCTTCTACCTTCCCCACAGAAGATGGAGGAGTTTTTTACCTTTTCACCAATCCAACACCTACTATCATACCAAACTAAAATTCTCCATTGTCAGTATTGGTTCCTTAAAAATGAATCATTAATATGTGTGAAGAAAGCAGAATGGTATTCCAAGAAACTGATTGTGTATAGCAAAACCAGTTTGGTTTGAAGGACAAAGAATTTTTTGATAGTTCCAAAATCACCAAACTAGAAGAGTATTCCCAAGATAATTTAAGCAATGCTAAACGGATCATTTAGCAGAAAACTCTTAAATATGCATGGCATGTAATAGCACTTCGGAAGCAGTTTGTACTTTTATTTTTGAAAGATGTGTAAATTTGACCAGCGTTCCCTAAGGTGTAAATTTTAAGGCTCTGTTGAATTTTAATTGCTTACTAACAGCATTATGTAATTCGCCAATTAATCTTCTCTCAAAACAAGCTTACCCATGAGATATTATTTCAAAGCCTATTTGTGCAAAACTGTTATTTTTGAAAATGAAAATGTATTTGAATTCCTAGATGGACTTAATATCTTCTATTTTTGAAGAATGTGTTAAGCAGGATCAGAAACAGCAACTATTTAGATTTACAAATAAATGCAGCCCTTCTTGTAATTTAATTACATCAAACCTTCCTCTGGAAACTGTTGATGTACCAGAAGAAGGTTTGGGGCCAACATTGAGAGAGCAAAATCTATAATCTATAATCTATAATCCATAATCTATAATCTATAATTTATAATCTATAATTGGATGTATTCTTGGCATGTTTGCTAATTTATTTAAATAGTTTGCACATGTATGACGTACACATGGGTGCTTGATACATTACATAGCACACAGTTAAATATTTTATTGAGGCCAAACACAGTTATATGAAGGCAAAGTGTGAGTTTGGTGAGCTCTAATTTTAATAGATAAATTACTGAAAGAAGTATATCTGTAAGCAGGCCCGGGCCATGTATTTTCAATGATTTTTCCATGTATGCTGTTTTTTCTAATGGCTGATGTTGTATCTGACATTCAGGATGTAAATTATTCCGTTTGTTGAAATGTCTGTTGGTTCTGTTTCGAATGGCAAACTGTATGTGCTTGAGTTAACCACAATAGAAAAGCTTATCATAATAATGGCACACAAACTGCACGAGGGCAAAAGCTTTGGCCTGAACAGCAGCACTTTGTGAGACATTGCATCATCTGGATGCAATTGCACCCTAAGTTATGTTTAAGAGTTGAATAAGTCAAAGTTATTATCATGGTCACTTTTGTGCTCAGCTGTCACTTAAATGCTGCCTGGCCTTAATGATTTTATTGGATATTCATCTTATAGGAAAAATTAAAATACTTTATTTGATGCCCCAGAAACAGTGTGTTTTTCTGACTTGTTAAGTAGAGAAATGTGAATTATATAGGATGGGGAAAGTAAAAAATATTATGTAAGATTTCGAGGCTCCAACAATTCTACATTTCTAGCTATACATTTTTTAATTAGAGTCTTCCAATCTCTTTTTAGTTCCTTTTTGTCATAGGCTCATAACTTCATGCTGGAGTTTTTCTGTTTGTGACTACACACTCCATTAGTTCAGTTCAGTTTCTCCTGATCAAGGACAAACCCATAACTGAAACCTTGGAGTGCTGACCCTATTTGCAGAGTGGTCCTTGATTTGATCAGCCTTTTCTCACATCCTCTTCATTCTCCATGTGTTTGTGAAAGAAAGGGGAGATGACATTGCAAATGGAGAGAGAGCTGGGTGACATGTACATTCCACATACATATGAATGAAATCCACACTGAAATGTTCATTTGTTTATTTCAACAGTTCAGGAGGCTGTAGCTACAAAGCTGATATCATGAGTTCTCTTAACACTGGTTTTGCTATGATTTTGGTCTAAATGAACAAAAAGCAAGCTCAAGAGAATTTTCTACTCTTGAGAAAGATTCACTATTGAATTACCTTTCATGTTGCTAAGAAAACTAATACCAAAAAACCTTCCAAGTTTTCAAAATGAATAAAATCACCACAGAGGAGACTTAGAAGCCTGTGCTCAAACTAGATGCATTTGCTTAGGAAATCCATTTATGCAAAATAAATATTTCAGAAAATTGCCTTGTTTTGAAAGTCATAATGAAGGATTAAGAACAACATATACATGAATTTCAAATATATACAAATAAAATTGCATTTCTGTAAAAATGTGCTGACTTTCCTGGAACTCCAGAAGTTTCACATATATATGTCAACACATAGGTGTTATATGATTCTGACAACGAAATTAATATTGTTCCTGAATCCTACTGATCAATTAATGTAATCCTAGTACATATAAAAGATAAGAATAAGAATAGCAACCTTTAATCATGATTCCTTTGAGAAATAGTGAGAATGAGAGCTTGATGACTGAAGTAGAGATTACAGTGATGCAGAAGTCACCATTAACTTTAGCAAGGTCAGGGCTTCTTTTTGTAAGTCAGTGGCAAAGTTAAAAGATTCCTGGAGTCATGGCGCACAGTCTTCACTTTTAATAACTACTAAAGCCATCAAAAATACTAACTCAATTTTCATATTATTGTTGCAGGCAGTCATCCAGCACTAAGCTTCTGTAGTAGGCTGCCTTCAATTATTAAGCAGTAAAAGGTGGCAGGTCTTTATCAGGAACAGAGATGAAAGAGAATACTTTGCTTTAATACACGAAGGGAGAGACATGTTGCTGAACATAATGAACTGTATACTATGTGGAGTACATCATAATGGGCTCTTTATTTGGGTTACATGTGGAAGATGAAACAAATATGTTCATGCATTTCAGAGACATCCTTTCAAAACTTCAAAAAATCTCATTTCATTCACTTTGGATAATATTTTATATCTGACAAAGCATGAGATCATTCAGCAGATTAGATCACATTGCCTATTTGAAGACTTTATGGATTATTTAAAGGAGAGAGACTTAACATGTCCTGAAAATTGTAAGTAGAAGTGAAATGTGCATGATAAAAACCCTGCCTCGGCTCTGCAACCCTACCTAGGTGCAGTTCCCAGGAGATTTACAGGAATGCTTGTACCCTGCCTGAAACTCAAGGATTGCAGAAGCTGCAGCTGTCTGTCAGAAGGATGCTTTTCTGGTGGTAGCAGTAGTTGTGCAGCTCTCTTTCCAGTCAGCTGCCACAGTAACTACAGCTATGGAGAAAGCACCATAAAGAGCAAAAGCCATGGGGCAACACTGCACTGGTTTGTGCTTCATTAAATACTATTTATTTCAGTGCATGACTTACTACAGCATATGTAAGCTAGCAGAAATTGTTTGACCCATGAGACTTGAGGGTTAACTGAAAACAAGGGGTTTGAGCAATTTTTTTTAAAAATTATGCACAATCTTCAACATTTCTGAAGTGTTTTGACTCCAAATCTTCAGAACAAAGACCCGCATTTTAAAGTTTAATTTCAATGGTACAAAATGATGACACAAAAAAGACTGTTAACAAGACTTGAAATTGTGTCTCGTGTCTACAATGTGTTTATAAGAGCTGGCCAACTGCAGCACCATGTAGATATTAACAGGAGAAGATACAGATGGTTTCTGCCTAGTATTTGTTTACAATAATAAAGTATAAGTCAAGTTGCATTTTGTGCTGCATTTTAAACAGCTGTTTAAGACCCAGTGCAAAATCTAAAACCAAGTACTACTTAGAATATAACGTGCCTTGCTTTTCAGAAAGAGTCAGTGAACTGGAGAATGTTTTGATTACTTGAACTGGATATCCTTTGTACATCTTGGTTTGCTAAGAAAATTATACTTGCAGCTCATGCTTTTCCTGCTTATCACTGAGTTCCCCTCTCCTCTGCCAACTAACTGCAGTGCAACCTGCTGGGAGCAGAAGTACCAGGGATATCAGGTTCCATGTTTTGTTTAAAGAGACAAGATGAGCAGCAGAAAAGCTGGGTGCTCAGATGAGGGAAAAGCAGGAAGAGCCTATCCCTTATGTGCTCAGTTTGCTGAGCACTCTGCCCATGTATCACCCCAAATCAGCTACAGCATTTGATTGCCCAGTGCCTGCATGGTGCTCAGGTAGCCAAAAGGCATCACGGTTTGTGTTGTGGTTTTACCACACACAACAAACAAGCCCCACACAGCTGCTAGCTCACTGTCCCACCAGTGGGATGAGGGAGCAAATCAAAAGAGTAAAACTTGTGGGTTGAGATAAGGACTCAGGGAAAGAAAAAAAAAAAAAAAGAAAAAAAAAAAAAAAAAAGAAAAACAAGGAATTAATCCAGTGCTTCGCATGGCAGGCAGGTATTCAGGTATCTCCAGGAGAGCAGGGCCCCATCATTGTAATGGTGGCTTGTGAAGACAAACCCCATCACTCCTAATGTCCCTCTTTCCCCCTTCCTCCCCCCAGTTCACACACTGACATGATGTCTGTGGTCTGGAATGTCCCTTTGGCCAGCTGGGGTCACCTGTGCTGGCTGTGTCTCCTCCAGGCACCCCCAGCTCCTGCCCACTGTGGCTGTAAGGAAAGCAGAGAAAGCCTTGGCTCAGTGTGAGCCCTGCTCAACATTGCTAAATTATCAACCCTGTGTTCAGCAAAATCCAAATTACAACCCCATATCTGCCCCTATGAAGAGAATTAATTCTGCCTCAGTGAGACCCAGCACAGTTTGTGCTCCCCTGTACTCCACACTGGTGAGGCCACCCTCAAATCCTGTGCTCAGTTTGGGCCTCTCCTGACCAGAAAGACACTGAGGGGCTGAGCTGTGTCCAGAGAAGGACTATGGAGTTGGGGCAGGTCTGGAGAACAAGTTACACGAGGACAGCAGAGGGAGCAGGGGGTGTTTAGCCTGGAGAAAGGGCGGCTCAGGAGAGAGCTCATTGCTCCCTACAACACCCTGAAAGAAAAATACAGCCAGGTGGGGCTCAGCCTCTTATCCCAGTGATGAGAGATGGGAGGAAATCACCTTAGGTGGCACCAGGGGAAGTTTGGATTGGGTATTAGGAAAAATATCTCAATGGAAATGGTTGTCGATCACTGGAACAGAAAAGTGGTTGAGTCACCAGCCCTGGAGGAATTTAAAAGATGTGTAGATGTGCTGCTTTGGGACATGGTTTGGTGATGGACTTGGCAATGTGAGGGTAATTGTTGGACTTGATAATCTTAAAGGTCTTCTCCAAATTGAAAGAGTCTATGATTTTACATTGCTAGCACGGGAAATAGAAAATCAAAGTAGGGATCAGAGGCTTTGACAACACTGCAATATGGGGACAGATAATGGGGAATGGCTTTACTTTAATGTCATGTATGCAATTTATGTAAGCACCTGTCTCTTCACATAACAAACTTCTGATACCTAAAGTAGTCACAGATGCAAATATGACATTTTTATTGTCACTGCTACTTCAGCATGTCAGAATTCACTCAGCTGAGTACACTATGTGTTCAAACATAAGAAGGAAAACTGAAGATCAGTAAAGAATTGCTCCTCTGGCTATTGGAGAACAGACTCTGGCAGTACCATTCCCTGGTGGTTCAGCTCATATAAACATTAATTCACTCTCAGGCTTTTGAAGTGAATAACCTAGTCCTGAAGTGAAACCTGGTAAAATTATAAGGATAAGTTGGTCAAAAAATCTTTTCTAAAAGGCAACTGGAACAGGATTTTACTGGGTTAGGCTGCTATCACCTTACACAACCCATCAATTTGATGCCTGGGCTTTACACTTCAGATTCCTTCAAGGCCCTTTTTCCACACATATAGAGAGATGAAGCACAATTTCATATTATAAAAACACTGCCCCAGTAAGGTGTATCACAGCTCTTTCACTATTTCAGGTAGTTTAAACAGAAATTCCCTCACCTCAGTTATATTGTAGGGCCCCAGAGACCTGAGGAGAACCAAGGGCCAAGTGTCTTAATTTACACAACCCTCTCTGGCTTTGCAGTTGAAGATGCTTTTCATCATGGGGACACCCTGTAACACTGACATTTAAGTATGCAAACACTGCAAGAAATGGGAGGGTTAATGACTTTTTCTCTACTTTCAGTCCTCCTCCCAAAATTAAAGGTAAGAGATAACATGAAAAAATTATTTCCAGAGTGTGGCAGTTGAAACACAAATGGATGCAGTGCATTTTTCCATCTACTCTGAATAGCATCAGATATGGACTAGATCTCAATATATGTTTCACTTATAGTAAACCCAGGCAAGCATTTCACTTTTTTTTTCCATTACTACATCTCTACAGGATCTAGAATGTAGTTTTGTAGATATAAGCAGTGAGCTTCCTTTGAAAATGTAATTTTAGCATAAACTCCACAACTCCTTTATGCAGACATTGTTATTCACACACAAAGAGTTTGCTTTGGCCTGAAGCTGTGCTATTTGTGTATCTGTACTGTTAAGGACTTAATAAAGGCTCTCTGTCAGCAGAGTGACAGGAGCAAGACTGATGAACCTTGTTAGAGTTATGTGTGAGACTACATCTGCACAGCATTAATCTCTACCCTGGCTTGTCTCACTGTGGTTCAACAAAGAAGTTGAGAAATCAGATATAATCCAAAAAGGTTAGCCAACAATGGTTAAAAGAAAATTCATAAAATCTAGATCACACTGAAATATGGAGAATACATTTATCCTCTTCTTGGTGTTGTGGACTATAGTTTATGAACAGGTCTCTGACAACATCAGTGAAATTTCTCATCAGTGAGGCTTTTGGGTTTTTTTCTATTGAAAAATATGGACTTTGATGTAACTCATGATAATCTATGTTAGAGTTACCTCCCTACAGCAAGTAATATTAATGTTAAGAGGAGATATTCCCAAAACATTTCTAAACAGATAAATTTAAAATCTGGTAAGTAAAGGTAAGACACATAGAATATATTTGGGTATGACAAGCAACCAGCCAAGGAAGGTCCTTCCAAACAGAATAATACCTCTTCAGCTGCCATTGTTAAATACAGAGTTTGAATATTGCTCTAAATTGTAATCTGGAGGCAGCTTTCAAGTTGTGCATAAAGTTCTGTCTAACTCCTGAGAAACTGAAGTGTTGAGCAACTTTCCACTTCTACATTTTTGATATTCTGTAGCAATGTTTTTCCTTCATAATATCCTATCATATCATATCCATATCATATCAGACCACTGATATGGCTAGATATGTCTTCACTTATATTTAGCATAAAATTATAGAACAACGTAATTTTTGTCAACCTTGACCCAAACCCTTATTGCCCCTTTACCTTCCTGTCCCTGAATTGCTCACTGTCACACTATTTGTTAGCACAAGAAGTGATTAAAATGTTAGTGTTTTGAGATTTTTAAAGAGGGCAATAAAATTATTTGAAATGTAAACTATTAAGTAAAGTTTTTGTTTTGACCCTAACCAGATATTCTGGTCTGATTACAATAACCCTAAAACACAGAAGCACTTCTGATGTACCACATCATCCAGGCTTTTAGCAAGGCACATGTGTTTTCTTTTTGCCTTCTTTCAAATCATTGTTTGGGAACAAACCTAGTCTGGCACTGTAGCGATGGCATTACCTTGTTCTTTGCCAGGACAATACAGAGCAGGGTCTGCAGGTGTTGTCAGCTGCAGTCCTGCATGGGGTCACCCAGCCCAGTGCAAAGCTTATTTCCACCTTATGGGATCTCCTGAAATAAATTGTACAAAAATCACCGCCCTAAACATTTGGCTTTGTTTTCATTCTCATTTCTACTGCAAAATCTTTGGGAGGAGCATTCTCATCTTTAACATATATTTATTTCATAATCTCCCAAATGCTATAGAGAGGAGGCTGCTAGCAGGCAGACAATCTTTGGGAAACCCCAAATCCTAAGTTTCTGGCTAAAGAGACACTTGTGAAATTAGGAAGGAAGAAGAAAATAATCGGCAGTGGAAGCCCCATCCCTGTAAGTGTTCAAGGCTGGGTGGATGAGGCTTTGGGCAGAGTAGAAGGTGACCCTGCCCTTGGCAGAGGGTGTTGGAATTAGATGATCATTGAAGTCCCTTCCAGCACTGATCTATGATTCTATGATAAATTCCAGAAAAAAAAAAAAAATATACATAAGCAAAGGGTGCTAGTAGGGTTCTGTCTTGTTTGAGGTGCAGCTGAAGCTGGGATCATGCTCTCATCCTCTCAAAGACCTAATATTAGCAGACACTTTCTCAGGAAGGTGATGGGAGGTGATTGCAGAGAAGGGCTGGCATCTGGGTCATTCTCAACTCAGCAGCTAACACCATTGACATGATCCCCCTTCACTCATGAAGAGAGCCTTTCCTCATGGCCTTCAGAAAAGGGCTGGTAGGCAGAGAATCTCTCTTTTTTTCAGATAATTTAACTTGGCAAGCTTTGGGCCTCATTGTCTATGAATATAACACATTTGTCAAGTGGGAGGGACCAACCTCTGCTGCAGAGGATAAAGAATGGAACTTCTTAGTTAAACACAGCAACATTTTCATTCCTCAACAGATTATGCTGAATTTTTTTGAAAGAAACAGCTTGTGTAGGCATGGGACTTTTTAGACCAAATATCTAATTTAGATAAGCATGTGATTGTAAATAAAATCTTTTGAAGGAAAATAATATTAAGCAAAAGTATCTCTCTATTCAAACACTGAGAATTAAATTATCATCTCATTCTCACCATTGGAAAAGCTCATTTGACGCAATTGCAGTTACACAGAATTTGTCACTAAATAACTGAAAGCAAAATCTGGTCATGGTAATCAAAATAGTTTGATGCCATTTATCAAGAAAAGTCAACAAAACTAACGTTAAATCTGTCTTATTTTCACAGGCTAGTGGTTTTTCTGAATTACTCTTTTCTTAAGATTAAAACTCATGTTGCTTATGTATATGTGTGGGTGTGACTATACTCTTACATTATCACTAGAAATCTTACACAAAGAGAATGGGAGAAAAAAAGTAGTATAACATACCAGTTTCTGTTTTACTTCAGAGAAGAAAAGCTTTGATGTACAAAGCATATCAAAGACAATAGCAGAAGAAAGAAAAAAATACTTTAAAGTTGTCTAAGGGATCATATAAAAGACTTCCATCTTGTGATTAAGTTTAGGAATTATTTTTGATGTATTTTGAAACTCTGCTTGTTCAGACTGGTTAAGTTTGTGAAAGGTTGCCTGTCAAATGCTATGTCAGTGATATGAAAACAGACAGCCAGAAAATCATCCTTCCAAAATAAACATCAACTAAAAGTAAATAAATGTCTGCAGCAGAATGCCAGCCTGATGTTCCATTAAGATGAATGTTATGAGCCATGAAGAAACTAAATATTGATGACAAGAAATCTGTAAAGAGAGACAGTAGCTTATGGTCAGATTAGGAAACTGTTAGTAAAATCAAAGAACTGAACAGTCAACAGAAACAACAGTACAGTCTTGAATACAAAAATTGCTGCAAATTAACCTTGTTGCAACCAGTAATAATCTATAAGCATATGAAAACATTTAGAAATATTTGAAAACTGAACCATGCAGTGCAAACTGATCGTTGTACACAAGGCTCAGAAATACTTTTTTTTAATATGTTCATTCTTTTGAGAACATTTTAATCATGTTTACATCACTGTTTTGTTCTAATTTCAAAAATCTTGAAGTTCCTATCATGACTGGTTCTTCACTGTGTTAGGCATAACATCTGGAAACATATGCTAAAAAAAGCACTGAAGAGAAGAATATACTGAAGGCAAATCCTATGGAAGGAGTATGATTTGAAAGTAATCTGAAACAAATACAGAAAAATAGGACAAAGAGAAGAGGAAAATTGGTAGAAGGCAGGAAAGATATCAGGTATAATGAAAACAGGTAACAAACGAATCACATTTGGTAGTATCCAGGATCTAAGCTTTGCGTGAGCTACTGGTTCTTTTCACTAACTTTTAAAACACATGAAATATAAGTAATTAAGATAGATTACAGTTTATATGGGTTAATGAACAACATCCAGACTTTAACTATGGCAAGTTATCGGCTTTTTTATTTAATTTAAAAATTAATGAAATGGGAAAATTACGTGGAAAATACAAATGAAGCAATCAGAGAAAATGAAGGGTCTTGGAGCAATCAGGAGCCATGTGGCCACTGGGGGCTGGAGGATGTGCCCTAGGGCAGCGTGTGAACAGCAGGATCAGGAGGGCTAAAGTGGCCCCAGAGTCACGAAAGGGAGAAAAAATCCATAGTGACTGACCACAGCAGCAGCTGGAGGCACACAAAAATTCCTGACACACTTTAAATTATTTTTCCATGTATAGATATATATTTTTTTAAAATTTGTTTTTATGGGAGTTTGTGTTTTTTGGGGGGTTTTTTTGGTTTTTATGTTTTACTTTGTTTTGGGGTTTTTTTGGTTTTGTTTTTTTTTTTTGTTTGTTTGTTTGTTTGCTTGTTTTCTTTTTTTTTTAACATCATAGCCAAAGAATTGAGGACAAGTGGCATGAAATGTGCCAAGCACCTGTCCTTTAATACATTTAAAATCCCATGTACACAGTCGGCACCAGTCTTATGTCTAAATCAGGTAATCAGGCTCTTATATCCAGGAACAAGGGATTGGTAATTTGATGGCCATAATTCACAGGTGCTGTTCTTCTGCACACACACAGGGCTCTGCACACACACAGGATTCTGCACACACACACAGGATTCTGCACACACACAGGATTCTGTACACACACACACACACAGGGCTCTGCACACACACACAGGGCTCTACACACACACACAGGATTCTGCACACACACAAACAGGGCTCTGCACAAACACACACACAGGGCTCTGCACACACACACACACACACACACACAGGGATCTGCATACACACACACACACACAGGGCTCTGCACACAAACACAGGGCTCTGCATAAATGCACACAGGGCTCTGCAGACACACACAGGATTCTGCACACACACGCAGAGGATTCTGCACACACACACAGGGCTCTGCACACACACACACAGGACTGCACACACACAGGGCTCTGTACAAACACACACACACACACACAGGGCTCTGTACAAACACACACACACATAGGGCTCTGCACACACACACACAATTCTGCACACACACACACAGGGCTCTGCACACACACACAGGGCTCTGCACACACACAGGGCTCTGCACACACAGGATTCTGTACACACACACAGGGCTCTGCACACAAACACACAGGGCTCTGCACACGCACACACAGGGCTCTGCACACACACACACAGGATTCTGCACACACACACACAGGGCTCTGCACACACACAGGATTCTGTACACACACACAGGGCTCTGCACACACACACACACACACAGGGCTCTGCACACACACACACAGGATTCTGCACACACACACAGGGCTTTGCACACACACACAGGATTCTGCACACACACACACAGGGCTCTGCACACACACACACAGGGCTTTGCACACACACACAGGGCTCTGCACAGACATAGGGCTCTGTACACACACACAGGGCTCTGCACACACACACACAGGGCTCTGTACACACACAGGGCTCTACACACACGCACAGGATTCTGCACACACACACACAGGGCTCTGCACACACACACAGGATTCTGCACACACACACAGGATTCTGCACACACACACACAGGGCTCTGCACACACACACAGGGCTCTGCACACACTCAGGGCTCTGCACACACACACACAGGGCTCTGTACACACACACAGGGCTCTGCACACACACACAGGATTCTGCACACACACACAGGATTCTGCACACACACACACAGGGCTCTGCACACACACACAGGGCTCTGCACACACTCAGGGCTCTGCACACACACACACAGGGCTCTGTACACACACACAGGGCTCTGCACACACACACACAGGGCTCTGCACACACACACACAGGGCTCTGCACACACACACACAGGGCTCTGTACACACACAGGGCTCTACACACACACACAGGATTCTGCACACACACACAGGGCTCTGTACACACACACAGGGCTCTGCACAGACATAGGGCTCTGCACACACACACACAGGGCTCTGCATACACACACAGGGCTCTGCATACACACACAGGGCTCTGCACACACACACAGGGCTCTGTACACCTGGGCACAGTCACAGGCCATTAAAGCAGATTTACTTGCTCACTTTCTGCTCCTGACCTTGTTCCTTTTCCTCACCAAGTCTTTTTATTAGCACATGGATGCACTGGGAAGGCACGGGCGAGCAGGGATGCAGCCCTTGGAACACACTGATCTCGGGTATCATGCTTTGTTTTGCTATTTTGATTTTTGGGTTTGTTTGTTTGTATGTTTGTTTTGTAAAGCAAACACTAAACTCTGCGCCAAGGTAGCTCCTTTCACAACCAGCACAGTTTTCCATTTTCCTGAGAACTTGGTGAACAACGCAAAGGTATTTCCAACAGATTCCCGTGCCAACCATGCGAGAAAGAGAAATGTATCACAGCAGGCACGGCCGCAATGCCAGCCCGGGGCCGGGCTGGTTCGGGTGGTTCGGGCCGGGCCGGGCGGGGCTGCGGCGCCGCCGCCAATGCGGGCGGGGTGGCCGCGCCTGCGCCGCTCCCGCCGCTCCCGCCCCGCCGAGCGGCCCGGCCCGCCTGGCCCGCGCAGCCATGTGGAGCCGCTACCGGGAGCTGCTGGGCCGCGGCCGGTGAGCGGGGGGAGCGGGGGAGCCTGGGCCGAGTGCGGGGCTGCGAGCCGCTGCCCGGCCGGGCACAGGCCCTGCGGCCCGGGAAGCCCTCGCTGGAGCGCCAGGGCCGGGCCGCTGCTGGCTGCGGCACCGCCGGCACGGCGCCGGTTCAGAGCGAATTGTGTCCTTGCAGGTGCCTGGGGCGGAGGGCCTGGCGGTGCAAGAGCGTGGCCGCGAATGAGAGAGCGCTGCAGTACCGGGTGGGCGAGCAGATCCACGGCTTCACCGTGAAGCAGGTGAGCGTCTCCGCCGCTTTCCTCTGTCTGTCAACTTCCCGTGCACCGAAGGCACCTGGGCGTCTGCGCGGTAAATACTTGCTTTGGGTGGTTAGTCATAAAAATGGCACAGGAGTTTCTTATAGGTACTTCTCCGCCAACAGATATTTTAGGTGCCGTTAATACATATTTCTATAGGGGGCTAATTCTAGAGTAAATAATGCACCCCACAAGCTTGTGTGTCTGCTGCAGATGTGACCTCTCCGTGTGGCCTTCTAAATGTCCCGACAGATAACAGAACTTCACTCTGTGAATATGTTTGTTAAAACACATTCAAGTATTATTTCATCCTCTGAACTGCTTTTAATACCTTTATTGAAAACCTGCCATAGAAATATATTGAAAGTTTTAAAACTTTTTTAAAGCAAAAAGCAGGAGTAGAGAGTAAAGATTATTTGTGAGAGCTGATTGCTAGTGGCACTAGACCTGGTGGTAAAACAGAGTACTTGCTTTTTCTTTTGCTGCCTTAGTCACTGACATTTGAATATATGCCTTTTCTTTTTGTGTTTCTGATTGAATGTTTATCTGTACCATAACAGTATGGTTCTTTGATGGTAGTGTACTTTCATTGGGTTATAAATCTCATTGAAATTTTATTTTTCGTTTGCAGTACTGTTTTTCCCCTCAAACCACAGGAGCAAAAATTTATTTAATACTGTAATCCAGCATTATATATAGGACCAACAAACTATAGTTCCTATATCATGCACAATTTATTTGAGCTAGTTGAATACAGATGCAATACAGATGTTCTCTTCAATGCAGGTGACAGCTGTTCCTGAGCTGTTCCTGACTGCAGTGAAGCTTAGCCACGATGGTACAGGAGCCAGGTATTTGCATGTGGCTCGGGAGGACTCCAATAATCTCTTCAGGTAAGACATTAGTGTAGGTATTACACATTCAATCTTCTCATCACCATATGTTTTTTCAGTTGTAATCTAGCATCATGGCTGGATTATTCTGTGCTAACAGGGAGGACAGTACTTCCTTTGTAGGGCTTCTTAGAATTTTTCAGGTTGGAAGAGATATGAACTCTGCTGTTCAGTCTTCTGCTCTAAACAGGGTCTGTGTTTAACTCAGATCCAATTCCTGCCTTGAAAACTTTCAAAGACAGAGATTACGCAACCATAATCTTCCATGAAGATGTTTATTTGAGCCTTTTGGATAAAAATAAATGTGTTTATTTGTGTGCTGAAAACTTCTGTACTAACTCCAGATATAGAAGTTTAGAGGCTGTACACTCTGAAAAAGATGGCTGAGCACTCAGGAGTCTGAAGAACTCAAACTCTGCATCCTGGTGTGTGCCATGTTTGCTACTAGCCAGTGATGCTGCTGCCAGAAATCACAGGTGCAGGTGGGAGGGGTGCACTGCTCCCAGATGACCACATCCCTCTCCATGCTCTCTCTTGCAGTATCCAATTCCGAACCACGCCAATGGACAGCACTGGAGTCCCACATATTCTGGAGCACACAGTGCTATGTGGTTCCCAAAAGTATCCCTGCAGAGATCCCTTCTTTAAAATGTTAAACAGGTCACTGTCCACTTTTATGAATGCATTCACAGGTAAGTCCAAAGGAAATAATATTTACCTTAAATATTGTGTACTTAAAATGCGTGAGGTTTTATTGCAGTAGAGCTGTCTAGTGGCTCTCCTTAATTTGGCTTTGGGACCCATTATTATTGTGTGTGAATGTTGTGAGATACTAAAAAACTAACAAGGCAAGACAACAAAATAAGTCGTGTTCATTTGTCAGTTGCAGAGTTCCAGTAGAGCTGGAGTTTTATAGTCGAAAATACAAGTAATTATTTTTATGGATAGATGTCGAAGGCAAAGTTTTCATGGTAAAATAGTTGCAGTGTTGAATATGTGCATTCCTCAGCAAAAATGCATTTCATTTAGTACATCTCTTCTGGTTATTTATATGGATGAGAAATGAAAACTCAATGCATCTTAGACTTTCTAAAATTCTGATAATTTTTACGTTTATTTATATGCAGCTAGTGATTACACACTCTATCCATTTTCAACACAAAATCCCAAGGACTTTCAGAACCTCCTGTCAGTTTACTTGGATGCAGCATTCTTTCCATGTTTACGTCAGCTAGATTTCTGGTAAGACAATTTGAGATGTATGCAAACTTTAAATTAAAAAAAAAAAAAAAGCCCTCTCCAGTCAATAAAACCTTCAAACTCTCAGCACATTCTGTTACTGATTTTTTTCAGGCAAGAAGGTTGGAGGTTAGAACATGAGAACCCAGCTGATCCTCAGACACCTCTAGTCTTCAAAGGAGTTGTTTTTAATGAAATGAAAGGGGCATTTGTAAGTTTTGTGAATGTTTGGCTTCAGTTCTTAGAGATGGTGAAGTAGCTTCAGCTGTAGGTTATCAATGGCATTATTGCACCAGAGATTCCCATTCCTCCTTTTGAAAATTTAAGTCCTCAGTAAAGTCAACATTGTTGCATAGTTTTTGTTTTTTTATTTTTTTTAAAGTTAATCTGTCACAAGTTTGTATATATGTAGAAAGGCTTTTGTTAATGGATTTTATTGTAAAATATTCTTACATTAGCATGGAAATATAGCTAGTTTTATTAAAGTACATGAGACTACATGCTTATGTGAGGAGGTTATGTAAGTTAAAGCTCTGAGATCTTATTATTGACCACCTTTTGTCTTTAAAATGTGTTTTGATGGCTTTCACTGAAATGTGGTGTTTTCCTATTAAGACAGATAATGAGAGGATATTTGCACAGCACCTGCAGAACAAAATCCTTCCTGATCACACTTATGGTGTAATTTCTGGTGGAGATCCATTATGTATTCCTGACCTTACATGGGAGCAGCTTAAGCAGTTCCATGCCACACATTATCATCCAAGCAATTCCAGGTGTGTAAGATTGGTGACTGACTTCCTAGGGTATTGGGTTAGTGCCTTGTTTGCATTTTTTTAGGAGAAAACCAGAAGCATAGTGTTTTTATCCATGTGGCCAGCAACAAAGGTAACAACCTGTGCCCTACAGCAGCTAGAACAACTTTTTTTAGAAAGACCAGTGAAGAGTAAATTGAAAGCAGGAAAGAAGTCTGTTTGCCTACTCATGAGGATATGTTTTGGGGATTGATTGACCTGAACTCATATAAGCTGGGGGGAAAAGGGAGCATACTAATAAGTATTTAGCAATAATGTTAGGGAGGTAAGATACAAGTACTGTAGATTTATTCTATGAAATAAATTTATTCTAGGAACAGAGGTTCCTGTCCTCTTGGAGTAACACAGATTAAGTTAGAAGTTACAAGAGAATGATTTCATTTCCTTATGCATCACATATTACTGTAATGAGTTCTAAATAATAGTAATTTGATTCAGGTAGTGATTTGATTGGTATTAATAAGGTATTGAAACTGGAAGTCAGTTTGAAAGGAAAATAATTCTTTCTTCTATACTAATTTTGTGGCCAATCTGTTATTCTGACTAATTCACTTGTGGAACATCAGCTTGTGTCACGACAGTGAATTTACAATCCATTGATTTTTTTAATTTTTCTCATTATCTCAAGTATTCAGCTGTACTGGTACTGAGATTTTAATCGGGATGAGATTTATCTGAGGCATAGTTTGTGCTCATATTTGGTCCAGTGGAAGTCTTTTAGGTATAGTAATATGTTTGGTGGAATGACCCATGGAACCCAGCCATGTTTTACAGGCAGAACCTAGGACAGGGGTCATTTTATTTTATATTTCAGGTATGAAGACCATAAGAATTTTGTCCTCTGAAACTTAGGAGCATTGGGTTTCTGGCTTCAGTTACTAATATTTTTTTTTTCTGGAACATTGTATATTCCTGAGACTGAACAAATTTGATCATAATAAAACTGAATGTAATGAAAAGGTGTTTTGTGGCCTATGAGTTGAGAAATGTGTAATTTTATCCAGAGATCTGTGAGTTTTATATCTGTTGCATAGGTTGAGGAACCAATTTCCACTCCAGAATTGCTGGAAAGCACATGATGTTCAGAGTATAATACAAGTGGCTGTTGTAAATTTCACATTAAATCAAATGCTTAATCCAAATATTTTATTTGAAATGCAGATTTTTCACTTATGGTAATTTTCCACTGGAACAACATCTGAAGCAAATACACGAGGAAGCATTAGTAAAATTTGAAAGAATTGAATCAAATACTGACATCCCAAAACAGAAACTCTGGGAAAAGCCTGTAAGTAATGCAAACAAACAAAAGCCACTAAACCCAAAAACCCCCCAGGTTAATATTTTAACCTAACTTGCTGCAGTTACTCTTCTGTTTAGAATTGTGTTTAGAAATGAGCTCAAGTATTTCTATTCTTGGTTTCATGGGGGATAAACTACATTTACTTTTGAGTTTCAGTAATATAATGATTTGCTGCAGTTGTTTTTTTCTCTTATTTCCTATTTTTAAGTCCCTTGTCATTTGAAGCACTGAAGTACATATTAATGGAAAGCATTTAGGGCTAATGAAAGACATACTGATACTTAGTGTCAGGAAATATGGTTTCTAATGGTATCTAATCTCCCAAACTTTGGTGTCAAAAATAATTTCCATTTTCTCTTCCTCCCTGGCTTGTCCAAACGTATAAATATTTCTTTCAGAAACAGCTCAGAATGTTATTTATGGCCAGACTTTCTTCAGCCTCTCCTATATTGTCCACTTTTAAAAATTGAGATGCCCCTCATATTTTTCAAGATAATGTGTGTTTGTGTATTTGCTCATAGATCTTGAATTTATTCATGAGTATCTGTAAAATTATTTTAAATACTTGGAAAGATGATGCTTTTGAACTCCTTCTCTGAGTTTAATGTATAATTTCAGTGTATAATTTGTTCTTTATAGAGAGAACACAGGGTAACATGTGGCTTAGACTCCTTTGCTGCTGATCCTTCCAAGCAGACCACTGTCAGTGTCAGCTACTTGTTGACAGAGTAAGTATACCAAAATGAAATTCTGAATAAGAGGTTCCTTTAGATCTTTAAGCAAGGTGCAGGCATGTTTATTGTCCCCAGTCCCTCTTGATAAATTTCATCTCTAAAGAAAATAATGCCATGGGGAAATAAATCAATCGTGCTTTAGTAAATAAAAAGTTTAATTGCTTTTTCAAGAAAAATCAGGTGTTACTTTACAGAATTATTCAGTGGATGAGACATTTGAAAACATTGTCTTCCTTTTAGTTCCTTGCCATGTGCAAGCACTTGTGTGACCCTGCTACTAACTTGTCTCCCCTTGCAGCCCAATTTAAATTGCTTTCTTGGTAGTTGGAACAAGTGAAAGATGCAGAGCTCTCCTGTTTCCCTAAGGTCTGATGTGGGGTTCACAGCTGACAGTTATTTCTCCCTTGCTCCCTCTGCCTTTGTTTTCTAGTTGTTTTTTAATGGACTCAGTGATACATGATGTCACATACAATTTTCAAGAGCTAATTCTTTTTCTTCAGCATTACAGACACTTTTGAAACATTCACCCTAAGCCTATTGTCTTCACTGTTGGTTGATGGGCCGAATTCTCCTTTTTACAAAGCCTTAATTGAGTCTGGTGTTGGTACTGATTTTTCTCCTGATGTTGGGTAAGTGTTGCATTTCTCATTTCATCACTATAAACAGTGTTAGAAAACCTAAAAAGCACTTTTGAGTTGGAAGAACTCATCTCAATTTACAATCAATTTACATCAGAGTAATCTTACTTTAATATTAAAACATTATAAGATTTTCTCCTGATGAGTTGCAAAGCATTCTCAGATGTAACTTTTGTCTCAGAGTACTTGGATAGAAGCTAAGTTGTATTGTTTACAGCTTATGAACCATAAAAATGGACAGATGGAATAAAATATGGAGTACCTTCAGTGCCTTATTTTACATGGGTGTTTCATCCTGGACATTTAAGTATTACTCAGAAGTGTTTGTGAGCTCTTCTCTGTAACCATGTTGCTTTTATTGCTTTATTTCTGTTGTTTAGTAGTAGGTAGATTTGTCACAATTATGCCTTTGTGCAATCAGGTGCTGTTAACTTGCCATCACCTCAGTACAGAATATTCTACAAAATATTCTTAGTTGGAAGGGACCCACAAGGATCATTGAGTCCAACTCTAAAGTAAGAATGGCCCATACAGGGATTGAGCCCAGTACCTCAGTGATATTAGCACCATGCTCTAACCATCTGAGCTAAGCTCAGGGGCTTTACAAAAGGGTATTTCAGCTGACACTTGCTCCAGTTGGAGCTCCCAGTCCTTGCTTCCAGCTGCAGCTCCCAGCCCATTTCCTGAGTGTGCTGTGTGCTGCAGGCTGAGAGTGGGCACATGGTCTGCATTAAACTTGGGCTCAGCTGCTCATCACATTTTGCTTTTTTTGTCAGCACAAAGAAGGAAGTGCTTTCCAGGCATGATTTATCTGACTGATTTTTAGACTTGGGGATGACAAAAATCATGCTTTTTTCTCCAGTGACTCTCTCTGGTGTTCAAGTGAGAAGCATACCATGCTCACCTGTGATTTTAATGTCTTACTCTGCTTGGCTTGACCTATCTCTACATTAAGTAACTGGCTTTGTGCAAGTCCTGTGTCATGCATGCCAGTGCCATATAGACATATTAATATTCCAGAGCATGGCAGTAGAAATCAGTCTTTAGACACTGAAGTAGGGATTATGTTGTGTTTTTTGTCAGCTGGTCCTTTTCCAGGTTGGCTGGATTGATAGGGAGTTGAACTGTTCAGTGAGCTGGCTTTAATTTGCCTTAGTGACTGTAGTCACTGAATCTGCAAGAATAAGTTTGAGTCCAGAGATTAATATTGCAGAATACAGTGCCTGAGCCTGCCATTGGATTTGTTCTGTGGTTTTCAGACATGTAATAGTGGTTGTTTAGGAGTGCATGAGCACCTATTGGTTTTTGTTTGTTGGCTTTGGTTTGAACTGCTAGGTGTTTGTATTTCTGCAAAAGCCATTTTGTTTCTCTAAAGATGAGCTCTGTGATTAACCCTGCCTGACAGCTTGGACTGTCTTTACTGTTACAATTTTTTTTTCATACAGTTGATAACAGTTGCAGGAAATGTGGAAAACTTCACCTTATCCACTTACTTTACAAATACTGCTTTAGACGTACTGTTCCACTCACCTGCTTAACTAGAATTTATGTGTTTGATGTTACATGCACCTAAAATTTTCACCTTAAAAAGAGAGACTTCTTTACTTGAAAAAAAACCAGATGAATGGGAAATACCAGCTTTACTTCTGTAGTTATTTTTCTTTCTCTAAAACCTTATGCTATGGGTTTTCTCAACAGTGGCTACTACTACTGAAATGGAACAAAAATGCTTTTAAGTTCTGTTTCTTGCCTCTTTGGTAATTATTTTAGCTTTTAATATCTTGTGTGTTTGTATGTGTGGAAACAATGGGTGTTTTTTTTTTTTTATTTTTGTCTTCTCCTGCCTTTGTTGGCAGATTTAATGCTTAGCTCTGGTACTTGTCACTGAGTTGGTTACCTTTTTCTCTAGGTTCAATGGCTCAACAAGAGAAGCTTATTTCAGTGTGGGTCTACAGGGTATTGCTGAAAAAGATATTGTTACTGTGAAACAAATAATTGATAGAACAATCGATGAAGTTATTGAGTGAGTAATGCTAAGTTTTTAAGAATACTCTTAATATAATAATAAAATATTACATGTAGACATGTAATAATACAGACTTGTATATAATAGCATGCCTTAAAAATCTAGTTATATTACAATAAGGGCACCAAAGCAGACGTAATATGTTCAATACTCTTAAAACTTGTGCCTGCTGCTTCCTTTATTGTAGCTTGTTCTTATCAGCATAATCTTAAGAAATTCAATTATGTTTGTTCAATTTCTCTAAGTGACACAACATAATTGTGTCATTTCATATCAGTTTTAATTCAGTGTGAAAGATATTATGTTGTAATGCTTCCTTTATCAATCTAATAATTCATTTTCATAACTTAAAGTGATCAATGTTAATGGATATGATTTCCTTCTCTCATCACTCCTTCCCAAAGGAAAGGATTTGAGGAAGATAGAATTGAAGCTCTACTTCACAAAATTGAAATACAGTTGAAGCATCAGTCTACGAGTTTTGGACTTGCCCTGACATCTGTAAGTCTGTGTGTGGTTTTTTTAAGAACAGTTAAAATCTACATCCTATGTTTTATTAAAATACAGGGTCATTTTATCAGCTCTTCATATGTGAACTTTCCACTTAAAGGCTCTTCCTTTGTCATATTGTGTACATCTTTCTTTTCAGTAGCTGTCAGACTATCTGTGGACTTCCCGCTGTATGAGTTAATCAGGCAGTGAGCCTGTTGTCTTTGCCTGAATAACAGCTTTGATTGTAGTAGCACTGGTTACTTCTGTGAGGGGCATATCATACTGGCTCTGAGAGCTATGTCTTTTGGCTAGATGCCTGTGTATTTTCTAAAAGCCAAATAGAAGGACTGTATTTTTCTGTGCATTTTAGGATTGTACTGCTCTAATTCTGCTCTAGATTCACGAGGGAACATACACACTAATGCAATTCTTAGCCTCAAATTTTAATACTGAGCTGTTACAGAAAATCTATTCCACAGCAGAATGTTGTGTCTTGAAGAAGTCTGCAAGTCATCTTGTATTTGCAGTTTGTGAGGTTCAGTGTCTGCAGTTACATTCACTGTGAAAATCAGGGTCTCCTACAGGCATTCATTCTTTATTCTCCTCTGTTCCTTTCCACTCTGCAGCAGCCTCAGCTCCTCAGTGGCTCTTTTGCTTTCTCTCTCTCAGGTGATGCATATTCTTTGCATGAGCAGGATTTTATTCCTAGATATATAGAGTTAGGCAAAGAAGTAGATGCCTGGATTAACAAGAGATTTGTAAATGGGAGAGCAGAAACAAAGGCTGTTTCAAATCAGATTGTGATGTATCCAAATAGGCAAATTGTGGATGTTTAAGTGCCTGTCGTGTTTCATGGTAAATCTGGCAAAATATGCCTGACTTTAATAGTCAGTACATTTTGGCATGTCTTCAGATGCTGTGAGTAATTGTATCTGATGAAATATTTATGCATATAACTTTATCCCTCAACATTAAATCTTGAAATTGATTCAACTTCTATGCCTTCTTTCTAGCCTATGACTTCTAGAAAAGAAAGTTCTTGAATATTTCTTGCTTTTAAAGGCCAGTCTTGAAGCATTAAGTGTTCACACTCCCATAGAAGAGATTATGTTTCAGTTTGTTTTCATGAGTAATGTTTTAGAAGTTGGCTTTGAAGAAGGCCTAGTTATAGGGACCTAGTTATAACTAAAGTGATCTTACAATGGTTTGGGTTGGAGGGGATTTTTGAAGATCATCCAGTTCCAACCTCCCTGCCATGAGCAGGGCCATCATTCACTAAATCCAGTTACTCAGAGCACTTCTGACAGGTCTTCAGACACTTCCAGGGAATGGGGCACCCACAGCTTCTGTCAGCAACCTGTTCCTCTCACCTGTTCCTGTCTCACCACCCTCATAGTAAAGAATTTCTTCTTTATATCCAATTTAAATCTGCCCTCTTTAAATTTAAGACTATTGCTGCTTGTCCTGTCTGTGCAGGATGTGTAAAAAGTCTACCTTCTTACAAACCCCCTTCATATAAAGGCCACAGTAAGTTCTCTCCAAAGCCTCTTCCTCTTCCAGGCCGAACAGCCTCAAGTCTCTCAGCCTTTGTAGTAGAGGTGTGTTCCAGCACTTAGATCAATTTTGTGATCATCTTGTGATCTACTTTATTAAATCAATGTCTGTCTTGCACTGCAGGCCCCAGAGCTGGGTGTAGTACTTCAGGTGGGATCTAGTGGGAGTGGAGTGGATGGAAGGGGCAGACTCAGCTCCCTTGCCCTGCTGGCCCTGATTCTTTTGGTGCATCCCAGGATACAGTTGGCTCTCTGGGCTGAGAGCCCATTTCCAATTTCTCATCTACAAATATCCCTAAGCTCTTCTCTACAGATCTGCTTTCAAACCTTAAATCACTAAGCTTGTACTCATTATTGGTCGTTGCCCCAGTGCAGGACCCTGCACTTGGCCTTGTTTGAACTTCATGAAGTTCATGTAGGTTCATGCACTCCTCAAGCCTGTCCAGGTCCCTCTGGATGGCATCCCTTCCCTCCAGTGTCCACCACACCTTTCAGCTTGGTGTCATCTGCAAGCCTGCTGCAGTACCCTCAGTGCCACTGTCTGTGTAGTTAATAAAGGTGTTGAATAGTGTAGTACAGACCCCTGAGGGACAGGCAATGCTTGTTACTGATATCTCTGGATTCCATGTCACCATCCAGCCAATGCCTTATCCATCCAATAGTCCATCCATCAAATCTGTATCTTTCCAAGCTAATAGTGAAGGATGTTGTGTGGGACTGTCAAAGGTCCTGTGGAAGTCAAGATGGGTGACATGTTTTGATATTTGGGAAAAGCTGTTCACAGGAGGGTGGTCAGACATTGGAACAAGCTCTCCCAGGTGGCTGGGATAGTTAATTCTCTTCCCAGTGGCTGGAAGGGGGCTGTCTTCTGGGTTTGTACTGATAACACAGGGGTGTTTTCATTATTGCTCAGTGCTGGCACAGTGTCAGGGCCTTCTCTGCTTGTCCCCCCACCCCACCAGCCAGGAGGCTGGCAATGGGCAAGGAGCTGGGAGGGGACACCAGGGGACAGCTGATCCCATATGACCCAAGGGTTGTCCCACACCTAAGAGCTGAGGGCAGAAGAAAGGAGGGGATGTTTGGAGTGATGGTGTTTGTCTTCCCAAGTCACCAGTATGTGTGATGGAGCCCTGCTGTCCTGGGAATGGGGAACATTGCCTGCCCATGGAAAGCAGGGAGTGAATTCCTTGGCTTGCTTTGCTTGCACACAGCTTTTGCTTTATCTGTTAAACTGCATTTATTTCAACACATGAGTTCCTTTACTTTCATCCTTCTGATCCTCCCCCATCCTGCTGTGAGAGTCAGAGTGAGTGACTGTGTGGAGCTGAACTGCCAGCCAGTGGTGACACCAAAAGAAGTGATTGTGGCCCCAGGCCTGTGAGTGTCTAGAAACTGCTTGGACAATGCTCTTAGTACATGGTTAAACTTGTAGGCTGCCTCCTGAGAACCAGGACTGAACTGCTGTAATCACCTCATAGTGGCCTCAAATTAGGAGTGACTACTTTAATTTCAAGAGAATTAGTTCAAGCATGTTCTAAGGGTACTCTGCTTTCTATCATATTAGAAAATTTCAGAATAGAATAGATGAAAATAGTTATTACAGAAAAATGCTGAAGGCTTAGGAGCCTGCTTGTAATTAAAGAAGTAAGAGAAGAAAAGGTGGATTTGGCAGTTACAGTGCATTTGTTCTCTAGATAAAGCATATTAAAGGCTTTTTTTTTTTAATGTATATCTTGGGATTTTTATACTTGGCTTTGTTTTTGTTTTTTACCCCATTTACACAGAGTAAAAATGAAGAAACTTCTGGTATCTTGTACTTGTGTTGTTTTGGAGAACTTTCAATAGCAATTCGAGCAAACTCAAAAAATAAATATCCTGGGGATATTTCTGGTTATTTATTATTTTCTTCAAAGTGTCATCTAATTTGCATACTTAACATGATTGAGTCACCTTCCTACAAGTCATTTAATCTGATGCAAAACTGTGATATATATGTACTACTTTGTCTCTACCACCTGTTTCTGTTTTCCATCTTTCTTGAGATGAAAAATTAATTTTAATGTGAGGGACTAAAGAATATTATGATATATTTCCAGATATGCACAACTATGCAAAAAGAGTAATAATTAAAAAATGATGGTTTTGCTATGGTGAAATTAGAGGCAAGAATGGAGAGAACACAGGGGACAGGTGATGATGGAATAGAACCTTTATCTGAACAATATTTTTCCACCTACAGCCACATTAGGACTACTCATTGTTTGTCTGATATTCAAGTATAGATGTTAAGGTGGTTGTGGAACATGGATGCTGTCAGTTAGAGAAATGCAGATAGATT
This sequence comes from Erithacus rubecula, assembly GCF_903797595.1. Classification (NCBI taxonomy): domain Eukaryota; kingdom Metazoa; phylum Chordata; class Aves; order Passeriformes; family Muscicapidae; genus Erithacus; species Erithacus rubecula. The sequence continues at coordinate 11,090,352 of NC_136689.1, read as the reverse complement.
GTACTGCTTACCTAATTATTCTTTCCTGTTCAGTACATAGCCTCGTGCTGGAATCAAGATGGGGACCCAGTGGAGCTTCTGAAGATTGCAGATAAAGTCTCTCAGTTCAGGCAGTGTCTTAAAGAAAATCCCAGATTTCTTCAGGAAAAAGTTAAAATATACTTCAAGGTAAGCAAACTTAGGGAAAGTTATCTTGAGTTAATTTTTAAATCACAATTTTGTATTCTAAGTTAAACTGAAAGCTAAGTTATTATCACTATATTGCCTGTTTCTAGGTGTAGATTGAACAGGAACATATTCAAATGAAACATGTTAATATTAATGGTTTCCACTTTTCAAAGTGGAAAAAAAAAATTGTCTGGCTGGTCATTTGGAACCACATTTAATAGAACATGGATTAAATGCTTAGGTTTTACCAAACCTAAGTTTTTGTGTAACCTAAGATTTGTATAGAAGGGTGCATCTCTTTCTTGATGAGAAGTTCAAATATGAACAGTGAATTTTGGACCAGTTATGTGTTCCTTAGTACTGACATAGCAAGGTGTATCTCCTTTTCCTTGCAATGGTTTTGGTTACAAGTAAGATTGTCTTGATGTTCCTCATGTTCATTGAACTGCTATCTGAATTTTACTGTCAGTGCCACTTACTTTCTGCTCTTCTCTTCTTTTCCTCTTCTCTTCTTTTCCTTTTCATGTGTTCTTCTGGAGTTTTTGCAAAAAAAAAAAAAAAAAAAAAAAAAAAAAAAGTAAAGGTGTTGTAATGCTGAATAGTTCTGAAACCCTGAATTAATTCCAGAAAAAAAAAAATGCAGTGATAGAAATGCAAAAGTGGTGTGACTTTTTTGTGGGGTTTGTTTTGTTGGGTTTTGTTTGTTTGCTTTTTTGGTAGGTTTTTGTTTGGGCTTTTCTTTTTTCCCTAGTCAGCTTGTTTGTTTTGAGAGGCAGATTTGTTATAAGTAACTGTCATCCTGATTGGAGTAAGTCTTGGTTCTAATGTACTCAAAAGCAACTAGAGACAGTGGTATCAGTTGAAATCAGTTTTCCTGAAGACTTTACTAGAGGTAAAGGAGGTAGTAGGGAGCTGTTAAAGTATTGGCTTCTGTCAAGAAGAAGTACAGGTGCAGTATTTTTGTGAATGTCCTTTACTGTACAGTTCTGTTGAGGGGGCTGAGGCAAAGGAACATCTCAGTTGGAAATGATGAGAATAGTTGGATGTTCTTACATCATAAGATTATGCACTGTTGTACCTTGTGCTGGGAAATTATTATAGCAAGCAGGCAGGGAGCAAGGAAGAGAATGCCATTCTTCTTGTCCATTTTACTATGGCTGGTTAATTGTGCATTTCCCTCTTTAACTCTCTAGTCAGGTTTCTGTAGTCTCTTCACACAGGCATGGGAGAGATAAGTTCATAAAAAAGAATCTGAGTACGTTGTCCCAAATTGTTGATGTCTGTCAGGGCCGGATGTTGCTGTTTGACTCCTACATTGAAATGGGTGTTTCTTGAGGTCACTGTCTTTTGACTGGCCTCCCTTTCCTATTATGGAAAGTGGAAGCTGCTTGAGTAATTTTGATATTAAAATTCCATAGTCTGTTATAAGTAAAGAAGAATGCAACAGCAGTTATGACACTTGCATAATGCCTGGAGTTCTTTACACAAGGCTGATGTGTAAAGCATTTCTGAGCAGGATAAGGCATGCACATTCTACATCATATGGGATCTCTGTGCACTCAAGCTTGGGCAGGTTGAAAGAGGAGTTTAATCAAACCCTCCTGCATTTAACAGAATTGCTCCATCTTAGAACACCCTCCAGATAAAACTTACAGCATGTAGCTCTCTAGTGTTGTGTGCAGTTGTTTAACCTGGATTTAATTAAACTAATGAGCACTGTGTGCTGTTGAGGGATTCTGTCTCTAGACTGACACTTGGCAGAAGGCTGTTGGTGCTTGTTCTTGTGGTGAGCAGCCTCTTCCCCACAGCAGCTTGTTCTGTATGAAACCAAGGGTTCAGTTGTGGTTCTGATGCTTTTGATAACGTGCAAGCAAGATGATGCACAGGCTGTTTATCTCCTGCTGATGGAGCAATAATCTGAGGCAAGAAAGTGGCCCTCAGAATTAATGCTTTGTTTTTGGGATATATTTCTTCAGGATAATCCACACAAATTGACTCTATCGATGAGTCCAGAGGAAGACTACCATGAGAAACAAGCTAAAATGGAAGCAGAAAAGCTGGAAAAGAAGGTCAATGCACTTTCTGAAGAAGAAAAAACACAGATCTTCGAAAAAGGTTAACTTGCTTTTTCACATTTTTATTTGTATAATGGTTTTTTAGCTGTTCTGTAGAATATCTTAAATTCTCAGGCATTCCTCCAGTATTTTCTCTGAAAGGGATGGGATTTGTGTACTGTGCAGTGCTTACACTACAGTGTATGGTTGGTATATTCCATTAGTTTTAACACTGAAAAATAGATTGATCAATGCCTTCATTAGGGCAGAAGAAGGGAAATTGCTTTAAAATACCAATCTGTTCATTCTTTCCCGTGTTAAATTAAACTGATTGGAAAGCAAATTCATGGTATCCCAGAATGGGTCAGGTTGGAAGGGACCACATTGTGCTATCTGGGCAACCTCTCTGTTCAGGCAGGATCTCCTAGAGCAGGTGGCACAGGATTGCATCCAGGGGATTCTGGAATATCCCCAGTGAGGGAGACTCCACAGCCTCTCTGGACAGTCTGTTCCATGCTTTGTCACTGCACAGTAAAATTCTTGCTCGTGCTTGCTTGGGACTTTGTGCATCAGTGTCTGCCCCTTACCTCCTGTCCTTTTGCTCAGCAACACCAGGCAGGGCCTGGCTCCATCCTCTTGGCACCCTCTCTTCAGATACTTGCATGTCATGTACCTTGAAGCTGTGTATTTATGAGCACGAGGTCTGTTCCATGCTCCTGTGAAATACGTATTTTGTAATTATATTTTGTATATTTTCGGGTTAAAAAGCCAACTCTAAAAGTAATGCTGGGTTTAACTTATTCTGGAGAACAAGTAATGCTTGAAAACTGTGGGCAGTCATCTAATTTTGTTAAAGCACTGTCTAGTCAGAGAAATCCTGTAAAAGTGTGGCATTAATCTTCTGAACCTTTGGTGTGTGACAGGAGATAGGGGAGCACGAAATCAGAGGAGGCTTTCTACTTACAGAGATAAATTGGAGAGTACTCAGAGGTGACCAGCTAGTGTCTGAAAGTCTGAAATGTGAAAGTAATCACAACAATTTAGCTGCATCTGTGTTCTGACAGAGCACTTGAGTAAGAACTGGAGTGGATTGGGTTAGAAAGAAGCTGCTTGTCTGCCAGGTCTGGGTTGATGCTTGCAGAACTGAGTGACAGGACAGACTGGCAGGTGTCACTTCAAGATTAAATTACATGTTACTGTAAACAGGATGTGAAGAGGGGATTTGAAAGCGAATCTAGCAACAATGTTCTCTTTGCTGTTGTTACATGATAACCTGCAGAATTTGCCTTGATAAAATATTTGCAAAATTGCCAGTAGAAAACTCCAGGCTTGACTCTTGCGTTTTTCTGGTCTGCATCATCTCAGTAGGTGTTAGGTCTTGACAGCACTTTCACTACAAGATGAAAATGACAATTTGGTGTTCTCTCCTTATTAGGTTTGGAATTAATTGCTCTTCAGAGCAAACCTCAGGATACCTCTTGTCTCCCAGCTTTAAAAGTGTCCGACATCGAGCCCAAAATCCCCTTCACTGTGGTGGAGACAGCACTCACAGGTTGGTGTCACCACTGTCTGGTGTCCCAAAAACCAGCACTGTTGGGTTGTTCCCTGGCTGCTGGCCCAGCTGTGGCCCCTTGCCCAGCACATGGACTGACTTTGTGGCCCATAGTTGTGCTTTTCCCTCCACTGCAGCCCAGCACTGTGGGCAGACATGGCAGTGGGTCCATAGAGCCATTTCCTCTGAGGGACAGTGTGGAGCAGCCTCCTGGCCCTGCCAGGGGTGCAGGAGCTCCTGATGGTACTCCCACCTTGCCCTGCAGTCAGAGGAGTCTCTGTCTGGCACATTTAGTGCTTTTGAGCAATGTCCCCACTTCCCAAGGGCCTACCCAGCTTGCAGAACTCTTGCCAGCTAGGGCAGCAAGCCTTCTACCTCAGTCCCTCCCTACCTGTTTTTTACAGAATATGGCATACAGGAGCCATGAGAAAAAAATGTTGCAGTCTTTCCTCATAACTTCAGTGCAAGTTTTTCCCTGCTTTGCTAGTGGTTTCCTCAGGGACTGATAGGAGATGGTAGATCTATATTTTGTTACAGTTCAGTCAAATTTTTTGCTGGTAAATACTGTTCTGTAGTATATTTCTAACATAAATTTTTCTTTAAAAATTACCAGGAAGTGTCAAGACTGTTTATTTTTGATGCAAAAAATGACCTGGTTTTATGAAAATTCTGTTGTCTACGTTCTAATGGCCTGGCTTAGAAAAGGTGTACAGTAAAAGAAGGTGCCTTCCTCGATTTTTTGAATGGATGAAGGCAAAAATAAGGAAGAAAATCTTCTTGAATTGTTCAGGAACAAGTTACTACTTCTTTTCTTTGAATGTTACCTCTAAAATAGGATCTCAGTTAGAAGAATTCTCAGATTGTCCAGATGTTCATTACCTTATCATGGAGAGAAACAGAAAAACCCTTTTTTGTCCAGCATTCAGTAAAATATGCATAATTTAAACAAGAAGTGGCTCTGAAACACCAACAGAAAATTATTCTTAATGAGATGTTCTTGTAAGAAATCATGTTGCTTTTGTGTGTTTGTAGTAGGAAGCTGCTGATTATTCTTTGCTTCTGTTTTTTTATTCCTAGCTGATGAAATTCCTGTCCAGTACTGTGCTCAGCCAACCAATGGGGTGGTTTATTTCCGGGCTGTTTCCAGCTTGAACACACTTCCTGAGGAGCTCAAGCCATATGTGCCCCTCTTCTGCAATGTCATTACCAAGTGAGAAGTTTGCTTTCTTAGAAGCTAAAGCAACAGGCTGTAAAATACTCTGGCAACAGGCTTGCCAAAATACTAATACTGCCTTTAATAATTCCAGCATCTGTTCTTGCTGTAAAAGGGAAAGACTAAGTTAGTTTGCTGCAGAAAATTGTCTTTGTTTCCCAGTGTTGCTAAATTGTTTCCCCTTCTCCACCTGCCTCTGCATTGCCTTTTTGCCTATTTGGTGTCAATGCAAGCATTCCCTCAACAGATTGGAAAAATTCTATAAATGAGAAGTGGCCTAGCAGAGGCTAGCAGAGAAATTTTTGCTTGAGTACACTTCTGGTGCAGTTTTGCTATGTGGGGACAGGGAGTGTTCCCCATCACTGGGGAAAGAGGAGCACAGAGCAGAGCAAGTGGCCTGGGTTTGGAGGAATAAGTTTTTATTAATGAGAGCAATGTGATGTTGTTAATACAGTTCTTAAGGATGTTGGTAGCAATCCTGCACATAAAGCATGCTTTTTTATACAGCATTTTAATTTAGTAGAAAGGCTTAATTGAAAAGCTTGGTGGGAAGTTTTTAAAGGCATGAAGTATTTTGTTTGCTTGATAATGCCCTAAATTGTTTAGTTGCTAAATTAGTGTTGTCCTAAACAGAGTACTCTACAAATGCTACATGGATTTTAGTTTTGACATTTATTGAAAAGGGAAACAAATCTCTTGTTTTTTCACAGGATGGGATGTGGAGCCCTTGATTACAGGGAACAAGCCCAGAAAATAGAACTAAAAACAGGTGGTATGTCTGTCAGCCCACATATCATTCCAGATGATTCACACCTGGATGTCTATGAACAGGTAAATTAATCATAACCTTGCAGATGTTACCCTTGCAGTAATAGTTCTGTAGTTAAGGGTCAGTCAGGGCTTCCAGGTAGAGGGTCAGGCTAATGTGCATTGAAAACTTTGTGTATGGAAGGACTCCTGCCTCTTTTGTAAGATATAAATTAGATAATTACAGTAACTTAGTATTTTGTGTTAAGGGGAGTGCTTGATGTGGGTGTTCTGTCTAAGGCAGTGCTTCACTAGCATCTGTCACCACCTTTTTGAGTGCTGCAGAATATTTTGGAAGCAGAGGGTAGGGGACAGAATGGTGTGGTTTACACACAGAGATTGCTGTTAACATGTTAACATGTAATGTCACTGTTGGCAGCATCATTAAATCTATGTTGGGCAATATTTCTTGAGACTTTTGCAAAGTTGCTGGAGGTGTGCTCCCTATGGATCCTCGAGTTAAATTAAGGGAATTCCCTTGGAGAAAGGTGCACCCCAGAACAGAACTTGTACTTCATGGGAAAAAATAAGAAATTTTGTGTCTGAACTGCTGTTTACTGTTGAGAAGAAATTGAGGAATTATCAGGCTTGCTTTGTGAGAAGAGTGATCACATTTCCCGTCTGCTCTGATTTCAGTAGCACTGCCTGCATTAGAGTGATTTTGTGATGTGTAGCATTAGGTTGGCATCATTGTATCACTTCCATGAAAAGTTACTGTGCATTTCCTGGGCCATTGCTGTGCTTGTCTTGTGTGAAGGGTTTTTTGTGTTTTATTTTTTTTCCTTCAGGGTGTGCTCTTTTCATCTCTGTGCTTGGATAGAAATCTGCCAGACATGATGAATTTATGGAGTGAAATATTTAACAAGTACAGTACATCGGGTTTTGTTTATTTGTGGGTTTGCATGTGTTTTGGGGCTCTCGTTTTCACTCTTCCCCCAGTCATTCTCCTCTTCTTTAGATATCCTACTTTGGGATTTATTTTCATAATTCTCTGATGTCTTTCTAAACTTATGTATTGCATCAAAAGCATGACTATATAGTGGATTAAATGGACAACCAACAGCTTAAAAGCACTTTGTTGAACTTGGGATGATGAATGATTCAGTAAAATAAATTTCATTGGTGTCCTTTTGCATGAGACCTGCTTGTATTCTTTTTCAGCCCAAGATTTGAGGAGGAAGAACATTTCAGAGTGCTGGTTAAGAAGACTGCCCAGGAGCTGTCAAATGGCATTCCAGATTGTGGGCATTTATATGCCTCTATTAGAGCCAGCAAAAACCTTACACCTTCTGGAGAGCTGCAGGAAATGTTCAGTGGGATGGATCAGGTGAGAATTTAATAATGCCCTTCAGCAAGACCCAGATCCTTGACTGTGGAGTTACAGGCTGGTTTTTAATTCTTCCTGTTCATCTCTGATCTTCCTGCCTTCCCTTCCTGTACAGGTGAAGTTGATGAAGAGAATAGCAGAAATGCCTGATATTAAACCAATACTACGCAAACTGCCACGCATTAAGAAGTATTTATTAAACAGTGACAACATCAGGTGAGCTAAAAAGAAAAAGGGCTTTTGGTTCAAGAGAGGCCATGATCTATGAATATGCTTTTCTCAGTGCACCTCATTGTGTTTTATGAAATGGGATGTCCATGGAAAATGTTAATTTAAATTCCCCTTGCTTACAGAGCCGTAGCTATGGTAGCTCATTTTGTTCAGTTTTTAAATGGTATGAGAAACTTACAGCAAATTTTATAGGTAACAGTTGTGCCCAAAGCTGGTAAGTGACCTGTGCAATTTTACAGAAATAGTCAAAAATCTGGTTTTTACTATTCCCTTCAAGATGCCCATTAGACAAATACTGTTATATTGTTTTGTAAGAGTTGAATATAGTTGGGTTTGGATTTTTGTTTCACTCCTGAAAGGAAAACAGTGACATTCTGAAACTTGCTTTATACATATATTGGAAAAAGTAAAGAGAGCACATTTATTCTCTCTGTTAATAATTACCTGACATCACTGACCTAACATTCTGATGATTTAATAGAAAATGTTTAGAAAGATAAAGTGGTACAAATTATAAAGGACTCTCTGAACACAAAACCATATTTAAAAACTTGTTATGTATTTTTGACAGATGTTCTGTGAATGCAGCACCTCAGCAGATACCAGAAGCATCTAAAGAAGTAGAGAAATTTCTAAAGGGCATAGCCAGAAGTAAAAAAGAGAGAAAACCTGTTCGTCCACATGTGATTGAGGTGAGAAATTGTCACTTGGCATTAGGGCATCAAATACAGTTGACTTGATCATGTCAATACCATTGTGCAATCAGGAAAAGTTTGAACTCAGATGTTGTGTCTATGTAAAGGTGCCTGAAGAAACCTGCCAGACATCTCTGTGATCAGCTGCTCTGTGTTTTGCCATGGAGTGTCTTTACTGCAATGCAGTGGACAGTAGAAATGCAAGATCAGCTGTAAGCCTCACCCTGGGGTTACTGCTTCAGCATGGGACATGGAAAAAAACTGTCTTCCTTTCCCTGTTGCATAAAACTGTAATTCTTTTTTAGCTGAGCTTTACTTGAAATGTTGGCCAAAAGCAAATAGGGCATGATGTGCAGTTCCTCAGATGCATATGAGTTTGTTTTGTTATCAGGGTGTTCAGGACATTTGGCACAAAATATGCTTGATTCAATGGAGTTGACAAAGGATCTGCTCTGTCACTCTGCAGATCTGTCTTAATTTCTGATGAAATTGGAATAAGCTCCCAGTTCTTTACCCATGAGTGAAATGATAGTGTCTAACTTTGTGGGGCTCATTTAATCTGGGTCTCTGTGTCTGTCAGTGCCAGATTACTCTTGGAAGAAAACTAATTTGACATTTGTTTAGGAAATACAAAGAAGCAATTGAGTACTTTGCTTATGTTTGTGAAGGCATGGTTTGAAGATTGCCTTAAACAGGTTTGAGTGGAAGGGGTTGTATTTGCAGTAGTCTTAGTCTAAGTTGTTAAATCATCTTTTAATATGAGGACTGGCTCTCTTGTAGAAATCTTCAGAAGTGAAACCTGTGGGAAGTGAAATGGGTACTGGTTTGCAGATCACGAGGAAATTAGTTAATGTAAGTACATTATTAGTGTGGGATATTAGTGTTACAAGGCTACTACTGATGGTAGTGGTCCATGTTAAGCTGTTACAGAAGCACAGCACTGAAATGTAATTCATGCCCTTCAGTTTCACAACTAACCATCAAACTCAGTCACTTGCAGTTAGTCCCTTCCTTCACTTAGTTTCCTCCCTAAATGATTCTGAATGTGAATGACACCTGACAGAAGATCATTAGTGAAAATTAGGTGAAAATGAATATTTGAATTTGGCTGCAGGAATAAAAAGCATACCCTGAACTCTTGTTTTAGAAGAGAGGGGCAGGGAGAGCTCAGCCTGTTGCTGACCAGAGCTGTAAATACACTGCTCTGCTTGGCCCAGCCAGAGTTGTGTGAGGGTCTGGGCATGGGGTTTCTGAATTTAAGAAAGGAGGGGAGTTCTGAAATAATCAGCACTGGAGGTGTGTAAGGGTCTGTTCGTGCTTAGTGAGCACACAAGCAGATGTATGTGTGAAAGAGGCAAAGGAGTGAGCTCTGCAGAGGCCCAGAGACATGAAGAGGACTGAAAGTTTGGAAATGAGTTATTTTTTTGAGTCTATTGCAGGGGATGCTTGGGGAGGAATTTGTACTAGAGCTGCTGTCAGAAATAGTTTACCTTTTTTGTGGGTACACAGTTCCTGACTCTGTTTTCAATGTCTAGAATGGATGGATTGAGATATGATGTGGGACATGTACACATGACACAAGTGTAAAGTGATGAACATGTGTTTCCATTAAAGTTAAATCCATGGTTAAATCCAGACTCCTTGGTAGTGATTCAAAATCTGCAGAACTGAGAAGCAGGGGTGGCTGGGATGGGTAGCTGATGTGTAGTGTCCCTCTCCTTTAGTTTTCCAAGGCAATTCTTTGTACTGGATTGCTGATACAGACACAAGCAAAATGTCTCTGGTTGCAGATAAGGGTAAGTGGCAGCTTTAGCAGTGGTGTGTCTGTATGTTTGGCAGAGTTTCTTAGTTCTCAAAAACGTGAGAGTTCTCAGATGGATAAGTTGTCTCCATTGCTAACTGTGGCACTAATGTGGTGTTCTCCTAGGATCCTACTTTCAAGCCATGCCAGATGAAGACCCATTTTGTCCTTCCCTTCCCAGTGAACTACATTGGGGAATGCGTTCGAACAGTTCCCTACACGGCTGCAGACTATGCCAGGTGGGAAGCAGAACATCAGGGAGCTTCTCTGTGCACTGCACAGGACAAAATAAATTGGAAAGGGTTGGGCTGACTGCAGAAAATGGAGAGTTGATAGAAAATGGTGTGCTGTGCATTTGTCATAAAATCTTTATGAAGCAACTGTTGCATGGCTGAGCCCAGAGCAGTCCTGTAAATGCTGAGATCAAGTAATGAGGGGCTGCTATGCCCTGCCTCGGAATAAACAGCCCTGCCCTCTTGCAGTGTCCTGAGTTGACAGTTCTGTTGCATGTAACAGTTACATGCAGTACAGTGCTTACATGCTTACAGTGATGTGACTTTATTCAGCTGTTATTAAATAATGAGTATTGCTGTTGTAACTGTCCTAGATTATAAGGAGCAGTGCATTCCAAATGGGGATCTGGGTGAGCTTTGGAGGCAGCTGAGACTATTACTGTTGCCCAATTCACACCTTCACTGCTTCCATTCTCTCATTTCAGCCTTCGAATTCTCGCACGGTTGATGACAGCTAAATTCCTGCATACAGAAATCAGAGAGAAAGGAGGGGCTTATGGTGGAGGTGCTAAGCTTAGCCACAATGGTATATTCACATTCTACTCCTACAGGTAACAGTGCATTTCTTTCCTCTTGATGGCTGAGGGGACCACTGACTGCATTTGACTGTGTCTTATTTTTTACTTCATTGTAGCAGTCTTTCAAGAAGAAGTGAAATAAAAGGGATGGAATTAAGGGAGTGATTCAGTGCTGATGAAGTTAAATTGCCTAATAAAACCATCCTTGCTTTCTCTTGTTTGTGTCTTTGGGAAAGCCTAATTTATCTCTGCTGGTAGCAACCACTGCTGCACCTCTGCACTTTGGTATTTACTGTCTCACTATCAGATTTATGTATAACCAGCTTTCACTTGTTTATTTCTGGGTTCAGGAGGCCCTAAAAAAAGAAATTCAAGACTAATCTAAATTTGAGACCATGAAGTAGAATGGAGATGTCCCCTAAGGTCCTGAGTTTGAAAATATGCAGCTTCCTTCAAGTGACTGGCTGAAATCATTAGAGGTTCAGCAGAAAGCATTGCTGGTGATAAGCTAGAACTACCTGCTCTGTCTCTTCCATTCCTCTTTTTTGCCAGTCCAGAGCAGTCACCTTGTATTTGGCTTACCAAGGCACTTTCAGATGAAATTTGCAGTGGAGGTATTATAGTTGTAATCCCCACTAGAAATGTGGATGGAGTCCTGGCTGTATTTGTTTTCCTAGCCCAAAGGCAGCCTGGCACAGTGCTTGGTCAGGGTTCCTAAGTGAGATTTGAGCAACCTGGTCTTTCTGTGAAGCTTCAACATGGTAGGACTTGTCCTGGCAGTAGTCCTTAACTTGCCAGTAGTAGTTAACCTGTGGCACCTGTTTTACAGAGAGTAAAAACAGGTGTGGCAAGAAAAGCAATTGAGAGCAGATAGAGCATATCATAAATACTCCTGGTGTGGGCAGTAAAGGCAGTGGTGCTTTTGGAGCCCACTGTGAACAGTGCTGGTTTCCTGACCTTGCTTTCATTGCACCACTTCTCTCTACACCATACTTTAAGGCAGCTGAAATTCTGTACCTGTGTATCTAAAATTCTAAATGTGCTTGGTGTGTGACACTACTTTCTTCTGGAAAAGAAACACAAAACCAAACCCCAAAACCTATTTTTGTACAAGAAAAGAAGTTTATAATCTGTTTTTCCCCATGTATGTTTGTGTGATGCATAGTAAATTATGAATTGAGAACAAAGACTTTAACAGTTTTTCATTTTGTAAGACTGAAGTAATTAATTTTTATGTTTTCTTTTTCATCTAAGAGACCCGAATTCATTAGCCACCTTGAAAACATTTGAAAAAGCAGTTGAATGGGCCAGATCTGGAGAATTCACACAGCAAGATATTGATGAAGCTAAACTATCAGTGTTTGCTGCTGTGGATGCACCAATAGCTCCTTCAGACAAAGGTACATCCTCATCCTTCCAGGGCTGCCAGTGTTTATTTGCTTTTTAATTTAGGTTTAAAGGGAAGAAAACAAATTGCTAAACGGTGTCAGATGATAAAATTTGTGTTTGGCAGAGAAGAGAGAATGGCAGTTTCAATGAATCCATTGGTTCACCTCATCCACTCAGGCTCTGCTGAAGTTTGTGTTCATACTGCTCCTCTGTGTCAGATGAAAGTAGATTGAGGAAATTATTTTAGGTTTGGAGATCATTACGTGCAGACCAGTATAAAGAAATACTGTCCTCTGGTTCAAAAAGAGCTGAGGGATTATTTTCCTGACTCAAGCAGGCATGTTGACTGTGACTGTCACTAGCCCTTTGTGCACATGTTCTCTGAAGAAGTTAAAACACAGAAGGCTGTCTGCTGGGGTGGAGGGGGTTTTAGCTTCTTTGCAGATCTGCACACACATGATGCATTGGTAGTAGCTGCTCAGTTTACTGACATGTAGCTTTGCTGTTCTCACTTCTCTCCCTCCCTTGTCCATAGCTGAATTTCAAGCCAAAACTTGCCCAGTTAAAATAGATTTCCTGCCCATACACAAAGAATTGCAAGGTTAAGATGAGCATTATTTTAAAATCTGCTTGTATTAACACTTAACTTTTTTAAACAAGAACACTTCAAATGGACCTTTACCTGCCAGAATCTGGTTTTGGTCTGGACATTGGTGTGAGCCTGCACACTGGGTGTTGGCTCAGCCAGGGATGACGAACACTCTCTGGCATTTGAACACAGATCTGAGCAGAGCACTGAATAGGAGAGCTCTGCTCAGGGGCCTGGGAACTGGTGCAAGGAACGCCTGTCCCTTCATGCTTTTGAGTCACTGGGCCCTGCAGATGCATGTGAAAACCTTACCTGGGAAGTCAGCCCTGCCTTGGGCAGGAGGTTGGACTAGTTCACTCAAATCCTCCCAGCCACCTTTATTTCCCTATGGCTATTTGCCTGACAAAAAGCTTTTCTGTGATTATTTTGGAGTTCTCTGGTTGTTCAAGGAGTGATAATATTTAGTGTTAAAACACTGTGGGCAAGTACTCCCTACAAAAAATGAAGGTATTTGAATGCAGATTTCTGTGTGTAGTACAAAAATGTGAGCAAACCTTCACATTGCAGATACATCACAACTGATGAGAAATTTAAAAAAAAATATTCTAAAAATAGAAGCTTCATGAAATGCAGTTTATTTAAAAAGTTGTTTGAAAGAACCAGCATTCTTCAGAATGCATTATGTCCAAGTTTCATGGGCCACCATTTTATGTTCAGATTCTTGACAAACAATCATATACCAAAACAGATTTTTTTTTTCTGAATGAGAAAGTGAAACTGTTACTACCTCACCCTGGTTTTAACTTAAGATGCTTGATTCAGTTAGATATTCTTCAGAATGATTTGTTGGTAGTCTCTGTTCCTTTTCAGCCCACATTCCTATTGTAGTTTGCTCTCCTTCCTGCATGTGACTGTGACAGATTCCAGTGCACCAGAGCAGTGTGTGGTTTTGTTTTCTTTTCCCTAGGAATGGGTCATTTCTTATATGGGATTTCAGATGAAATGAAGCAGTTGCACAGAGAACAACTTTTTGCTGTCAACAGTGATAACCTGGTTGATGTATCAAACAAGTAAGTCTGTGCTCAGTTGTCATATTTAAGTTACTGAATTTCTTCCCTTTGTCTTTCATACTACTTTCACTATTTTCTTCTGTAACCTAGAAAAGGATATGGTAATTACATCCTGCTTATTGCATGTTTAGCAGATGTAACTTCGTCCTGCACTCTGAGTTTGTGGGAAATTTTGAAAGGCCCAGAAACTGTCTGGGCAGACTGTGTGAGTAGGTATGAGTAGACTGTATGAGCTGGTTCTACTCCATTTGTGTCTGAATTCTGAATTCCACTACAGCCAGATACCGGATTGAGAGATTGTTGTGATGACTGGGAAAAACACAAGTTGCATCTAAAAAGGACATGCTGCCTGAGATGGGAATGTTTTTCACTTTCATATCAGAGCTGTGGTTAACTGGATGTGGCAGTTTCTCACTTGTTTATGGGTTGTTTTCCTTTTTCTTTTTTTAAGGTACCTTGCAGTTGGGAAGAGCACTCGTGGTCAAGCTGTACTTGGCCCAGAAAATGCAGATATCACCAAAGATCCCTCATGGGTCAAACGATGACTTTGCAGCTGAACATCCAGAGAAAACAAGCCAATCTGTGTAACTACAGCATTAGGGGTTTTTTAGTAACTTTCAGCAGTGCTATGGTCCAAGTGAAATATTCATTGCTGTTTTTTAACAGTGATCACCAAACCAGTTAGGAACTCCCCTTCTCAAAGTAACTATGTGAAGAATTTTCTAACCATACAGTATTTGAGAGCAAGAATTACATGCTCTGCATGGCAAAGACCGACCTTAATCTTCTACTGAAGCCTTACACCTCCAATCACATATGAATACTATATAAATGAAATATTTTTGTATATGTAAAACTCTAGTTTTAAATGGTGTTTTGTTTGAAGTCGTGTCTGCTGTTGGATATATAAAGAGCTGTCTCTCACACTGACAGAGTTTATTTTGTGGTGTGCTAATTGCAGCTGCCACCTCCAGGCTGAGCAGTCTGTGACAGTACATTCCACCAAGCTGAGGGTGCAGTGCAGTGGGTGAATCCCTAATCAGTCATGGAAGTCTGTTTTATATAAAGTTCAGTTTAGCTTGACAGTTTGGGCAATATTCAGTCAGATTTCAGTGTGCCATGATTTAGTATTTACCTTGTGGTCAAGCTGCAGTAACATAAACTGGCATGAGAAAATATTTTTAGCTGTCAGCCTTGTTACCCTTTTTGATCAATATTGAGGGTGTTAATAATCTTAAGCTCTGAGAAAAAGGAAACAAGGAAGAAGAGCCAGGTTACACCCTTAGGAATTTCAAGTTGCTAAAGCTGCTCCTCCCCACTCCCAACCCCAAGAACTAGTTGTATCATTCCTGTACAAGGGGAAAGGATTCCAACTCCTAGCCTCATCCTGAAGCAGCAATGAAGAACACTTGCTGTGGTGTGACTGACTACTTCCTGCAGAGTTGAGGAAGGAAGAGGGGTGTTTCTTTTTCCTTCACTGGAATGTATAGAGAATCCTTCAAGTGCTATTCCTCCAGTTGTTTAAAAGCAAGTGACCACACATGTGATGTTTGCAACAGTATTTTATTTCACTTCAGAAACATTAAGCACATCCTGTAACTCAACACAAGAACTAGCCATCTACACTTATTTTTGGGGTGTAAGTACTCTGAAACAAAGTGCAGTAGATGAGTAACTTACGGAGTGCATAGAACGGTGTTGCACTTGCTTGTTAAAGGGCAGTATCAGTAACTGGTGTTTTCCATTAGATGCAAGGGTTGGTTTCAAACATAACACACAAACAGGACAAAATCTGTGTGACAGCTGAACGTCTTGTTTCACATAAAGTGCTGGAACAATAATTTAAATGTTACAAAACAAAGCTTTAACGATTCTAAAGCATTGTTACTCACAATGTGCATCTATGACAACAATCTAAATGTGGTGTGTTCAGATGGCTCCTGTCTCAGCTTCCTTTGGGAGCATGGCCACGTGTTCCAGCTGGCCTGAGTCTGACACATCATAGCTGGTCTTGTACTTGGCCAGGATCTTCATCAGTGGTCGCAGCTTCAGCCACCACTGCTCCTTGGGAATCCTGTGTCTGGGGGGAAAACAGGGAGGTGAAATACATGGGGGGAGAGGCAAACACCTTCCTTATAAATGGGATTAGGCATTGACCATCATGGGGGGCTGTAAAACACTGACCCAAAATGAGGAGAACCGAGGACAGAATCCCAAATAAATGAACAGGTCTACTGGAAGATGCTAAACATAATACCAAATTTGGCACAAAAATTCTGCCCCGCTGAACTGAAACAGAAGTAAAGTAATTCTAGGCATTAAGGCAAAGGCAATCACTTAACAGGACAGCAGAGTCCCAGACTTCACCAAGAGACTCTCAAGTGTAAGGAGGATGAAGTAAAAGCACAAGGGCAACAGAGAAGAAACACCCAAGAGGATCTGGCAGAATTCAGGCCTAAGGCAAATCAGTAAGGCTCTGGGAAATGTTTGTTTGAAGTGGTGCAAGGCAGGCTGTGGTGAGGTGTTTACCAGCAGGCAGTGCATACGTACACAAAGTCTGTTTCACTCTTGAGCTCAGCCACGGGTTGGAAAACAAGGTTGCGTCTCCGCATTCCCAGCAAACAGACTGAGTCATCCGTGTTGGCAAATACTTTTCCTAAAGAGAATGAAGTAATTCAGCATCTTTCCTACACATGTAAGGGCAAATACTATTTTTTGTAATGAAGCTGAACAAAAAACTTACAGTAGCCCAATTTCAGCTACTGATTATTTAATAGAATGATGAAACATCAAATTAGTGCTTTAATAGGGTTAGATCTTCACTTCTTAACTTTGGTGATTAGCAATGAAATAACAGTGCAATTAAACAACAAAAGGATTGAATTTTAGCATCCAGATCAGATTTTAGGAAATAGTGATATACAAAAATTCTTAAAGATGACATATTACCTTCTTCTGTCTCCCATGAAGGCAGCATGAAACAAAAAAAACAGATATAACTGTTGTTCTGTAGTACAAACATCAATTCCTGCATGCATTGAAACCTGCAATCACACTGGCTTATTTTAAGAGGATGATGAAACAACTGATGAAATATCTGAATTATTGACCTCACTTAAGTAGAAATGCTCATACAGCAGAAAGCACAGTAAGGCACTACTAAATAATAAAAACACCAAGATGGGAAGATGTTGACTAACAAACATTCATATGTTTGCAAAGTGGAGGAGTCTTACATACTGACAGACAATCAAAAACAGTAACAAGAGACTGCACCTTTCCGGTAGGTTTCTTTCAGTTTTTTGGAGATCCACTGCATAGCTTTTGCTGAAATTTTTGTCCCAAAATTTCTATCAAATGGTGAAGGTGCTCCACCCTGTGTGAAAATTGAATTCTGGGTTAGCTTATCAAGCCAGGATTGGTGTCTGTTTAGTTATCCCTGTTAATGGCCTGCTCTATCTCTTATTTCCATTTCCCCTACTTAAAAAAACAAACCAAAAGCCCCACCCCATAAATCAGTTGTTCAAAATTCATGTTCAGCAGCTGTGGAACTCTCACAGAATCAATACTACTTCTGACTGACACAGAAGAATGGAGGGGACTGTGCATTTTCCTCCACCTCAGCCTCAGTGAGGAGTGTAGCCGAATCAGGAACTCCCTCTGTCCACCAACCAGCTGCACAGTGAGATAAAGCAATGCAGATAACACAGGCCAAAGGAGTAGATCACTTCTGTCTCTTCCCCAAAAACACCCATCTGCACAGATTTTCTTAATGAAATCCCTGCTCTTCAAGAGGGCTCAAGAGGCAGATACATTACAGATGGGCAGATAATTGTATTATGAAGAAGGTATTACAATCCATTGTAAGGCAAAAAGTGGAATTATTTATTAATATAGACAGGAGAATAAAAATGAAATCTCTAAAGATCTAATGCTTTTTTCCCTAGATTTTTAAAAAGGGTTTGCAATAAAACCTGATGCTAAAAAAACCTTCTGAGTTGCCTGCAAACAAATATCCACTCTTTTTTTCCTTAATCTAGAGTCAGACTTGTTTCAAACACTTGAATAGTGTAGTGTATATACTTTGTGCATACAAAATTATTCCTGTCTTTAACTTTAGGGTTGTATTTACCTGCTGCATATGGCCCAATACATTTTTTCTACAGTCAAACACTCCTTTTCCCTCTTCAGAATACAGCTGGTAAATGAAATCAGTGGTGTAGTTCTCATTGCAGTTCTCATTTCTGTAACAATTAAGATCAGATAGTTAAGCACATTTACTCTAAAGCACTGGATGCTTTTACAGCTACTGAATGACAGTACTGAAAGTTTTCTCCCTTTTCTTGATTGCAGTAATCCTGGCTTGGACATTTTCATCTGATCACATACACTCACTTCCATGTAACAGGCTCATGATTTCTAGGGTTTTTATAGTAAAGGCCATAGTGCATGTGACACACTATCTTTAGTAAGAAAGAATCCAGAATAAAAGACAAACCTGATTAGAAAACAGACTGAAAGTAGGATGAAGTATTAGATTACAGAGCAAATATATTTACATAGAAGTGACTTGAACTTCCAGACAGGTGCTGGAATTGCATTTTGGAGCAGCAGCTTTTCTAGAAGTCTCAAGTTAAAGGAATAATCAAGGAATATAGAGCTGGAGTGTCATTCCAAGCAGCCTACCTGGCTGGGAATGCTCAGTATCACTGATGCCATCTATTACAACTACTTTTACCTACCGCAGCACTAGACCACGCTGGATACTGGTTTTCATTTTTTCAGTCAAGTGTTCCACATTAGCCTAGAAACAAAAATATTTTTAAAGATCCATACAGAACTCTGTATCTGAAACAACTTTAATGAGCCCACATTTCCTGAGAATTTCTGTCAAACAGTCCACATAAAGCATTATGTGTTCAAATTAGCAAGATTTTTGGAGATTCAGGATAACATACTGTGTATGGCTTTCATCTTGGGTTAAAACTAACATCTTTCTCTAGTAACAGATTTTATTAGTTCATAAGTGTTTTTTATATGCTATACTGGTACAGCATCCAACTTGATACACATAAAAAAAGCATAAACTGCACTGATGTTTACAGCCTGCCCTTACTTCCAGTCCTGCCAACAACTGCTTGGGGATAAGTTCAGATTCATTTCACATCTCTGTGCTTCTCAGGTAATTTCTATCCTTTTAGCTTTGTGTCTGTCCATGACTGCAGCTAGCACTAACCATCTCAGAAATGTCAAGTCCTCACAGCAGACAAGTTCACTATGCCATAATCTGTAATCCTTAAAGCCTGAGGGCTTCATTTTAGTAACACTTCCAGACATGCTCTGAATAGCTGTGGTAACAGAGTCAGTATCTAATAAACCTGACATACCAGTCAGTTCCTGTCCTGAACAGCCTGTAAACATAACTCTAGCCTAATGAAAAAATACTGTTCTCTTGTTTTTGGCTTGATTTTAAAACTACCCAGGTGTGACAATTTCATTTGAATTTCAATCAGAAGACTAAAATGAAACAATCTGATAGTGTTTAATGGCCAATACAATTGATTTTCTCATTTTACTGAACACACAACAGTGATTGTGTCTACACTCCTTTATATGTTATGGCACAGGGACTGCCATGACAAGCATAAATTTTAGGTCCAACCGCAACTGTTTTTTCCTTTCATGAGCTATCTACTTCATACAACAGCTTCAGACCTACTGAAGAATGAGTGAAAGGTGAATACCTGGAGCTCTCTGATGTCAAACTGCTCCTCGAAGATGTAGGCAGCATCAGCCCCTGCTGCCAGGGCCCCCATGTTGGCCAGGTATCCGCAGTAGCCGCCCATGGTCTCGATGATGAACACGCGGCGCTTGGTGCCGCTGGCCGACTGCTTGATGCGGTCACACGTCTGCTCAGAGACACCACAGCCTCAGTATGCACTAAAACACGCTCTGGCACCCTTCTGCGTGCCATGCAACTTTGTGTCACCTACTGGTTCAAGCTAAAGCATTTGTAAAATATAAATATTTGAAGAATTTCAAACGGCGTAACCCATGTAACTAGAATAATTATCTAATCATATACTGAACACTAGAAATAAAAGGGGTTTTTTTTTTACTAGCAAATCTTAACATCAATTTGTTTCTTGCAAATACTGAAACAAAAGTTCATTTTGGTTTGTAGTGGCATTAACTAGCTGTGTATCTGTTTTCCAACACAGATACAAGCAGATAAAATGAAGCTTTTTAAGGAATTGTGGTATGAATAAACTTCTCTTCTTTAGCTCTATTCATTACTTAAGCTTATTTCTTCTTAGCATTGATATTAAACTGCATTCCCATCCATACTGAACTTAACTCCTGAGCATGTATTGCCCAACTACTTTCCAGTAAAGATTTCCACATAAATACATTTCTTCCAAGCTCTGCTGGTGCATGTTCTAAAATGATTCTGTTTTTTTAGTAGCAGGTGCAATACTTGTTGTAAGAAGACTGAAATCACCACTTGCACCTTACTCTGACCAGCATAACGAATCTTCTCTAGGAGGAGATCTTGAAAACAATTAACATCAATATTTATCAGAGCTGCTTAAGAGATGTGGAAAGGAACAAAGTCAGAGGCAATCTCCAGTGTGGCAAGACCTAGGAATCTTAGGAAAACATTGTAACTCCGGAAAATGCAGAAACTAGGAACTAGTTTACTATCCATCTTTAGGTTTTAATAGTACTAAAGAATCTATTTGACAAGCTCACCTCTTGGAATGAATTTTTCTACCACTTGAAGTTATTTTAAAGTTGTTGATTAATGTAGCTTCCTTTTAGAAAGAGAAATTAAGAGGTCCTATTTTCTTCTTTGTCTTAGAAACAAACAAATAAATAGGATATACCACACTTTTTGACAGGAAAAATTTTGTGAAACTGATGTAATGCCCCAACAACAGTTCTATTTAACAAAAATGGAAATGAAAGTACCTGGAAAGTTTGCAATCTTACAACCTGAATTATAGTAACATTAAAAAATCCCCATGCCTTACTGATTTTTTTGAATGAGTAACTGTAGGAGCTGTAATATTTGGGATATTTCTGTTTCACAGTTTTTAAAAACTTATAGCTTCATTCAGCTTACTGGAAATACTACTTCAGGTGGAAATTCATATTGTGAACAATATGGTCCTTAAAACCATACCTAACACATCACAGAACAAAACATTAACTGATACATGAGAAAATATAATATACAAACTCTGGAACTTCTAACATTAAATACAGTTTAATCCATTTAAAGACTAAGACCAGTGTATGCATGTATTTAGGTCAAGCTAGCAAAAGATACATATGATTTAATTTATACATATTTTATTTATGTATTTGCATATATGCATATTAGGTGTTTACACAAAAGTGCAGCATTCATGAATTCACATGAATTTATTCAGAATATGGACATTCTGATATCCCAAGCAGAAAAATATCTCCATAACAAGCTACATCACAAAAGTCTATGTTGACTTTCCATCAGTTTTTAAAAATAACATTTAATATCTCTTGGGTTTTACAGTGTTCCCAAGCAATTTATTTTCTCCTTCCAAACACTGTTTCATGAAAAGATTTGCAGAATACTGTAGCACTGGAGCAATTTAACTGATTTTCTAAAAAGCTGCCTGAAACTGGATAGGTACTATGTGTTTAACTTATGTTGTAAAACAATCTTTTGACCATAAATACACATGTGAAGATTTCCACCACTTTTTGAGACTTGAAATATTTGTTAACACCAAGATTTCTAAAAAAATTGATAGGAGAATGAAACTTTCTGCCTTTTGAGAAGCTCCAGGTACTAAATAGGGAGGTAAATCAGTTATTGCTTATGAGACTAATCACTTGACATGCACTTAAAAGGGTTTCTATTCTTGACTGTGCAAGAAATGGAGTAAAAACTTTCTACTATTCTTGCTTTCTCAGAATGATTGTGACAGAAATACCCAAATATTAAATTGGCACAGATGGATTTCAATGAAATATTAACTCATACACTACAGGCTGGAAAAGCCAAACCTCAAAAGCCTGGTCCAGGTTTCAGACATCATAAACAAGGCATGAGGACTCTTTTTGGAATTCCATTGGTAGTTCTGAGCTTTCATATGAACTGACCCAGCTTAATGAGGAATCCTAATGCTCAAAACACCAAATCAAGTGTTCTACTATTAGCATTAACTAAACATCTTAATGACAGTAAAATTCAAATGATACAACCCTATTTTTTTTTTTTACTGAAAGCATTACTGAAATCTATACAAACTGTAATTAAACTGTACAAAAACAACTAAGTAAGAGGAAGCAGCACTATATGCAATCATTTGTTGCCTCATTGTATTTTCAAAGTTAACACTTCTGAAGGTGCATCAGTCACAATTAGCAGACTTAGCTACTTCTGTAAATGTCAGACCAAGGGGGGGGAAAGCTAAAGGAGTGGTGAAATTCCCATGTCTTGCCTATGAAAGTTGCTACATGATGAGCCCACATGACACCTTAGGACATCTCACACCAGGGATGCTGCACTGCAGCTCCCAAAGGCCAGGCCACTCTGTTTTCTGACACAGCTCTTCCAGTTATCTACTGGAGCTTTTTCACTCACTATGTAAGAACACTGTATAAAGCAGGAAAACAAACTTGCTTTTCCCAAGCCCCAGGATCTGTAGTCTTGACTTGACTTCTTTAGCAAATTACTTCATGATCAGTTATATGGCTTGCTAATGATGGGTTTGATAAAACTCAGAGTTGGTAAGATTTACTCATTTGTTTGCATTAGATGTCAGCTCAGTTCCTTTTGTTGTGTCTTAAGCAAAGTAAACAAGATTGAAAGAGCTCATAAAACAGTTGTATCCAAGGGAAAAACTATGGTAGACCAAAACTAGAGCACTGGTTGTTCTGACCCTGCACTGTTGAGCTGAACATCAGTGACAGACTGACCTGCTTATACTATCCATGCATTTATATGCACTTTATGTATGCTAAGCCTAATGGAGTCTATGGGATTATTCATGTGTTTAGTGTTAATCGTGTATTTAAAATGCTCTACTGCACTGAGCTCAGTCAATAGGTCATCCAACAAATGGGGCATTTATTTATAAAGCATGTGCTTTCTTCTTTACTCAAGTAATACGCAAGATAAAAATGAAATTGAAAAAAGCAAAATATTTGATTCTCAGTAAAAGCAAATACCCTAAGCACTAATGCAGCAGTCTTGAAGAACAAAAGAGAGTACCCAAAAATTAAGCATATAACAAAATATTTTTTCTAAGGTTAATCTTTAATTCATCTTGGAAAACTGAACTATTAACCATTATAAACTGCAGTAACTGATTTATTTCAAAAAACCAGACATTTCAAGGTCTTTAGGTATCCTCTTATGCATTTTATCATCTTAATTTTCAAAAGATATGCAGTCTTACCTCCACAATAGCATTCAAGGCAGTGTCAGTACCAAGGCTATAGTCTGTCCCTGGCACATTGTTGCTAATAGTAGCAGGCACCACACAAATAGGAACTCTAAACTCCTCAAAGCTGGTACGCGCCTCCTGGAGCTGCAGACAACTTTCAAAGGCCTGAAGCAGTGGTACAAGTGTGAGTGAAACATTCCTTGTCTTTGCACTGCTCTGCTAATGACTCCTGGCATGTGATGGTAAATGTGGCTGTCCATCGGCCCAAGGACACACAATTGGTGAGATTATTTTGGGGGTGGAAATATCCTGTACAAACCACAACAGTGCACTGGGGTTGCATTGGCACAATGCTCTTTGAAGAAATGCAGAGGATTAGTACAAGTTAATACAGATTACAGGTGAAGTGTGCACAGCAGAGAGGTCTGAAGCAGCTATGCAGGAAAGGATGGCAAAAAGCTGGACAGGAAACCATTCCACAAGAAAGGACTTAAATAACAGTTCGATACATGCTAAGGAGCTCAGAAAGTTAACTAGTAAAACCCTTGCAACTTGAAGAAAATGCTTAAAGAAAGATACTTTTTAAAAACTATGTTATCCTAGAAAGTCAAGACATATCTACTTCCACCAAGAGAAAAGAAAGAAAAAGGTTCACCCATGCCTTCAAAGTTTCTATCAACATCACACATCTGCCTCTGTGCACATAGACTGGATGGAGGCCTAAAAAATCCACGAACATGTGCACATTAATGAGTTAATAAAGTCTGCAAGTATAGTTCAAGGATTCTTTGAAAAGCAGTTTTAGGTTCTTGGAAAGACTCCAAACTCTACAAAATATATAATCATGTTGAAAGGATTAGGTGTTCCTAGTGGATGTCAAAATAAATGCTAAGATTTTGCATCTTAAGCTGTTTTAAGTAAACATACATTACATTATTCCAATTATTTTTAATCTAAACTAACCAGCCTCTCTCATGAAGTGTGGCAATTTTTCAAACTGCCTATGTAATG
The DNA here is from genome assembly GCF_903797595.1 of Erithacus rubecula. NCBI lineage: Eukaryota > Metazoa > Chordata > Aves > Passeriformes > Muscicapidae > Erithacus > Erithacus rubecula. The sequence goes on along the minus strand of NC_136689.1, from coordinate 11,066,194 downwards.
GCTCTCCACCAGAAAGCCTAATTACATAGTACAGTACTTTTTCATCTCTTTCTCCCAGAAACTGATGTTCACAGAAGTCTCATTTTCTTGATGTCTCAAATTGGTTCAGAGAAGCAAACTACTGCAGATCAAAATTAGACATCTATTGAGGTTATCTCCAGGCATATCTGCACAGGGACTGATTAAGGAACAATTTAGATGAAAATTATGGGAAAACTCCCTACCTGTGAGAGTTCTCCTTCTGGGCTTTTTGTCCTAGACAGAGCAGATCCCGTTTAGTGAGAAGACAGGATATTTATGGCTGTAGGTGCATAAATGCAAAATGACTTTCTAAAAATTGATCTCTTCTCACATGTTTTGTATATACAATGGCTCAGTGCTACACTTTCAGCTTGAGGTTGAAACACAACCTAAAAATGGCACTTTCAAACCCCAGGAACTGAGCAGCAATACAGCCAGGAGCAACAAATAGGAGTGATTATTGTGGGATTTGCCTTTTGAGTGGCTGAGACTTCACTTAGGAAATTTCAGCAATTGCCTGGCCCTCAGTCAGGCTGCTTTGAACTTTTATTTCTACTAAAAGAATAAAGACATACAAAGTAACAGTGGTTTGGTAAAACCACACAGCTTCCTGGAGATCTGCAGAACCTGGGTTTCTCTAAAAGGTTTTATATTAAGACTTCTGGAAAACCAAGTCAAAGGGAGATGTAGAGCAATAACTAACATAACTGGTTAGTTTGCATTTATGGTATGTTAAGATGCAGTTAAGATATGTTTTACTTGCATTAAATATTACCATTTTATTTGATGCAAGTGATTTCAGCCAACATATCAATGACTGTACCTTCACCAAGCATGAGCATTAGATGATTATATGCAACATCTTTGCATTACTGTGGCAAAATACGAAAATGTGTTTAAAATATGGTCACTTAAACATAAAGGGTAAATAAGTGATCCATGTTTTAATAACTGCTATGGTAGTATTTTTTTAATTACTACAGTAAGGTCATAGAGGGATACTGCACTGTGTTAATAAAATGGTTTAATTATTTCCTATCCTTTTATTGGATTTGTGTTACTAAAAAGGTTATTGCCATAATCAGCATAACCAAGGATGCTTTATAAAAATTCATGCAGTCAAGCAAAGACTACTGTTTGTTGACTTTAAGTTGATCTAAATACAAATGGCCACTGAAGGGGATGGAGTTACTGCCCTTACTCCACATCAGCTGTTACTAGGACTAAAGGAGATGAAAAATTAACAGGTTAGCTAGTGGCCAAGGCCAATTTTCAGCTTCCTAGTTCAGAGTAATGTGGAGCCACATATGCTCCTAGGAGGGTACAGGCATGTTTTCCATGGAAAATGTGTGGAGATTGCCTTAAGGCATCTGACTGTAGCTTTTTTTGCTCCTCAGGGGATGCCCAATTTTTTTTTTTCCCACAAAACCAAATCATCAGTCTGTACCCCCTTTTCCTTTGGTGAAAGCAAAGTCAGATTGTCAAAGAAACACAACAGAAAGTTCTAGCCTCTCTTTTTTCCAGGTTCCATTATTCTAATCTAGCTGATAACTTTTCCATTAATTTCATGGTTATCACATTCTTGAGGTCTGATATCCAAAATAACATCCCATTAATTTCACTGAATTAGCAACATACTTGAGAATACAGATATTTATATTATGATAGTTATTTTAGTGATGCTTCATTTAATAGAAAATTCAAAGTTTATGTTCTTATCCTGAAATCCTAAAAGGTTTACTTTGTATGCCTACATATATTAGCCTTAAGCATATCCTCCTCAGGTAGAAACATCCAGCTTTCCCCAGGTATTCTATATTTATGTTGTTATTAGCAGTTAATCTAATATTCTGAAAAATGAAGTGAAAAATACAGTTTATCATAAATTTAAAACACTCTTCAAAAGATAGCTAAAATTTGAAGCAAAGATTTTATAACAGAAGTGGAAAAAATTATTACAAAATCTAAATTAGTTATTGAGAAATGTATCCACTGTTTATGCCTTTGTGAGGAGCACACTCTTTATCAATCTCTATTTCAGAAGTTATGTATCTGTTAAGTCTGGTTATAATAGTTTTTCTTTTTAGATGCAGAATTTTAACATATTTTATCAGCAAGTGTTTCAGGGTACTATTTACACAGCTTGACAAGTTTAAACAACTGATGAGTGTCTAATGATGCCAAACAGCAACAATCCCTCATTACAGCACAACTGTACTTACCTTACTAGAGGCAGGCAAGATCATGCAAGTAACAACAGTACCACAGAAAAACTAACTGTGATGACACTTGGTGTTCAGAAGAGGTTCTACTGCTCTGAGAGCACTGAAAACTATGATGCATTTATTGACTTAACTGTGGTAACAGGAACAAAAACTATATATAAACTAGATAAAATGGATATTCACCTTCCACTAATGTTTAACACAGTCAATTTTGTGAATGCATTGAGTTTATTTGGTCACATTTAACAGGGGGCACAGTTGCTACTGCACCTCATCTGGGCATGGCACAAGAATGAGAGGATGTATTTTTCACTGGGGGTTTTGGTGAATCATGTTCAAACAATCAGAGCAGCAACTGAAAAGACACCAATCAAAAATATTTTCCAAATGCAAAAGTCTGCTCTTTCCAAAGAAAAAGTCAACTCAAATTTAATTTTCCACTCAACTGAACATAAATCTTGCTTGCAAAGCCATATCAATCCAGAGAAAATCTAGGCAAAATTAAATACAAAACAACCAGACGAAAGCCACTTGTAAAAAAACCAAAAAGTAAAAAAAAAAAAAAAAAATACCCAAAAGCAGCTTTTGAAAAGTTGTCAAATACCACATTGAAAATATGGAAATATAAACATTTTACCTAATGAAGGCAAATGATACCTAGAAACCCGAACAGAAAGCAAATGAAAGCAACACAGACTGACTATGATATATTTCCCCTTTGCACAAAATAACCTATAAAAAGAAGTCAGTTTGGTTAACAAAGTTTATGAAGACAAGAGAAGAAGGAAAGCAGATGCACAATCATTTTACTCACCTTAGTTTGTAATCAGTTTTTTTGGAGGGATATTTTCATTTACCAGAACTGGAAACAACATCAACATTTATAACCTAAGTTGTCTATAAATAATTCATTCAGTTAGTTAGCTTCCAGTCTTAGTCAAGGCATTGCTTCAGGAAACTGACATTTTCTAACTGAAGGGTTTCTTTTGATGAAGTTAAAATTATTTATATTGGAATGGTAAAAAAAAAAAAAAAAAAAGGAAAAAAGAAAGAAAATTATAGTAGTGCATTCAAAGTTTTGGTGGCATCTGATGAAAAAGGTATCATGATTAAAATTTTCAAATACATTAAAGTAGGAAGAGAATTGTCATTTAATTTTGAAAAGCATCTTGAAACTTTTTGTCCAACTGACTATGCTTGCTGTTTAACTTTAGAGAAAGTGAAGAAAGGCTGGGGTTGGAAGGACCTCTGGAGATCATGTAGTCCAACCCCCTGCCAAGGCAGCATCACCTGAGAAGTGACACAGGAACAATCCAGGTGGGTTTGGATTATCTTCACTGGAGACTACAAAACCTCCCTGGGCAGCCTTCTCCAGTGCTCTATCACACTCAAAGCAGAGAAGTTTCTTTCTCATAAGAGATTGAACATTCACTTTTTACTTTATGTTGAATTACTGTGTTTGATTTTTTAAAAAATACTTCTTATCATGTCTTAACTCATTTTATTAAATCTGCTACTAGCAGAATACATTTAATGCCTATTATTAGAGAAATATGGATTTTACATATTCTCTTACAGGAGTAAAGATATTACATAACTAAGACTCTCCTCAATAGAACAATTTTCCTACAGTATTTGTTGCAGCTGGATGTACTACAATTCAACATATTATCAACAGGGATGTTTTTCCCCCCTACAGTGCAAACAATCATCCAAGTCTCAGCTTTAGGTTTCTTTCTTATGCAACAACAGATGTCACCTTATCTTGCACTTAAAAAATTTGGAGGTCGTTGTAGTTTAAGCAGAAATTAAATGGAAGTATTTTGGGATCCTAGACTTTCTCTGTTCTAAAATAGAGTCATGACTGTGGCTATATCAAGTAATTTCAATTTCCAAAGTTCTGGTCTACAAAAATATCCAGTTGTAGCCAATTGAGTAAGTTTAAACAACTGCTTTGTTAGTATGTGCACACACCAGAGCAGACTTACATCAGTTATAGTGTTCAGAGCAGTATCTGCACCAATGCTGAAATCTGAACCCGGTACATTATTGGATACAGTTGCAGGAACCATAACCATTGGAACACAGAATTCGTCATATTTCTCCCGGGCAGCTGACAATTCCAGAAGTCCAAGGTAAGCCTGTTGGGCACAGGCATCAGGTGAAAAATTAGGATGAATAAAGTAAGGGCAGAGTTGGGAGTGATAAAATGAGAAGGGCCACAGGGGGAGCCATTTCTACCACAGCACACTTCAGCAAGTCAGAGCACTAAGGAACCACTAAAATCTAACACAGACAAAAAAGAAAGCATTAGAAACAGGCATACATTTGAAAACAATAAATAGAACAGATATTCTCTTGAAAATTAATAATTTAGACATAAAAAGTTGTTTTTCAACAAAACAAACTAGTTCCCCAATCTTCAGGTAGTTATTCCTGATTTAAAAATCTTAATTCCTGAATTAGGGTCACGGGTAACAGTTTGTACTAAAAAGGAAGATGCATTCTTTATCAAGAAGAAATGAGCACATTCTTCTCTGCTAAGAGTAGGCAAAATACTTCCCTGAATCAAAATTTCAAAATTTGCTTTTTTAAAACAAAGCAAACTTGAAATTCAGGGGGAAAAAAAAACTCCTCTAGATCCATTACAGATTTTGAGATTTTGACATGCAATATGTGAGAAGAGTGGCTTAAATAAGGAACCATAGTGCAGTTTCTACTAAGGGTCAAAAACAGTATGGACTGAAACTTGCACTATAAAAATTACTAATTTATTTTAATATAAAAACCTATCTTATCTCATTTATCCATTTAGCACATCTGGTTAGCAGATCAGTCACTGTTCTGAATGTCAGCTTTCCAGAGAACCACTGTTTGACAACACTTCTGATTCTAAACACTGTCATGTATCACATACAGATAGAGCCAAATGCACCTTACATGAAGATTGGGTAAAAAAATCAATTCAGACTATTAATTTTGTTAGGAATTCTACTCTACTTAGACAAAATTAGATATTTCAGTGTACCTCAAATCCACCAATAACCATAAGGGCGTTAATGTTGTTAGTGCGCATCTGGTCAGCAATCTTCTCCAAATACTTTGCAGGAAGAGTACTAAAAATCATTAAACCAAAAGAAAAATAAAAACAATTTACAGACTCTGAAGCACTAAGATCTCATTACTAAGCTGAAACCACAAAGTGAGCAGGCAACACAATGGTTTTTGGTTTACATATTTATCCATACAAGTAGCTCTTCCACACAAACAATAAGGAATCATGTCAAGTGCAAAGAAACTGCAGGCTGGCAATCTTTTGGAAATATAAGGACCCCAGGAACATTTTAAGTTAAGGTCCCAACTTCCACTCTTCAGAGCTGGTTCAGTACTATAAAGATAGCCAAGCTGGAACACCAGGATTTGAACCAATAACAAACTCAAAAACCCCCAATGTAGAGAAATTGAGGACTTAAAAACACTCTGTGGAAAGAAAAGAGCATGGAATCATACAGTGGTTATAAAAAGCACTACAGTTCATCTTATCAATTGATAAAAATATTGATGTTACCGTTTTGTACCAAGAATTGATCCTCCTTGACCAGTCCAGCCTCCAACATCTCCCCAGGAAATTTCCTTAATCTTTGAATAAAAGTAAAAAAGAAGATTTTTTTTTTAAGTTTTTGTTAAGATTTTGTTAAGATTATCCAATTACTTCTCTCGAGTTGCATCAAACACCAGGTACTATTTCATGAAAAGCTGTTGGAACAAGTTGTTGAGCACTCACATCACTAAAACTAAATGAGGCCCAGAAAGAAAACAGCATCAAGAGTTTAACTCCATTTCTCATTAATTACTACAATTCTTTTCTGTTCTTTCTTCTTCCAGACCAAGATGAACCCTGTTTCATATCTCAATCCTATTTTCACATCCATTTCTACTGAATGTGAAGCATAAAAATCTAAATCTAGGTCTTTGATGCAAGTCTGGGGATCTGTGGCTCCAGACAGGAGTAGAAATCATTAGTCTTGCATTCAGTTTGTCTCCAGTACACCAACCAATGAATAACATTTAAAAACAGGGGAATAGAAGAATCTAACCTACATAAGGAAAAAAAGCTTCCTGCCTCAATAAGCACTATTACAAAAATTTCTTACAGCACAGGAATACATGTGCAACAACTCATACTTCAGAATCAGAGATAATTCTGCTTCTCTGTGAAAAAACTACAACATGCTAAACATTGACCAAAATTCAAAGATAGGATTCATCTGAATTGATTTTGTACCTCTACAGCGTGTGATTAGTAACACTCAGCAGAAATTACTCTACAGACCTGAATTGTTGAGAAATATAGTTGCAATCTAGGTTTTATATCTAAATTTCTGAAATAAAAGCAGAGAAGCAGTTCCCTCAGCAGTTATGACACAACACAGGTTCCAAGCACATGAACAGAGGTGTTGGTGTGGGATGGGGTGCACAGCACTTGGTAATGCACACATGACACTGACCTTCCCTCTAGCAAACCCTTCAAAGCCATCGATGACAGCAAAGATTTTGTGACCTTCAGTCATGCCAACTCTCACTGCAGCCCTCACTGCAGCGTTCATCCCAGCTGCAGGAGCACCAACATTTAAAACTGCCACGTTAAAATTAGTCTGCAAGATAAAAATAGTATTTAGTAAGGACTTCAATTTCTACACCATGGTTAATTTGTACATCATATGCAGCTGCTAAATACTGGAATGCAGGTAAGGAAATTTAAAAGCTCTTGAATATGTTGAAAATTTGAAGCTAACTGGCAGGTGCAGACACATTTCCCCACTTGCAGAATATCAAAAGGACAATTCAAAAGGAAAAACAAAAGAATGCTTGCTCTTAAAATGTATTTACTCATAATTCCATTGGGTTTACAAGTTAAATTATTCAGGTTTTTATATTCTAGCCCAGAACATAATCACAGAATGCTTTGGGCTGGAAGGACCATAAAGATCATCTCATTCCAAACATCCCTAACATGGCCAAGGATACCTTTGACTAGAGCAGGCTGCTCAGAGCTCCACCCAGCCTGGCCACTGTTATTCAGCCAGCTTCATGTCACTAAAGAAGGAATTTTTTTTTTTTTTTTGCAAACACATCAACAATAGCAAAAGGAAAAAAAAAGGAACTGATTCTAGGACCTGATTCTGATCACAGCATTTATGTGTCTATGATCAGTACAATGCTGAGTGGAACAAACAAATTTTAGAATTAAGCTACTGGCCAAGTTTTTCAAGCAGTTGACAATATGTTAGCAAATAGGAACACTCAGCATCTTTCCCAACACCACACATTTTTGGATTATGGAAGTTTTTAAAACATTTCTGAATGACAATTGTAATAATTTGGTCCTGCAGAAGAGGTACAAGTTATTTAGCTTTATTCTGGAAGATGAGAACAAAAAACCCCCCAAAAATAGAACTGTTGCTAAATAACAATCATAGAAACTCATCTGATTAAGCAACAAAACAAGCAAACAAAAGCCAACAATAAATCCCAAACCAACAACAACACCCCAAAAAACCACAATAAAAGAGACACAAACCGGAGTATATATAGGCGGATTTTTTGGGATTTTTTTTGGCTCCAGTACAATAAAATGATTGTAGAAAAATGCAATGTAATCACGAACAGCAAAATACGATACGTGCAGAAGTACTGCTGAAGCAGAGCATTCAGCTGGCTGACCTGATCTGATCAGCTTAGCTCTTTCCTCAATTCCTGTGACATGCACATTTCATCTACTTTTTAATTCCTATTCAACCTCTTTTACTGAAGGCACACAGATTTTGTCAGTATGGTCAAATCCCAGCAGTTAGTAATTGCACGTGGCCTACATTTCCTTCTAATGCCATTTATCACAGAAGGTATGACAAAAATATTTTAAAAGAAATACAAAAGCCCAGTGCTAACAGTCCTGGATTTGGTTGCTGTATTAAAAAAAAAATCAAAAACACCACCCAAAGAGCTGATCTGTCAAAGAAAATGTTAAATATCCACATAAAAAATCCTGAATTCCTTGATATCTTGAAGGTCACTCTTAGGTCCTTACTGTATTATCAATGCAATTTTGCTCACTAATAATATTAAGAAGTTATCACCAGTAATCATTACTCAAATTTTTTTATCTGGGAAAAAGATTTCTAGAAAGTGTAACAGCAACATCACCATGGAAATAAGGTAACAAATGGTCACAAACCACAATTAAAAGAGGAATTAACAAGTGAGACTACTTAGTCACCAACTATGATCAAACACAAAACTAGTCAGTAAACTTCTAACAAAAACAAAAAACATCCTGTCTAAGAGTTGTTTCGTGTTTTTTTTTGTTTTCACAAAATTTCACGTCTGCTTCCTAAATAAATTCAATTTCCTCTTATACAAATCTTAGAAACTACAAAGAAACTAAATGTCTATTATGCACAGTGACTTATTATTTCAGAAAAAGGTGATGCATCTGTCCTCAGTATTGCTTCCCATGAATTCCTGGATTTGCCCTTGCTCTTGAGTGGTTTTACCCTTCAAAAGGAAGGCTTAGAATTCTTTCAGCAAAGAACCTTCCTTAATCTCAAGATTTTCAGAGTCTTTATCCTGATCTTAAACATCACCCTTCCTTCTCTCTGTGGTAAGAAACAGAGGGCAAAACAGTAACTATCAGGACCAGACATTATAACAATTGGGACCAGATGTACATCCAAGACAGAAAGAAACTGTCTCCAGCAGTTTTCTAGTTACAATGGCATTTCACTTTAAAAAATGTTAATTATAAACTAGTGTAGACTAGACTAAACTAGTGTGCTTCAAGCATCTTTATAATATTTAATTTATAAACTATGCTATAACAGAAGTTTGAAGGCAGTTATTAATAGAGCCCAAAAGCAGCCATGCACTGCACATTTAGCAAACCCCCTTACCTTTGGAAGCTCAGCATCTGGCCTTTTGTGCGACAGTAATTTGTATGTGTTAAGGTTGTTTTCAAAGCTCCTAAACAAATGAGTAAGATAAGCAAATAAAATAGTAAAATTTTAAACTCATAGTTATTTTAAAGGAACATTTGAATTTTTCAGAAAGTTTAAAAAACTGGCATGAAATATTAACACTATTGCTATTGCAAACGCAAAACATGGCAAATACTGGAAATGAGAGAACAACGAAAAATATTAAATTCTTTAAGATACGAGGCAGAAAACATAAAACAAAAATGCAGCTAAAAAATTAGTTTTACTATCAAATGACCTGAAATAGAAACCACTCTCTTGACTAAAGAATACCTCCTCCAACATTACTGTTGGAAAACTACCAACTCCTTACAAACAAGCTCACAGGACTGGCCCCAAATTCATGAATAAACAAACTTATGGCTGTTACCAGTCAGGTCATAGAACATTGAAGCTCTTTGCTTTGTGGCCAGTTACTCTAGGAACAGTCACTAGTCTGACACAGCAGTGAATTACAGTTTGCTTTTTCTGCATGCTTTGGTGCAGGTAAGAATTTCAATTATTCTGTTTAGGCAACTCTTCTGTCTCCTCTCATTCTCAAAAGCATAAAACCATACAGTTAGTAAAATATTTAAAATAAAATGTCACCTGCCAGCTAACAGCAAAGCAACAGCACTTTTCTACAGCAAATAAACTGATATAAGCTATTGGCCATACCTTCCACGAAGCCTCACAGCCTCAAGAAATCTTCCCTCATCCATGGCTTTCTGGACTGCTTGAGTCTTGAAAAAACAAGTTGATTACTCAGTATGTTTAAAAACACAGGAGTGGATTACTTAATATATTCCACATATTAATGGAAAAAATAAATACTGAAAATTCCTCAATTTATGAGCTACCTCATCTCACATCATAATTTACAGGGAGGAGAAGAAGAAAGTAGAAACAAATACCTAAAGTCTTCATGGGACAAAATAACCAACATATGTATTGTGCATTTTCTTTTTACCGTTTAAACTGAGCAGTTTTAATGCATAAACTTAACTTGTGTATGACATGCAAATGGATGCAAGCATCTGAAAAAATTGTTGTAACAATAAAAAAAGAAGATCTGAGACGAAATTTTAGAACAAATTAAGAAGATACGTATTTCTTAATCCTTAATAGTTTGCAAACAAATAGCAACACACAGAGAACATACATGAACTTCATTATTCATTCCCAAATATGGAAAAGTGATGTACACATTCCATCAATGTCCTAATGAGAACAGGCAATAATTGTACATAGTAGTCTGCTGTAGTAAATAAATAACATAAACTGGCTTTTTGCCAGAACCTCACCATCTGCACACACTCCATCAGAGGCAGACGGACAGCCTGGTTTCCAGACAGGGACACAACACAGGCAGGGGTATCTGGAGTAGCTTCTAAAAGGGCAAGCACAGCTTCCACACCCATACGACTGGCCTGCAAGAGAATCAGTGAGTGTTCAAGCAAGCACTGAAATGCACAAGGCTTCCAATCACAGAAATGGTCGTGATTTCTCTCTAACTCAAGCTGACCCACATCACTCCTTGGTAAGGTGAAAAAGTTGTGGGCTGTTTATACCCATAAGTATGGACAATTAAGCTTCACATTTTGATCCTAAACATAGAGTCCTCCACACAAAGTGCTTCACTACTCTGAATTTGAACTATTCAGACAGTTAATGTGAGATAACAGTTCGATCTGTCAAGTTAATCAGGCAGAGAACCATCCCACCCCCCCAAAAAAAAAATAATCAAAATGCAGTTGTCCTTTGTGGTGCCACAAGCAGTTATTTTGGGAATACTCACAAGAATTCTGTCAAAAGCTGAAGGGGTTCCACCTCTTTGCACATGACCCAGGATGGTCACTCGGGTGTCAAAACCAAGCCGCTGAACCACAAGCTGCACAGAATTTCAAAACACGGTGGGTTTATCACTATCATTATTTTATATATATGCTAGCATCATGTACACTTAACACTACTTAGTGCTACATGTTACTTCATAAAACTGTAATTCTAAATGAAGTCAAAGGTTTCTCCAAAACTGAAAGCTATGGAAAACAGAACTTCATAATCAAAGGACAGATAAACCCCAAGTAAAGCCAAAGCATTATAGCTCCTTTCTATCAATGACTGTTTCTCAATTAGTTTTCATAATGACCCATTAAAAACAAAATGGAAAAACTCAGCTTAAAAGTTTTCTTAATTTTAGACACCAATAAAATTTTTATCAAATCAACCATCTGGATAAGACTTTGTCCAAAGTACACTGTATTACTCACAGACCAGTGTTAGACAGACCAGTATTAAAAATTTTGTAAGGCATACAAAGTAAAATAGGATTATAAATACAAATTTGAGCTGATTTCAAACTATTAATTAAGACACCCGTGAAGCAAATGCTTTTGGCTGTGTTGTATTGCAAGGAGATACAGTTCTAATTAATTGCACTGAAAACATTGCCTTTTGACTATGGAATTTTAGGTAATAAAGCACAAGCATAAAATACAACTGTGTGATAAGCTACCTTACAGAAACAGATTTACTCTACAGAAATGTTACTGTTAACAATAAGTCCCATCTTATGAACCAAAATCTTGTATTATAGGGATGTTGACACTTACATCCTTAACTTTCTCTGATGTTATAGGTTTGTTGTGACAATCAATAGCTCCTTCAGCTACAATAATAATATTCAGCCTTTTCTTTCGTGCACGGTTCTGTAATAAAAATAAAAGTACATTTGTGCAGATAAAAAAACAAGAGGAATTTACAGCATAATTTTATAATCAAATGCTCTACATTAAGCTGCTAGGATTGAGGAAATATTTCTTTTATTTGATCACTCATATGTGACATATTCTCACACCTTTTATTTTCATACATGACGATGTAAAAATCAAATTACAGAGGAAATGTACACATGTTGCTTATATAGGTATAAATTCATGCAATTCCTAGAGTGGGTCATATCACAGAGTGCAAGAAAAGAAATGTTCAAGATCACAGAGAAAATGTGACCCTAAAACCAAAGACTTGCTTAAAGTCCTGATCCCACTTTTTAATCATTGCTTTCAAATAAACATCTGCAAAGACATCAGGAAATTTCAAACATATTAACAAATTACCTCTGAAAGCTTAACACACATTGTATCTTCCCAGCCTTCTTCTGGTGGGTATTCAGGAATAAACACCCAATCTGCACCACAGGCTAAGGCACTAACCAGAGCTAGATACCTAATAAATAGAACAAATTATTGTTAACTTTTATGGTCCAGATTTCTTTCATAATTGTACCTGAACAAGACACAAAATGCTGGAGACAATACCTACCCACAGTGTCGCCCCATAACCTCCAGAACAAACGTCCTCTGATGGCTGTAAAAATAAAAAACAAATCAACTGTACCTAGTATCATGAAACAGCTTGTGTTTACCATGGTTACTAAACTCAGAATTCCTTAGCAAAACAGGAAAAACATTAAGAAAACAAAATTATTGCCACATTAAACAATATATTTAAAATTAAATATCTCCCAATGTGTAATTAATTTTCACTACTTTCTTGCAAAACATGTATGGGCAGCTATGAGAGAAGATGTGAACCTTTACTGGAAATGTAAATGATGCAGCCACATAGTTAAGAACTGTAATGATATAGCAATATTTAAAAAAAAATCATTTAATTGCTTAATTCTTACTGAAATAAAACTTATATAAGACATGCTATTTTTGTATTATTCACAATGTGTCTGGATCTTCTCTAACAGAATATGTCTGAAAAACACTAAAATTATTAAAAACAAAGTCTGCCCCTAAGGCTGATGCAGTCTCTATGTTCACATACTTGAAGTGCTGCCATGACAGAAATGACGAAAAAGCAGTTACTAAGAAAAAAAGAGACCAGACACTTGAACTATGCTGTCAAAAAGAACTTTTATTTCCCCACCTACCTAAATCTATTTAAAATGAACTTAAACAAAACCATAAACATCTGTGTATTTGTTATCAGCCTCTGTAATATGCTCAATTTACCTCTGAGCAGTGGTCATGATGGCATCCACAACTTCAATTATTCTGTGCAGAGCTGAGTCAGTACCAATGGTCATATCAGTGCCACAGAAGTCATTGTCTATGGATCCAACCATGCCCACAATGTTAAGGTAAGCATACTTCTTAACAGCCTCTGCATCAATCTTTCCTGTAAAGAAGTATTCAGAGAAAAAACTGTAAGATTATTTAAAAAAATATAGATGTATTGCTTGGGCTCTCTACTTTTATAAATTAAACATATCCAAACATTAAATTATGTTTAGATATTTTAGGTAACGAGGTTAGTCAAAAACTACAAACAAAAGCCAATCAAACATCCAAACAAAAGAATCCTGCACAGAACTCCTTTCAGTAAGGAAGGAAATAAGAGCTTTTCAGTCCATCTTAAAAGGTCAAATAATTATCAAGCTTTGTAACCAACCTTAAAATTGAGGACTTCAAATTAAAACAACATCATTCATATTGTAGTCTCAGTGTATAACGTGCTATGAAGAAGCAAAAGGATGCAAACTGGGTGTAATTATGGGCATATGGAAAGTTAGAAACCAGCATCCAAATTTGAAGACTTCTGTTTTGCAACGCTGAAAGGCTCTGATTTCATGATTAATAAGCAAACAGAACAGAAAAGCTCCTATTCTACATCTTTGCAGAGGCTCCCAAGACAGCAATGAAAATGCTGCATCATCCAAGAGGTCTAAATGATCTCAAGGATGAAATACCTTAGCTGCTTAAGCACTTAAGACTACCATAGTATATGTGGATGGGATGATTATAAATATAATGTCAAATTTTTAATATGAGATTGAAGAACTATGTATCAGTGTGTTTAATGTCTATATTACAGAAAAAACAGCGGAAACCATAATGAAAAATATAACTAATGTCCATGAAGATAAATATAACATTGTGACAAAGAATCAAAATGTTTTCTATTAATGTATACCATGCATTACAAACCACTTCTAGAGTTCCAAATGTGACTCAATATCTGGCTGACATATTCTACTTAGGTTTCTAAAAAGCCATTGACAAAGTCTTTTGCCAAAGGATTTTGAGGAAACTAAGCAGTCACTGTATAAGACAGAAGGCTTTTCATAGAGTAAATAATGTGAAACAGAGGATAAAAAATACGAGGCAGAGGGCAGTGGTAAACAGAAATGCTTGTGTCTTAGGAAGGTAACCAATGGAGTTCTACAGAGATCTGCACTGTCCAACACACTCAGCAATAACCTAGAAAAGGGAATGAGCAGCAAAGTGCCAAAGTCTACTGATCAAACGGAATTATTTGAGATCTAAACATATGGAGTGTCTGAGAAGAAATGAAGAAGACTAGCAAGACACAGTGAGCAGTAAAGTATCAGATGGAATTCATAGCAGATAAATGCAAACTAAGACACATGAAAAAAATGCACCCTGACATCACAAACAAAATAACACAATTTCCAGCATAATATAATAATGCTGTTTTCATTAATAAATCAGCTTCAATGCTCAATAGCAGTAAAAAAAAATCAAAATATTAGAAAATATTAGAAAAAGAATAGAGAACAAAACAAAGATCATTATACTACTGTGTAGATCCATGGTTTGCCCTCATCTTGAATACTGGGTGCAGTTGTGGTCCTCCCCACCTCAAAACAGGGTAGAACTGGAAAAGGTTCAGAGAAGGGCAACAAAGATGATCAAAGATACAGAACTTACATATAAGGAACAACTAAGCAAACTAGGACTCTTCCATCTAGAAAAAGAGATGATGAAGGGAAAATAAGACAGCTATAAAATCTCAAGTGGCATGCAGAGAGGAAGCAGGATTCATGATTCATGGTTTATTCTAACACAGAAACCACGGACATCAAATGGTCTAGAAGCCAGCAGGACCAAAATATACAGAAGAGGATTCTTCACAATCTTCATTATTCAGTGGAGCTGCAGAAATCCTTGCTACACAATGTTTTCAGCAAAACTCTGTATGCTTTCAAGTATACTGTATACATTCATGGAAGAGAAATTCATTAAGGACTGCTAACAGCATCTGGTTCAGGAAGCCCCGAAGACAGAAATGGATGGAACCTATCAGAGTATTTATGTATTATGAGTAACAAACAGCATCAACACAGCATTATTTTATACTTTACTCTTCCCTGTACATTCTCCTGGATGCTATCAAAGACAACTACTGGGCTGGCTGTGCTTCCATCAACAGCCATGTAATGTTCTGATCTATAACAAATAGTGACACACAGGCAGGAAAGCATCACAATTTAATAACGTACAAATGTGTAGCTTGTTGTAGGAAAGGAATTACCACCTCAGACAGGATATGAGGGCATAGAGCTTTTCAAGCAAAAGGTAAGAAGTTCAGATCCTAAGAATTATTCATAATAGAGGAGAAAAGCCACACAGACTGTTGCCCAGTAAACTCTTTGGACCTTTACGATTCGCATGAGCAGATGTACAGAAACCAAAAGCTGTTATTTTACGGAGAACCACGCGATTTCCTAGAATGAAGGCACTTGATTTTCTTTTCTAGAGACACGCTCGGGCAGAGCCTGCACTCGGGGTGCACCCTTCCCTGCAGACGGGCAGGCCAGGGGCGGGGGCGCGCTCACCTTTCTGCGCCAGCTCCTCCAGCAGCCCGCTCCACTCCTCGCGGAAGAGGTTGGCGCCGGTGAGGCTGCCGTCGCCGCCGATCACGCACAGGTTGGTGATGCCTCTCTGCACCAGGTTGAGGGCGGCCTGCAGGCGGCCCTCGCGCGTGCGGAAGGGCTTGCAGCGCGCGCTGCCGATCACCGTGCCGCCCTGGCAGGGAGCAGCACCCCAGTTAGCGGGCTGGAATGTCACCGTGCACTTCCAAAATGGATTCATGGCAAATTCGCTAACGTGACCTCTGTCTTTTAATTTTATAATGCGGTACAATAACGATAAACGAATATTATCAAACCTGTGGGAATGCATGTTCAAGAGCAGATACCCGCACAAGGGAAAACAAAAAGAAAACCACTCAAAAGTGACTGATAAAGAGCAACATTGGAAGGAAAATGTTAAAACTACATGGGATTAATTTTAGCATTACTACAATAAACAAGTTGCCATTATATTTAATGGCAAAAGTGATATACAAACTAGTTAAGTATTTAGATTAATTTGCCTCAGTGTGGTATTCTTCACTTTAATATCACAAGATACATAAACAATAGAAGAAAACATGTATCCCTGAAATTCAAAGTTAGCATTGTCATTCCACGGAATAATGGAAACAACTGTCTTTAACTCCTTATAGATCAGTCTAATGCTACATCTTCTGTTTTATTAGATTATCTGCATTTATTAATATGAATCTAAAAGCTTATTTTGGAAATTTTTTTAAAAATAACTGAACTGCCCTATCACTGAAAACTGTTGGGTGTCGTGCTAGTCACACATTATTTACATGTCTTCTGTGTTTATGTTTTTCAGTCACTCAAGAAGTTTAATTTTTGCCTTATTGACTGTCACAGTAAAAATCAGTATGAATTAAGACCAAAAAAAATTTTTTTCCCTGCAAACAAATCTGGAGATGATTACATCATTTTTGCATAAACATTCCCTTCGCTTTAACTTGTAGCACATCTGTCACATCCATCTAATTTTGAACTTCAAATCTGCAGTGGTTGTACTGGCACAATTTACTCTATCAATAGATGTTTCAGCTCTCAGACCAGTTTGTCATCTGTGTTGCATAGCTGCTACTGGAAAAAAAAAGAAAGCGGAACAGAATTCAGCTGAAAAAAAGGTAAATGTGCACACACAGAGATGTTAAAAAAAATCAGGACTGAAAAACATCTCTAAAACTAGGTATTTTCATGCTTAGGAAAAACAGCTGTAAGAGGAAAGGAAATTGCACTTGAAATAAAGTGCTATCTGTTCTGCATAAACAGAAATATAGAATGGGCTGAAAAAGCTTTGTCATCAATACAACTAAACACATTCTGTGAGATACATGCTGAGGTTCATTGTTGGTCTGTTGAATTACCAGCAATAAAGCTCAGAAAGATGTTTTTTCTTTTACACTGCACACGTATAGGAGCCTACATCCTGCTCCTGTCTATGCTCTTGGGTGGCTTGGCCAAGAGAACCCAATTTTCTCGTCATCATAAGATGCATCTGGATGATGCTCTTAGCCATATTGCCTAGTTTTACGATCCTTATGGGTCTCTGTCAACTTGATATGATTTTACAAGATAGACACGGGGGAAATAAAGAATAAAAGAAAAACAACCAAACACAGAGGACAAAATATCTTACAGTACTCCAGGCCATTGGTTTAAAAAAAAAAAAAAAAAATTTCCTCTTCTAACTGCTTTATGTTCATTAACTTTACAAAAAAACTCCAAAGAAACCCACGCTTCACCTGGAGGTAGTTTTCAGAAAGCTTGGCAAGCAGTAAGGCCTCTTCGCCAAACATAGCACCTGCTCTGGAAGAGGCAACAACATTACCATGCTGAGCAAAAGCTGAGGAGATCCAAATGGCCACACTGCAGAATGTTGTAATGAAAATGTACAAAGTCATTGCAGTATGTGAGCTCTGCAGAGCTGCACTGTAATTACATCCGTTACTATAATTCCAAATCCACTTACACAGAAAGACAACAGGGTTTCGTAAGAAAAGATGTGCCTTACAAAACACAGCTGTTTCATGTTTTGGCCCTATAATGTCTTTTTTATTAAATATAGACTTGTTAATATGGCTTTAGGAGGCTAATGACATGTGATGTTGCAAATCTAGAACAAAGGTTTTCAAGATTTTTTTCTGGGCTCCAAATTCAAGACCACACCAAGATCTTTAGCAAGTGTCAGCCATCCACACTGCAGAAATCAGGCTCTGCTGAAGTGGCACATGCTGGTCACTCAGTCATCCCACAGTTCAAATACATAATTAAAACAGTTGCCTGGATCTAGAATTTTGGTTGTTTTGTTCGTATAAAGAGGTTTTGGGTCCCATTCTCACCCCTCTAGCACTTACCACTTGCAGGATACTTGAAACACTTTCCCATGAAACTTCTACAATATTATCACCTCCATCAACCATTCCCTGGTAACCCTGTAAAAAGGAAAGTATTTAATAAGTCTGATTTTAAAAACTGCATCAAATTTCCACTACAGTAATAGTCACTTTGTGTATTTTAATATAATTAAAAACAGTGAATAAAAAACAATATTCAAGCAGGTATCACTGTTTCTTTTAAGGGGGGAAAAAGCAAAGCAAACCCTCTTCCTAAAGGATCAGTTCCAAAAACAGCTTCAAGATAAGGTAATACTTTATTCAGATTACACAGCTATTAAACTAGAATGGTAATGGTGCTCCTTCTTTAAGAATAAATATTCAAGATTAAAAAAAAAAAAAACCTACTAAGAACTTTGAAATGCATGATAAAATATGTCCTTTAAAAACATAACCTCAGCCTGAGGCCATGAACTTAGGAAGTCTTTGCAATACATTTCTCCCCCCAGTCCTAATAATAAGCAAAACATGATAAAGAGCAATAAATCAAATTTTTTCATGAAAGAACGAGAAATCAGGTAACACAACCTTTTAATCTTTTTTTTGGTTTTTTTTGGTTTTTTTTTTTGAGGCAGTCACACAAGAAATAAAAGACATATATTAGGAAAAAATACAGTTTTTAGTTATGCATTTAAGAAATTCCTAATACCTTAACTTAAATGGTCTTCTAACTATTGCATGCTGTAATATGAGAAGAGTTACACTTACCTGAAAGAAGGAAAACTATCCTGCAAGCAGTTAAAGGGTTTTGCCTGGCTTTGCTTTATTACCTCTCTACAAAAATACTATCAGAATGGCAATTAAAGATTCTTTTCCATTAGGTGAAACATTGATTTAAATAAATAAATAAATAAATAAATAAAACAAAAAAAAAGAAAAAAGAAAAATCAGTCAAGTCTTAAGTCTAGAAAATCCTAACTGACAGTCGCTAGAACAAAACTGGAATTGTCATTGAACTTTTTTGACATTTATTTAAATCCACAGAAAAAAATCATGTTAAAAAACAAACAAAAAAACTACTAAAGAAAAATAACCATGACAATGTTTATGCCTCCATTTTTAGACTATGTGGACATATTTCTCACACCAAGGAACAACCAAGTTCACATTTTTTCTCTATGCAATTTTTTCAATAATAAGTCAGGAACTAGAAAAAGAAGGGAGTTCAGAAAACAGCAAACCTGACATTATAACCTGGAAAAATTCAATTCAGCAAGATTCAGTTCTGCAAGAGTATATGCAGAATTTACTCAATGAGCAGTAACTTGGAAACATATTAAGCCTAAAGTGGCTTACTATTCATATAATATATTTGGTTTTTTATGTCAAACTTTGAGTCCTTACCAACACAAGAAATAAGAATGTAAAGATAACCTGGACACAACAAAAGTACAAATTACTCAATTAGGCATTTTAGGATTCCAGTATAGATTCCAAGGGGAAAGCATGAAAGTTTCTACTCAGTGAGACTTGACTGATTAATTTAGAGTTAATATAATCAAGCAATAGCAAAAATCATCCAGATGGAAAACTACTTATGTCTCTAATTTCTGCATCCAACAGACCTTTTGAATATTTTGTACACTCTCCAGACAACTTTGACATGTATCTAATGCACACACATAGAATGGTGTGGGTTGAATGGGACCTTAAAAGATCATCAACTTTCAGCAGTGACATCTCCCACGAGACCAGGTTGCTCAATGCCCCATCCAACCTGTCCTGGAACACTGCCAGGGCTGGGACATTCACATCTCTGGAAACCTGTTCCAGTGACTCAGCACTCTCACAGTAAAGAATATCCTCCATATATCTAACCTGCACTGCCACTCTTTCATTTTGACTCCATTACTCCTTGTCCCATCACTACAGCTCCCAGTGAGTATCTTCCCAGTTCCCTTGTGGGCCCCTAAATATATGACACACTATTTGTATGCTAATATATACACACAATGACTTAGAGAACTAAATTATCATTTAGACAATTTGTTTACATTTAGAACAAAGTGGAAAAGGAATAATGCTTAATCTACATATCAACTTAAAAAATTTTCTCCCTCAGATAAAGTACAAAGATCATCAGAAAGAAGCATTACAGTGGATACAACTAAGCTTGATGATGGCTAATAAATTATTAAGTTCATTCATCACCAGAGCTTTGCTGGTTTGCTTTTTTTAAAACATAGAATTCTATGTGCCTTATATCATTCAGTAACAGAATGCCAGTTTTTCCTAAAAGTATTTCTGTTGACAACTACAATAACCCAAGAGATCCACTGGCAATAAGTCCTGGAAGTGTAGTGTAATGTTGCACCTTAATTCAGTTTCTAGCACTGACTCAGGCAAGCTGCAATGAGAGTTGACAAAAATATATACAGACAAAAAAATATGTATCTGTGCCCAAGTCATTCATCTTCCATTTTAACTTGAGAGGGAAAACAAAAGTGCATCCAAAACAGTATTACATATAGGAAATATATACATAAATAAGACTGATGGAATAAAATTCCCAATTTTCAGCTTAACAAATCTAAAACACAGAAAAAAGCAAAGAGATAAAATAGTAGATTGAACTGTCTGTAAAACAAACACCTCACAGCTAGGCTGAGGATGAGCTATGACCCATTCCGGCACCATGTTTCTTTGAAGTAGAAAGAATTTGGGCATTTTGGTCAGGAGTCCATATCTGTGCAGAAAGTGAGAATTGGGGATGTATCAGCAATTCCTCCCACTACAAAGTAAGGGCAGGGAACTTTTGGAATCATGATCTGTTTGAACTGTTATATTAACTTTTCCTAATTCAGTTGTCTGCCAAGTCTGTGGATGCTACTTCTGAATAAGGTAGATAGAATTGTCACATTGTTTTCCACACCACTAAAAGATACAAACTATAAAATTGTAGCAGCTTTCTAGAAAAGCTATTGGGGAAAGAATTAATTGCTAATTACAACTGAAGTATTAATGATGAAGATTTCCATTTATTGTTTTGGTTGTGTAAACACTGATGAGGACTGGACAATGTATGTTTGAAGGTTCACCACAGTTCCAGTTGTATGGCTATGGAAAATCACTGAATGTAACTACAGACCTTAATATGAGGGTGGGAATCTATCAATTTACATTAAAAAAGTAAATTCTTACTTAGATCCTAAAAATACAGGAGCTTGTCTACTGAGATACTAAAACTGTGGGGCAATAATGGAAAAGAATAACTGTCAAAAATACAGCAAGCACAGTTTGTGAAGATCAGCTCCATTTTATGCTTAGTCCTTCATGTACCCAAAACTTAAATATTCAACAAACAAGAGGAAACCTCAGAGGGTCCAATGCTCACAGGATATATTCACAGACACTGCAACTCCAGGAGAATGTGGCAGGAGCAAACACAGCTTCCAGCCTGAACTCTGAAGACAAAAACTTTTGAAAAAGAACAAGCCCTCTTCTGATATGTTACATGTTGACATTTGGGGCTTTAACAGTTATGTGAGTTTACTTACTGAGTGAGAATTCTCAGCCATTGCTCAACAACACAAAATGGGATTCTCACTGAGTGCATAAACCACCCCAGAAAAACATGAAGTTTTGCTCACAGTAATCCATGACTGCTGTACCACTGCATTCCCCATGCTGGCTTCTTGAGAAAAAGACTCTTAACCAAGGTGAAGAATCTAAAAGCTCCATAGCTTAGTAGCAAGAGCACACATCTATGTGCTTCAATCCTGGGAAAAAGGCAGGTTATCTGTACAAATATTTAAGACCTCAAGTTCCTGAAATGAGTTGCCATAAATTACAGGCATCGTTTTTTCTTCCTATTCTCAATTAAAAAGGAAAAACAAGACAAAACAAAAATCAAACAGACTTTTATAGCTTCTGATTAAAGAAAAAAAAATTAAATTCACCCCCTAGACAGCCTGATACTCTACAGGTACTTCCAGCTCCTAGATTTTCATATGACTAAAATTTTTGGGAATTCATGCATATTAAAATTTTAATTCACACGAGTAGATTTAGGGAATAATGAGATGGTAGTAAAGAAGGGTAACTACAGACTAAAATAAAATACTATAAAATATGAAACTGTGAAGCTAGAGCAACTGTACAGATTGGCAACAGCAAAATTTTGCAATGTACTAACTTCAGTGACACAAAAGGAGTTTTTTAATGTTATAGCTATAAATTCACGTGAGTTTCCTTTTTTCCTTTTGGGACTTATATTAGCCCAAGAATTCCAGTACGTACCTGTTTCTTTCTTGGGGCTCTCATAAACCCATTTTAAAAAGACTAGAAAATTACTGAGATCTAATTCATTATCAATTTGGGTTCATTTACCTTAGTAATCTCTCAAAACAGGATGAAGAAAAATTGAGTTAGGAAGACAGAGTTACTTTTTTACTTAGAATGTGGAACCAGTGCTGGCCACAGCTGTAGAAGACAGATGGTTTTGCAGTGCAAAAAAAGTTCATATGACAGACATAGCTACAGGAGAAATAGAGCATATGATGACTACAGCAAAGTAAGCTTGAAAAGGCTGAGACCTTTAACTCAATTTTTGGATCCAAATAAGAATACTTTCTTCTTTTGGATATGGTCACTTCAGGCTTTTCTTTCATTTTTTCAGAGTGCTTCAATACAAAATACCACTTTACCCTGACCTAAGTGTTAAAATGCTCAAAAGGTAGGCTACCACTATTCTCTTTGTTTAACACACTCAAGTCATATTCAATAAACTGCAACTCAGAAGAACACCATATTAAAAACATTAAATAACTCAAACTGTACCCAAAAATACATCTTTATACATCACACAAAGGCTTATAACAGGGAACATTAGTGACAAGTGTCAGAAGATTTTTACCTTCATTACACTTCTCACCTTCGTTGCTTCCCATTTCAAAGGGGCAAAATTAAATAGCTGTTTCATTTCAAAGCTTGCAGTCTTGTTTTTCTGAAGCACTTGTAGGTATTGTGAAAGAAAACTGACTTCATATTTCAATTATGACCAGGCAGAGAAGAGCCAAGCTTTGCATTTGGTACTTTACGAAACACAGAACTGAATGGACTAATCTAGAAACAAGAACTTTTTCAGAGCCCCTACTTGGAAATGTGCATTTCCTCCCACACTTTACTGTTACTCTGAAGACAGGAGGACAATATATATGGGAGACTCAAAATCTCCAACATTGACTTATTTTTTACAATCACTTTTTATTCAGAAATATCTGTGACTTCACACTGGCCAACTCTACCAAACACAGGAACATGAAAACCTAAAATAGTACTATTTTGTAAGTTCAGAAAAAACAAATATTCAAATTTCTCTTGAAATTTATCACTCTGTGATACCAAATATGTTTAAAAGGTGAAAAAATATGCTAATTCTTTACTTAAGTTAAATTAAAAAACAAATTCAAATCCAAGTTTTGGCGTTAAAGATGTCCAAAACCCTGTCCTTACTTCCAGAAAAGTATCTGACCCATTTCAGTCAGCCTGCAAAAGAGATGAACAGGGAAGGAATTCCAGAGATTGGCCATGTAATTAGCACACACTAAGTATTCAGAGCAACTTGCTGTAGAGCACAGTAGTAGGAAAGAATTTTGGAGCACAGTCCTCTGCTTATTTGCATTTCAATACTTTGCATCTCATTAGTAAATGAGCTATAGGAACAAACAGAAGGAAAAAAAATGGATAAACAGCTACTTTTAAAGATAAATTCTGTGCTTGCCCTGCACAAAATTAAAACTAAAGTACTTTCTGAGCACTTCTATGAATTCTAGTACTTCATATTTTTATATTAAAGTTAGACTTTACTGGGGACCTAGCAAGCTGTCTCTCATATCAATTTTTTATTACAATTTGTAATAATCTCAAACTACTACTGAGCTGTACAGGAATTCCAGTGGGAACAGAATCAATATATTTACTGTATTGTTTAATCTACAAAAATTGTATAAAAACTGAAAGTGCCTTTTATAAGGAAATCTAACTGCAACAGTCTCCCAGGAAACCAAATATATGGAGCATCACCTTGGCACTGACATTAAACTTGTCCCATCTTTTTTTCTTATTGCATAATTGCCACAGAAATTTACAATCTTTCTGCATTTACAGTTAAAAATTTCAACCACAGCATTCTGATGTCAGGACAGACCAATGATGGTCAAGTTTTTGATATGGCTTTTTCTTTGGTTTGCTGGTTGAGTTTCTTCAGTTGCAACTTTCTACCTATAAGCCAGGTAAGATGGCACCAGTGCCACAGTACTCTTGATCAAAACCAAGCTGTGCAATCTCTGAAATGAGGGTGAGGATACATCCTTATCATACTCTAGGAAAATGGAGTCAAGGGATTAAGAATCAGTAGTTTAAGCATGTTTAGGAAAATATTTATGAAGTATAATAGTGGGGGCAAACATCCAAAAAACTGCACAGATATGTAGCTCACTGCAGGGTGACAACAACCTCTGGTTTTCTCTGCTTTCAAGTCTTTGGTGGCACATAAATAATGCCATATATTTAAGAAATTATTTTTAAATTACATAGTTTTAAAATATACCTTGTGAGACATAAATTTCCATACAAATATAAAGTACTAAATAAAACACACAATGAAAAGGAATGAAACCTACAACACTTTTTAATTTATACTATTTACTCTCCGTGGTGTTTCTGCAAAAACTCGAGTTTAGTTAGAAGACAAAATAGAGAACGAAGGAAATAAAAACTAACCTCATAAATAAAATAGACTTTGGCATTTACATAGATTCCCATGCGTACTACTGCGCGCACAGCAGCATTCATACCTGGGGAGAAAAAGCAAAATCACATCGTTATACTTATCCAGCATTTCTTGTATACCAAAAATATTCAGTGTCTTGAAAATAAAGGGAACATTAATTCATTCCTAAAGAAAGACAATGACCAGCATCCATTAAAAGAGAAATTTGCTTAATGACAGTGCAAGCAGCCCATGAGCATGAAAGGTTCAGAACTATTCTTTGTTACAATAATTATGTGAATGCCAGTGTGTGTGTTAATCAGAGATTAAATTGCTGCTGACTGCAACATAGCATTGTAAAAGTTACAGCTACTGAACAACGAAGTAAATTAATATTGAAATGATGGCTCGTTTTCAGTCTGAAATACAAAACATTCAACAAGTTAAAATTTAGCTTCTTCAAATGAGAAATTATATTTGAACAGCTCTTCTGGGATTTCCAAACTAATACAGGTGTATTTACAGCATTTTGTGGGGAGCAGACCCGAAGTTGACCTGGACAGATGCTCATTTAAAAAGATAAAAGTAGCAGTAAACTAACATAAATAATGTTACATTGACTCATTTGACAGAAAAGCGTCTAAATACCACTTTGGTCCCAAGAATGCAAGCTCTGATTGGAATTCCCTGCTCCCAGACATCTGACAAATTATACTCCTGTAAAACCTTCCATTTAAGTCTCATGGTAGAACACTTAACCTCCTGAGCAACATTGGAATTTCCACTGGTTCCTCTACACAGGCCAAATGCATTTGTATTAAAACTCATCTCTTCACATACTGCATTACCTTACTCACTATTCAGGAACTTTCCAAAACTAATCAACTAATTGCTTCCATACCACTAAAACAGGCATAAGAGATCACACAAAGCATGAAGAGAGAAGTAGTTAGGTTACACTGACAGTCAGTAAAAAACTGATGCAAGAAGGATGACAACCCAAAGTACTGGGAATCAGTTCTCCAAATCTGGTGCATCTAATATCATCATAGCCAAGCAGCAGGTAAGCTCTGCTGCTCCACGTAGGTTTTAAGTGTTCACCTCTCTGCAGGTATAAAAAACTGGTAACTAGAATATATAAACAACACTGCAAGTAACAAAGATCTAATCTTGTAGTATCAACCTTCACTGCAAAAAATACTGAGCTGTAGAAGTCATCCTGTCCAAAGAATCAGGCTGAGGCTTTCTCAAAGATTCATTACTTATGAACACACCAGGAAGTCCCTGAAGTGGCTCAACGTGAAACAAAAAACTAAACTTGCCAAAATAAAAAAGTTGCTTTTGCTGTTTGTGTAGATGTCACTCACACAACAAAAATCAAAAGTAACAGTGTTTTCATATAAGTTCTGTTTTAGGAAATTGTAGCAAGAATTCTTTCAGTCAGAGATGGCCTTGTGGCATAGCTGCAAAAAGTTTTCAAATGCCAAGACAGCTAAAAGCACAGCTTTAGACAAAGAACTGATGATGCCAAAGAAAAACAGAGAATCTCATCTGACAGCCTGCAATGAAAAGAAAGTCAGCATGATAAATCTCAGATTAAACAAAGCGAAGTTATCTCCCCAGTGAAACAGTTTTCATAACAAAATTAACACCCCTCCGAGACAAAGACTTTAATTTTCCCCAAGTGACAGCTCATCCCAGCACTGCCATTTTCCACAAACAGGAACACTCAGCACAAGGTACTCCTTTCACCAAAGCCCACAGCTTGCTTCTATTAAAGCACACGTTGTGTGGGAGGCTTTTTTGTTGGTGTTGCTTGGTACAGAGGTATTTTGGCAGTTCTGTTTTGGCTTTTGGGGTTTTTTTTTGGAGGAGGTTGCTGTTGTTTGGTTTGTCTGTGGAAAGTCTGCATATAAATTCTTAACGCAGCCACATAGTTTCTTAGTGAATACCTTCCAGTTTCCATCTTTCTTGCATGAAAAGTAGGTAAAATTCATAATTTGCCTGCTCCATGAGAAAGAAAAAAAGTCCCACAGATTACAGATGGATAGCCTCTTCCCAGTACTACCACTGCAACTTTGTAAGTTTATGTAACTTACATTTTATTGTTATTTTGTGTTGCATATTTTATCTCCTAATACAGAAAAAGGACTTAGTTGTCCACTGGCAGGCTCCTGACTCACATTTCAGAAGGGCTGAGGACTAAAGGATGTTAGAATTTGATACCTAAAAAATACAGTTAACACATTGCAGCTTTAGACTTCTACAATTTGGCTGTCTAAATTGCAATAATTCAAGAAAAAAACATAAAAATTTCATGAAGCCTCTGTAGGATTGTCTAATAAAATTTCATTATTTGTGGAGTCGTACAAAAGTATTTGTGAATTACTGTAATAACCATGAAATGTTATTACTCATGCTTATTACTTTAAAAGCGATTTACCAGGTTAACTGTGGATTTAGTCCCGAATAATAAATGCACTTTGATAAACATACAGGATTAGAACAGCAGCTTCAAAAGAAAGCCACAAGTAAAACCAGTTTGTTTTTTTTTTAATAATATAAGAATTAAAGTTTCTGAATTACCACTTGCTTTTGCATTAAAGCCTTGAAAAGAGGGAAATATTTATTTTGCTCTTTTGGATTCAGGAAAGATTAAGTGAAATGCGACTGCTTTCAAGGCCTTACATAACATCTGAATTAATTTAAAAGTTGATAATTTATTGTCCTTCTTGATCTTGTTTATTCAATCGTCCTTAAAAGGAGCACTCAGGTTTCATAACAGGGTTACAAACAGTACTGCAGAAATATTTAAATTATTTCAGAGACTCTCTCTGCCTCCAAGAGTATCCCTATCTTGTGCCTACATCCTGGTCCACATACATATGTACCACTACAACAGAGGAGGTTCTACATGAGTTTGTGTTTAAGCCAAGTTTGCCTTGCTTTAGTCAGCTAGACATGCCTTTAAATAAATAACTGTAACATAAACCATTCAAAAGCAAAATCAAAGCTATGCATCTTGGACAAGCATCAAGAAATACTTAAGTACCACCAATTTTAAAGATAAACATTGGCTTTAACACAGGCTTAATGACTTAGCACATATGCTTCATTGCTACCCTGAATAAAGATTCACACTTAAGACTAGATAAGAAAAATGACTAAGGAAAATGTCTAAACATTACCAAACAGGAAGATTTAATTTAAATATGTAAATGGCTATGTCAGTAAGAGCCTATAATCATCGAAAGAGAAGCAGTCAAATACAAGAACTGAAAAATCTTTAAAAATACAACTTGAGTTTGTTGAGTTTTACTTTTAATTACAATTTTATTGCATATAATAATAAGTTATTCTAGATATCTGAAGAAAGTATTACACCAATTTTCTGAACACTAACAGTGTATTAGATCAGAACATTCTACTGCACAAATATATACAACAGCAGAATGTCTAGATGGCAAACGTACCTCATTCTTAAAAATAAAAATAAAAACCTCAGACCAGTTTCAATTATTGAATCCACTAATTATAGAAGCAGCTCCTCAAAAATATTAAATGCATCAAAAGAGTTACAGTCATCCATTAATAACTACATTCCTCAATTTTACGTACAAATAGCATTTTTAATATTTTATCTATAGACACATATTTCATATACATGTCTATTTGCATTTACTATTCCTAGCTGGAAAAGGTGCATTTTGTGGGGATCTACAATTCAAAAATTCGTTGTGACTATGCTCAAATTATGTAAGTATTAACAAATAAACTCTAATTTGGATGACATAAGAAGAGAGTGGGTTGTTTTAGTTTGTTTGTGATTAAAAAAAAAAAAAAAAATTCATTTTACTGCAACAGTGGAGAAGCTTACAGTGGAAAAAGAAATTTTGCCACCAGGACAATCTCAATACATTTGTGCTATTATATTGAATACACCTTATGATGTTCCTCAGCCTATAATGCTTCAAGAGCAGAATTATGTAAATCTTTGCTTCCACAGTCATGATCTGTGGTGTTCCAAAACTCTGGAATCCAAAAGGCTTCTTTAGGGTTCTTTTTAAGCTGTGTTTAAATCCAGTATTTGCTGAAGGAGTTGAGCTTTTTCATTTGTTCAGTGCTGAGATTTCTTCTTCCAATCTATGTCACCAAGACAAGAGTCGTGTATCTACACTACTAAGCCTTGGAACTTTGGGAAGCCTGGAATGCTTTGAATGTAGACACATGTATCTCCTTCCTTCAGCAGGATGGACTATGATATTCCAGACCATTACACCCCTTACTTATGCTCAGCTTACTTATTCTCAGCACCGAATCTTTGAGTTTATCTGAAAAACATGGTCCTATTCCAAGACAATCACCTTGAGTCAGCTGGCTGGGCAGTGGCTCCATAGCCACAGACCCATCCTTCCCCAGCAGTGCACAGTCCTTGCCCAGGAGAGCACAATCACCTCCTGTCAGCAGCTCCCAAAGGCTCTTCCTGCCACAGAGCTGCACCTACCACTGTCCTGGGATGGGCTGTTTGGAGGCTGAGTGAACGCCAGGGACCTGTGGTGGCCAAAACTGTCTGTGGCACACACTGCCAACCCACAGAAAATTCAACCAGTGTACTTCATGACCTGAAGCAGAATGGCCAGAATGGCCACAAAGTGAGAACTGTGACTTATTAAACCATCTTCCTGAGCTGCAACCAGTACAATTTAGAAATAGTCCAGAAACTGAACCAACCCATAAACATTGAGAATTGATTGTCAGAACCTCTTTTACCTCTCAAGGTACTTGTGATCACGGTGGAAAGTACATTTTTAGTTCATAATTTAACAGCTGGGTAGCTGAAGTGATAGACTGTCAAGTTAGGACTTATACATAGTAAGTGCACTAAATAGAGATTTTTTTTCCTATTAAACAGATCACTGATGAATTCTGTAACTCAACCCCCCAAAAAAAAAAATCCCAGGATTACACATACACACTCTGTAGTCTTTAAAATTCTACAGATAGAAAAACAAAAAAGAAAAATGAAACTTTCAAGGAAGTAGCATCAATGCAGGGAAGAAACTGAAAACTTAACATGACTTATAAAAAGCCTTGTGCAATTTACATAATGCTACTTTTAAATTATTAGAAGTACAAGTAACAGCAAAGGGAGTAATTTCACCTTACAATAATTTCATGTATATTTTATTCTATGCTCAGACTTACAGTCCAATGTAAATACTGGCACCTATTGAGACTTTATGTTTAACAGGTTTTTTTTCTACTCAGTTGTTTGTGAATTTAGTTTGGATTACAGACACTTTGAAGACTTTTAGTGTCGGACAAACCTAAAACAAAACAAAATGGAAGACTTAAACTTTTTTCCTAATACTAGAAATTTTTTTGCCTACTTCTAAGTCAGTAGCATTGCCTCACCTACAGTTTGCTTGAACAGATTATTTTCAAATAGCAGTAACAGCAGCATATCTCCTTCTGCATGTACTTCAGGACTTCCCTTCTCTCACACATTTGTACTCTGTCCTCCAAAGGGCAAATGACCTTGACAGGGCATGACTCATTCTGTCCCTTGTTTAACTCTTAACCTTCAAAGTGACTTGTGGTTGCTTATTTTACACATCTCTGCTGTTACCAAGATAGTACGGGGTTGTGGTCACACACTGTGTGTGTGATTCAGGTGAAATAATCAAGTCCTAAAATGCTGGGGGTTTTATATCTTTGTACTTCAGTTAGGACAACCATTCTGCCAATGAAACAGCTTGGAAGGCATCCAGTTTACTTTTTTTGGTCTTTGCAACAACCCCAGTCCTTAGACAGCAACTTTCACAGGCTGTTACTCTGGAGCCTTCCATGCTTCTGTAAAGTCTAGATGTTACTCGTGATTCTGCAAGTCATACAAATACTTTAATTCACACAGTGGCAAGTGCAGATTAATACTTTATAAAAGGAGATGTATCTGCTGCTGCATTATATAATCTCCAGCCACACGGAAGCAAGTTGCAGGGCTCAGCCTCTTGCTTGAGTATGTTACTGCTGCTTCAGGCAGTGCCCTGCCACACTTTTAAATTAAAATGGTTATTTTGCCACCAGACCATTAAGACAGAGATGCTTCGATTCTCAGTTCCTCCTAGAACTATTCAGCAGTGGAATTTATGTCACTGAGGGCAAACTGGATAAAACTTGAAGAAGTGCAGCCCCACCGAGGGGGTAAAAGAGAAGCCATTTAAACGCATCGTTTTGTTTTTTCCTCTCGAACTGCAACATTTTCCTCCTCGATGGCAACAAATCCCTTTCATCCCGATTAGAGTTTCGGATAATCCTAGGTAAACCCGGGGGCTCCCCGTTATTCCTGCGGGCAGGGGGAGGGAGGATGCTTCTCCCAGCCCAGATGACGCAAAGAGGCGGAATCTGCAGCGACTCGCAGCGGATCACGTACACACCGGCGGAGGGAGGGAGGAGCGGAGACACCGGTCCATGCAAGCCAGCACAGCGTGGACGCGCCGGGAAGCCCGGGAGAGAGCAGAGGGGAGGCTGCCCCGGCCCAGGGCTGGTCCTGGCACCTCCACGCTAAAATCTGGGGAGAGACTGGTCCCTGAACCACCGAGCGCACGCAGAAAAGGAGAGGCTCCCACCCCCCATTCTCTTCACAAACGCGAATGAATGCCGCTTCTTCTTTCAGTGAAAGTACTTTCGAGACTTCCAGAGGGAAAAAAAGTAAAATAACAGTTAATTAAGAGAAAGTGCTAAAAAGCAAATATCATTGAACAACTCTCCTGGTATAAGCAGAGTAAAAGTCCTCTCGAACTGCACGGAGCATTGCGCGTTTGAAATCTTAATTAACTGAAACTTCCAACTATTACCATAGAATCGCAGAATATGCTGAGTTGGAAAGGACTCATCATGATTTGTAGTAGGAAAGGGGAAACTAAAGTGTAGAAAAAAATGGATTCTTGACTAGGTACACTGGGATCAAGCCTCTTTTCTTTCCCATCCCTCAATGTCTGCAGGTCTTTTGTTCACCCCGTCCTGTAGTAGCTACGACTTCCTCTACACTGAAGAGATTTAAGAAGGCGAGACACGTTTCTAACATATTCCTACGGGGAGAGAGTAAACCACCATCTGAGCGTTCTAAAACACGGGTAGGAGCATAAACGTGCTGCTGGTGCCAAAACGAAGTGAAAAGCAGATGAGGCGAGGGCTGGCATAGCCCCAGCAGCGCAGCCAAGCCTCCCACCCGCCGTGCAGGACGGCACGACCTCCTCCTCCCGCTCGCATCAGCCATCCCTGCTCACCCTCCTCTGCCACCATCCCTCCAGGGAAACAGACA
Organism: Erithacus rubecula; assembly: GCF_903797595.1. Classification (NCBI taxonomy): domain Eukaryota; kingdom Metazoa; phylum Chordata; class Aves; order Passeriformes; family Muscicapidae; genus Erithacus; species Erithacus rubecula. The sequence continues at coordinate 11,033,815 of NC_136689.1, read as the reverse complement.
TCTTGGGAGTAAAAGTTACTGCGGCGTTTCTACCCTCTCCCTTGCCTAGCCTGGGGGCAGAGGAAACGTGGCGAGAAACGGAGAAGGGAAGATGGGGTGAGGGGATGTCTGAACCTCAAGCGCCCAGGCCGTGCAGAAATCATTTATCTTTTAAATGCGCTTAGTAGGAAAGCCGGGTCGAAGGCCAGCACGGAAAGAGGAACCCGAGCACCACTGCAATCCCCTGTGAATCGCTCCCAGAGCCCTCTCTCCGCTCGCTCCATGTGCCGCACCGTGGCTTCCCGATACCAGCCCCGAAGCAGCCCACGCTGCTCGCCCGGCCTCCGGCATGGGCGCCCTGCCAGCGGGGAGGCCCTTCCTTCCTGCCCCTCACCGCCCTCCAGGGGCTCCTCGCCCTCTCCTGCTGCTGCCCCACTCCCCATCGCGCTCCTTCCCCCTCGGCTCCTTCCCCTCGTCCTCCCCGTGCTCCAGGAGCAAACGGCGTGAGCCGCTACCTTGGGCATCGCCGCCGCTGGTCAGCACCGCGATGGCTTTCCCGGCGCCCGAGAGGTTCTCGAAGAACTTGGGCTGGTGATCCATGGCGCTGCGGGAGCGGCACCGGCGGGCGAGGCGGAGCGCGGTCGCTGAGGGAGCCCCTGGCCGCCGGGGTCTGCCCCCGCTCCACTGGACCGAGCGTTCGGCCTCTGCGGGAAAAGAGCCCGAGCAGCCCGGTGTAGGTGTGTGGTTACCGACAGGAAAGCCTCCGCAGAAAACCTGAAGGAAGGGGGCGACTGTGTGCAAAAGCCCGGGAAAACCCGCGGAGCGAGCGGAGCAGCAGCGCGGAAGCTCCTCTCAGCCCGCCGCCCCCCGCTCTGCTCTGCCCCGCCGCCGCGCCCTCCCCGCGCGCCGCTGACAGCGCGGCCCCGCCCCCTCACCCCGCGGGAGCGGCGCTGACGGGCGGGCGGCGCGGCCAATCAGCGGCCGAGCCGGCGCCGCGAGCCCGGCGGGAGGGGCGGGGCGCGGGCAGTGGGAGGGGGCGGCGGCGCGGCCCCGGCGGGGCGGGATCCCGGCGCCGCCTCCCCGCCTTCCTTCCCCTTCCCCCGCTCCTTCCGCGGCGCCTGAGGTGGGGGCGATGCGGGAGCATGGCTGGCGCCTTGGCACGTTGGCAGCGCGGGGGAGGGAGTTGTGTCGGCTAGAGCTGGCTCATCCTCCCCGCAGTAGCGGCTGAGGAACGCCGCGTGTCTCCGTCGCGCCTGCGGCTCCCCTGTGCAGCCCGTTCAGCTCGGGCTCTGCCGGCGCCCTCACGGCTCCGCCGGAGGCTCGAGGGGGGAATTGGCCTGCAGCGTGTGGGCTCCCCGCAGCGCGATGGCCCCGGGGCGGCTCGGGCTCGGAAGAACGGACGGACAGGCGGCTCCTGCCGGCCCCGGGCACGGACACCCAGAGGCCTCAGCTCTGTTCTTTCTCTTCTTGCCTCTCGCCCTCCCTCAGGTGTCTTCCCGCTGAGGCTTCTCAGCAGCGCCGGCAGGAAAATGGGTTGTTCTGTGAGTATTAGCGGCTGAGAGACAGAGTTTGAGGCAAACAGAGGCAAAGTTGGGAAGAATTGCTCTGGGTAGGAGCCGCAATCTTTCTGCCTTCATCTTCGTTCTCCTGTTAAGCACTGATGCTTTTGCTTGGGGAGTGGTTAGTATTAAATACTACCACTTAAATGCGCACTTAAACTCCCTGTATTGTAACACCACGCTGGCAGAATAATTCTGTTGATCGTAGCAGCGTAGTCACAGAAACAGTAAAAGCACCAGGTTTTGGCAATTTAAGCAAATAAAGCTGGATTACCCTGTATACAGTCGTTTGTGGTACTTTGCATAAGTAAAAGTATTTGCGGAATCGCGCCAACTTCCTTTCACAAAATAACAAAGCAAGTCAGGGAGAGAGTCAGGAACAGCATCAAAATGCTGACTCGAGTTTTATATTTTAATTGCTGTTATTAATTACTGGTTTCATTCAACGTCTTCATCACATCACAGGCAACTCACATCGTAAAAGTACACGTGCTCATCAGCTTTCACACACACACATGTGGAAGTACAGTCATTTGAGTAGTTCAGTCAAAATTACTCACAGATAAGTGTTTGAGGCCATACCTGAAAATGGATATTTACACCTACTGTGTGGGCAGCTAACATTTGCAAATCTACACTGAGACTAAAATGAGTATCATTTGACAACAGAAACGATCCATTGACAAACAGATTGCGTACCGTGAACATTAATGACTCTGTAGGGAATTTACTATATTCTTTCCTGAATCTGAAGAGAAGTCTTAAGTCACAGATTGTAAAGGTGAAGTTTTGTTACAGAAGTAGCTAAAACATTCACACCTTGTCTGGAAGTAGACTTGTCCCTCTTGTTTCCCAATACAACCTCAAAGCTAAGGAGCTCCTTTTTCTGAAAATATTTTTTTCATCAGTTGCTCTATTGTACACATAAACTAGTAAGTGATTAATGCCCTGTCATGTAACTAGCAATCTGCCAATGATTTCACTGTTTTCATCATTATAGCTGCTCCTTGTTCTACAGCAGACCTGTTGGGGAAGAATTGTGTTTTGGCTGTGTCAGGTTTTTAGAGGTGGGAGGAGAGGAAAGGATGTGGAACTGTTTGTTCCTGAGACTGTCTTGATATACTCAAATATCTTTCGGCAATACAGTTGCCTATAATCTCAAAAGGAGTGAGTGAGTGACTGCCTGACTTAAGTGTTGAAGATTGTTGGGGAAAACAGTGTTAGCCCTGTGGGCTATTGTTAATGCAGCTAGGTACACAAGTATAAATCACACTGACACTGGGAGAATAGGCTCTTGAGATATGCAAACTGATAAACAGAAACTGCATGCCTGAATAAAGCCTCAGCAGGTCATTTGCACACTACATTAGGTGCTGTAATTGTCCTGCTACTGTAATAGTAAATGGAACCATTTTACATGGAATAGGAAGAGGACAGGTGGGTTTGACTGCTCACTGATACTGACCATTGCAGGTGGTCTGGTGCATCCCTTTCATATGGCCTCTTTGTTCCCTATGCCTTATAGGTCAAGCATATCTGCCCATCTTTGAATCTTATCACTACCTAAAAAATCCTTTAACGTGCTTTGGATTGGTACTCACCTCTCCTTACTGCACCAGCACCATTGCAGGTGCTGCTTTAAACTATTCAACAGTTCATCTTTTGGTTGTAATGCCACAGGTGCATGCTGTACTGCATTTGGCACAGCATTTTCCATTGAAATCAAGTTCAACTGGGAAGAACAAGTTATGCCCAAAGAGAATGAGATTACAGCATGAATACCAGAACTGAATGAATGGATTTCCAGCCAACTGAAGCCATTTTCTACAGCAAGACCTTCCTTGGGTGTGGATTCTCTGGCATCTGTGATACATGATCCCATACTTCCAAGTTTATCTGAGGCATTTGGAGTTGTCTCTTCTGCTCAGCTGTCTTTTTTTATGAGACTTGTGAATCATAAAGACAAATAAATTCTGCATATTCAAATTTTTAGTATTATTAAAAACCAGGCAGAGAACAGAAAATTAGATGGAAGGATTTACAGAAATTCTGGCATTTTAAAATTATGCAGGCTAGTCATGGAACGCACAGATAAGCTGAAAAGAAGGAACTAATAAATCATTTAGGTATCATTTCTGAGCAGATGGTGACAGTGATTTCAAGAGAACTGACTGTTTTTTCACAATACTTCCCTGCTTCCCATACTACAATATTTCCTGGTGATACATGTCTACTACAGAAGATTTTTTTGTTGTTTTTGCTGAGGAACAGTAAAACATCACCATATATTCATCATGAAGGAAAATCATGTATCGAACTTGAGATACAACCTTGAATGTCAAATGGCTGTTGCTTGAATTTGCTGAAGTGATTCTTCAGTTGAAACATTAGGTACAAATTTAAGGCATTGAGTAAATTTCCAGTGAAATAAAAATACAAGAGTTTTTATGGTACTTGAATCTGGCATTCTGTAAATGAAAAGGACAATTTTAATTCCTACGTTTACTTAATTATAACTGTTCTTAATTAAAATAAAAAAGACAATGATTGAACAGTATTTTGTAGAAGTCATTTCTTCCACTGTGTTTTTATCTTGGAATCTAAATGCAAAACTTTATAAATCAGTAGCAAATTAATTCCTAGCCAAAACATTTTGAATTGGAATGTTGCTACATAGCTTTAAAACCAAAAACTATTGTTCATCTTATAGTAGTTTTGGGGCCTCCAGGGTTTTATGGAAAATGTTCTATAAGTAGTTATATGGAAAATATGTCAGTCTGGTCTTTAGGCTTGATATTATTTCTTCTCTGGTAAATTCATGCATGATTTCTTAAATGACACATGCAAATTCTTAATTCGCACTCAACAGGTTCATTATGTGTCACTGTTTTTCTTTCCTCCTGCTGCCAGCTCCTAAATTTGCTGCTTAGTGCTACCATCAAACAACATGCTATGTATGTCTAGGTGATATAACTTTCAAACTTTGATTATTGAAAAAAAAAAAAAACCCAGTCATGTTCTCAACCCCTAAAAACTCATCTTTCTGCGGTTTGATGTGAGCTGGAGTCCACTTTTTAATTGAAAAGTGCATTCTTCTTTGTGTCTGATTGGATAGGAAAATTCAGAACTGAGCTAAATACAACTCAAAATTATTGCAGACCAAAGAGGATCTGTGTTACTGTGAAAGATACATCATGTAAAATATACTCTTTTTGGAAAAATTGAGCCATGCTAGTCATACATGTATCATTATTGCTCAGAGTTTAAAAAATCTTCAGAAACAGGGAAAAAGCCTACCTAACACTTCAATAAAAGAAAGCATTTTGCTAATTAGACAATTAATCAATCATACAATTGATTAAACTATTTCTTCAGGTTTGGGGAAGAAGAATATGAAAGCCTTTCTCACCTAGAAAACTTCCACAGTGAGCCATCATTTGGCACCAGAGGATAATTAGTGACCTTGCTGTACTTTGAGCCACAAAGCTGTATGTCTCATTGGGAAATGGGTAGGGCTGTGTGTGCATGTTCATAGTCTGCATTAAAGGGATAGAGATTACTCATGTATTCTCAGAATGTGGTAGTTCTGCAGCTTTCTATTAAGTAGCACAAAAGAATTTGACATATTAGGGAGAATTATTACTATTTGTGGGATAGTTCTCAAATTATATTTGTTTACTTTGATGCTCAGTGTAAAAATGTGAACAATAGAACATTGTCTAAGATGCAGAACTTTCTTTTAGATGAATGCCCTAATTGATTATAGGTGGTATTATTCTTTTGTACAGTACTTCTGAATTAGTGAATCCTTGGAAGGACTTCACCAGTAGTATTGGAGTGTCCCCATCCAGAAAATGTCCTCGAGCAAGACTTATCTCATTGAGCATCACTTGCTAGTCATGTACTGAATTGTTAGGCTATATATATATATATATATATATATACACACACACACACACACATATATATATACACACACATATATATATATGTATGTATATTCATTGAAGATTTGTTGTATGCCTTGACAGAGTTTGGTTAGAATAATGTTTAGCCACTTGTTTCCGGAAAGACACGAACACAGAATAAATCAGCTGAGTGTTTATGTGGATTGGGGCCAAATTGACAATTTGGCTTGAAGCTTTCTCTGCTTCTTCCCTTAGCAGAATTGATGGAAATAACTGCAAGGGGAAAAGTCGGAACAAACTAGGAGAGATAAAGTATATAGATGATTTGTGTTACTTAGGGCTGCTCAAGGAGACAATAGTCTCTTCCCCTTTTTTATGACCTTGAGGATCGTTTTTAAGCAAAAATCACGGGAATGTTTTTCTACTTAAAATTATGTACTCATAACTATATTTCAAAAAATGCTACCATTGGTAGTGATATAATTAATTTGGTTAGCTGGTGTAATTTCATACCTAACTGTAAGCTCTGATGCTTTACAAAGATCACAATGGTTGTTCCCTTCCCCAAAGAATAGAATTTTATGAGTTAATGTGGTAGTATAATTGAAGTAACATAAATGTAGTTACAAGATTACTGATATGATGAACTAAGAATGCAGTCCTCCCAAATACCTGTGCAGCAGTTCCCCCAAATATTCAGCATTTCTCGTGATACTGGAGAATTTTAGTTTATTTAAAGTTAAACTGATTGTGGTTTACAATTTGCAATCTTTATGCTTTGTAATACATGAGAGTTAAATAGATGACTTTGTTATCCATTGCAGTGTAAATACTCAACTTCCTACTTACCAAATAGTTTTGCTGAAATTTAAGAATTTATATTGCTTTAATTCGTGACGGATTTTATATATATTTCTCATTGGATTATTTTATCTTTGAGGATAAATTTCACTCTGTAATAGAAGTTGTGCATGTTTTCTTTATGGTTTTGCACCTTGCCTGAAAATGGCAGCTCCAGCAATGCTTGGAATAACTTAGGTGGTTGTGCAGACCTCAGGTGCCACTAGTGATAGACTGCCCAGATGGACAGAATGATACATAACTGCAGATTTTAATGTAAGTGTTGTGACCCTAGTCCTTCAAAGGCTCTTGTTCAGTGTGGTGTCTTTGGATTGAAAGAGAATTAAAAATTGCCTAAGCCTAATGGAGACATTGATTTGGGGGGCAGTGAGGTGGAGGGAGAACATAACTGCCCTAAATAGAATGTGTTCCAGAGTGTGCAGGATATTTTTGTCTCTTTCAAAAACTGTTTGGGGAGTACAGTGCCACAGAGTTGTGCTTGCAGGACTGAGGAGACTAGAAAAGCAATTTTGGTACCAGAGCTGAGCAGGATCATCATTACCTATGGGTTAGCAGCCAGTAGGTTCTGAGAGAGATTACAAATACCTAGAGATGGCAATCAGGAGGTCTTCCATCCAAATAATTAGCATTTCAAGGGCAATCTTTGCATTCCTTTCCTTCCTTTTATGTGTTTTCTTATCACCCATTTTCCTCTTCTGTTTGCTTTCACTACTTTCAACTTTCTTCCCACCTCTTTCCTCCTTTCTTCTTAAAAGAAAGACAAGAATGACAGCTTTTTACACTCCCATTGTTAGTTTTAGTATAGTAGTTAACTGCTACAATTTTCATACTCTTGCTCCTAAATATTTTTATTACCTTGATTCAATATTATAGCAGATGATTAAAAATATGTAATGTTTCCCTTACAGAATTAAAAAAATATTTTTTAATAACTGGTGGGACTATTTTGATTTGCAAGAAGCCAGTCTAGATTCCTTATGCAATGTTTTCTTCCTGTGAGGGGAATTAATAACATCTCATTTTCCCTTGTCTGTGAAATTTAATGAGTTAGTAAAGATGTGTTTAATATTGAATTCCTTGGAAAATGCATTTGTATGCATCCATTGCACAGAGCAATACCAGAAAAAGTCTAATCTCACATTCTATAGCACAACCCCCATCCTTCCCCCTGAAAAAAAGGTCAAGGGAGAAAAGAACAAAGCAACAACCCAAACATATAGCTTATGCCAGAACCTACAGTTCAGAAATAGTTTGACAGGCATAACTGAGAATTTAAGTGAGATATTTAAAATATGGAGCAGAGCTGAATAAAAGCCAAAACCAGACTGATTTGCTTTTATTTACAGAATTGATAATATTGTAAACTTCTGTGGAGTGTAGAGTTGAAGAATTTAAGAGTTTGAGCCAGTGCTCAAACATTAAATATCCATATATAAACATATGAAATATCTGGTTTCTTCTTGCCTTTTTGGTTTTCTTTTTTCTTTACTTCCATAATAGTTCCTTGAATGCCCTTAGAATTTTAATGAAGAAAAATGACCTTATTTGATTGTTTTTGCGAGTGACCAAAGTCCTTTTAAAATACATTTGAGTAGTACCATTGGGATCATTATGTGAAAGTAGACAGCATATTGTGAGTGAATTGAATGGTGATTGTTTGGATCAGGCATATGGAGCACATTTAATGTTTACAGTCAATACAGATCATTTCCCTTCCAGGAAGGCAATGTTTCTTTGACATTGAGTGTCTCTATTTGCTGCTGAGGCCAAACGTCTCACAGCATCTTGTCTTTAAAATCTTGGTGGTGTAGGAAGCTTGGCACAGGTTTCCCATTGCATTCACAAAGAGTTATGGTTTAATTTTCTTCAACTTTTTTCATCCAAGGAATCAGAAGGTCCATGTGGCTTATCTCCTCCCCTGTGTCCTAGTGTTCAATGTACTTTGGAGTATGGTATAGCATCTTCCATGGAAGGGAACAATATCAGTTACAGGCTGAAAACATCAGGTGAGGCTTGCACACATGGTTCCACTGCCAAGTGAGTTGCAGTTGGCTTGAAAATAGTTTTGTTTTAAGAAAGAACCAGTGTAGTTTTAGAAACTTGGGCTCCTGTGGGGAAATTCTTACTGTGCAGCTGTCTGGGTGAACAGTGTGAATCAGTGCAGGATTGTGATTAATGACAAAAGAGGAAGCGTTTATTAGCTGGCAGATTCAGAGCAAGGGGTACCTCCTTGTCCAGAGAAAAGAATTGTTAGGAGCATGAAGAGGCCAAAATTACTGAAATTACTGCCATTTTCTTTGCAGGTGTTAGGGCCACAATGTCCCAAAAGCTATGCCCCCTGACAAGAGGCCACAGTGGTGCTGCTCTGCAGGATGTCATTGAAGGATGGGATTTTGCTACAGTTAGGCCAGCCCTGAAAATGAAAGTGAATATAACTTGTGGAGTAGGTCTGGCAGCATGTAGCCACATCTGGAGGAGCAATCCCTTCCATGGCACCCTGGAGCAATGTCAGTCAGCAAACACTTGGACAAAGAGCAATAACCATCCTTAAGAGGAAAGGTGTGGTGTGGATGCTGGAGGGAGAGGCTGCTGGGCATGGGGCCAACACACAGATGTCATGAGGAGGGCAAATGGGAGATTTGTACTCTGTTCCTTTAGTGTGGAGCTAATTCTCTTTTACAACCTTTTCAGCCCTGTAGTGAGGTCACATCATCAGGTTTGCAGCACAATTTCTGCTCTGCTCTGGGTTAAGCTTTCTAAGTTAAAACCTCATGAGATAGTGAGATAACAATCTTGAAGTAGTTTCCAAGTTGAATAATATTGCCACCTAGGTATTGTACTTAAAAGTTAAGACTGCATCTAGTTATATCTTTCAGAACATTAGAGTTTAATAAGAAAATTTCTTTGGCCAGAAATAAAGAATTCAGATGTAAGAGAGTACCATATGACAATTAGTATTTTCATTATTTTATCTGTAATGTTCAATATTCAATAGAAATTTTACCCAGATTATCTATATTTCTTAAGAGGCAGTAGTTATCCACAAAACAAAAAGATGGAGAGTGGTTAAATAGCAGGAGCCAAATGTTCATTCTCATCAAGAGGAGCAATAGTTTATCCAACGACATCAACAGTTCTTTGACAAAAGAGAGAGGAAAGTCACAGATCACAGAATGAGTAAGGCTGGAAGGTTATCTGGTCCAACCTCTTTGCTCAAGCAGGGCCATGCTAGAAAATATTGCACAGAATTTTGGATCTAGACAGTTTTTGAAGTTTTCCCCATACAAGTTTATCAGTGGAGACATTGGGAGCCATGTGTCCATCGAAGTTTCAAGCCTGAGTCTAGAAGGAACTGTGAGTCTGCTGAGCTGGAAAAAGGCTAGACATGTTCTTCTAGGCTAGACCTACCCTTATAGACAGGAAGCTGGGCTTCCAGGTAAATTCTGTATTTCTGATGAAACTGCCTTATGAACTCACATTGTTGATGATAGACTCCATCAGTACTCCATGCTGCAAGAAAAACCTTACTTGAAAAACAACTTGGTGTCTCAGCTAGTCTTTGCTATGTTTTTCTGATGTGCAGTTGTGGTATCTTCAGGGAAGATGCAAGGGAAGCAGGAAAAAGGGTGGGGTGAGAATATAAACACATGGAAAGAGCTTTAGCTATAAAGTACACCTTCTTTATTGCAGAACTCCTGTTCCATTTGTCAGAAAGAGCATTGTCTGTGAACAGTTTCCATTAGGAAAAAAAAAAATAAATTTGGCATTCCAAGCTAGCTAGCTAGCTAGACAATGGGACTATTGACTTGTACTGGACTTGAGTGGTTTCAAGAACTGAAAATTAGTAATGCAGTATCACAGCAGATGAAGTAGTAAAAGTAAATTGAAAAGAGCAACATGGTGGTTATAAAATCCTTAACATCTTTTTCTATAATTATTTCAGAATTATCTAAAGCAAATTAGACTTAGGATGATTACAGCAATAAGGTTATCACGTGAAGAGTGTGTTGTTAACAAAGTCCAATAAAACGATATAAAAATATCTCTTCATCAAAGCACCATAAATTATTAGTATTTTACTAAGCAGTGTGGACTCTGACTCATATGAGCTTAAGCTGAATGTGAGCTCTCTGTTATGATCAGGGACGAAGGAGATATCTCTGGAGTCTAATTCAGAGCAGCTATTTTTTTTTTTTTTAATTAGCTACAGATAGCTTCCCAGCCTGTGGCAGGCCTTGCTGTAGCAAGGTTTTTTCCTCTGGTATGTCTGAGTGAAGATCACATACAAAGGCAATGTGGGGCTGCTTTCTTCAGATGTTGTGGTTAGCTCAGATTAAACTGAAAGCCTTGTAGTCCCATTAAAGTCTAGAAGCTGGTTTATGGCACTCATTTCTTCTTGTTTTTAGTCATGAGTTCATGTTAAAAAGCTGATACACCACTGTTGTTGCCTAAACAGCTCAGTTGCTATAGCTGAGTAAAATCATCAGTAAGCAGAATTTTCCTATTTGTGACTTTGCCTTATGCTGCTCTTCCCTGTCTCTCTTGAGATGCCTCTGTGCAAATGGAGCGGATTAAAATGTCAAACATCAAATAACTAGTTTACACTTGGGTTATCATATGATAATAGCACAAATATGTCCATTTTCACTTGTTCTTGCAATTCTTGCTATTCCTGTTCAGGTTCATTTCTCCTGAGCCATGGCTGGGTCAAGGACAGCTGCAGGCTCTTACCATATCAGGTACACTAAAATATTCACACTGAATCTGAGTGACAAACCAAACTGTGTTATGTGCTTCATTAAATTAATTAGTTCAGACTATAAGGAGGGTACCATTAGACTTTTAATGATGTTGGTTACCCAATACAGACCAGGGAAGAGTTTAAAATCAAATTACATTGCATTATATTGGAAAAAGTCTATGAAAATAAGAATGCAGGTGTGAAAAACCATCATGGATCTACACATGTGCTGGAAAGAGTGACTACTCATCTTTCTCACAAGTTGGAATTAGAGATTCATTAATCTGGTCTCAGTAAAATTGGTGTTTAATATAATATAGTATTGCTGGTCAATTTCCAGTATTGTATCTTAAAATATGTTCTTTACTTAAAAGATTGTGCTTGCTATACCTGCTACACCTTGCTACACACTTCTTGCAATGGTCAAACTGCTACTGAGGAATAAGGCTTTACAAAGATGCTTTTAAGATGAAATTTTAAGTCTGAATACCATGATATAACTGGTAAAATAAACTGTGTTTAAATTTTGATATTAGAAATTCCTCTAGGCAGATAAAATCATATTTGCTGGACATAAGTGGTTATGATAGAAAAGAATACTTTTAAATTTGTGCATGCTAGTGACTTCAAATGGAAGGAAAAATAAATCTAGTCTACTCCAAAGTTGTTGTTTCATAGTGTGGAGTCTCCCTGCTTTATTTATATTTTGAAATACTTTCATGTTGAAATACTTTGTAAACATATGCTAAGTAAGATAACATATATTTAATCCTGTATCTACAGCTTTCCAAGAAAAAGTGTAGGCTGTTTAACATGATAATTCTTTCATGTTTTTATTTCTCTTCCTTTTTAAAAATCTTTTTCCTCCAGCCTTCCCTTTTCTGTCTCACTACAGAATTAGTGCTTTAGAAGACATTAAATAGCTTCTGTCTTTTTTTCCCCAAAGCATAAAAACCTTTAGCAATTCTAATGCTGTTTTACAGGAAAAATAAAGATTTAAATAAACCACTCATGAATAGTGAGTTATGCATTGGTATTTTTTGAGTTGTGTTAAATTTTTGTTGTATAAAACAGAGATTGCTGTTATTCTGCTCTTTACATCTTGAGTGAAGTAGTGGTGCAATGATCTCTAGCAGTGTTTTGATCATGCTCTGGCCAAGTGTTTTACAGTTAGCTCAGGTATTTTGGGGCTGCCCTGTGCTGTAGAGAGTTTTCCTCAGAATGTCCCTAATTATACCTGCTGGTCCAAACTTTCTGTCTGGTTGGCACACAGAGTGAGTTGTGGCCATGGCTTGTGACTGATGGCCCCAGACAGAAGATAACAGATGTCTTAGTTTCATACATTGCTTTAACTTGCCTGCAAATCTTCAAATACACAGACAAACGTGTTCCTATGAAGAGAGCATGAGCTGGTTTATTCATTGAAGACCAAAGATCATTAGAAAGAGCCAACTTTTCCATCCGAGACTAAAGCATCTGTCCTTGGCTATTTGAAATGCACAGTGCCACTGCAAGATGCCTAAAAATTTCCTAGTACTAATCACTCTTCCTCTATGGCAGAAGATTGAGATAGATGCTGTCAAAATAATGCATTCATCAAATTATTTATTAGCTTAAACTGAAAGCCCAGTGCATCTCTTCACTCCTTTATTTTTCCAAAGTTGTTTTTGTCTTCTCCTACATTCTGCAGTAAATATTTAAAATACTTATTGTGCTTTCCAATCTGATTAAAGTAGGTTGTGACCACTATTAAAATAAATATTCAGACAGAATAAAAATCTTCCCCAAACTCAGTTTACTAATGTCTACATGTCAAGGAATAAATATGTGTATGTTTTAAATTGAACTATAATTGAGGGAACACATTGGAACACTTTCTTCTTCTTCTTATTATTATTACTACTATAATTTCTTTTTAAGTATTTAATTCTACCAGTATACATAATATGTTCACACTGGCATTGCACCATTTATGATGGAAAGGCCATATTCATATCAAAACAACACTAGTATGTATCAGTATCTGCCCTAGAAGGTAAAGAATGTAGAACATTCCCTCAGTTCAAAGATGTGGATAGTCTGTTCATTATTTTAATGTATTATTTGGCTTAGTGGAATTTATTCATTGAAGAATTTTGATTCTTGTGCTGATTTCTGTGTGACTTCAGGGAGTATTTTTTTCAGCTGGAACAGTGCCTGCACACTGATCAAGTCTCAGCTGAGTGAACACTTTCCAATTCAGATGATGCATGGACAGGGCAGTATAATGAATGTGTCATAAAAGAACACAACTGTGTTTGTCATTAAACTTGGTGACAAAGTGATGGTCCAAAAGGGTTAATATTGATTTACTGGTTACTCTTACGTTTCTTTGTAAAAGAAACTTCTCTTTTCTGAAGCCATTTTTTGAAAGGAGAGATGAAGGTATGATGTGAATTTGGGAAAGTTACACTGAAGTGAGGTGCTAAGCTGCCTGTAAAGACTAAAACCAGATTTAAAACCAGCCAACCAAACAAAAAACCAGTGTCCAAAAATGGTAAGAAAATCACACACATAGGCTATTACGAAGATTTTTACTCTTTTCATCTTTGTGCAATCTAAGTTAAGTGTACATATTACAATCTTTGGCGGTCTGCTGATCTGTTTTAGCATCTTTGTCTGAAGAGACAGCTTAAAAATCAGTGCCTAGACATGAGGAACCACAGGAAAAAGTCATATCTCACTGCTAAAAGATGTTATGAAACACTGTGCTCTCACTGTACCCCTCCTTTCTCTCCTTCAAAACTGTCAGTTTCATAGATGTTATCTTCTTCTACAGGCTCTCAAATAATCAGTGAGCTGTTTGGAAAAATGTGCCAGTATGCAGTGCTGCCAGTGCCTATTAGATACCATGAGAGCATTTAAAGGTGTTCTGCTGTTGAGAGACCCAGTCTTTACAACAGAACACAGAGATTATTTGTTTGTCTATTTTGTTTTGTTTTGTTTATTTTGTTTTGTTTTAAAAATAGCTATACATACAAAAATTTTATATCTGGATGATCAAACTGCAATCTCAGAATTCCTGAATGGCTGTGGAAGCCTGGCAGCACAGTGTTGTGGAAAGAGGCTGATTTTTTCACACATGAATGGTTAGGAAACCTTGTGACTGCAGTGGTAAAAGTGCAAGAGTGCAAATGTGAGATGTACATTGGAAAAACATTAGGCTGCCAGAGATTTGTATTTTCAGAGCTTGGTGGAGGTACTGTGAAATCAAATATTGTAATTGATATGCTCACTTTTTAGCTTGAAAGCATATTTTTGAGCATTTTATCTATGATACTTATTTTATGAAAAATGTCACCTTTGTTTTTTTTAAACAAATAAATACAAATATATTTCCATAGGGGTTTTTGCATTCTTTTATTAGGCTTAAACTTTTATAGTAGTTTATAAAAATATCTTGACAAAAATAAGTTAATCTGTTTATAATCCTAAATGAAAAAAGTGTTTTTTTCTTCCTTTAATTTTTGCATCTTGCTTGATTGTAGAACCTTGAAGTATTTGATGGCAACTGGCTTTGCTAATGTGTTGCTCTTCTCTTGAAAGAGTAGTTTTCAATTCTTTGGAGTATCTCTCTGGAATGTGCATGGATCTCTTGCCAAATGCAGTGGTCATTTGACTGTGAAAAAAAGGTTATTAAGAATTGTCTATTAACTGGTTTGTAAACATTATGTTCAATATTGTGGCAAGCAAAATGTGAGTTGAGAACAAGCATATAATTACTTAAAAGAAATTTAACAAAAATTTAATACTAATTTTTAAGAAGTTTGTCTAATGTACGAATATTCTTTGGTGTATATGATAACCATTTCTTTTCTACCAACAGACACATGGGTAATCCTGACCCATGTGATGTAAAGTTTTTTTCTAAAAGCGCACAGACTGTCATGGGTTTTGGTGCTGAATTAAAACTAAGTGTTTTTTAAGTCTGTCATGATACATTGGCCTTGACATGAGTGTGGACCAGAAGATTTTCAGTGAGTGAAAATCCATAATGCATGGAAGTGGGGCACAATTTCACAGGTATGTGCAGCTTTGATCAGCAGTGGGACTTCTTGCATAAGAATCTGCTTTTTATCTTTAGACTTCCTTAAATTAAGCTGGAAAGAAACAGCCTACTTACCTTGGCCACAAATTCATCCATTTTTTTGAAGCAGTCTTTCACTATAGACTCATGGCTGATGTTACGCCTGGACTTCAGCTGTTATTTTAAGGAAAAAGAAAAGAAACTGTTAGCTTGAACAATGACTAGTAAATAAAAGTTCAAACAGTGCCCTCTGATGGACATGGTCATTGACTGAGAGCACTAAGTGCAGCACACTCTGTGTCTGCAGTGAGATCAGGAAATGAATATATCAGTGTTCAGGGCAAGGCAAGGGTCTATGGATTTTTTGTTTTGTCACAATACTGGTCTTGTCAGTGTGTGCTGTCTGAAGGAAGCAGATTTCAGATTTGGTGATCATTGACATTCAGTGTTACAGATGTACAGTTGTGATTATGTTCTATCAGTAACACCAAATAATTATTGATGTGTATGAGTGTATATATTCGTATTAGGCAGTAGTTATTGTCCATAGCTGTACACACCTAGTCCTGGCCAGGAGCAGCAGTGTGGGCTGGAGGTCAGTGCTGCTGTGCTCCTGCTCAGGCCAGTGTCCAGCCATGGGCAGCTCTCTGCCCTGTGGAGAGTGCACAGATGGGCAGGCTCTATGCCCAGTGTGCTTTGTATGCCCAGTTTTGCTCTCCTGCAGGTTTGTTGGCAAATCTGGTGCCTGGAACAGGCATTAAATGTGAGGGAAGCTGCAAGTAAATCTGAGGCTTTGTCCTCTGTAAATAGTTCTTAAGCTGACCCCAACTGAGTTAACTATTTGTGCATATATGTTTAAGTAGTTTGCTCAGCTGAAATAGGCTGAATACTGACCCAAAATTTTTTGCCTACAACTTGAATGTAATACTTTGTTAGCTTGTCTTGACAGAAGTCATAAGTACTTGAAGAAAAACATATGAAACTGATATTTAGTCAAAATAGTAAGTACTTCTGTTTAGAACTAGTGCAGTCTTTAAGGAGAAGAAAGTCACATTTAGGCATCATGTCTTTAAACAAGACCATAAATAAAATGTGTGAATTTAAAATTGCCTGTATCATCCAGCTCAGTAAACAAGTTGAAAGATGCCTGACTTTACTTTCAAACATATGATTTAGGTATCCTTGTTTGAAAATGTAGTCTTTTAAGTTTTCTATTACATTTTCAGCATATGCATTATCAGTTTTATTCACCATGACTTGAATATCATGCAATATAAATTAATAAATAGTACTTACACATGTCTTGAGCTGAGCATGAGCCTCATACATTCCTCTCAGAAAAATGTTCTTGACTTGAAAAGGAGTGTCTGCTCTCTTGAAAAACTCAGCAATTTCATGAACTATATGAACAATGGCTGCATTATCATATTTAACCTGTGATGAAAAAAAAAATTGGTTTCTGCATTTAAATATGAGTTGGTTTTTCAAGTACTTAAGTCCAATTATCATAAGTTGTTAAACAATTTTTGCCACTTTTCTGTGCTTTTCTAAATTTTTCAGTCCAAAAATTCTAGCTAGTAATATGCATTGCAAAGATAGCATTTATTTGGAAATCAGGAATTTTATGTTCAACTTCCAGTTACAATTCATAAGTTGCTTCAATTCAAGTTGCTTGAATTGAATAGGAGGACCCCTATTTTGTAAAGTGAGTATATCTTGCATTTTTGAGCTGCATTTATATACTTCAAAATTTATAATGCATAAGCAATAGTCAATAAAAGACCAAGAGGCAAAAGCAGATCTTTTGAATTCAGGCCCAAGATATCAGACTGTGCAGGGCTTTCCTCCCAAGCACAGTCTCTGTCTGATGAAGAGCAGTTCCCTCTACCTCGGAGAAGATGAAATAGAGGAGAGGCCAATATTGCCATCCTTCCCCTTTGTTCACAGGGTGCATTTTAGAAGATCCATTGAAGAGATGAAGTGGAAACAGGTAGAATGAATAGCTGGGATGCAGTACCACATTCTCAACCAGCACCTTATTTTGTGGCATTGCAGGTCTGGACAGAAAGTGAGCTGTGCACATGAAGTGATGCATGTGCTGGAATTACCCCTGCACTGCCTTCATGGGATCTGCTTCTGACTGAAACTGAGGCCAGCATGCTGTTCTGGTTGTTTCCAGGCCACCAGACTGATTCCAACTAATTTTTCTCCTTTTAACAGGAGGACTAACAAGAAAAATCTAACCCCTTTCTTGTAAAAGTGGCATCGTTACTTAAATAGTAGGAAAAAGAAGAAAACAGTGATTTCCATTTATAACCTCTCCATGAAATAATTTAGACTTAAAAGTCAAAAGTCAGAGTTATCATTTAAGCCTGTACTATAACGTGGCACAATTCTAGAGTAGAATTCCCATGACAAGATGCATAGGCTGTGTGAGGTAGAGATGCTACAGTGAGATAATGTCAAGTACCTGTGTTTTTCTACTTACTGCTTTCAGCATCTGCTCAGGGAAACACAAATCTTCATTGCTCACTTCCTCACACTCCAAGGAAAAGCCTCTTTTGTTCTTAAAGAAAACATAATAAAGAAACTATAAGCATATGCTAACCAGGTTTATTATCTAAACAATTCATAGAAGTGACTTCTCATTTGGTTTCTTAACAATGAAGGGTAAAAGTGACGACACTGACATTATATCTCATGAGTCTGAAGAAGATTAATTTGCCTCCTAAGCCTGTCTGAAATGGAAAGAATAGCTGCTTGTTTCAACTTTGTTCAAATTTTCCAGGGATGTTGGTATGTACAGAGGAACTATTGAGGAACTCAACAGCTGAGAAAAGAGCAGGCCACAAAAGAAGCCAAAGTGGGAAACTTTCCATATAGCTGATTTCAAAAACAGCTCCAGAGAGTATTTCTACCAAAAACTTTGTGATTGTGAATGTCTTTTTATTTCAGTGGGATTACATAATGGCAAAAGTACATTATGGTATTACAGTATCAGCTGATGCCAATTAGAAGAACTCCCAGATTACTTTGTCCTCTTCTTGGGAAGACACACAAATGTCATATATTCAACAGGATGAGTGCAAACTAAAAAATCTAAACTTAAGATTCTTGGGTTTGGAGAAAAGGACCATCTGACTCATAACTTTTTGATTATGTGAGAGGAAAAAATCATAATCTGGCAGTTACACATTTGAGAATTCCTTACACCTAAAACTGGAGAAAGATGTAAAACGACATCTATGGATTGTGTCAGTGTTTTACACTTTGACTCACCAGTTGCTCCAGCTGCTGTAAAAGCTCACCCCAGGGCACACTCTGGAAGCATTGGTGGCTGCTGTGCTGGGGGCTACCAAAGGATGCAGCAGTGAGGAAGGCAGCTAAGAGGAAGAAGCAGCTCCCAGGGCAATACATTGTCAAGTTCTGGAATTTGGAGAAGAAGACAGGAGGATTAATAAAATCAAGAAAGTTTTACAGTTTTAAGTCACCCAAGTGTAGGTGATTGTTAGCTCCTGCTTATTCACTATGCTCTGCATTTACAGATGTTCTGGGATTGACCTAACGAGTTCAGATCTTATGGTGGAACATTTGAAAGTTAAATATATTTATCCAATGAATAAACAGAAAAATTGTGTGGGAAATAGAAAAGGTAGAAAACTCTCAAAAGCTTGTGAAGGCAATCTCAGAATGTAAGAATGCAGGAATGCTGGAGATGCAAGGACGAGAAACAACAGGGCTGTGAGCTGTGCAGAGATAGGCCTTGGGAAAATGTTAAGCAGGATGGAAGTATGTAAGTTTAATAAGGAACTTTTATCTATTGCTTTTAGGCTACCACAAGCAAGCATTGTCTAAAGCAAGATGTATGTGCAGCTTTATCTATTGGCCTGAGCAAACGCTTGTCAGCTTTTAACATTATGACATTGGTTAGAAAGTTGTTAAAAGACTTTGTAACAAAGAGAATTTTGTCTGCTGTGCTAGCAGCTGAAGCTGTTTCCATCTCATGTGCTTGGCTCTGTCAAATGAGACTGATGATTATGATGGAATGAAAGCTTCAAGACAGCTGCTCCAGCATTCTCATCCTGTTATTTGTGTATATATATGTACATATAAGAAAAAATTACAGATCCAACAGTAATGGTGCCCTGTTTCATTTTATAAAACACCTCCAACTATCTGTCAGCCTGTTGGAATCTCCTTATTAAATCATATTATTATAATATGAGGAAACCCTTTTAAAAGTACTATATATATAAAATTACATATATTTGTTTATAATTTTGTGTATTGTATATAATTACGTTTATATAATATGTGAAGAGTCTTATGTGTGGGTTTTTCTAAAAATCTATTTCTATTTTTCTGAAATACTTTTTTTCATAAATTCATACAGTATCTAGAAAACTGACATTATTTGATGTAATAAATTCAACTAAGTATAAACTATTTCCTACTAACAAACAAATTAAAAATTAGTTTCTCCAGTTTTCCAGCAGTTTGCTGTAATTCCTGTAACTTTGCCACCTGAAACACATAGCATGATTTAGAGCAGTTTCTTCTAAATATTAGGTTGTATTTTAATTGGACTTTTTTTCATAAATTCATTTTGCGTTGCAGTAGTAAAGTAAAAAGGAAGAAATTAAATTACTGCACAAAACTCATCTAGAAAAAGCAGTAATAAAATCAAAGTTGCCTACCTTGTGGATAATACTCATCTCCTGGTTGTGCACTTCTGTAGGGCTCCTGGGGTACCATTCTGTCAGATGAGTCCCTTTTAAATAGTCTTCTTCCACTTCTATTAATTTCTGACCACCTACTCTCAGTAGATGATGCAGAGTGAAACTATCTTATTTCAGCATTCCATCCTTTCAGGTGTGTTGATTTCCAGGCAAGGCATGTTCCAGGCTGTATGTGGGTGGCACGTTTTGAAGGTTCTATTTAAACAGAAAAAACCCCTAAACTCTGTAGAACAAAATGTTAATTTTTATGTTACTTTATTTTACAACAACTTTATTGTTAACAGTTTGTAAATATTCACGTGCAGGTGATAAATTACAGAGCACACTGTTCTTTTATATGAATTGCATTGTTTTTTGTATTCACAATATGAATGTAGAACTTCATATAACTTACTCAATGTGGTTTATACTGGTAGCAATTGAACAGTAAAAAAGTTTAATTGTACTCTTTCTGTGTGAACTTGTTAGTTTATAGTTCTATAACTATTGTATTTACTTCTGAAAGTAAATTTACTTTACTTTTGCGCTCTATGTAAACACATATTGCATGTCACATGTATGTACATATAGATGTTAATTCCAGAAGTTGTACCAAGTGCTATGAAGTAATCTGTAGAAGTTTTTATTTTACTGTAGGTTGAAGGTACTGAAGAGGATTAACTTCAAAGAGGACTAATCCCTAGAAAATTAGAAAATGTAGTAGTAGTAGTAGTAGTAGTAGTAGGAGGAGAAGAAGAAGAAGAAGAAGAAGGAGAAGAAGAAGAAGAAGAAGAGTAAGAACAATAAAATTTCATTACATTTTCTCCTTTTAAATCCCACTAACACTCAAATCAGGTCTAGCATCCAACTGTATTGTTTTGTTATTTCATACCTGTCTGAGCTCCTTCATCTTACTGCCTGAAGTTCCTCTGTGATAGTTTGGCCAAATGTTAAGCACTGTATCACATGGTGACAGAAAGGGGACTGCACCAGGTTTTTGAAGCTCTTTCTGGATGGATTTGCTTGTAATTTTAGAGGTCCTCAGACACCTAACATCCAGCTTCTGGAAATCACATAAAGATCATATTTGTAACTTTCATCTGTAATATTTTATCAGTTTGCCCCTTTACAGAGTATCTGCCCATCTTTGACAATTTTACTGTAGCAATGCTAGTGGATATCAGTTCTCATGTGCCATTCATGAATCATCAGGAACTGTAATGAACCTAACAGCTGGAATTAAGGGCAACTTCTGCCACTTGTCTGAGAATAAGTAGCTAGATGTGTGTGGTAAAACAGGCCTCGTTTCTTCTTGTCTTGGAGATCTCTCATAAACATCTGAGCAGTAGATTCTGGACACAGGACTTGAATATTCACCATAAGATACCTGCAGCCACTAGGGAGGGGTGAAATGGAGGATTCTGCTGTCCTAGCATAGTTCATGTCAGGATTGAATAGAGGGCAGTGCTAACAGGGCAAAGGGGCCAGCAGTGCTGGAGCTGGAATATTTGCAGACTCGATTGCCACTTCAATGTGATCACAACTTTCAGTGTGAGCCCCCTGACCACCTAACAGACGTGGACCTAAATATAAGGGATTCATTTACAGTCAGGATTACTGTGAGGTATCTTCTGACAAAATCCTAACTGTTCTTTCTGGAATTTTATTGTACCTCCAATAAAATTTGTTTCAACCACTTTGGAGAGTTTATTCAGGAAAAAGGGGTGGTGGGGCTGCAACTAAAACACATCAGCTTTCAAAGTTTTTCTTTATGTTGTGTGTGCTAGTAGAGATTCTTTCTCAGATGACTGATGAAATAACCATATTGTGAGCCTCGAGTTTACCTCTGTGAATTTTTATAATCATCTGTTAGTGTCTGGATGCAGATATGTTCTGCTGAAGAAAAGAATCACAAAAAATGAAGAGAGAAAACAATACATTTTTAACAGCGATGAAAATAACCTTATTTGAACCTACAAATCTCTCAGTAACAGATTTAAAAAAAAATGTATTTACCTTTTGCATTAGACCATCCTAACAACATGAATGCTAGTTGTGTATTGTTGAAATGATAGACTTTGCATGGTCTGAAAGATGACTGGTAAATGTCTCTTTTAAAATTTGTCACTTTTTTCCACCCAGCTTGGCTTTCAACATTAGGCTTCACATTTCAGGATAATTTAATTTCCTTTTGTGCATTTGAACTCCGTTAGAGGCTGGGGTTGGCGTCTGAAATACTTTTTTACTTTAATTTTTTGTTCCTGTATTGTGGTTTTCCTTTTATAAGGTTCTCAGCACTGATGTGGGGATTATTTTTGCTCTGCTGTGTTTCTCTTAAAAGAATCTGCAAGCAAACCAAAGACTTGTAGAATAATTAAATAATTAAAAATATTTCACAGAAAATTTATTGATCATAAGAATCAAAGTCTTTATTGTGTTTTGGCCACTTTCTGTTGGTTTGACAGAGGAAACAATAGTTCATTTTCTAAAAATGAGGTAATGTATAGTGTCAGTGTCACTATGGAACTATAAAAATTCCTTATGCTAGGAGATCCCATTCCATTTGGGATTAATGTGTGTGGGAGGGATGTTCTTACTCTGCCCCACCTCTTTTTTTCTTTTTTTTTTTAGCTTTTTTTTAAAAGACACACCTTGCTATGGGAAACATGACTGCAGAAAGTGAAAGTGACACCTGAAAGTCATTTCCTGCTCTTCAGAAAAAGGAACCCGGGCTTGGAAATGAAGCATCTGACTTTACAACTTGGAATTTCAAGGTAAAGACCTGTAACTGAAATGATTACATCACAGCTCTCAAAAAAAAAAAAAAAAAAAAATTACTAGTTCAAGAAGATGGATAGTGAGGAAATGTTAGGTCTCATAAAGATATCAGTTATATATTGGCTTTAAGGCACTGAAATGGAACTTGGAAGATCTGAGCATTCAGACTTTTTATTTTGGTGACCTTTGTGCAATCACTTTTTTTTTTTTTATTATTTTAATTCTTATCTCTAGAAGAGTGTCCATTGGGAAATTTAACAGAAGGCTTTCTCTCTGCAGAAAGCAACCTAAATACACCTAGAGATTAAAATAGAAAAGTCTAAGTGAGAGCTTGTGTTAGTAGCAGAGCCAGGAACAGCGAAGTCTCTGGAGACTCAACAGTGTAAGCACTGACAGACTCTTTCCTATGACAATCATCTCTTTCCTACCATAATCAAGCCTTTCCTATCATATCAACCTAATGGAGAAGGCTGCAGAATGATCTAAACCACAATATTCATAAATATTTGCACAATATTCATTTCCTTTTCCAGTTTTCACAAGGCAGTTGTCTTGCAAATTCATCATAGTTTGGAATGATAAATCCTGAAACTGAAATATTTACCAGGAAGGAGAGAGAATGCTAGTATGGGTACCTGAGCTTCATGGATAAGAAATTCAGGTTTCTTAAAAAAAACAAACACAATTCTATTAAATTGTGTCACCTTTTTCAGTGAAAGTGAACAGTTTTATAACATTTATGACTATTGGGACATGAGGCATCCGAGAGTCCAAAGGGTGAACATAGAAGCCCAATGGTTGATTTAATAACCTGAAATTATGATCACAGGGTTTTAGGAATATTTTATTTGACTGTCAGTGTTGTCTTGTTTTAGCACATTATATTTTAGAAGTAAAAGAAAATGTGATTACATTTTGCTTGCAATGTTTAACTTGCTTTCAAAGGAAGGTATTGTTTGAATACTGAAGCTCTGAGGATGTGGCATAACTGGGTGGCAGGAGCAGGCTGTAAAGAGTGACAGCCATGACAACACATCACTCCACAGATCTTGTGCCTTCATATTTGTAAGAAGCTGAATGAACTTCTCAGCATCTCAAGAACTTGTGCAGAGGCTGAGGGCCAGGCCCTCCAGAGCACTTAGCACAGCTGTTTTGAAAGACACTCAAATAAAGGGACCATCTCAAACATGACAATATCCATTTGTCATTTTACAACCTCTTGGATTCTGGAACAATTTTCTAATTGGAGTAGTGATAAATTGTATTTTGCAATAACATATGACCTGTATAAATTGATGAGAAGTATAACTAAATCCAGTGTGTGCTGGAAGCTTTGGCGATTTTAGAAGCCTGCAAATTTTTTCCTACATTTTTGTCAGCTAGAAGAAACATTTTTCAGAAAGATTTAATTCAGCCAGATTGAATTCTGATCTGAAAGTCAGAAAATTACAGTATAAAGAGCTGCTTCATTTTCAGAAGTTCTCCCAACCACATCACTGCCTAATTAAAATAATTGTACAAACGGTCAGATTGTTTAAACATTGTGGTGAGGCCTGAACTCATATGAAAATGATTTATCCAATCCACTTTTGGTATCATTTCCTTCCATAGGATTTAATAATCCTTGCTTTCTATTCCTGAGGTTTATGCATCTGTTTTAAAATTCTCATTAATTTCTTTCTGTGTACAAGTTTTTATGCAACAACTGAGCTCTATGTGTCAGATATTCCTGAGCTCATGTTTGGAAGTACTTTGTGGTTTATATAAGCTCTTTCACCAATATTGTAAACTGAAGCATTAGGCATGTCATTTTTTTGGCATCCACACCAAGGTACTGTCAAAAGGCCTGTCTTCCTGGAAGAACTAATCATCCAGTTCCTGAAAATCATACCTTAAATAATTATGACATAAAAAATGATCAATTATTTTCAAAATTATGGCCATACATCTTTTAACTTTGCATCAAGCTTTTAAAGGTTATATTTTGTTAAATCTTTATCTAAATTTACTCTGTTTCTGTGTGCATGAATGTAGGCCTTGCTAGCATTCCATTTTTATCTATTAAATCAATTCTGTCAGAAAATAATACAAAAATGTTTCTGGAAAGTCCATTAACTAGATATAGTCCAGCTGTTCCCTAGAGTGTGACAGTTTATATTTCTAAATTCAAAATTCAAACCCATGAAATTCCATAGAATTTCTCACTTATTTAAAGGTCAACACCATTTTAAAAAAATGTACTTCTGTGTTAAAAGCATAAATTAAAAGCAGTCATTTACGCTTTTAACACAGAAATATATTTATGAAAAGATGCATAAAAAGTGACATAATAGTGTATAAAAATGGTGGAAAGCCACTAAATTCTCATCAGGAAACCTTATGCTTTTTAATTGGCAGATGACACTCTTGTTTTGTGAAAGAATTAAAGGAGTAGAAAGGCCAATAACAGAACCAAGAGTACAACAAAAAGGAAAACTAATTACAGCAAAACTGCCAGTTTTCAACTCTAGAAACTTCAAAAGCCTCATCTAGTTCTTTATTTTTACATATTTTCTAATATGGACTCTGGGCTTCTGAGCTAGGCACAAAGTTTCTGGAAACTGTACTTGGAAAAGTCAGCTGCTATAAAATAGATCTGGAGCACCAGACACAGTGAGAGACTGAGCTAAAAGGGGAATTTGTTCCTTGTCTTTGCCATGGCAGTGTCTGCTGCTTAGTGACCAGGTGATATCCAGAGATTCCCTTCCAATCTCAACCATTCTATCAGTCTGTGATTGAGAGCAAAGGCAATTTTTGGGAAAAAAACCCCAATTATTTTGCTTTACAGTGTAGGATAAAAACAGCCAGAAAGCATAGGTGGCATCCCTCAGTTTAGGATAAGTTATACCCTGGACATTTAAGGGAGGCTGTAAGGATGAAGTGATAACCACCCTATTTATGTTAACACTTTAGTTAAATGTTGTGCCTGCACAGCCTTCCAGCAATATGGGTTCATTTCTCACACAAAGAGGAAGAGACACTGCTGTTCTTCCCCTGACATGCTTTAAAACTAAACTTCAGTGACTTCTCTCTTGAGTTGATCTATTTTGTCTTCCCATAAAGTAGAGTTGTGTCATTTTGTCTTCTCAAAATACTAGACTGTCTTGAGAGTTTCAGACACTGGACCTGTGCTTTGCTTAAAT
This sequence comes from Erithacus rubecula, assembly GCF_903797595.1. Taxonomy (NCBI): domain Eukaryota; kingdom Metazoa; phylum Chordata; class Aves; order Passeriformes; family Muscicapidae; genus Erithacus; species Erithacus rubecula. The sequence goes on along the minus strand of NC_136689.1, from coordinate 11,008,023 downwards.
GTGAGATGGATGTTGGTCAGGCTCAGTAGTGTACAGGGGAAGAACATTATCTGGTTTGAAGAACTGAATTAAAACAGCTGAAGTTCTGATAAATTCAGGCATCTCTAAGGCTTCCAGAACTCAAGTCTTGAACAAAAGTGTATAATGTAGGGTTCCAATATTAATTCAGTCCTTTTTGGAATTGTTCCAAAGTAATCCCTTTTTATAGAGCAGACATTACTGCCTAATGTTACAGCCACTTCTTTTTTCCCTTCCAAATGTGTATGTAATGAGCCCTGTAATGGCTGGACAGTATGCATTAACCTGTAACTTGAAAAAACTCCATTGTAACAGGGGTGGTGTTTTGCACCACTTATTAGTGGTTTGTCTGAAGTTTCTTCTGTCTTCACTCAGAGCCAAGATTAAAAAACATGAAGGAAACTAATTTTCTCATGTTCTGGGGTTTTTTTTCCTATCTAAAGCACAGAAAGTTCAGCAGCACTCCTAGGTACCAGCAAGAAGTGAGCAAAATGGAGATCAATCCAGTTAGCTATAAGGTCTCTTAAAGTTAAACAGTCCAATAGAGAATTAACACCTATATTATGATACCAAAAACCCAACTCCCATGACCCTCAGTGCTGCACTAACTGTCCAACCAGAAACTACTGCCTGAAACCATGAAGAAGAAGGAAGAACACTGAAGAGACACCACCCAAAATCCTCCATCTTGTCCCATGCCTATTACTATATTATAAAAGCCTCAAATTCAAAACCCTTCACCATGTGAAATCACACACTTCTATTTAACTGCACACCTGTGATTCTAACTCCATCACTCAAATTTGGAAGCCTTTTCGAAGACCTCAGGTCAAAAACAGTGTTCTCCAAGGGATCAGTGTCAGAAAGCACAGAAAGCTCAAAATCCCAGGTTTCTGGGATCCAACACTTTATCATTCACCAAATTCCACCACCAACCACCTCCAAGAAAAGACAATTTTAAAACTTCTGACATTTAAAAAGTCAATGAAATTAGAAATATGCAGGGTGCTTTCAGTCTTTCAACAGCTGGTTGCATGGAAAAGCTTCAGGATTAAAAAATACAGGGGGGAAACAATGAAGAATGGATAATAATACAATCTAAAACGAAAAGTTTGGGTTTTTTTTTTTCCAAAGACAATTTAATGTTCTTGTTTCTGAAGTACTACTCCAGAAATGAGGATTTTTAAATCTATAAAAATATAGCAGATGACTATGGAAACATCTGAGGTGGTTTCTTCAGTTTTCCATTTGTGTCTGTAGCTTTGATAAAGTAGCTGAGTGGGTGGTAAAAAACAGATGCTGCTATGGAGTGTAATTGTAAGTCTCCAGAGACTAAGCACCTTCATTTTGATTTTTGGGAAAACTCATTTCTTTAAAAATTCATGGCTAGTCACCCAGATTTATGTGAGGCCTGGCAAATAAACCTGCAACCTGATGTAGGAGACCTAATGTTGAAACTCTCCTCTGCTTAACAAAGGGCACTCTCACAATCCATGTGATGCCAGCTTCATTTGTTATAAAATATTTTAAACTGAGGAGGGATGTACACAGGGCAGATACATTTCTATAATAAAACAGATTTTTCCCATTGTGCTAAGAGGAACATGGCAGTTTTGGAATTGTTGATACAGGGTTTTGGACTATCTCCATCCATAGTATAAAAAGACTGAACTAAATTAATGAAGATTTTCATAAAAATTAATGTTTTTAATCCTTTTTAGGTGGCAAAATCAAAGAATATAACTTTTTATTTGCTAAATATGGTAAGCACTCTGCAATTTACTTTAGGAAAGCTTAATTTTAATGCAAAATGAATGGGAAGAATAGATAATATATGTGGAGAGAATGAAGCCAGTTTATTTCTAGTTCCCAGAAATGGACATTTATAAAATTTGTACAAGCCACTCAATTTTTTATATTAGTCAGTCATAAGAAGCTCTGTCCTGACTTGCAGTAACAATTACAGTCTTATTTTCTCTTTTTTTTTTTTTTTTTTAAACAGGGTATTATAGGGAAATGCATCATCATGGCATAGGCATTTTATGAAGTCTGGTCTTAAAAAGTCATGTCTGATTTTCATACAACCTAGAAACTGGAAAGTATGAAATGTGTATTTCTGAATAATTCTGTCAATGAGTTTAAATTTCTAACACATTTTTCCCATGTTTTTTTAGAAGAGATATTTGAAATAACATTTAATTATTAGGTATTTTTAAAGCTCTGACATTTTTCTAGTTAGCAACAGATACAATTTCCCCAAATCCTAGAATATTTCACAGCATAAAGTTACAGATTTATCCATCTCATAATCCGAGATAAAATGTGATACATTTTTTTTCATTCTTGCTGTTACCAGAACTCAAGAACGTATTTTAAATGGTAAACATATTATTGCAAGATATTCTAAACCAATGTGGATATTTATCCATACATAAAAATATTATTTGCAATAAAGGAAATATAGGAAATAAAGGAAAAATAAGTAATTTACCAGAAGATCTGAAAACAGCAGTTGATGAAATTTTTTAAACCAAACTTTTATAGAGATTGGATTTTTCATGTTTCAAATGCAGAGGTAAAAGAGACCTTAAAAATTGTTGATTGTTGGTAAAAGAAAACTAGCAAATGAACTTTAAAAACGATAATTTTTTAAACACTGATTTCTTACTAGAAAAACTTATGTCTGTATAGCAATTTCTTAACTCTCTTTACCATGGGCTTTGAAAGCAATGCCAGTAGTGTGATATGGATAGTTATATACAACCTTCCTACATGTACATAGCTAAGAAATTTTATATAGAAATTTTTAAATTACTTATGGTTCAGATTGTTCCAGTTGCCTAAAGGAGCTAACCTTTTATTGTGCAAAATCAGAAGGTTCAATTCCTGACTTTCACTTTTCTTGGTCAGAGTAGCACTGAATGGTTTCATTTTATTCTGACCAGCAGCTGGAAAATACTCTCCACCTTTCCCACCCTTCCCACTTCCCAAAATTAAACACCTCACTTTACAATAATTTGCAGAATCTTTCTAATGGCCAACTCAGTTTTTGTTTTGTTTTATAGTTCCATTTGATGAAATGGAAATTGTTTGTACAGTGCATTCCTGCCAGTTCCAGGATGAGTTGATTTTTTGTTTGTTTGTTTGTTTTTTTCAATTCACAGAATTTCATTAATGAGTTTCCTGGCAATAAATGGAACATCTCTGATGATGATGTAACAGTGAATTTCATGCTCCTCCACACTTCATGACTCTACATTGAGAAAAAGTCTGACACATTTACTTTCCTTTCCTTCTAGTGTGCCCCTGATCATTTCACAGAATCAACTAGGCTGGAAAAGACCTCTGAGTCCATCAAGTCCAACCTATGACCCAACACCATGTCAACCAGACCATGGCACTGAGTGCCATGTCCAGCTTTAAAGGCTTCCAGTGATGGTGACTCCACCACCTCCCTGCGCAGCTCATTCCATTGTGTAGACAATGTATAAACACCAAGGAAATATATACTAATTGTGTAGGGTATTTTTGTTTTTTTAAATGAAATTTTCTGGATGAAAAATAGTAAAGGTCAAATTTATTTCATGTAATATTTAGCATCTACAAGATAGCAGTTATGAAATTATGTATTTTCTCTAATGGTGGCAATGAAGAAAGAGGGACTTAGGGTAAGTCACTTCATTCTTGAATGGATGGAATAAATTTGTATAATGAGGAATTTGTCTTCTTCTTAAAATAGATGAGAAAAGACCTTTGGAGTTTTTCTGGTCCAATTCCCTGCTCAAAGTGGGGTGAGACATAGGGCAGGTTTCACAGGGATGTGTCCAGCTTAAATTTGACTATCTCTTGTGTGAAGGATAGAATCTCTTTGGACATTATTTTGATTGCCCTCATTGTGATTGTTTTTCCCATACTAGTAAGAGTTTCTTTATTGCCATGCATGTCCTTTGGCAGATGTTTCAACTCTTGCACCTCCAGGAGGAGTCTGGGTCTCTCTTCTCTCTATCCTCTCTTTAAGCAGCTGCAGACCTCCCTTTAGGTTTCATTCTTTCAGGCTTACAAGCCAGTTCTCTCAGCCTCTCCCCACCTGGTGGTGCAGCCCCTAATCCTCTGGGTGACCCTTGTGCTGAGCTTGCTCCAGTATGCCAATTTCCTTTATTGTGCTGGACACAGAACTCCAGGTGAGCTCTCACAAGTGCCAAATGGAAGAGATTATTTCATTGGTCCTGCTTGCCAACCCTTGCTGATAGAAGTCAGGATGTTTTCACTGGAAGGGTGCAGTTTTGACTCATTTTCACTCTCAGGTGTGTTTTGCACAGCTCCTCTCTAGCTGGTAGCATTCAGCATGGGCAGTTGAGTGTGGTTATTCCATCCCAAGTACAAGGACTTTCCATTTGCCTTTGTTGAACTTGATATCAGCCCATACCTTTAGTCCTTTGGAATTCCTCTGAATGGAATTCTGTCACCTTTCAGTGTAGTGGCCCCTTCCCTCCCCTTTGAATCTCTACAAAGAGTATAGTCACTCGGTCTGCTGTGAGTATAATCGCTTGTACTGTTTGGGTCATTAAAACAGCACTGACCCCACCAAAGTCTGCTGCCCCACAGACACCAGACCCAGGCTGGGCAAGCAGGTAAAGTTCTGGATCAGTGACTGGTTGTGTGTGTCCATTCCAAACTAAATGATTCTACATTTCTACCAACCCATGACTCCTGAGGATCAGTGCTGGGAGTTCACTGCCCCCTGTGCTGTTGATTGCACCCTGCTCCCTGCACAGTCATTTTCCACTCACAGCCCGTGAACTGAAACTGTATTTCATCGGTTTGATTAAAGGCTACTTTGGAAGAACATGTCAAAAGCCTTGCAAAGATATTAAAGTTAGTTGAATGAGTTACAAAGAGGAAGAGATTCTAGTCAAAGGTCTGGAAATCTACAAGCCCAACAGTGTAGCCAGAGAGAGCTACAAAATATAAGATCAAACATTTTAACTCTGAATGCAGCTAGCCAGTCTGAAACTATCACATGGTCATTGTGCTTTTTGCCATTTGAGTGCTCTAGATAAATGGGAATACAACTTCAAAGGCTCAGCAAAACATTCCTGATGATTCATCTTCATACTTGTTTCATCTTGCAGCTCCCAATATTTACTTTGAGTGTTATATCCTTTTATATAACAGCTGTTTTCACTTTTCTGAATATGGTAAATGTGGAATATGCATTCCAGGTGAGTGCACAATAATTTCAGTCAGGAAATAGCTTTATTTTATATTTGGATTTAGTGAATTAGGGCTTGAATCTCACCATGCTGGGGTATTCTTATATTTAATTTAAAAGATTATAATGTCCCATGTATTTCAATAAATATCCTCAGATTATCTAGAACTACAGGACTGAATTTACACAAATAAATTAATACTTTAATATTTAGAAGGCCAATTCTATACTTCAGGTGAATACATTTTCCATGGAAATTGTGCTCCTGTTTCTCTTAGGCTGTGTTCAGACACCTCACAGTAATTATTTGTTATTACCTCTTAGTGCATGCCCTGACCATGTTGGGACAAGAAGTGAATTTGTGTTGGGATGAGGCAACACCACTTCCCTTCCTTGTTCCCATTTGAAGAAAATACATTCACAGAAACCAGAATGGTATTACAGGCCTGCTGAGGACCCAAAACTGCATTTGTTTGCCATGTTGGTGCAATAACAATAAGTAAGCCCCATGTGAGAGGATGGTTTACTAGGGCAAAGAGTCTCCTGCTATTACTTGACATTTTTAACACTAAAAGGTCAAGATCTGAACATTTTATTTTCTATCTAGGAGGATATATCACCACCCTGTCCTACATAGCTGCAAATTACATATGTATCCAATAACCTGCAAGAATGATCAAATATATTTTTTTCCTAAAACAGTATTTAAAACTGACTTTTTCTCTCCTACAGGGGTTGATTTGGGTGTTTGGTTGTTTAATTGTTAGGGTTTTTAAAAAATAAATAAAGGAATATTTATTAATGGGTATAATCAAGAATATATTGTGACTAATAAATTTGAGCAGATATGAAACATTCTTTCTGAACATTGCAAAAATCAGATTTTACTTATGTAGGAAAAGAAGTAACTCACAGAAAACCCCAGCAGACCCAGCAAGCAGCCAAGACAGTTTCTGCAGGATGTTCCCTTTGGCATTTTTGTGAAATGCTCCAGGAAATAAGGTGTCATATTCTCTAAACTGGTCCTATACGACACACCCTGAGTGTAATATGTACTGGGCTAAAAACTTCTCCAAACTATTCATTTGCTGAAAAAAATTCAAATTAAATACATATATTTTCTCTAGCTGCCCTAGACTGAAAAGTAAAAACAGAATAGGGTATGTTTCCTTGCTCAGTATGAAGCAGGCAAAATGTTCATTTTAAACAACAGACTGTGCTTAAATGACATTTTCTCAAGGAGTTCATCACTATTTTCCCTATATGAACAATAGCATATTAGCCCCATAAAAAGGCATTAAGTCTGAAGTCCAGATCTTAAGTGGGTGGTTTTCATTTCCATCCATCAGGTTTTCTGTTCATCTCTTCTTTCCACTTTGTCCCTCTTTCAGAAAATGTTGCGAGCTGAAATGAATAAAACATTCAACATCCAACAGGAAATGAGACCTTGTAAGATATTTTATCATGTTTGTTGCAGCACAAAGGAAACCAGCAATGGTTTCTTAAAGAGAACATGTTATCCATGAAATGACATGATAAAATGAGGAAAATTAACCTCAAGATGTTGTACAAAGGGAAAACCTCAGCCTAGCATGTGGAAATGTGCAGATGAAGTCTGGTGTTCCTGAAGCAGGGAAAGGTCACTGGGAATAGACAGCCTGCCCTACATCAGGCAGGTTCTGTGGAGCAGCACTCCAGGAGCTGTCACTGTCTGGAAGAACTCAGATATACACAGGAGAGAATTCTACTGGGTTCCTTGTTTCAAATGCATGGTTTTTCATTTTCCTGTTAAAGTGTGCTTTTGGGTGCTGTCAGTGCCAGCAGTGGATCCTCACTGCAGGGAGGCAGCTGGTTCTGTGCTGCATTTGAGTCTCTTAGACATCACACAGCATTACCATTGACTGAAAGGAGACACCTCCACCCTCAGGCCTCTGGAGCCCTTAGTTTGGCTAATCCCTTGAATTATTATTTACAAATAATCTTAATGTACTTGACTGGTTTTATTTATTCTTTCTATTATGTTTCCTAGCCTCCCATTATGACACAATTCCCAGCAGAATAGCTCTGTTTGATACCATTATGGGCTATTTGATAACATTATGGACTATTATCTCTGTTTCTATTTTCAAACCTGTGAGTAGCACGATGCCAGGAGAATCCTTTACAAATCTACTTAGAAAATAATTTTGGTGCAGATTGCCTTTACCCATTGTCATGGTCAGAACAGGAGCTTCAGAGAGCTTGTTGAGAAGTTGTCCCATTTATTTACAGGATGCTGAAAGGAACTCCTTGCTTTCTGAGTTCCTCTGCAAACAGAAATCTAGGTGCAGCTGATTTCAATATTAGCCACATTCTTAATCAAAGGTTTAAATCTTAAAGCATTGTATAGGTGTAACCAAGCTTTTATACTGTTTAATCCCACAAGATTAAGGAATGCAAATCAAATACATTTATATCAATAACTTAAATTATTGATTTAAAGCGATGGTGGTAATGATTAGACTAGAAGATCTTAATTAGCATCATTTACTACACAGTATAGACAGCTAAAACTAACTATAATGTACTGACTATTGAAGCAGAGATGTTAAACCTACAAAAATGATTTTTTAGTAGAGATTGATGTCATGCATACCCATGTAACCCAAACCAATGACTGCAGGCAAATCTCTGTCACTCAGACTCAAGGACAAAACTTGAGGGACATCCTCACTCAAGAGAGTAATTCCACACACATTCCAAGAAAGGGTATGTTAGAAGACCCTGCCATGAAAAAGTGGGACTGGGCTTTTAGAGGATAAAATTTTATATTTAACTGTCATATATCTCTGGGCCAGCTGTGCCAGCTCAGGGGCTTTAAATAAGTAATCAATGCTATCACAAGTTGATTCCTTTATCAGGAACTTTGCCACATCCTGCTCAGTGCCAGCTTCTGTCAGGAAACCTTGTTCTTCTAAGAGTGTCTAACTTTGGAGTTAATGAGCTAGGCTGGGCTCAGCATTCTTCAATACCAACAGCAGCATATCCCTATTCTCCATCCATGACTGGTAACTTTTGCAAATAGAATATTTTTGAGTCTATTTTTACTCCATGTAGAGAGAGCAGTCTGCTACACTCATGTTATCTTACTTTGCTTGTTTTATTGTTTCTTTTATTCTCAAAATTGCATATTTTTACACGTTGTAATGCTGAAAATTCCACCTGGGATTAGGATGTTGAGTAGTTTGAAAGGAGACTTTGCAACCTGCCTGTTTTTCTATATTGGTTGTTGTAACATTCTGAAGAACTAAATGCTAAATCTCTGACTGGTGTATCTTTGGTGCTCAACTAGCATGGAGTTCTTGAAAATGGTAACTTAGGAGTATTGTAACTTGTACAACTTTTCCTGCAGTCAAAATGTAGATGCCTCTGGAGCAGTTTAGATGTACATGCCTCTGGATGATGCATTTTCCACAGAAATGTAGGAGACCTTTGGCACCCTTTATTGTCTTGCCTGTCAGTGCACAGTTTAAGAATTATTACAATCGAACTATCAGGAGCATTAATTTCTTTGCCACTTCCTTCAACACTAGTCTGAACTCTGCAGTGTGAGCTTTTCTGTGCACTGTATCTCAGGACTGGAATAACATAAAAACCCAGCAGAGGGACCCCTCATACCTTATAATGCACATGTCTTTGCAAGAGTCTTTGTTCCTGTATGAGTATTTTGTTCTCACACAAAATTTCGTGTTTTTTTATTCTACATGAAAATTAGACTTTAACACATTAGATTTCAAAATAGCATGTAACTTGCAAAAAAGGTGCTTATGGTTTGTCCTAGGAAAATATTGCAAATAACAGGAAACAAGGATGTACTAGAGAAATGCAATTTATAGAATAATAAAAAAAAATCTTAAATATGACTTCAACAGTCTATAAATAAAATTTAAAAAGTACTTTTTTATTTATCCCCTGGTTAGATCTGTCTTATCTTGCATGTTTTCATGTTTGAAATCTAGAACCTTCATTTTAACTGTCAATTTTAAGAGAAGGCCCTAAGAATTTATGCTGGTCACACCTCTCCCAGCTGTGTTAGACAGAATGTTTGGTTTTAGCACTGCAGATGAGTCAAGTTGTCTAGGTAACAATCTGCTGCCTTTACTGAGCTTATTTTAAGTATTTTCTTATGCGATTTAAATCTTTTTTAATCAGATCAATATGGAGCCTTTGGAGATACTGAAGATATTCTCATAAACCTGAAGTATATAAAATTTTTCTGTTGATTTATGTATCATTTCAGTAATATTCTACAATCTTGCTTTGTGTATTGTATTCTGACTACATTGGTGCTTATATTCAGTGCAGAAAAAGACTAATGTGAGGCATATTGGATGCACAGACATTTTGTGACTCTTTTTTGCAGTTTCACCAGTAGAGTTAAATCCTAAATGTATTTGATCTGTCTCTAGAATTCTTCCATTCATGCTGTCAAACACTCAGTCCTTGGGCATGTCTGGATGCTAGCCCTGTGTCTGCAGGTGGTTCTGAAGTTCAGCAGCAGAGCTTGTGCCCCTGCACACACAAACATGGCCTTGCACACAGAGCAGAGACCATGAGGGCCTGCTTGCACAGGAAATACAAATGGAGCTTGATGGAGATGTCAAGCACAGGACAGCTGTCCTGGCCTGCCACCTGCTACCCTGTGGCTTGCCCTCTTTTAATCTGCCCTCTTCAATTTTCCATGCCTGCTCTTCCCCAAGCCACCGTGATTCCTGCCACTACCTCTGTCCTTTCCCCTAAGTATCCCACAGCAAGGCCTTCACATTCTAAAAATTCCTTCAAAATACCCCATAATAAGTCTCATGCCATGTCACAAGCCTCTTCAAATATTGTGTAAGATATTTTGTCTTTCCTGTGAGATCCTGACCATGGTGTTTGCTCTCTCATGAGCTGCACAGTGCTGGCTGACCCTTTCAGGGGGTCCTGAATGGCACATCAGGCAGGGGAATTCTGACCCCTGCTATTGTCTCAGTTATCTTCTGCTGGTCATGGTTTGTGTCCTGTTTTCAGATGATAACCTTTCCTGTTCCTTCACTGTGTCTCCTGCATTGCACAGTCATTAACTAAATGCCTTTCTGAGCCAGCTGTCCTTACAACCCAGATAACCTTGCCCTGTTAATGTCAACCACAAATGCACTGCAGAAGAAATTTCCTAACTCAATCCTTCCTCTGTGTCATCATTACAAGGATGCTCAGAGTCTCAAAGAAATCATAAAAGCTCTGTAGTCCATCAGGTCCTATGAAATCAAATGAAGAAATTATGCATCCAGGAGTAGTTGGCTGATTTAGGCATTAGCATTAGCTGCTGCTTTTCTCTCAGTGAGATGGTTTCTCTGTACATCACTGTGGGTTTGCATGTTTTGCATGTTCTTTTGGGTTCTGTGCCACAAAATGAAAAAAACCAAATTTCTAGCCTTAGTCAAAATTACAACAACAAAGAGAAACGAGTGAACTAAAAAATATCAAAGCAGTAAGTATAGAATTAACTCAGGAAATACAGCAGGAAGAGGATTGAAGAGGCCATCTGTTTCATCCTGCTGCCCCAGCTCAGGCCTGACTACATTTGAGCTATTCATTCATAGTAGCCTGGCTAACTGGTAATTAAAAAGCTCAAATTACAAAGCTTTTCTAAAACCTCCACATCTAATCTGTTCCAATCTCAACTATTCTTTTTGTATAAAGGTTTCTCTTATGTTCTGAAGTAAATCTCCCTTAATTCCATTTTAAATAAATTAGAATAACCCAGAAGTCTTTTAGATTGGTGCTGCTATTTACATTATTGATGTGAAAGTATCCACACTGATGCTGTGAAAGGAAGGCTTAACTCTTGTAGTTTTTGACAAAAGACTTTTGTAGTAGAGTTGTGTCATGACCAAAAAAAAAAAAAAAGAAAAAAAAAAAAGAAGGTAGAAGAGAGTGGATTCTACTCTGTTGTTGCAATTGGATCTCAACTCTAAGTCTGGCATCCAAAGAAAGAGACTTTTTGTCATCACTGCACTTGTTTGTCTGTCTGCTAAATCGAAAAATTTTGTAATGCAGAAAAAGAAACACACCTTTTGAGTAAAGCCAAGAATTTATAGTTGATACAATTTAAATTCAACAGGATGATCAAAGGAATTGCTATGTCTAATTAATGAGGAAAAAAAGAAAATGAAAGGGTCCATTTTTTTTCTCACAAAGAGAGCAGGAAGCAGGGTGTTGCATAAAGGTTCATTGGCCCCACTTTCTGTACTGGGAGGAATGATGGTGATGATGGGGTTTCTGCCCCTTTGTCAGTACTATGTTGATGGTTTATCCTTCACTTTCAGCTGGTTTTATGTTTTCTGACACGGATGCCTTGTTTGCAGTTAATATCTACAAGATCATACTGCACTCAAATTTTGTATGTAAACTCTTCTACAAATATTAGATGCTTTTTCTGTTGTTTATTTTGGTGACTCCTCAAACCAGTTTTGTCCAGCTCTGTGTGTCCATTTTTTAACTAACTATGGAAGAATTACCTGCATCCCTGACACCTCTAGTGCTGCCCTGTGACCTTTCTTACCATCCTCTTCCTGTTCTCCTCTGCTTTGCATCCTGTGCTCTCAGTACTGTCATACCATCCCTGTGCTGCTCTACCACTGCAGCATCCTGCTTGAAAAGGGAAATATTTCCCTCTACATAGAGGAATTATTTTAACTCCGTGTATAGAAAAGTTTACCATTGAAAGATAAGCAAAGATAAAACTAATTAGGCATAGCAGCCCTTCCACAGAATAATTTGTGTTACATCTAAACTGGTAGAAAAGTATAGGCAGGCTGAGTTCAAACCAAACCTACCAAACTTCAATTCCAATCCCTTGAAAAGCCAGCTCAAGCCTGTAGCCTGCTAATGACAGTGGCAGTGATATATTTTTGGGGCTGCTGAGCTATAGGGACCTTCCATTACAACCTTTGGACTTTCAACTCAAAAATTAGAAACCCAGAAAAGTGACAAGAGAGTATCAATGAGAAATGGGTCATAGGGGAGCACAAATGTCTGTATCATCCTCCTTAGCCTGCCAGGTGACCCCAGCCCCAGGTGCTTGCCTGGCACTCTCTGTGTGCAGAGCTCTGAACCAGCCTCCAGCTGCACAGACACCAGAGGGACACAGAAAGAAACTGGTGCTTTTGGAGGTGCCAGCACAGCTCAGCACAGCTGGAATTTGGCTACTTGAACTTCTGAAACAGAAAGGAAAATAGAAATAGAAAATCAATACTTATCAACAGAACACTGTTGTGGTGGCTCTCTTTGCAAGTATGTATTGTGTGAGACTGAGACTCAGATAACCTCCAGCCTGAGGACACAAACAGCAGCTTTAGAAGAAAGTTTTTGCAGGAAATGTCTTCCCCAGGTCTTTGTGGCTTGCCTCTAGACCGGCTGCATCGACCATCCCAAATACAATTTAAGGTACTGATTACAGCAGTATCTGATTGCTTCATTATCATCAACACACATTTTTCTTTGCAGATAATTCCTGAGAGAAATGCTATTGTTCTGATTGTAGGGATGGATATCTTAATCATGACTCCTCAAAGATACTGCAGGGGTGTAACTAGCAGTCATTCTTAAGCTAATAGGCTTCCAGAGACTTATGATCTGTTCAAAGTCATGGAAACTGAGCACACTATATCCCATGTTAAGACCTAAACCTCTTCTCCCCACCCCCGGAGTTCTATTTTTATGTTCTTTTAATTTTCAGAGCAGCTCTACTTCTTGGACTTTCTACTGTTCTTGACTTCATTGGCACTGCTAGGGGAAGGAAATTTCACAGCTCCATACAAAGGAAAATAAAAGTGTCTGTTGAATCTAGTTTTGTATTGCAGACTTCAAGAGACCTAGTTTCATGCATTCTTAAATTTTTTCACAAAAGTAGGGAAAAAGAAGCCTCATAGAGTTAAGAAAGCAGTATGAATGGCACTTGAAGCTGGATCCTCCATTGAGCCTTCCTCTGGAAGTAGAAAACTGCTAATGAGCTGTTCCATGAGCAGCAGACTTAAGGAAACACGATCTTTTGCAGATTTTTTGCACTTTCTTTTTCATAGTTTTTCCATGACACTTATCACTGTCTTGCAATGCTCTGTAGCAATGCCAGTTTTTGCCATATCTGGTTGCCCACATGGCCACTGTGCAGCCCCTGCCTGGGCAGACATGCTGTGCTTAGCTCTGGTTGCATGTGTGGATTGTTTGAAAACACATTTGAGCTCATGATCCCATGTGTCTCATACTCAGTAGCCTTTCCTTCCACAAATATCCAAGTTTTCTCTCTTTCTTCTCAAGCCAGTGTTTTTTTGCAAAGATTACAAATTCTTCATGTCTCTTAGGGCCTCTTCTCCCTTACTAGCTGAAATTGGCTTGAAGTGATTATCAGAGGACTGCCATATGGATAGATGGACTGCCACATGGTAAAGTCATGTAAACCTTATTTTCTGAAATGAGGAAGAAACAAGTGATGCCTAAAAAATCCAACCAAACAAAACCCCCTCCTAAAAAGAGCATCAATAAGAAAAGAGCAGTAGTTTTTGTACAGCTCTTCCACTGTGCTCTAGAGACAATGTTTATAAAGATAACTGGAACTAGTCCTGCAAAATTCTCTTCTGAATCCTCTTGAGCTTGCAGTAGCATTTCTAAAAACTCAGTTGAATCATTAAGAAGCAAAATCTTTCCTAAAGTTGTAAACTCACTTTAATCTTCTCTCTTCACATCTCTCACAGCATCATACCCCTGAGCTGCTAAAACTCAGGTACTTGATCTGGGACTTGAAATTCCTTGCCTCCTATATCCATTTTTGCCATTTTTTCAGTGCAATGGCATTTGTGTTTTATGAAGCTCTGAAACTTTGATATTTCAGCAAGTACAGGAAAATACTGACTTCATAAAATTCCCAGACTAGTACACAAAGAAACAGGAAAGGCCAATAAGACAGAAATGTGTTACCTAAAGGCAAGTCTACATTTCAAAGACATTTCTCTCCCTCACATACTTTCATCATAAACTTGGTATCTTTAGACTATGAGTATGAAGGAGCACTGTGATTTAAGAATCTCAGTTTTCTGCCAGAAAACTCCTGAGAGGCTAAATAATCATTACTGGAAAAGAGATCATAGTATATATGGCTACTGAGAGGATTGTTGTATCCCAATGTAAAAAATGTATTTTGCCAAAGCAAATTTTGCAACTGAAAATAAAAATTTTATACATTTGAAATTTTCCTGAAATTACTAATTTCCAGATTGATTTTTCTTAAGAGAAAATGTTAATGTAGTCATTATATTTGACTTTGTTGATCTGATTCAGAATATTTTTCTTCTTGTTGAACTGCGACAATGCACTTAATTATGAGTCAGTTTAAGAAAAAGGATAATAAAATGCATGAATCAGTTACATTGCTCTGTCAGCAAATGGCCTGTGAGATGCTGTCAGCTCTGCCTCCAGACTGGCTCCTTTGGCAGAGCTTTCTGAAGAATGAGAGCTGAAATGATGCACACAGATATGCCTCTCAGCTGAACAATGCTCAATAAAGGATGTAAATAAGCATGGGAGAAAGTTGGACAAGGAACTTTCCACTAAAATTCAGGAAAAAAACCCCGTGCCAATATAGAGCCAGTAGTTTTGTTGTGCAACTGACTCAAAATTCCAAGTTGGTCCAGTAATAATTTTTTTTTTTTTTTTTTTTTTGGGGTGAGGGGGCTGTTTTGTCTTGTTTTTCTGAAATGGAGTAATACAGATTTTCCTGGGGAGATATGCAATCAGGAGAAATAATAATCAGTCCATTTCTTTGGTTGACATGCTGTTTAATAATCTGACTACTTAACTGTGTAATGTAAAATTGCCTATGAAATTAGTTGTATATAATTCTGCACCCTAAATTATCTCGACAAAAATAGTATAAGCTGAAATGTCACCTGTGTGGCTGGCATCACTAAAATAAAATGGAATGGGAAAAATAAAAGAAAAAACAAAGAAGAAAAATATTACAAAAACCAAGGAAAAGTTAAGATTAGTTAAATTTTCATATAATAACTGAGATGTGAGAAGGGGGAAATGTTACATTGCAATTTGGTGAGTGAAGAATTTGATCCATGAAACTGATCTTGTGTTATCTTCACCTGGAGCCTCAGTCTGAGATATTAAGTAAAATTAAATTAACTGAAATTAACGTAGCTCAGTTCATATCCCAGTATTTTACAGATTTCATGTGATCTTGTGGACACTAGAGGGAAGCACATCACTGAGCTACAGCAGTTTATGGTGCTGAAGAGAAAATAGTGCAGCCCTGTAATCATGGACTCTTTCATTTAATGGCAGCATTAACATTTTTCAGGGAGAAAACACAATTAGTGGACTAAGGGAATGAGTGTAGGTTACAAGGCTTATTCTTCCTGTAATGGATCTGAATGTACTTTGAAACTTTAGTTACTGCAGATCATGGATAACCAAAAAATTTATATATTAAGCTAATCACAGGTAGTCCTTATATGTCACGGTTTCATCTTTTCTTCCTTTCTCCTGCAGCTGAAGTTTCCTAATTTAACATGCTCAGCCTTTAGTACAAGTAAAAGGAAAAAATCTTTAGGGTCTGATTCACTACCTTCTGTAGTGTTTATTTCTGGCTTGACAAGGTAAAGGAAAGTCTTGCCTAAAGAAGCTTTTTTAAAACTTGGTGCCGGTTAATGACTATAACGTATTGGATCTCATGCACAATTCATGAGAGCTGATTTAACATTAATGCAGGTGCATAGAGTGGCTGGAGCTGTTCACCTGTTCTCCCTGATGGAGGCAAAATGCTGCCACAATTTCTAACAAGGAGAAAGTGGAGGAATGAATCAGGAAGATAAAATATATAATACATAATGTATATATAAATGTGGCTTAAAATGCATTGCAAATTATTTGCACATAACTGGTGAAATACCCTTCTCTGGTGTCAGGGTAATCTAGTCAATGCTAAGGTACAAGGCTGGATTGCCATCCTGTTGGCAGCCCTCTGAAACAAATTAGGACTTGATCCTTCTGCCAGCAGAATCATTGGCAGGCAATCATATGCACAATATGCTGCTCTAAATGCAATCAGAGAAATAGAATGCCTTTGACTTAACTAGGTAAAACTCTTCAGCTGATAATCATCTGCTGACTTATAACCACCTGATAACTTGTCACTTCTCTAACTCATGTTCTTATAATATATAGAAAAAAATTCTAGTAAAGTAATTTTTTTTTCATCCCCATGCTTATTCATTGAAAATAGATTTTGGTCTGTTGGTTCCAGTAGCCTTCACAGCTGCTATCAAAACTGGTTTTCTTTGAAAGCCGTCTTTTTATAGAGTCATTTCATTTATAGGACTGAAATTATTTTCTTCCCAAATAGATATTGACATGCATTTACCATTCCTAAATGCTGCAAACCTGCATAAAGAACTCAGTCATTGTGTCCTGTTTAGCTCATTTCAGCTCTTTAGCTTTTGCTCTGATGAGGAAATACCTAAGCACTTGGAATTGCTATGGGTTGTTTTGACTAGAAATCTAACTTTAAGTTGTTAATACTAAGTAGAATTCCAATAGGTAAAGTTTAGACTCAGGGGAGATCTTACCAATGTACATAAATACCCCAAGAGAGAGGGTTGAGAAGATGGAGCCAGGCCCAGTGTCAGGACCAGAGGCACCAAAATCAGGAGGCTCCCTCTGAACATCAGGAAACTTTCTCACTGTGGGTGTGACAGTGTTGGCTCAGGGTGCCCAGGGAGGTTGTGGAGGGTCCTGGGCAGCCTGGCCTGTTGTGAACGACTAAGAGAATTTCTACATCTAGGATAGTAAAGGAATATGAAATGTCAGGCTTTGGTTTATGCACCAAGCATTATAGGAGACTATTTCACCCGTAGGGGATACTTACTTTATCCAGGAAACAGTGTCATATTTCCCCACTTACTGTTTGTCTTTTTCTGTACATCCTGTGTATAAACCCAGCATCAAGTCTGAGGTTTCAAATTGAGATGGAAATTAATAACTATTGTCTACTTGTGCTCTTATGATAACCAAAAAAAGGGAATTAAGGGAGCAGAAATTCAATCAATAAAGACTGAAATTTCAAAGAAATCTCTAGATAGCAGATAAGCTAGATAACAGAAATTTCAAAGCCTAGATAACAGAGTGATATTACTGGAGTTCCATTAGGGATCTCTCAACTAAGGATCCTGAGACTATTGCAAGGCAGCACTATGCTCAGTGTTATGCTGAGAAAAATTCTATGGAGAGGCTGAAATAACTATTCAAAAGTAACTGTTTATTTTAGAGTTGACTGAATAGACCCCTAGGTTTCAGTAAATTTATCTCATTAGATCTCTCTTGATTGTAGTGAGATCTTAGCTCGCTTGTAAACATCTAAATTTAAATGTCTAAATCTGTGAGCTGTACCACTCAGGATGACTATATTGTATAAAAAGACACTCAAGATAGCTTTAAACCATATGGCTTGGATAAGTCCAGTCTAATTTCACAGCAACTTACATTCTAGCTCAGAAAAATATCCTGGCATGAAGGGTGACTACAGAATAGGCTATTTTGGAGACCTGCAGTAATTCAATTTGGGTAATAAAATTTTTAGCATTAACTTAAATGGAATATTATTTGGTAACCACGCTGTTTGATGAGCTGTGCTCTGCAAACTTAATGGAAAAATTATTTATTCCTTGTGCATTAGTGCTAGTGATATAGAATGAATTCACCTGGTAAAATCCTGGACACTTGGTGAAAGAATGGCATACTATAATGACATTATAATAAACTTTATTTCATTTTTCATTGTGTAATATTGCTTAATTTGCTTGCATGGACACTGAACTTGGATGAGGTCATGCAGGGGCACATAGCTGATTACTGTAGCTGGCTTCTGTTAAATAATAATTTACAGTGTATTCAGATAGTCAAAGTTATACTTCCCTTAAATGTGCAGCATTAAGTTGCTGCCACAATATATATTCTGTCACCTTTCTGAATACTTTTCTGATTCACTTTTCTTTATCATCTTCTCTAGTAATATGAAGAGGCTCCAGGGAGACCTTATTGCAGCCTTTCTGTTATTAAAGGGGCTTATAAGAAAGATGGAGAGAGACATCTACCAGGATCTGTAATGACAAGACAAGGTAGAATGATTTAAAACGGACAGAGAGCAGGTTTAGATTAGGTATTAGGAAGAAATTCTTCACTGTGAGGGTGGTGAGGCACTGGGACAGGTGGCCCAGAGAAGTTGTGGATATCCCATCCCTAAAATTGTTCAGGCCCAGGTTAGATGGGCTTGAGCAATCTGATCTAGTGAAAGGTGTCCCATAACCTAGGATTCTACAAATATGTTTATATTTGAGTTCTAAGTCATTAACAATATAAACTGTTTTACTGATGCAAAACTGCAGACAGTTTGGAAAATTGACTAAATATCACTTTCATTTTTTCATCTGTAACACAACTCTGTTCTTTTTTATTCAGGGATTTTTCTTTGGAGATTAATTTAGCCTTTCATTGAACTTCCATAAGTAAAAGTCTTCTTTTAAAGTGTCATTGAAATTAAAAAGTAACTAATTTACAGACATGGTCCTTCAGTGCTCCTCAGTAAATCCTTTTGCATCCTGTATTTGTAACAACCAATTTCAGGTAACTCTTCTAAACTTAATAATCATATTTTCTTCACTTTCTTTGCAAATGAATTAAAATAAGCACTTCTTAAGATACAATATTTGAAGCAGTATTTTATTTGAATATTTGAAGATACAATATTTTTTGTTTGTACGTTTGTTTGCTTTTGTCTAGTATATCATTTAGATTTAGATTTGGACTTGGAATTGCTCAGATTTTACTTTCAGTAGGTTCTTATCTGTTCTATTACTGGTGATACTGGTCACACTATGCTCTCTGACTTCACTGGAGGGACCATGGGTGGCCACAGTTTGCAGCAACTGTGCAAAATCTCTGCAGAATTCTAACTCCAGGCAAACACAAGAGGTTGGGAGGAGCTTTTCTGAGGTCCAAAAGGATTACAGCTGTGGGCTTTCTTAGGACAACCAGGTGAGTTACCCTGGCATAGATGGAAATTGGGTTTGACAAGCAGAACTTCCTCTCATGAAGCTGTGTGCTGACTGTGACCAACGACTGCATTGTTCTCCAGGCTTTTCATATTTCCCATAATAATAATTTCCATGATTTTAGCAGACACTGGAGTGAGACTGACTGCCCTGCAATTTCTGAGGTCCTCCTTCTTGCCCTCCTTGGAAATCAGGACGTTTTCCAGCTTCTAGTCAGCTGAGACCTCTCTGGGTTCCCAAAACTGCTCAGAAATCCTTGACAGAGGTTTTGCAGTGACACCAGCCAGCTCTTTGAGTATTCTCAGATGAATCCCATCAGGTCCCAGAAATTTGTTGGGATCCAGGAGCAGGGTAAACTGGAAACTGATCATTGTTGCAGTCATGGCCTTCAGCTCAGGCACTGAAATCCCCTTGGTCCACCTTTCATGTTGAAAACAAAGGCAAATAATGAGCTAAACACCTCTGCCCTGCCTCTGTGCCTGTTTTGATGTGACCATCCTCATCCTGTAAGTCTAAAATGACTCTGTTTTTATTTGATTTTTTTTATGAGTGGGTGTTTTTTGTTTTTGTTTTGGTGCTGTTCTTTTTTTTTTTTTTTTTTTTTTTTTAGGTTTTTTTTTGTTTGTTCTGTTTTTTTTGGTTTTTTTTTGGTTGTTTTTTTTTTTAAATAAATTCATCAATCCACTTCACAGTGTGTTTTTTAAAGTATAAATTTAGTCAGGAATTCTTTATTATTCCTTTTTGCTGCTACCTCAGGTAACTCTCCCATGAAATTTATATTCAGTGTCACCTCCCAAGTACAGCTGGGGATATACAGTGAGACATTCCATTTTTCTTTTATAACATTGTGAAGAATAATTTGTTTATAAGACCCATGGTCTATTAACATTAGTTTGTAAGGAAAAATTTTCTAGCTTCAGATGATACCAACAGTTAAAAATTAATTGCTAACTACCCATATGGTATTATCCAAAGAAGCACATTTGATACTTAGGTTCTGTCCTGTTACATCTTGCCTGTGATGCCATTGTTTAAAGACAATTCAAATATGTAAATGTATAAATATTGTATTTATAAATGCAAATATACATTGAAAGCACACAGAATGGGTGTCAGAGCACAAGTGCAAAACGCTGAAAATTTAAAGTCACTGTGAATAACTATAGATGCCTGAAAGATATCTAATAGATGTAATAAATATAGTAATGACATCTGAAATAACATTCTTATTTCTCTCTTTTCTCTCTCTTTTTTTTTTTTTTTGGAAAACCAAGAGCAGATTTTAGGAATAGTAGTCACCTCATCTTCCTAAAACACATGTAACAGCTATTTCTGAACCTTTCTTTATATTCATTGTGGAGAAACAGACCTTTTTAGGATTCAATCCATCAGTTGTATTTAAAATGTCTATTTTAAAGTTAGAGAAATTCTGTCTTAGACTTTGTAGTCTACAGTGACTAGATTTTTACTGATTATTTCTGGAGACTGTGGTGACTCAGATAAGAGCAGGCCTCTGCATTTAATCAGATGAATTCCACCCTAAATCTTTCGACTGAAGGAGCTGAAGCTTTTCTCTCTGAACCATGAAATCATTCTGAATAAGAAGATAAAACAAATCTTAGTAGCTGTTGTGAATTCCAGAATAAGTTCCAATAAACCTTTTCCTCTTCATTTAGTTAAGCCAAATACACCTGCTTTGCAATTCTGGAGATACCTGACACAACTGACTGTATTCTACCACCCTGTTATCCCAGACAAGGCACAAAATTTCAGAGTGGATCACCACATGGCTGTGTAATTTACAGTCTCATGTTATCTGATTTGCATATAAACTACCCCAATAAACCACTGTCTAGTGAAGTAGGTCCAAAAATATCAGACGTATGCATAGTTTCAGTTACTGACTTCTTATAAAAATGCCTTCAACCAGAAAAGAGTTCCAAGGATTCTAACTTGCAATTTGTATTCCTGGTATATTTAATAACTCTTTATACAATCCATCTAGGTCAGGTTAAATGAATGCCTTGTTGCTACTTAGATGATTATGGGTTGCAATTCATTTAGCGTGCCCAACGATTCATGTTTAATTTATTGACTTTAATGTGGTATGTGAGTGACCTGTGCATGTGTAGTACTTTAAATGCATGCACACTAGCACACACAGCTCTCTGCAGTATTTTGCTTAAGTAATCAGCTAATCAATGTGTTAGAGTTTGAGATATTGTGTGACTCTTTATGTCACTGTTTAATTTAATGCTACTTGCAGTAATGAGCCTGTCTGGGTTGACTGGCTGCCTCTCAGGAACTCCATGGCTTTTATGCCAGCAAGAATGGTTCAAGATGTACCCAGCTCTATGATTTGTTACCTGGCCATCTGGCATGAGCAATTGACCTGTCTTTGTATCTCATTCTTTTTTTGTGTTTGAAAACTAATTAATGAGTGCACTTTGTTTACAGCTGGAGCTATGAATCTTCCTTCAACACCTGACAAGTCAGATGGCATTTACATCTAATACCTTTTGCAGAAATGATCTTTCTGTATAAGGGTATATCTCTATGATTTCCTGAGTGTTTTGTAGTAGTGTTTTTTAGCATGAGGAAAATGGAGAATGTGTCAGGGAAATTTGAGCTGTCTTAAAGTCCAGAAGTTTGGACAGGCCTGTATTTTTATGCTGTTAACCTGTTCTGTGTTCTGTTCCTGCTAAAGGCAGCTGCTTTCAGTTTTCATCATGATACTAAGTCCTTGCAAGATAGCAAAAATGAAATTATTGAGGAAAGGTGCTGTTTTCCTGATGAAACCCACAGTAGCAACAATGGTTTCTACCTTAAACACATTCCTTGTGTCTCTTAAGTTTAGTACTTAAGCTGGTGGTTGATATTTGTGATAAAAAATGAGGGGAAATTCATATGGCAGTCTAATCACCCAGTTTCAGATTTTTTCTTCCCTCTGAGGCAAGAGAAAATTCTCATTTTTGCATTTTCCCTATTCTGTGATTTTTTTGTTACATGAATTTTCCTGGGTTTTACATCATCCTCGTAGCATCCTAATTGTCAAAAAGGACATCAATGGACTTTGTTTCTGATTTCTTTTGAGGTATCTCAGAAAAAGAGTCTGTAAAGTCCAGAGACTTATTATTTGTCAGATTTTGTATGTCCCATGTACTAAATATTTGGATTCTAGCTGGTGAAATATAGTTTCATTATCTTGTGAAATAGTTCCCAGGTAAGCATCACTGTGCATTGTAGTGTCAACTGAGATGTGCTAGTTTTAATCTCCTGTTGACAAGTAGACTCCAAATCCCAAGGAGCAATGATAGTTCCATACTCAGATTTGCACAACTTAATTATACTACATTATACCCTGTAGAGGGTCAGAAAAAGTTAAAGTAGGTGCTGACTGACTGTCAGCACATCACAAACTTTGAATATCCCATCAGAGGCATCTAGCAGATCCAAGATCAGAGCTTCATGTTTTAAAAAGATGCAAATTTAATGCAAATACCTTTATTGTCCCCATAAACATTTAGAGCTTATCCTAGAGCTATTCCATCCTAGAGCTAAGCTATCAACTTTGTAAGAGAAAAAATTTCTGGCACAGCAAAATTCTGCAGTGAGTGGTAGTTTATTTCCAGGATGCTTGGAACAGTTGTCTAGCAGAGGTAAAATGCCACAGTTCCAATACTAGAGCTATGATTTGTGCCACCTGATATGCCAATCCTTCACTTGTTTATTTCTATTGATATCTATTGTTTTAGAAACATTTCAAATGCTTTACACAATCACCTAAAATTAAATAAGCAGCATAAGCCCTTAACCAACCACTTACACATAATCCAAGTTTGAAATGATTCCTTTTAGCTATAATGAATTTCAGAGAAAAAGTGGATTGCCTTGTAGAAAAACTGTATGAGATTTAAAGAAAAAAAAAAAAAAAAAAAAAGAAAAAGGAAGTGCTGTGGTCCTAAACATATAATGCATTTAAATGGTGAGAGGGTTGCAGACAAATTTAGGATAGATTGACGATATTTCCAAACAAAATGTTTCTGTGATTCTGTGATTCTCTTTTCTTCCTGCAAGACTGAGAAATATGATAGTTCTTAGTGAATGCCACAATACCTTGTGCCCCACATCCAGATGGCTCCATGACAATCAGGCAAGGGCTACAGTCCAGCACCTTTCCAGTAACTAATGTACAGAATTGCTACTTGACCATCTGGATAAAGCCACTTGCTGTTTTGTAGATTTCCTGTAGTGTCTAGGACAAGTTCCTTAATTAATAGATATTCCATTTCACTTTTATAAAGTGAAGACAATAGTTGCAATGATATTGGGAAATAAATACATTACAGATTTTGTATGCCTCAGCTCCTATGGTAATAGAAGCAATATAATTTCCATAGAGGATCGATTTTTGCTTTATTTTGCAAGATGATTTACAACAAATCTATGACTGAACCTGATATTTAGAAATATCTTAGAAGCACATAGTACCAGCTTTTCTGCCAGCTCTTGTAAGAATCCTGGGTTAGTTACATTCTGCCTGCATTGCAGTTAATGGAGAGTTTATTGTCTTAAATGCATCTTCTCTGGCAAAAAGGCTTCCAATCTGAGTTTCCTAGCTGCAGCCTGCTGGTTTCAGAAATGATGTATTTCTATTGGTGGAAGACATGCTCCTCTAATTGCCTTTTTTGATATTGTCAAGATATATATTACGTGTAGTTGTTAAATTGCTCAGCAACTTTTGGTAATATATATCCTGTGAGATGTCACTTTCATTTCATGCTACACAGCTTTCCTTTCTTCCTTTAACTCCCTACAATAGCTCAGTTCCCTGCTCGCCTCTGTGCTGAGGTTGTGTGATCAGAACAGTAGATGCAATCAAACTCACAATTAGACTGTGATTCACATTATGTAAAAGATTCATCATGCCAATTGATGTGAAATGACGTGCAGCCTCCAGGCAGTGATTGCACACAGCTTTAATCTCTCCACACGGTAAAACCTGCACCTATGGCAGTTCAGCAAAGATTATTTGTAATCATTTTTGTCCTAATGCCTTTCCATGATTTCATTATGAAGAGTGTAACAATGAGGCCTTTTTCTGCTACTTCTTTTAAATGCCAGGGCGTGCTGATTACTCAGTTAGCATCCTGCTTGCAGTTGACCTTTTGGGTAGAAATGCTATGAGAATAGTGGGTTCTACCATTTATGGATTAGGTGTTTTACTGAAGATAAATGACAATTTTTTTTTTTTTTTAATCCTAACATTCCTCTTTACCTTCTTTGACCACTGGGTCAATCACCTTGTTTTTTCCTAGGAGATAAATCCAAAAGAAGGCATTTTTATAATTTCTAAAATAAACAAAGATCTTAAACGACTCTTCTAAACATCAGATTTCAGGAAAAGTTAATCCTAACCATAGTCTACATCTCTCTGTGGTTTACTGTAGATATGGAAAGCTAGACTCTGTATGGGTATGTGATAAGGATGGCAATCTCTGACCTGAGCAGTAAGTGACCAGGGTGTGTATATGCCAAAAGCAAGGTGTGAGAAAAGCTGTAACTAACTCCTCATGATGGTTACTGACTGGAAACTGCAGGGACTGCATGGAGAGGGGGCTTCCAACCTTGAATTCTAAGTAGAAGTGGATTTGTCTTTAATGCTTGTGGATGACAAGGAATACATAGATGCTAATATGCATGACTAAACTCTTTCAAAGAACTGAGTGTGGCTGAGTGGTACTCATTTTTCATTTATGAATAACTTATCTAAATGAAAAATCATTTGAGACATGCATATCAAAATAAAAAACCCAACAGAAATATGTAAATTATTATGCCTTTGCTCAATAATTGAAATCACTCACTTCCAGAATTGCAAAAAATTAGTCTTTGGCTATTTTGGGATTCACCCTGTGTCCTATTTCATTCAGCAGAAAATGCAGATGGCTAAGGATCAGGCAGAAGCTGTAGTCATTGACTTCTGATAGAATACTTTGAATCTATTTGTGTTCAGAGTTCTTTTAATTGACTGCTTTTTCTAAAGGATAAAAGAGAACTGGAGCCAAAACCCACTGAAAACAGGAGATCAGATAAAGCTTAAACTAAAAATGCTATATTCTGTAGTAGGAAATCCCATTTTGCAATTCACACACATGCTGTAACACACAAGCAGAGTTTTGACCTCATGAAAGATATTCTGGAGTCTTCCAGAAGTTCAATAAGATTTTGCTGTTGTTGATGTTTCTAACACTGCTGAAAACTATGTTCAGCTGTGGTAAAGTAATGCAGATGAATTTTTCATGAGAGAAAGTTGTAGATTCTTTTTTTCCAGTTGCAAATCATGTTTGTATAGATCAAATATATTGCACCAAATTAAGACCTCTGTTTGATGAAGATATGGATTCCATTCCACATTCTTGTGATTTGATTCCAACTTGTGTACTACTAGTAAAGCCTCTCAAGTCTTGGCTCTCCAAAGATGTCTTCACATGTAGCCACTCTGAAATTCTCTGTTTATACAGTGCATGCTTTATAAGGTAAGTAGATCAATGCAGAAAAGTCAAATCATCTCTTCCAAATTAAGGAAAATTGCTAACTTAGTTTTTAAAGCCCATAGCTGAAATAAGTGATCTCTATATTTTTACATTTTGTTTTATAGTCACAGAACCCCAGCATGGCTTGGGTTGGAAGAGATCTTAAAGATCATCTCCTTCCACCCCACCCCTGTCGGGGAGGGAGGATATTGGCTAGATTGGGTTGCCCTGGCTCCATCCAACCTGGATTTGAACACTTCCAGGGATGGAAGTGTTCTTAACAAAGACAATAAACTGGGTGTTTCCTCAATTTTGACTCCTACTGACATTATTGGGGAGGAGAGGGGAGTTTTGAGCATACAGAGAATCAGTTCCTCTGCCCTGGAGAGAGTTTTGTGATCCAATTCAGAAATACACATGCTCAACTTAAATATGAGATACTAGTATTGATGTCTACGAAACTGATCTGGTAGCAAGCACCAGTGTTTTATTTATTTGGATAAGGAGTACAAAGAAGACGAGCAGAAAGATAAAAGGAATGATTCTGGAGAACTTCACTAATGTCTGGAGACAAATCCTTAGAAACAATCCCCAGTATTTCCCTTCTGCAGGATCCCTGCCTTGGCCTTGTTGATGCTGCAGAATGCCACATAAAATATCTGTATTATGTTTCCTGCTGTGAGCCAAAAGTAGCATATCCTCAAAAGCTCAGTGCTGTTCCCAGGCTTACATGTTTCCTTTTTCAATTCTGGTCTTCAGTAATGGAGGGAATAGGATAACTGCTGACATAGACAGACTCAGGAGAGGCCTCTCTATGTAACATATGTGGATATTTCACATTTATATAGCCAAAACCTATCCCAAAAGTCGCGTGCAAGAAAACATTCAGCTGCCCATTTGATTTTGATAAATGTAATTTTCCCTCTAAATAAGCTTTATGTTCATTATCATAGGAGCATATGTTGATGGTAACAGTGTTGAGGGCCATGTGCCAAGCCTCCTCTGTTGCTCCTAATGGAATGCTGGAGCTTTGGATATGTTCAGGTGTTTCCAGCTAAGACTGCAGATGTTGATTTTGCTCTTCTCACCAGGCAATAGGCATGTTCAATTATACCTATCATTAGCTAGAAACATTATACTCCTGTAATTTATTTCTTAAAACAAGCCTACAGGTGGAAATTGAGATTAGAAGGTAATTTCTCAGATGTTCATGTAACATCAATTATTACATTCCCATCTCTACCTCCTGTAATTTGCCCTTTCTCCTCTCTGTTGATTCACAGTGTTGCACCATCCCTTTGCAAGGGTCTGTCTCTGGATGCATACCATTACCAAGAGATGAACTTCACTTTGCATACCTTTAGGGAGAATTTAGAGATACACATTTAGAAATTTATTCTTACCTTTAGAAATGCTGTGATTCCCTAGGGGCCTGCGTAGCAGAGGAATGTCTTCAGACACATGGTGTAGCACCATAGGATACTTCACCAAGCTTTGCCTCTAACCCTGTCAGCTCTAATGATGGTGAAGTCACTGCAGCAGCTCAAGGAGCATCGTCTGTGCCATGGCAATCCCTGCAGAGTCACTTGCAGCTGACTCCAAACAGAGTCAGAAACAATGTGAGTCTTAGATAATGAGTCTTGTTGAACAGGGAGCATGATCTCCAGCAGCAGGAGTTTCAGGATTTATGCCATGGCCCTGTGTGCACCAGCAGGCTCCACTCCTCACAGTTTAGCTCACAAGGTTCTCCTTTAAAGTCTTCTCATGTGCTTGGGTCAGGCTGCCATGAAATGAGCTATGTGAGAAAAATCTGTGAGTCTCACCTGGGATCTTCACCCATGCAGTGTCTGCCCTTGTTCAGAGCTGCATTTAAGCTCAGGCTTAGTCCTAGCCTGGGTTATGCCTGTGCCTCATTGCTGATCCTGATCTTTGCTGACCTGCCTTATCTTAGCCAAGGCCTTCCTCATCCCTTAGGAGGAGGACATTCCTCCTAATGAGGATCTAGACCTTCCTCATCCCTCAGGACTTGTCTGGAGATCACTGGACTGGTTGATGGTGCTGGTTATCATCGGACCTGCTGCTCTTCTTTGGGTCTTGTGTATATTTTATAATTTTAGATAATCTAGGTCTTTTACTCTTTCACTTGCAGAACTCTTCCTTGTTTTGTCTTGACTCATTTAAATGATTTGGAGATTTAGGTGAACACTATAAATACAAAAATAATGGACACATCAGTGGTTTACCAACTCTTCATGCTCACACTAGCTCATCCCCCTGTCATCCTTTGTTGATAGAAGGCCTTTCCACTTTGAAAACTCTGAAATTTACAACAATGGCATGAAAGAAATACCATGTTGCCCACAATTCCCCTTTTTAGCTCATCTTTTGAACAGGGTAAAATAATATTTTCATGTATTTAATTGGGTCAGGAGATGCTGATTCATCACAATATGCTTGTGATTAATCATCAGTTTTGCTGGTTCTCTTCACTACCAGCTTTTGAAAAATATTTATTTCTGATTTCAAATAACATTATAAATGGAAAAAGAGCCAAAAAAAAAAAAAATCACAATATGACAGCAAGTAAAGCACAAATTTAAAAAATAGCAGTAGAAGAAGAAAAAATGAAAGACATTAAATAAAATTAATAAAAAAATGAAGGAAGTTCTAATTGCAATTCTAATTGCTTGCTTGAGGCAACTTTAGTAGTGCTTCAAACCCATGACAGAGCCTTGTTAGCATAAAATGGCTTCACAGAAATATATTTCCTAACAGTTGTACCCAGCTGAGATGCAGTGATTCCTATATAAATGCTATATGTGAACGTTCTATATTCTGCATCTTAAGTCTGAAATATTTAGATTTTTCAGGGATTTTTGCCAATGTCAAAATATTTCTCCCTAATTAGTCTACTCCTTCCATCAGTAAGATGAAATTCTGTTAACAGAAAATAGCTGATTTTTTAAAAGAATATATTGATTCTATATGTGGAAAGAAAACTCAAACAAACAAAAACTTATTTAAAAATTCTTCAAGAAAGACAAAAACCTAGGCTTATATAGAAAATTATTACTTTTTTTTTTTTTTTTTACATTTGCCTTCAGCTAGAATGAGAGAAATTATTTCACCATCTTATGGTTTTAATAACATGAAATGAAGTGAGAGAATATTAATTTTGTTTTGTCAAAGAGTTAGTATTATGCATCGCCCATGTGTTTTTCTAAAATAAAGTAGGTCATAAACATATTTCCCTGGTGCTAGTGCAACTCCTGAGTGTGAGGAGTGAATGAAAGTTAGAGGGAGGTGTTTGGAGAGAAGGGTTCCCTTCGATTTGTGGGCAGCACATGATGAATCTGCCTGTGCTTTGCACTCTTCTGAGCAATGAAATGCACTGCAGCACTTGAGAACAGTGTATAAAACCTGATTGCTGGAGCTGCAAACTGGGTGTTCTGCAGACCCACAAGGGTTAGAAAACACAAGCAAACAGAATCCAAGTATTTTGTTACAGAACAACACAAAGTCTCAAACATTGGTTGTGTATCTCTTTCACTTTCCTTATTTTCTTATTATCCCATACTGGTCTGTATTTCATTTGCTCCTCCTCTATTTCAAATTTAGCTATCTTACAGCCCTTATATTAATTTTCTTAATTTCTAATTTTGGTTTTAAATTGGATCATATGATTTACCTGACCAAATTTTGAAACTAAATCTACAGCAATGCACATTTGATTTCCATATTCAGCCGCTCTCTTTAGGTTTATATTTGGATATAAATTTTGTGGTTTTAACCAATGGTAATTTCTGCTGTATGCACACAAACAGCCTGTCTGAGCTGTGCATAAATAACCAATCAACTTTGCAGAAAGGCCAGAGTACAGTGTAGACACCTTCCAATCTGGGAAAGGAGTGAGAGGAATTTCCTTTCTTAAAAATAAATAATATTTTCCCTCAAAATACTATTATATATTTAGTCATGTATATAACTAGAGTTAACCATTAAGGGACAGAGATATTTTGAAGTTTGTTTTGAGGGCTGTGGTAAAAGACCTCTGGAGAATTTTATTTGTGTGTTTCAGCTCATCTGGCTGTGCTCACAGCCCTGCTGCAGGTTGTGTCCTGTAAGGCTGGAGCTGGAGGATTTCTGTGCCCCCAGGATCTCACTTTGGAGCAGCTGAAGCTGCTGCAGCTCAGACTCATTTTTTTTATTCTGATGACTCTGCAATTAGGGCAGTGTCCTCCAGGACAGCTTTGGAACAGTCACAGGCAGTGCTTTCTTAAACTGTTGCAACAAGAGTCACTAGAGTTCATCTTCCATGATATTAAATATTAATTATATACATATACTCACAGAGATATTTACACTGAGTTAATTCATCCCTTGGGTAATGCTGTGTGTTTAAAAGGCCAAAAAGCAGTGTTGATTTTCTGTTTCTGGTGAATCAACATCTTCATCCTCAGACAGATATTTTTTGTGTTTTAATAGCATCAAGCATTGTTTATTGTTGCACTTTTTAAAAAAGTAATTTGCATCGTCATTTCCATGAAAGAATTGAGACTTTGATGTCTTCCCAATTATATGCATAATGTATATATTATATATATATGTAATATATCATATAGCATGCATAATATTATATACTATACATTAGTTCTATATAATATATGCTATATTAATTTAATATTATTAACTATACATTTATATATAAAATTTCTGTAAATAATTCAGGCAGATAGCTCAAAAAAATGAGTCTTCCCATGACTAAATATTGTGTATAACAATACTTGTTACTCTGTGTGTGCCTGACATGGGTATGGGTGCTTTTAGTGGGAAAAAACCCCTTAATTTTGATAATATAAGAAGCATCTAGATAGAATATTATTATGACCCACTTTATCTGCTCTATTCATTCTTCAAAGTAATTATTTTCAAAAAAATTGAGTTCATTTAATTATGTTAATAAAATATTTTTATGGTACTATCCATACTGCATAATTTTAAAAGGAATAGTAATAGTGTCTTCAATGTCATGAAAAATAAGTAAATGCTTTATGAATAACAGAAGGGAAAGAGATTGTCTTCTTTTTCTGGTTCAATAAGAATTGTATGAAATAATTAAAAATATTATAGTAGCAGATTTGTTTTTTAATTGTTGCCTTCTACATAGCACAGACACTATTTTACTGCTTTCTCACCACTTTTGTTTTTATTAATGAATCATTTAATTTTTTTCTATTATTCTGCATTTTCATTTGAATATTTTATCTAGTTTTTAAAAATTCTGTGAGTAAATGAGAGGCTGATAAAAATGCTGTAAGACTACTACTGGGTCTTGACAGTGCTACTCTGCTTCTGTTCCACTCTTCAGGTCCTCTGGTTTTGCCAGTCCTGGGTCTCCCTTTCTGACCATTTCTGATTTCTTGGAGGGGTCTCCTGCAAATCCATCTACAGGGAAAGTATTCATTCTTATGCATTTAGCTATCATAGTGGCAATTCATTTTTCAATTTTTAATGCTGTGTTAAGATGTGTTCACATGTGAAGATTTTATGGGATTTCTGAGCTCTGAGACTGCCCTGTACAGTAGCATGTGGTTAAAATTAGTTGTTTTCCCTAAATAAGATTCCCTAGAAAGCAGCTGGTTGGTACATGAAGACTTTTTTACAGCAGTGTCACACAACGAGGAATTTCCTTCTCCATTATGTCCTTCCTGACATTCCCATTTAATGAACTCTTTATTCACCCTGAATAAGTAAAACTGTGAATGCCTCTTGTGGGTTTTCCTCCCTTGGAATGGCTGAGTCTGTGTGTTGCTGTGTTTTGCTATGTGGTTGTAACAATCCACATCTCTCCAACTGCTTCATTCCATGACACAGACATTCCCTTGGTGAATACCATTCTGGTGCCCAAAATTCCATTGGAAAACAAACTTCCATAGTATTGACCTATAAAAGGACAAATATTAGAAGTGCACAGGTGGGGATCCACCACAGAAACAGAATTAAATAGATTTCCAAAACCTCTTCATAAAACAGGCAATCGAAGAGTGAGTCTAAAGGCAAAATTTGGGTAGTTTGAGAAACAAGGATTGGAGAAGGAAGGACAACAAAAGACAAAGGATTGCAGTTTAATCTAATCTCTCTGAAAGGATGTTCATAGTCCTCTGTCAGTCACAGGTCCAATAAAAATAAAGGGTTTTGGCCTGGATAATTGATTTTTTTTTTGGAAGTTTAAGAAATCAGTTACCATGACTACTGGTGCTTTTAAATGTTTGGGTTGTTTTGGGGTTTTTTCCTTCAAACAATTTTTTTCCCATTACAGTTCATTTAATGAACTGCTTGGTGCTCAAATATCAGATTGTAGAAAACTTTACTCACAAGACTGGTTCACAGGTCTCAGATCCTGATATCACTTTCCACCTGTTCATGATAAAAAGACATGGTCGGCACAGCTAAGGTAAAGATCCTAAACTATGTAGTTGCTCATACAGAGTAAGTCCTTTTGAAAAATACTAAATTTAGATTTTTTTTCTTAGCATGGCCCGTCTCTCATTTCTAATTTGCTTTTTTAACAGAGTTTTGTGACATAGGAGCATGGAATAAATTAAATTGTTGGTTACTTTTCAGCCAAGAAATTGAAGCTTATATTAGGTGTGAAGAGAGGCACCTATCAAGCCAACCTCATTGTTACTAAGGACAGGATAACATAATCTCAAATTAAAAGAATTTAAAACTAGCAATCCTGATCCTGGTAATGCTGGGCATCTCTTGAACAAAACAACTTTTATTGTGTTATCTGTTTGGCTGCATGCTCAACAAGGTTGCCCTAGATAGTGTAACACAAAGTGGGTTCTGCTAGTGAAATTTCTCTGACAAATTTGATCATAATCCCACATCTTCCAAGTGGCAATTTAGCCCCAGAGTCAATGCAATACAAGGTATTGAAGTTTCCCCATCTAGCAGAAAGTGACAGTGTTCTTAAAAGTTGCAATGGCTTAGGAGTTTAATGATCTTATTATAGTTCCTGGTGGTGTGCCACCTTAGTGTATTTTTGGGTATGCATCCACTATGTGCTACCTAAAAATAAACATTTTTCACCCAATGGCTGAATAATCAGGAAACAAAAGGTGAATAGTGAAGATTTGCTTAGGCTTTCATTGCAATAAGGGAAAGCATAGTGAGGTTGCAACACTTTGACACTCTTCCCAAGAAGTCATTTTATCTAGTTCTTGTTTTTTACAAACTATTGTGATTGGATAAATTCCAGAGAGAAGGGATTTTTTCTCCTTTTTTTTCCCCCTCTTCACTAGACAGATACATCAACAGACAGTAGGAAGGTTGACTCATCTCTCCTGATAATAGCATGCAGGATAATTTTGCCATGTGACTCACTTTATTCTTTGATTCTAAAAGAGTGGCATTAATTTAAATAGATTTTCCATAAACAGGATTTACTAAAAAAATAAAATCCTTGCTTTTATCTCATCTTTAAAAAGTACAGGAGAGAAAAAGTCTACTATGATATTCTAGCTCTTTATAATGTTATTGAAGAATGAAAATATTCTCATAGTGAATAAATGGAACATACTTGGGGAAATGTATTTGCAGTGAAGAATTTCTACCTTTGTGCACATCACTGCTTTTTTAGCCTGTCACAGGAAAATAATGCTTTTTTTTACCTCCTGCACTTTTCTAGCTAGACCCTCATCTAACCTTGACCAGGGTCATGGCACAGAACGAATTGATAAGATATACTTCATTTAGGATTAAATAACAGGACTGACAGAGCCTAGAGGGGCTTGCAGTCCTAGCAGAGAGTTCATCAGCACTCTTAGGGAAGAAAGACAATATGACTTGGTTTAGTTTCTATGTAGTAAATTTTAAGCCTGATTCTTGCCTTCTACCACTGATTTTGAACAACATCAAAATTCTGAGAGCTTTTTGTGATCCAATTTTGTACCGATTATTTCAATGAGATTTCACTGCTAGCCATAAGCAATAATTTCCTTCCTCTTCCCTTTTTCACTGACTGTGACAGTGCCTTAGTTTATTTTCCAAGACTTCTTTTGGTGTCCATGTATATTTTTGGTAACTCAGAGATAATTGTGTGCTGCAGTTTAGCCTAAATTTTCAAATGTGGATAAGAAAAAGAAGAGATCTATGTTGGAAGGTATCTTCACTTTAAAATTCTAGACAACTATGTTTTAAAAATATGTTGTTTTTAAATAATTTTTGATTGCATGTCCTTGCTGCAGCAAATGACATTCTATGTTTCATTATGTGACAGAGGTGACTTGTGCAAGCATCCAGTGTAAAAGTCTTGCCTGAGAATTTTCTCACATCTCAGGAGATAAAAAAAGTCACTTGTTAGTTGGATAGCTAAAGCTGATCCTTTTCTTCAGCTAGAGAATTAATCATCTTTTGTCTTCTGAACTGTAAAAGCTGAAGTGTTATGTGACTGTTTCTCAAAGACAGTTGTAATTGGCATTTATGGTAGGAATTTGAGGGTATCAATTATAGCAGCATACCAATACCAAGAGCCAGGGGAATACACTATAATTCTATATATTAATTTTGATTTTTGCATGCTGCACACTATATTAAGTTTTTAAGGGATATATTATAAATTGTGGCACTTATTTTAGAAGCATCACACCTGTTAATCAATTTCATAAAACTCAGTTTTCTTCTATAAATGCCTATGAACAGTTTTCTTTTAACAAGCAGTCTTAAAACTGTGCCCTTATCAATTATTTAGATTGCAATTTCAATACATGGCAATAAACTGTTCTCTAGCAGTATGTGAAATTAGGAATGTGTTTTTCCTAGTGGACTTCAGTGGAGTGATATAAATCTGTTGAGCTCATAAAGGAAGTATTCCTTTATTCTTACTCAGGGTAGAGCTGCAACAAGGAATGTAGTGTTAGAGAAGGAATTATCTGTAAAATTTGTTTGTCATAAACTGTAAGAATAATTTCAATGATTCTCATGATTTTATGATAAAAAATTCTAGCCTTCCCACAGATATATTTTGAGACCTTGAACAGATCATCCCACCTGCCTACTTTATTTTCCTGTCTGTGAAATGGAGAAAGTGTTCCCTTTATCCCAAAGTTATTCCATTTTGTTTATCAGTGCTTCACATTCTTCAAATCCATGATGTGTTAGTACAGGTCCTACAGCAATGGATGTTTTTTGGTAACTGTGGCTTTGACACACATTCATAATTGAAATATATAAGAAAAGCTCTGTAGCCTAGATGGCATTTCAGTAGAGTAACTCCTTTTCTTACATGCCTAACATATAACTGAAAATGATGAGCCTTTCCAAATACTTACAGCTTTCAGTAGGTTAGCTCTGCTAAGGTCTTTGCAAGTCCTTCCACAGACAATAGATCTCCTTCATTTAATTTTCCAGACATGTATATTCTATGGTGATGAACTCATAACCAAGATTAAATGACTTGAGCTTGACTGAATAAAGTCACAGTTCTACCCTTTCTAGGAACTCCAGAGCTCCCAGGATTTCTGTATGCTCAGTTTTCATTAATCCTAATATAGCAGTTTATGTTAATGTAGTTTTGCTGACCACTTCCAAAAGAATTTGATCACTTACCTATTTCTTAAATTTCTGCCACATTATTTTTCATGGAACTGTGCTTGATAACATAAAGTAAATCTTTAGTGCCTTTTTCTGCTGACCTGCAAATGGATGAGGTGAGCATGTAGAATGTATATCATGATTGATCTTTCCTCTCATAGACCTTGCAGTGTAATTCCTACAATATAAACATGGAAGTGAGTGTATGCTGATGGGTAATTCTCTGTTAGGGTGAATTTAGCAATGTGTTTGTCTGTTCTCACACTCACTCCTTTTCTAGAGCCTGACAACTGCCCTCTCCTCTACTCAGGCACAGGCTTCCCCTTCTTTGCACCATTCCAGTCATGTTCCTGGAGGAGCTGAGTTTGCTCACTAAGCCATCAGAAAACCAACATATGGAAACTTAAAAATAAAAATCTGGGGGTATCTGCTGACTGAGAAAGCAGGCAAATTATTGTAATAAAGAGACCACCTCAATAATACAGTGAATATCTTTAGAAAATCCTAACCTAGATTTTCTTCAGGATTTTTTCAAGCAAGACCAGGAAGGACATCCTGGTCCACAGTATGGAGTTATGACTGCAACAATAAAAGTGTTTCCTTCAGTTTATTTGAAGTCTCACCCTAAAGTCTTACAATTGAAGGTATGAAATTCATTATTTCAATTAAAGTGATTGCCCACTATCAAGGTGGAATATGCAAATGTAAGTAAAATTCATGCTTTTTAAAATTTTTTCTCAGTATCTTGTGGGTAGAGAGATTTACATTTGTCAATGTAATAACTTTAACCATTACTTTTGTATCAGATACGAGCCCAAATAAAAGGAAATTATTTCCTTCATTCTAAAATATGTTTAGCAGTGTGTTTAAAGTTTCTGTTGCACTTAAGAGTGTAGTGATATTCAGTCATCTGTCTGTGATGTTTAAAAAAAAAAAAAATTAGGCAACAGCTTGAATGCTTTATAGAAATAGTGTCTATCCACCACAGTCAAATAAAAGTAATGCACTGACTGTTCATCTTCAAAAAATCTTTACTAGACACTGAAATGGAGTTTTGGTCAGAGTTCAAAAATATTCACCCTTCTAATCTTGCTTGTGTAAAATACCTTTGCAAGTGACCTGCCAATTAGTAATGAAAGCTGAAGTGGTTTATGAGTCAGTGACAAGTTAAAAATAAACGAGGGCAAGTTTTCTCTGGTATTTTAAATCTTTAAAGGAGTGCTAATTGTTAAAGCTAATTGTCTGATGGCTTCAGTTTACATTTTACTAAAAATCACTTGACATTCTGCAATTTTGACCAGTGTTTCTAAGGTATGTTAGTGATTCATCTGAACAAACAAATGGGATGAATACTGATAGGTAAAGTATGTTTAACAGAATGTAAAATACCACATTTTCTCTAATTCTTATGAAATAGAAATAAAGGTAGGTGTATTATAAAATGAAATTCTATCTTTGGGAAGGTTTGTCCCTGATTAACTAGTAGAATTCACGCTGTGTTTTGTTTGTTTAATTGAGGAAGCCAAACCTAAATAAGAGGTTATTCTATTGATTAAGGTGGGTGTGTGTATAAAACTCCTAATCTTTTAAAGAATAACTTTATCTATTTAATTTTTTAAAGAATAACATTATCTATTTAATTTATATCAAGATATAAAAGGTTGCCAAATATATCTTTTCTATCTTTACACTTAGGCTAATAAATGTTATAGAGGAGCTGTAATGCTTCCTATTTCCATCAGAGGGTACTGTAAACATGCCTAAAACTTACTTTTTTTGTCTTCACCTGCAAAGAAGTGGATGTTTCTTTCTGTGTGAAATTTCCAGATGACATTCAGTGCTTATAAATTCTGTGTACCATTACATATATTTGCTTGCTGAAAACCTGAGTGGTTTATACAGTCTCATTAAAAACATTTGAAAACAAGTTTAACTAACGTTCTATTTTTCTTGTAAACATTCAGTGGGTATTTCATTTTAAAGAGGAGTCATGTTCTAAAACTTCTGTATATAAAATGTCAGCATGGAAGAAGGTAAAAAAATTCCTTATGTAACAAACTTCTTATACATCTTGGCAGTCAAAATGTACTCTCTTTATTAGTGGGTAGAGAAAGAAATCCTGTCACCAGAGACAGAGTTTGAGAACCTGCAGTGGTGTGCTTGATGTGCAGAAAGGTTTTCCAGCAAAGCTGCAGTGCCTGGCTGCTCACAAGGCAGATGCTGGGTCAGGAGTCACTAACCCCTGGCTGCTGCCCTGTGCCAGCACCACTCTCTCCCATGGGGCAGGGGCTCTGCTGCCTTCCCATGGTGGTGGCTTTCTGGTTTTGGGGGTCAGTCATCTGGGCTTCTCATCATTGTTCTTATTTTTTACTTTGTTTTCCCAGTTCTTGTGAGTCCTTGAGGCCAGGTGCTTCTCCATTTGCACACCAAAGACATTTATTAGTGTGCAACAAGGACATATTTAGTATTTCTTTCTTCAAAGACAAACTTGTTTCTGTGCACACTTTATCATCCAGGCACAAAGGAGCAGTGGTGCCATGAATATCCACAAGTAAGAAGTGAGGGGAAGTGGGCAGCTTGTGAGCAGCCCATGGGGACAAGGGTGCTGGCAGGGTGTGGGGGCAGCCAGGAGCAGGGCAGGGTGTGGGGACAGCCCCAGGCATCTCCTCTGGGACAGGGCCAGTCCAGCCCAGCTGGGACATTGTCCTGCAGGTGGGCTGAGCTTGTCAGGCTCAGCTTCCAGGCAGGGCAGGGCTCATCTGTGGGGAGATGGAGACCAGCAACAGGACCCCCTGGGGGGCTGGAAGGGGCTGTGGGTCATGGCAGGATGGGGAGACCCTTGAGGAAGTTAATTTGAGATGGTCAGCGCAGGTACAGGCTCATCCCCAGCCTGCATGCTCTCCTCCTTGGGCAGCACTCTGGCTGGGTTCTGTTGGCAGCTTGCAGACAGGCAGGTGTTCAGTAGTAAATTAAATACAATTTTAAAGCCCAAGATTAGAACAAATAGCTACATGAGTATTCACATGGTAATTGTTCAGTTTGGTTTGTTAGAGCTGTCAGTAAGAAAGTGTTTACTTTTCATCAGTAGAACCTGGGTATAGTAGTGCATCCATGTCTTTATAATTTTGTAACAAAACTGGTACTATTTGTTGTTCCACAGGTCTTATTGGTTGTTTCATGATGAACACAAAATGAGCATAAACTCTGTGTTTATGTGGCCTGGCAAGTTGAACAGAAACAGTCTTCTGACCATGCTTGGCTGGAATGAAATCTCCACTCAGATGTGATTCTGCATTAAAAAAAGCCCAGCATTAAAACCATTGTCTGTATATCAACCCTTCAGATTGCAACATAAATATTCTGATAACATTGTGCTCTCCTAGTAGAAGCATAGAATCAGAGGTTTATAAAATACACTGAGTTGGAAAGGACCCATCAGAATCACTGAGTCCAACTCCTGGCCCTTACAGGACACCCCAAGAACCACACCACTGCAGTGGGACCATTTATAGGGTAA
Organism: Erithacus rubecula; assembly: GCF_903797595.1. Classification (NCBI taxonomy): domain Eukaryota; kingdom Metazoa; phylum Chordata; class Aves; order Passeriformes; family Muscicapidae; genus Erithacus; species Erithacus rubecula. The sequence continues at coordinate 10,969,014 of NC_136689.1, read as the reverse complement.
GATGTTGTTTGGTTTATGAAAAGTGGAATAGGCACGTAGAAATCAAACTGCACTTGCATGCTTTATGAAAAACCAAAAACTTTTTGGATAGGTTATAGAAAATAAATTTTATCATACAAAAATAAATCAGCAAAAAGTAATGACTGAGTCTTATTCTTGTCTAGAATCATACATTCAGTTCTTGCATTAAATTCATACACACTCCATGTAGATTATGTAATCTCCCCAAAAGGTTCTGATACCTGCTTTAAGCACAGCAAAAGCAGACATTACATCTCTACAGGTGATAAAGGGAAAGTTTATTTTAGAATCCATTTTCCTGCATATACAGCCACCACGAATTTGGGAGAGAGGCTCTGAAGTAAGGCTAGTCCTATATCCCCATAAGCCCCCCTCCTGTAAATCTGAAATAGAGGAGAGCCTGCTTCCACACACCAATTTTGCACCACTTTCTCAACAAACTCTCCTTCACACATTTTCTGAAATTCCACACACATATTTCTTCTAAGCCAGCTGTCTTCTTGCATTATTTGTTATCACTCGTTTAGGATTTTTTATTGTTGTTATTTTTAATTTTCTTGGCTATTCAAAATTTTATTTTGCCTAGGTTTTTTTTTTAGTTGTGGTGTGGTTCACTTGTTGACTATAGAGTTTCTTTCTGACTTGTAGCTCAAACCTCTCCAAAATGTCCAGAGCTCATTTCATTTCTAGTCTGACTTTAGGATTATTAAGAGAAATAGGCACATCTGAAATGTATCTTTATTCACATAGTGAGTATTTGCTATCATCTTTGGATAGAATGGGTTGCCTGTTTCCCTCTGGGAAGGGAACCTTCATGACTTTTGGATTTCCCTTTGGTATCATAATACTCAGATGGATGTATTCCATCCAAAAGCAACAAAAATGTTTGTTTTCATCCAGTGCTATGATCCAGACTGATTTTTCAAAAACCATAACATTACAGGATGGGTGAGGTTGGCAGCATCCTTAGGAGTTTGCCCAGTCCAGTGCTCCAGCTCAAGGCAAGGCCAGTGAGACTGGATTGCTCAGGACCTTGTCTGGATAGGTTTTAATTATCTCCAGGGTTGAAGAACCTCTCTGAGAATCCAGCTTCAGAACTCGATCACTCTTGGAATAAAAAAGTCTTTTTTCTTGTGTTTAAATGTAGTTTCCTGCCTTTCAGGAAGTACATCTAGAGGTAGAAATCTTAAGGAGTAGCTTAAAAAAAACCAGACTGGTTTACTATCTGGAAAAACAGCACTGCCCCTTTCTATTGCTTTATTCCTATATGTTTCTCTCATATTTTTTGTGAAAAAACATTAAAGCCAGTGTATTGATTGATATGCAGTATCAGTTTGCATTAAAACAAGAGATGAGTCATTCAGTGGCAGCTGGCATTGTATAGATTGCTTTCTAAGAAGAATTTCAAGTTATCTGGGGTTTTTTTGAAGTAGTTTATTTGTTAATTCCTTAGGTTAGTTTTTTTAAGGTGATGCACATACAGGACTTAGAAATGCTCTAAGTTCCAACTGATCTCTATACTTCAGCCCTTTTAAATATGTTTTCCCTCTCTGGACTTGACCATAATAATCCAAACAATGTGGGAAAGAAATTGCTGCTGTCTTATGGGCTGCTTTCATATATTTTATTGAATTATGGAACTGTTAAAATAATAATTTAAATCTCAAAAGCTAATGTTTTTCTATAGCAAAAGATGTTAAATCCTAAAATAGTGCCTATGGTTGTATCACAGGTTAAAAATCTTAAAAGGCAGGTAACATATCTAAAAAAAATTGATTTTCAATGTGTCATCTAGATGTATATCAAACTATAAATACACAAATAAAATTATGTGTATGTGTATATATGCAATTTTGTAAATGCAAATATATGCAATGTTATGCATTTTTTAAAAATGTAGGTAGAACCATTTGCTTCATTAAACCCATTTTGGGGAATGACTAAATGTAAGTAAATATAGTTCCTTTGATAAAAAACAAAACAAAACAAGGTCTGACTATATTTGCTTAGTTTAGATTTTTTAACTGTAGAGAGAAAGAAAAGAGTGGTATAAAATCTGCCAAAATCTCTGCCAAATCAACATTAGAGCTGTTGACACAATGGCTTTTTAACATTCATATCTGAGTGTACTGAACTTAGTAGCATATGGAATTCTCTGTGCTGTACGTTCTGTATATGTAAATAACAAAACTCCCATTGTACTCAGTGGTACAGGAATTTTTTTTTTTTTTTACTGGGGCAGAGGCTTTTTCCTCACTATTATTGTACCATCATATAAATATAGCAGTATTATTGAAAGCCTGAAGATTCACGCCACTGCTTTGCTCATCTTCTTAAATTCAGTACCACATGGCAGATTTCTGTGGAGCCTTATCTCTCAAGCCAAAAAGAAAAGCATGATCACAATAGTCAGCTTGGCTTTTCTTCTCATCTCTGTATGCACTTCAGTGCAGGAGAAGTTCAGACACCACAGAGCTTCAAATGGTTTCTTTCAAAGGCATTAAAAAAGCGAAACAAATATTGAGCTCTCACAAAGACATTTTCAACCAGTGCATGTTTATTAGGCTTACTTTATTCTACCCAGCATATTCAAAGACATCTGATTAAACTGTCCCAAATAAAAAAAGACAAAGCTTTCTTCAGTCTGTGCAGTACAGATAAATAATTTTGTGGGAGATTTCTATCATCTCTCAGACTCTGTATTGGAGACTTGTTGAGACATTTCAAACTGAGTTTGCACATTGCCAAATGCAGTCCTGTTCATAGTATGCTAAAATGCTGTATCTGGCTAATTGGAGATAGAAAAGATTGTTTCTAATCACTGCATGACATTCTTTGCAATTCTCATAGATATGCAGACATATTCCTTGCTTCACATGTATTTCCAGTGTAAGAACTAAGAAAAGTAACAAGAATAAGAGTGGGCCAATATAGCAGCAGAGATTGTGGTACAGCACAGCAGACAGTGACCTTCCTGTGACCCTTGTTTGAATATCCCACTTTAATCTTCACATTCTCTAATGTTTCAGCTGTGTAATAACTTCCTTTTATTTACAGGTAGCCAATATTTTTGGAAGGGACTATTGAAAGGCAAAAAGAAATATTGAATAGCATTGTATCCATTAAGGTGAGGACAAGAGGACTCAGGTCTTTTAACTGACTTATATGTAAGTTGTCTTGAGAGCAACACAACACTGTATTTCCTTTAGCTTCTTTTTTGTTTTGGTTTTTTTTTTTAATTATTATTTGTTTGTTTGGCTGGGTTTTTTTTTTTTTTCAATACAGGAAAAGTTGATTCTTATTGAGTTAGGCAATTTAACTAGTCTTTTTTTTTCTCCTTGGGGCAGTATGAAAACCACTAGACTGAATCACTTTTTGTTTCTTCATCTGCTTATTTTCTTTTAAACTACTGACTAGTGAAAAGTATGATATTCCAACCAACAGTACTGCTACTGTCACTGTCAATCTCTGCTCCTCCTTTTCCTCTATTCATCAAGTTGATATTTATTCAAGCTCATGTACAAGACAGATAATTTAGCTTTAGTTTTATGCCAGCCAGTATTGCTACCTTCAGGCTCTTCTGCTTGGAGATCAAGACTTGGAGAAAGTTGCAAGAGGAGACTGCAACACTACATCCATGAGAATGAAAGAAAACTTACTGTAATCTCCTTTGAAATACAAAATTATTCTTTTGATAATGTGCTTTCCTTATTGAAATGACATATGTGATGGAGCCTTTGCTACTGAGTTTGGGAAACATCCACTTACCTTAATGACAGGAATACTTGTTGTAGACACAAATATCAATCAGTGCCCCACCTGAATTTGCAACTTAGAGTTTCATCCAGAAAAACTCATTTACTAATAAGTATATTAAAAATGCCAATTTTTAAATTTCTTCCCATGAGTCTCCTTTTATCTATTTTCCCATTCTAGGCATCCTCATTGCTTCCTGCTGTTTACACCAATGATCACAGACAAAAGTAATGGCTACTTACCTGTTTCATGCTCATTAATCACATCATTTGGCCAGCTGTCTTTTGAGTGTCTCTGCATGAATATAAATAACATTGTGCCTCTCACAAAGAACTTGTGACCAGCAGCACAGCCCGTGCAAAATTAACTCCCTCATTTGTGATATTTCCATTTCATTCTTTTGTTAATAGACCAAAACAGTTTCCAAAAATGTTACCACCCACTGCTGTCTGCACTGGAGGAGAGGAAAAGTGAATCCCAGTGAAGGGAAGATTATTTAGAAGATTATGTCTTCACTTAGAAATAATTACTATAAAATGCAGTGAGCTGATCCCAAATCCACAGCCTACTTTAGCTCCTTCCCAGTGGGAATTTGCTCTGGCTGCCACTCCTCCCCTCTGCCACCAGTCAGTACCTCAGGAGCAAGCCCAGCACCATTTGTGGCTGGTTCCAGCTCACCCAGGCAGTTGTTATCAGGCTGTTACTCCTTGTATACATGCAAATGCCTCTTTAGCTGGAGGTGCTCACATTTTTCTACCCCTTTCATTCTGTCTCTAGGAGACAGACCATAAAATTAATTAAAGTAGGTTTTATTGCACATTTGGGTAAGTGATGGGCCTTTGCAGCTCTGGATCAGCAGTCTCTGATTTCATATTTGCATGAGGCTAATAAAGAAAACAAGACAATTGATATAATACCCTCTGCAGACAACATTTCTGTTACTGATGGCACAACCTTCATGGCCACAGTGCTGCAATGCATTGACTTGCCACTGCAAGGAGATTTGCCTCTTTTGTGATGGTTTTGGGAGACTTAACGTGGAACTGCTTTGTACACATCTATATAAGTAATGGCCAATAAAAAAGGGGATGATTCCACTTGGAATTGTTTATTAACCACAATTCTTCTCTGGACTTTTATTTGGGAAAAGGTAGAAGAATCTTCTTTCTGTGTTTCTGCATTCATTAATAATTGATTTCTATTGTCTTATTTTCAAAAGTGAAAACTCTGGCAGCTCCAGAGTGCAAAGTAAACATTCCCTGGGGTAGAAAAAGTGAAATGTGCCACTGATCTTTTCTTTCAGGAACAACCTGGCTAATTTTAAAGTCTGGTTTAGAAACATGCCTTAGAGCACCCTAAAATCATTCATTTTGGAGGAATATTATTTGAAAAATACTATTATTAATTAGCATGCTTAGGTAGTGTAATATTTCTACAGCATTTGTGGATCTTAACTGCATTCAGTTATGCTGTTATCATTTAAAATAACTAGTGCTTTGCAGAAAGGATAAGGTATTTGTGGAGGGAAGGATTCTTTAAATGAATAGTTAAAACTGTCCAGAAGGGAATTATTTAATTTTAATTCTCTAAGAGAAATTAAAATTGTTTCATTTACAAGAGTGAGAATCTCTGTATGAGTCTATTACTACAGTTTTTTCTGATTATTAAATTATGGTAATACATGTGGCTTTATGAAAAGCAAGAATGCAGTGATACAAAGTCCCAACCTTCAAGGTTTGAAGTTCAAAGCTGCTGAGTGCATAAATTATTGAAATAATCTATAAAAATAGCCTGCTCATATTGGTAAAATGTTTCAATATTGCTGCTTATTTTCATGCACAAATTTTAGCTTTTCATTACAAGAAGTCAAATGTGAAGCTGATTTCCTTCTTTCTTTCAGTGCAATGGCAGTGGAAGAGCCTTTCCTCACACTGCAGCTTTATTGCAGGAGGCTCAAGCAGGAGCAGTGGGGGTTTCAAGAAGGAGAGTGCCTTCTCTCTGACTCCATAGCCCCTACCCACATCTCTTCCCCCAGATCCCCCATGATAAAGGTGCAGGCTTGCAGCTGGGTAACAAAAGGTCCATCTTGAGGCACTCCTTTTCATCTGCCTCACTCTCAGGCTTTCTGCCTTTCTAGCAGTCATGTTGATGCAGGCAAAAATGGATCCATGCAAGGAGAGAGCTGCTTTTGTCTTTCAATGGGCCTATTTCCTAGTGGGATAAGTGAATTCCCAGGCAAGCTATTTAAACATGAGAAATGTGGCTTGGACTGCCTCTAAATGTGGTCCTTTACCCTTACTATTCTTGCAGTTACATAGTCACTTATGAGGCAAAATATAGATGGCATCACAAACAGCTTATAAGTCTCCTATGCCAAATAAAGCTCCAACTTATTCAGCACAATTTGTAATTTGGGTTGTAAAACTGTTCAAGTCTTTTTGCTGAATATTTGAGCAGCAGTTTGTGACAAGCTTCTACATGAACACCCGTAAAAAACCCTTGTGTGAGATGCTCATTTGCCCTCATGTGAGACCTTGTTGTCTCTCTCCAAGAGCCTTTTCCTGGCTGTGGTTTGAAACACTTGCAGTGCTGCAGAGAAATTGAGTTTCAGCATCCCCTGGATGCAGTGGCCAGTGAGAGGGGTCCAGAAGAACAGGGGACAGCAGAGCACCAGACTGCATGCTTGTAAAGATGGATTAAGCTGCATACTGCAAAATCTCCTTATTAAAGCAGTAGTGAAATGATTTTGGCATCTGGGGCTCTTTTTCGCTCCCAGCAAAGTCAGTTGGAGCTCTCCAGCAAACTCCAATGGGAGGAGGAGAAGGCATTCAATAACATGCTGCACAGCTTTTGTGTGAGTTGAAAGGGATCCAGGCAGGCCTTTGCCAGAGTGATTGTGGATGTGGTGCTTTTCCAGAAGAGTTTGGAGGGGCTCAAGCTTGGCCAAAGGAGTACAAATCAGTTCAAACCTAAAATTGTGCTAAATTTTCCAAAACCTAAATGACAGACAACAAAAAAGCATGAAAAACATTGAAGCTATAATCCAAGTTAACATCTGAGCAGAGTACAAAAGAAAGATGCAGCTGGTTAAATGAACTTTTTTTCTAAAGAAACTTCAGTTGTAATTTTTTTTCATATTGAATTTTAAAAATAGTCTCCACTTTACCCTCTAAGTGAACTGGAAAAGAACAAATGACAATAGCATAGCAATTTGGGGGCCAATTTTCCTTAAATACATGTTCTATTCGATATTGAACCCTTTTGATATTCAGAAGTTTCAGGACTCAGTTTTCTGAAAGAAGCTGCATAAATTGTGGAATTCTGACAATACCATTTGGCCTAATAGCTACTTGATCATGATTCCTTGGTGGATCCCACTGTTCTGGCTGATTGGAAAGCTCTCATTGCATACAATAATGCTGAAATGCCAGTCAGACTGCCTTGCATAGGGTTTCATGTGCTTTGTCATTAAGCCCTATTGTCAGGGTCTTTGTCATCTGGCTGTAAAATCATTCTTAACCGAGGGAACATGCACAAACCTGGAAGCACATCCACTTGGCTATTTTTGCATATTTTTCAAAGTGCTTTTTCTCTTTGCCTGCTTTATCTTTATTTTTTAGTCTTTTTCCTTTTAGCAAGAAGAAAAATGAAAACCATTCTCCCCAAAATCTAATACTTAAAGTTTGGATAAGTTTGGCATTTTCAGGGAAGTTAAATTTTTTCTGACACTGCTTCTAGACAAACCAAAAGGTGTTTTTATTCTTTCCCCCCAAAGAAATGTCTTAAGAACACTTAGAGGCTTCTGTCATGTTCAGGACCATAGTCTGGCAGACCTTTCAGGATGAGTTTATAGCTGATATGCCTTTGGCATTTTTTTTAATGTTGATTGCAAACTACATAGACCCATTTGTTCTGCATTGACTCTCTCTTCATAGTACCATAGTGCAGCTGTTATTCCATTGAAATAATTTGTTGTTGCTGGTATAGTGATCTAAGAGAAAGATGACTGTCATAGATTCTTCTAGAAATAATTGAAATTTAACAGAGACATTCAAGTTGGCTTTCCTGTAGTTGTTCTTGCCCATTTAAATTTTTTTCTTTTCTTTTGTAAGTACTGAGGATTTTATAGGCTGCTTATGTCTGGCACATTATCTAATTCCATTTAGTACTGGGACTTTTCTTTGCAAAACAGAGGAAATTTATATTTTCTTATAAATTATTTTCTATATATGAGCAAATAGAGGCAGAACTCAATAAATAAACTAGATGAAACATTCCTCCATTTCTCCTTTTATGTGTTTCATGTTACTTTTTCTCTCTTCCTTTCTTTATCTACCTGATCTATCTTTGTAGTTGTGCTCCACTAGCTAATTTCAGATTTTTAAAACTCAGTATTTAAGAACCATTTCTATCCTTTTACACTGATCTTGTGATTGAATTATATATTGAGGTTCCATTTAGAAATAATATAAAGATATTTTAGCAAAAATATTTGAACCCAAAAATTCAGAAGTTTGATTGAAGCAATATTAATTCTGACTCTAGAAATAGTTTTGTGATTCTTCATTATCTGTAATATAAACATGAATTAATTATTAACTCATTACCTTACAATGTATTGATCAAGTTAGTTTTAAATGTGCTGAAGTTCTGCTAAAATAATAAATAAAACTATTTTTGTCTGCAAATGAAAGGATTTTAAATTTATCTCAACATTGCCAAGTACAGTGTTATGCAGACAAGGGGTCAGAGACCCTCTCTGGTTAAAGTCTATTTGTGTTGACATCTCCAGGATAGGTTTTTGTTTTTTTTCTAGAGACCAAGATACACCTCTGCCTAGGGCTAGAGTTCTGCTTTTAGCTGGGATAGAACTAATCTTCTTTCCAGTGGATAGCACAGTGCTGTGTTTTGGATTCAGTACAGGGATAATGTTGATAACACAGTGATGGTTTAGTTGTTACTAAGAAGGGCTTACTCTAAATCAAGAACTTTCCAGTTTCCCATGCTCTGCCTGTGAGGAGGTGCACAAAAATCCTGGAGGAAGCACAGCCAGCACAGCTGACCTGAATGGCCAGAGGAATATTCCAGAGCACCAAGCTCAGTATATGGACTGGAGAGCTGGCTGTGAGCCACCAAGCACTGCTCAGGACAGGCTGGGCATCAGTCAGCAGGTGGGGAGGAATTGTGCTGTGCAGTACTTGTTTTTTAATTGGGGTTTATTTTTTAATTGCAATTATTATTATTATCATTATCCCCATTAGTATTGTTATATCTGACTATAATTAGTATGATTATGTTCTATTTGATTTCAGTTGTTAAACTGTTCTCATCTCAACCCATGAGGGTTTTTTTCTTGCCTGATTCTCCTCCCCATCCCATGGAGGAGCCAGCAGCTGTGTGCTGCTCAGCTGCTGCTGGAATTAGAATTAAACCAGGCAGGCACAGGAAGGAGTTAATGTCAGGTACTTATGGATGCCTGGACTCAGGATCCAGAATGGGTGATGGGGGTGTGGATTCCTGCTCCCTGGCACAGCCTCTCCTTCCACACAGGCAGTGGAGAGCTGTGTCTGTGCTGTGTGAGTGGAGCAGCACAGGAAAAGTAAATGTAGGACCCTTCAGTGTCAGCTTGCAGACACCACCTTCACTGGCATTTCTCACCTGCTCTCAGCTCTTCCTCCCTTATCTTGGTGCAGCTCTTCACAGCAGCAGAACTCCTCTGGGTGCTCTGCAGGGAATTCCTTGGGAAGCTGCCCCTGCAGCCAGCCTGAGATGCCTGTGTCCCAGGGCAGCACCTGGAATCCTGGCATGTCAGAGGCTGCAGGTATTCCAGGGACAGGCTGCAGGTATTCCAGTGTGTGAGTGCCTGCTGGCAATTTGCTGCCTCCAGCCAGAGGTATTGATTGTCAGATCCATTAATACTAGGAAACAGGCTGTCTCCATTCTTTTTCAAAGGGCCAATACTCAGCTGTGAAATAATTTAGCTGATTTAACCAAGATTATTTGACAAGGAGGACAATTGTATTAATATCAACAAGCATGTCTGTTTAATTGCCTTCCTCTTTCCAGCAGCCCTGTTTGTTATGATCGAATAGAATGATCCTAAAATTTTTTATTGCTCACCTTTCCTCCCACAGAGGAAAGAGGTCAGATGAAGTAGTAAAAATATCTTGAATTAGCTCAATATTGACAAGACAGAAGTTTTTTCAGATTGTTTCAATAAGTGGTTTCTTTTTTCCTTCCAGGTATTCTCCATAGCCTTTTATTTTTTTTTTAAGCTGTCTCTCCTCCTTCACACTTTCCTCAGTTAGACATTTGTCTTTTCAAATTAGCACCTCCTTTCAGGATTTGCTTTACAAGAAATTTCTTTCTTATCATTCTTCTTCTTCCCCTTTTCCAAATGTTTCCCAGTTTATTTTCGAAAATAAATAAATAAATAAATAAATAAATAAGTAAAATAATCTTCTCCTGTCACAGAAATATGTAATAGAAGGGAGTCAAAGATATGTGTTATATTATCAGACTCATAAAATGGCACTTGATAAAGTGTCACATAAAGTACTTACCAGAAAGTAAGGATTCATGAATTACATGGAAAAAGAAGTGATACAAAAATGCAGTAGAGAAGAGAGACTGGGGAGATATGATTTGTCATTGTGACTGACAGTCCAAAAATAGTGCTCCTGATGCTGGTAGTGAGCAGTGATATCCTCTGAGGCTCTCTTTTAAGCCTGGCTGTCTGCTAAATTCAGTGCAGTTTATTGATAGAAACGTGAGGTGGAGCAGCCTTATAATAGACTTTGGGAATATTCCAGAGTGAGAGAGGAGTCTGCTGAATGATAAAATCTTGTTCCATGTGACTCTGCTGAAATAGCCAAGGCTCCAAGTTGTTGACTTCAAGTTCATCTTCTTTAGTAGTTCATTCATGAGTTCTTACACCAGTATACTTTGTGGCAACAATAGCTAGAGTTTAAAGTAGTTAATTACTGAAGTGCAGCTAATTAATTCATTAGCTAGAATTCCCAGGGTTCAATTGTAAATCAAGGTAAAGGCAATGACCAACAATGGGAACCAAAACCCACTACAGATGGGAAAAGGAACTGAAAGTATATAAAACTTCTAGTGTTTGGGGGAAAAATAAATTCTAAAATATTTCTTCTTACGTCTTTATTTCTACAAAAATTAAATTGTTATCTCTTGGGATTAAAATGGACAATATTCTGACTTTTGCTCTACTTCAGGCTTCTATAGACTCTGTATGGCAATATGCCTATGCTATGTACTAACTAATTAATTACATTTGATCTGGAGCCTTGTTTTCAATATTGCCACATATTATAATATTAAAATACCCTAAATTGTGGACACAAAAGTTGGAAGAAATAATGGCATTAAATTAGTAAAGGAAAATTTGCTTTCTGTAAGGTCAAGGAAGGACTTCAATCTATTCCAGACTAAAGGTCTAAAAACTTGTGATGAAACTGAAGTTGTGTTTTACAGTGGCAAAGGAAGAGGCCTTGGATGCATCTGTAATATACAGATTTTTTTTTAATTTAAAATTCTTTGCACTTTCCAGTAAAATTCATGTACAATGTCATATAAAAGTCTCAAGGGATTAAAAAGTGCTTTTTCTAAACATGGGTGATGCATGTGTTAATCTCAATCTGACCTCCATGGCCTTGGATATTAACATGGTTGATAGATAAGCTTCCTGGAGTTTAGTTAGTGCCTCTCAATAAATTCATGGGTAGTTTAAATTCCAGTCCACAATCGTTGGAGAATTAAACACGTCTGCAAAAGTTCCCAAATTCTCATGCAGTCTATAATTATTTAAAAATCTTTCTTAATGAAACATGTGCCATGGTTTAGGAATGGTATTCCCCAGTTTAGTGTTTCCCCTGAAATACTCCAAACCAGGAGCTCCCTTCACCCTTCCCCTGTGTCAGGCTGGAGAGAACTGGGGACAGGAGAGGCATGGGCTGAGATAAGAAAAATTTACTGGGAACAGCAATGAGATAAGAAAGGAGCACTAACAGCAGCAATATTGATAACAGAGTGTACAAGAGAAGCAAATGATTCCCACTCACCACACAGGGTTAGTCCTGAGTGCTCCCTTCCCACTGCCTCCAGGGAAGGGACCCCTTACCCCATCCCTGATTATGGCATGAGGAGCTGTGGAAAAACCTCTGGGTTTGTCCTGGATACTGCAAAAATTGACCCTGTCCTGGTCAGAACCAGGACAACTTGAAAAAGAACCCAAAGAATGTGAAGAAAATAAATAACTCACTTCTTGTCCAGATTTCTCTATTTAATTCCTTCTCATTTTATAAAAAAAAAAAAAAAGTTTCATAATGTGTCCTTTTTACTCTGAGGTAAAAGCAGCAACAGTTTCACATGAATAGTGATATTGTAAAATTTTGATATCTGTCTTTGAAATAGTTGTCAAACATTCCCAGAAGGACAAATGTTTCACTAAGCTTTGGGGCTAAGTGGTTCATAGAGAGGCCCACAAGTTCACATTCAACTCTGTTCTTGTCCTCTACATCTATTTGCAGGAAAAAATCCCTTACATGAATACAAGAAATTATTGAATAATGCAAGTCTCCTAGAAATTTAAATTTTCTGCATGCTGTTCTTTGATATTCTCCTCAAGTTTCCAGGGAAAATGTCCCCCACAGAAATTTGTGCAGGCTAACAAGGATCTCCTAAGAGCCACTATATAAAATGCAGGAAGGCTACACTGGCATGAAAGGTGAAATTGCTTCTCATTAATAAAGGAAGGAGATGGATTATTTGTTTATTTTTTTTACTTTCTTATTATTTTTTATTATCATTTTTCCAACTGTAAATTTTATATGGCTTTTAAGAGTAATCCAAAGTTAATCATATTGAAATCCTGCTAAAGGGCCTATGGTTCAACAAGAAAGAAGAAACTAAATAAAAACAAATTAATGGTGCTTTATTCTTTGTCCCTATATAATAAATACACATGAATGTGTTGACTGTTGCTTTTGCAGCAATACAAAAAAATTCAACCCTCCAGGACTTCCCCTGTACCATAGAATAGTTATACTCCAAAAATCCAGACTGGCCATTTTAAATGTATGGAAGTTCCTCAATTCAGTAAGATCATCAGGCAGAAAAATAAATCATAGTCAAAAAAAAAGAGCTGTGCTGTTGACAAAGGAATATTGTGAACATGTAATGGCAGTTCCAGTAGCTGCACAGTGTATCAATGTTAAATAGTTTTGTCAGCTGCTTTTCTTGTAACCATTGGCCATGCCATAGTTCTGTATAAACCTCTGCAGGAGACAGAACCAGCTTTAATGAAATTTGAGTAGTTGACATATTAGGCAATGCATTATACTGGAAGAAATGCTCCTTGATATTTTTCCAAAGGACTCTCTCTCAACTGTAATCACTTTCTCCGTACATGAGTGATGTCACTAAAGACTTTTAAGAAAATAATTATTTTGACATTGACTGTAAAACGAATAGTTTAAGAACATCTGAGGCTCTGCAGAAATTATTTCCTTTATCCTGTATTGATAAAGGAACAGCATGTGGTAGAAGTTGATTCCATCAGGCCTGCTAGATGCAGGGCAGTGAGTCAGATCTCATGCAATGAGAGAATATTGTTTATTTTGCTGCTCTAAAAACTTCGAACTCTGTCATGGGAAAAATACTTTAGAAGACAACAAGTTACAAAGCAAATTTATTCATAGATTTTTTTTCCTTAGGAATCTCTTTAAAGTCAGAGATTTTAGTTCAGAAATATGAGTTCAAATGTTTTAAACACCTAAATGTCAGATGCAGGAGTTATTTCAGCCCAAAGAAAAATCATCACAACCTGTGCTTTAGTAACCTAAAATTTACTAATCTCAACATCCAAAAATTCAGCCCTGGCAAGTTGACTCAGAACATTTCAAATACTTACTCATTCCTTCAGAGGCCAAGGAAAAGGATAAATATAATAAAAAATAAGCTGGGAAACCTAGATGGTGAGCAAAGGTTTCTTAAAATTATCCATGGGAAATATGCAGAAAGCTTCATCCTGCCTTTAAAGCAGAGATATTGGTTCAAGACTGCATATTTGGTACTTTTCATTCCTATCACTCCTAATCCATGCTAGGAAACCTGCCAAGTTTGGACTCATCCTGTTTTACAAAAAGAAAGTAAAAGTTTGCTGAAGTTTTTGCTGTCTGTCTTTGGCTTAATAGCTTTTGTACTTGTCTGGGCTATTTTAGATCTCAGCTCAATTTCCTTTTCATACTGAGATGGATCAGACTTCTGTTTACCCCTTTGTTAAAGAATACCCTCACTACATGTCATAAAGTAGGTGTGGGGAAGGAAGGAAAAGGTGCAAAGGGAGCAAAACACTCAAACTCTCTTATTAAGATCGATCACCAAGGGGCAAAGGCAAACAAAAAGGCAAGGACAAGTCTCTGCAGTTCAGTGTTCATGCTGAGGAGCAGGAACTTCTCTTACAGCAAGGGGAAAGAAAGTTTTAATTATTTGAAAAATGTGTGATTTTATTTGGAATTTATTGTTGCTCTCCTTTAAAAAAATTTGAAAATTTGACTGTCTGCTTAGCTATATCTAACCTCTGTTTTTTTAACCTGTTTTCCTTCCAAACTACTTAAGAACTATTCTACTTTATCTGAAACAAGAATTCATCTTAATTTTTCTTTATCCTATATCCTTCTGTATCCCTGACTACAGAACATGAGGACATTATTTACTTTTCTGCATGAGGAAGGTTGCTGTTCTTTCCCAACTCCATATTCTCAGATCTGTTTATGACCATCATAAAGTCTGCATTACAACCAGAAGTTCCTTATTGTGTTTGAGTTAGCACTTTTGTCTTAAATTGGATGGCTTTAGTGGAGTTGTATCAAGTTTCAGCATCTGAAAATCTGGTTCAGCATTTCAGTTTGGAATTGGGAATGTGGAGTGACAGCAGTTTTGCAGAGAGCTTGTCTCACCTTGGGCCTTGCACTGCAGATGCAAGTGTTTCAGATGCTTGGTTTACATTAAAACCACTTGGCTGTGTTTATATCTTATTCAGTGTCACTTTCCAGCTTTACACTGTGTCTACGGGTATCAAAAATAGTAAATTTCACAGTTTAACATAAGGTCAAGAAAAGAAGTCACATTTTCACATTTACAAAATTAGATAATGATAGTGGCTATATATGTATCAATAGTGAAATACACCATCACTACCATCAAGCAGCAATCTTGAATAGAAAATCTTCTAATAATGCTTTGCTGTCATCTTTGCAGTACTTCAGTGCAACTGGAGCCAATTGACATCTGTCCATGGAAAGCAGATCTCACTGAAAATAAGATTTTGAAAGGATCCAGGCTTGGTTGACAGGACACTGTCAGGCTTCCACATGGCTTTGGATGTTGTGTGTGCAAAGAAACATGGACAGTACTAAATCAACACAGGTTATTTGTAAACCACATGGATTAATCCATGAATTGGAGAGTTGTCATTAGAGAGTTATCATGATGGTGTGGTTTTCAATTTGTAGTTTAATTGTTTTTTGACCTGCTTATTTTTGTCATTAAGCACATATATTTTAACTTCTGATGTGTAAAAAGACATTAACTTCTCATCAGAAGCAACTGTAACTGGCACAAAAACAGGTTAAATGGCAAATAGCAGAGCTGTTGTTTGTTCACTTGTTAGAGAGCATAAACAAATCATATGAATTTCATTATATGCAAATATAATGTTTTATTAAGGCAGTAAATGAAGTGCATAATCTCTGAATGGATTACTACTTTCTGAAAATCTTTGGCTCTAAAAAAAGGACTTAGACACTGTGGGACTTAGCCTATCTAATGCAAAGTCCTGGTCTGAAACAGTGGTAGAGGTGTGGTCCTTAGAAAAGGAATGCAGAGCAGAAGCAGAGAACTGTCTTTGTGTTCTTCTGATGTTGCACAGAAGAGCCTTGAGAATGGCCAGAGGAACAGAAAACACCCCTTATGGCAAGCTCCTGAAGCTGTCCACTTTGTTCAGAGAAGGACAGAATTTCAAAGGTAACAAAAGGCCAGTTTGTAAGTACTTTGAATTAATGCAAGAAAGAAACTACAAACTGTGCAACAGATTAATTAGCTATTGGTTGTAACAACTCATTGTGAATGGTGGGAGAGCCTCACTGAGGACTTTGAAATAAAACATGAATATTAGTCTAAAGTGTTTTCTTTGATTCAAGCAGAATCACAGAACTGAAAGGAGGAATTAAATAATAAAACTCCAATGACCTCTGTCAAGCCCAGACTATAATCACTGTAGTTGATTTTGGCTATAAAATTTCAATGATGCTGGTTTGCATAGTAATAACACAATTAATATTCATTTATCCACAAAATGTGCTAGGAAGATTTTATATATATTTTTTTACCTCTCTTTTATAGATGATGAACATAATTGTCAGGGATGTAAAATCCAGTTTAATGCTGTAAGTATTCAGCACCACATTTTTTTTGTCTAAAGGAGAGATGTGATTAAAAGTGTGTGTCTTCCTACTGCCAGTGCATAACAGAGCCTGTAGCTGTGAGAGTGTTACTATATTACATGACTGTCTGCCTCCTACATGAACACCAAGATTTTTTGCAATTTTCAGTTAAATGGGTGACTGGCAATAAAAGGATTCAGAGGCAGCAGTAAATGTCTAGATCCTCTTTGCAAACATGCATGTGCAGATGAGTTTTCACTGTGTGTCTGTCATTTCTAGACAAACAAGTATGCATGGAAAATCCAAAAGCATGTCATTTTCATAGTTAAAAATACACAATTTCAGCCTAAGTAAGCCACTGTAAAAGGCATAGCCTGTATTTATTATATAGTTCCTATGGAAATTCACTATGTTTTTCTGATAAGGCCACCTATAGGAAATGTATTAGTCCACTCATACTCATCTTCTTGAACATTTTCTACCTTTTCTTTCCTAAATGATGAAAGAATAATTTAAAGCCGTTAGCCCATGACAACAGATAGTTTTCACAGGCTTGTCTCTGACCAGGACAGCATAAGCTTTGGTTTTAGCATTCCCTCTAGGTTTATAAGATCATCAAAAAAGACCATAAATTAGGTTAGATTCTTTCTGTGGTTAAACATTTCTTTCTTCAGGGGATGAGTCAAGGAGGCCAAAGGTGATGACTCAACAGCTTTTTACACACACATTCCAGTTTCAGGGCAGCCTGAGGCTGTTTCAGTTCCTTTCAGAACTCAGAACTTTATATCTGACCAGAGGTCCTGCAAACTGCAGCCAGGTGCACTCAGAGACCTTTAAAGGTTTTCCCTCATTCAACTAAGCTAGTGAAATCTAGGACTGGATCAAAGAACATGCAGTTCACAAAAAGGCAGAAAATTCTGCACAGGGAACAAGATATTATGGAACTGAGCTTATGCAAGTACTTAACAAAGATGCACTGCTTTGAACTGCCATGGTCAGTACCTTTAGGCTGAAAGTCATCTTGCTCTTAATTTAGCATTTTTTCTCTTTCTGGAGCCCAGTCCTTCTATGACTGCTGCAGTTGTTGTACTTAAACTGCAAAACCAAAAAAGGACTTCCACAACTTTAGTCCCACAGCTTCATCAGGTTACAGTCATGATTTCACTGCCTACTGCCCATTTCAGGCTTGCTGCCATTAGAGGGCAGACAACAACAGATTGTTGATGAATGTATTTAGTTTCATCAGTGCTATTCTTCCAATTAGACATCTTAAGAGACTCATTTTCAGCTCTGTTCTGAAGTGAATAAGTCACAGCAGCAATGCAAAGACTGGTGAGGCAATTATTTTAGCATTTTTTGCTAGTATCATCTAATTCTGATGGTAAAGATTACATCTCCAGCATCTTTTCTTTTTGGTTTTGTTTTTTTGTTTTTTTAGGTTCTTCTGTCAGTCTTGATGAAGCCTCATTTGTGAAGACAACTATGTCTCCAGCATTGCAGAAAGACAAATCTGCCTCTACCAGCTTCCCTCACTGACTTTTTGGGACTAGTGAAGTTAAGGTAATGTGTAAGAGCTGAGATAACAGGTCTTGGCTTGCAGAGTGAACACCTGGGCATCACCAGTACCCCTGACATCTTTTTTATTTTTTAACTTGAAGATAGGAATCATGTTAGCTGGACTAAAATTATCAAAACAAAGTTTGTAGCATTATCAAAGTTTACTCTTTCCATTAAAAACTGAAATTAAAAATTTTTCTTCTGTCTGAAACCTCTGGCGCTCTAAAGTGTTCTGGTAACAAAATTATTTCTATTTATTTTCACATTATACAAACTGATGTTCTACCACCTAACAATCCTTTCATTGTTGTTACTGCATTTTCTTAGCAAATTCTTCATTGACAAGAAATCTTGCAATATTTAGCCTCCTAATATTTTCACAAAGCTTTGTTTCTCCCCATGAATGAACTTAAATCATCTTCCTGAAGAGCACAGAAGAATTAGACAGGTGATAACAGGAGTCCCAGAGTCTGGGGTTAATTTCTGCCCCTCTTTGCTCTGTAGATCCTGCTTGTGTTAGCCAGACTAAATCCGAAGCACAAAGTCTTATTCACACACAGAAGTTTGTAAATTGTGTGGCTCTTCTCACTTCCCATCTGGAAAGCCCAAAGTATGCACCATTTGAGCAGTATTTTTTTTTCTGAATTTCCTGAAGGATTGTGATTCACATTTCTTCCCTTCCCTTCCCTTCCCTTCCCTTCCCTCCCTTCCCTTCCCTTCCCTTCCCCTTCCCTTCCCTTCCCTTCCCTTCCTTCCCTTCCCTTCCCTTCCCTTCCCTTCCCTTCCCTTCCCTTCCTTCCCTTCCCTTCCCTTCCCTTCCCTTCCCTTCCCTTCCCTGACCCTTCCCTTCCCCTTCCCTTCCCTTCCCTTCCCTTCCCTTCCCTTCCCTTCCCTTCCCTTCCCTTCCCTTCCCTTCCCTTCCCTTCCCTTCCCTTCCCTTCCCTTCCCTTCCCTTCCCTTCCCTTCCCTTCCCTTCCCTTCTTCTACACCTCAATTAGGAGATTATCCTATTTTTATTTCACCCTTCAGCATCTTTAGAAACTTTCTTTCTTGTTAGTAAGCAATGTGCTGAGAGACCACAGAGGGTTCCCTCACTCATGCTGAATCTTATTTATTCCCTTTGAAATCCATTTCTTAATTTTCTTCTGCTGTAGGCAAGTCCTTTATTTCCAGCATAATTCTTTGCATGAGAACAGATCAGCTGTTTTCTCTAAAGTGTCAAACTTTGTTCAGCAAAGGGTGAAAGATGCTCCTTTGCAAGCACCATCTCTGTTGGAACAATTTTGTTTCCAGTTAACCCCACAAAGGAGACCAGCTGACAGTGGTTTTGCTGGAGGATGGAGAAGTAGTTGTTTGCTTTTCAAAGCTGTTAATGTTTACTTTTAAAACATTCACTTTTATTCTGCAGTATTTATTTGTCTGGTGAGACGTTTTTAAAAAAATATTATTAAGTTGTTTTTCTGTAGTTCTAAGACTTTTTATTCCATCCTGAAATCTAAGAATAGGGTTAATTGTCCTTCAGAAAACACCCTGTGTGTAAGTTTGCAAGGGTTACAATGCCTCTGCTTCATTAGCTCAGGCTGTCACCAAAGACAAGAGCATTCCTTCTACAGAAACTTGCAGGCCATGCAGGGAAACCGTAACAAAAAACTTGAAATAAACTAAGGGCAAACCTGCCTGGAAAGCATGAGCACAACTTATCAGCATGTTTGCCTCTGTTATCCTATCCAGGGAACAACACTGGCAAGAGCCTGACCTAAATCTGAGCCAGTTTGCCAAAAGAGCCACAGAGTTAAGTCTTGTCTGGAACTTCTTTCCTTTGATGTGATGGGGGAGAGACTTGGGAGAGTAAGAGTGAGAGAACTCGTGGGTAGAGGCAGAGACAGTCCAGCAGGCAAAGCAAAGCCATGCACAGAAGCACAGCAAAGTGAGGAGTTCAGTCAACACTTCCCATGGACAGTCAGGGGCTCAGCCATCCCCAGGACAGCAGGGATGTCACACACGGTGGGGACAGACAAACCCCATCCCTCTGAGTGTTCCCCCTCTTTCTTCCCTGGGCTGTTATTGCTGAGCACAGTGTCACCTGTGGGACATCCCTGGGGGCACCTGGCCAGCTGTCCTGTGTCCCCTCCCAGCCTCTTGTGTCCCATGTCCCTGCTGCTGGGAGGCACAAAAGGCCTTGACTCTGTGTCAGCCCTGCTCAGCAATAATCAAAACGTCCTTCTGTTATCAGCATTCCTCCTCACAAATCCAGAGCATAGCCCCAAACCAGCTACTGGGAAGAAAATTAACTCTGTCCCAGCCAAAAACAGTGCAGCAGAGTGAGATAGAAGATACAGATTCTATTGCATGGCTGCTGCAATAGCTCTGACAGGGAAACTTTTCCCTCTGAATGAGTTAACAACCTTTTTGCAGTCAAAAATCATTCTTGCATATACCTGCTCACTTTCTGAGCTTGTCTTCAAGAGTTAACACTGTCCTGCTCTGCATTTTTTCCCCCTGTTTATCCCAGTTTATAACAGCCATTCAATGGAAAACTTCTAATTTTACAAAGAATTCTTTGTTAAACACATTTGTGTGCAACACTATTTATTTTTATTCCTGCAACAATCTTTTTTCCATGCTTTAGTTCTTGTTATTGCTGCTTATGTAAAATAATAAAATTCTTAGCTTTCATTCAACAGCTTACAGGAATAAAAACAGGTGTCAAGGGGTGTTTCTGTTTCCTATTTTAATTTCTATTTTTATCTAGATTTCATTTGAGCAGAAATTATATTTTTAGTACATTTTTCCTTTTTTTTTTCTAATATAGGGAACATATTAAACTTTCCTTTAGTTCCACTTTGGCTCAGGATCAATATTTCAACTACATTCATAACTTTGATATATAGCATTTGGCTGGCAGAGAGTATAAGGAGCAATATATTATTTTCCTCTAAAGAAGAATGGGAATCTGATCTGGAGATTACGCACTAAGCGGTGCTGAGGATTTATTTCAATTCCCCTAAGAAGCTGTTAGTATATAATTTGTTGTGTAGGATTTATTACCCTCCCAAGAGATTTCACTCAATGTGTAGGAACACTTCCCTGGTGTACCCAAGGTGTGGATGGGTTTTCTTATTAATATGGTGCAGAGTTGCCCCACTACTCCCTCGGACATTTTCAGTCTTGGCTTTACTTGTCTCCATTAGCTTTCCCAAAGTAAGATCAATATGCTGTATCCCTCTGCTTTGATTACACTACCATATACAGATTTATCTTTATTAAAAATGCAGCCAAAGTCATCAGTAGTACCTCTCATGGTCACAAATCTTCAAATGGGGATTCTTTAAAGGATAAAGTCCCAATCACAAATTCTTACGGCACATTTTAGTTTCAAAAACTTTCTTTTTTCCATAAGCCTAGCCACTATATAGTTCATTGTTACCATACTGTGTGGACATTAAAATCTTCCTATCTGTATGTTATAATTACTGTAGTCTTATATAGTAATTATTATAAAAGCAGTTTGAATTTCTAACCCAACATATATCTAATACTAAGCCTTAGGGTAACTTTAGCTGTGCATATACTCAAGACATCCATAATCACATCCATTATCTGTTGAAATCTACATAAAAACTCCCTATGACTTTGGTGAATATCACATCAAGGAGATTTTTTTTCTTTTTTAATGATGCTAAAGGAGTTTCTTGTACATGGTCCTATCATTGGCCTAAACCCTCCATTAGACATCTTATTCCCTCTTCTGCAAACACAGCACATGGAACACCAAGCTCTTTTCACCTTAAAGGAGAACTTGAGATTTAAGAAAAGTTATAGGAGATAAAGTTAGGAAAAAAAGTAGGTCATGAGTGCTGTAGGTATACAGCATCTGTAGTGGATGTGTAAATCATAGTTGAATGGTTACAAGGGAAGGTTTCTTCCAATTCTACTTTTTTAATAGTTGTTATTATTATTGAAATGATTTAAAATCCAACACTTTATTATCAAGTTAAGTGTTTCAGTCTATTAAAATAGAAGAGCTACATCAGAGCCACAAAACCTGAATTTGTCCTACTTTATGTATTATCTATCTATCTATCTATCTATCTATCTATCTATCTATCTATCTATCTATCTATAATTAATTGGAACTTTGGGCATGGAATCATAGAAACACAGATTACAAGGAACTTCCAGTTATCACCTGATGCAGCCTGCCCTTTCACGTAGCACTGTGCCAACACCAGAATGGTCAGTCACAGGTTTCTCCTAGCAAGCTGGGAGAGTTTCCAAGGACAAAAATTTCACAATTCCCTAGAAAGCCTGTCCAAGTGATGCTGTACCCTGATAGTAATTCCTTTCTCCTCATTTTCAAACTAATCCTCTGACATCATAGTTTGTGGCCATTGTCAGAATTGTTGTAGGATTGAAATTAATATTTGAAATATATATATATATATAATTATTAAAAACTACTTAAAAGCCAAAATGAAGACTATGCATGCAGAAAGCATGACAAAAGATGTCCAGGAGTAAAAGACCACCTTTGACAAGGCTTCCTTTTCTAGTCACCTTTCTGTTGCTCATGAACTTGTTCTAATGATGTGCCTTGAAGTCAATCCTCATCTGATTTTTTTTTGAAAGCAAAGTCTTATTTTTCTTGCTTCAATGTGTTTCCTACAAGGATTTTATGATGAGCAATGGCTTCATATGAATGATGGAGTCGATAGAAACAGCAAACATAAGAAATCTCAAGTGCTGAAATAATTAACCTCTATGCAGCCTCAGTTAGTCTGTTCTTCAGCAAAGACTGAGAACCAGACGAGTTCAGTTTTGACTTGTAATGCCAGAATGAACAAATCCCATGACAGAGAATAATTTTGGAAAGGGAATTTGGTTATCACAAAAAATTCAAGCAGAGATGCACACGAGGTGAAAAATTAGCATGACATGGTTGGAGCTGATCTTGGTGTCATGAGCAGAGCAGAAAGTTGATATAAAGAGGTCTCTGAAGGAAAACACTCCTATGAATTGCAAAGACTCTTCATACAAGGATACTCATATTGTTCAAAAGTGTCAGGGCAAAAGGAAGGGCTGCGTAATTTTTCCACAAAAATATTTACCTCGGTGTAATTGCAATGGCAACTGTTAATGAAATAAAGCTATTCATCCCTGCCATCATGGCCCAGATTAAATGGCCCTAAAATCACTGAAACAGCATTTCTGTGATTAGGTTGATGGGTATTTACAGTCCTTAATGAAACATTATATAGTCATTTGTGCAAAGCATGAGCATATTGTGTACAGAAATTGTCACATAGCCAAGTTTAAATTATCTGGGATACAGATAGGATCTCAGCAGCATGCCATGTTATGAAAAAAACCAAAAAAAAAACCTAAAACAAAACAACTAAAAAGCAAAGCCCTGCAAAAAAAAAAAAAAAAAAAAAAAAAAAAAAAAAAAAAAAAAAGTAATAATTCTACATTTTTGTAATTTTTTTTATCTATAAACTTGTATAAAATATCTTAGAGCTTACTTAATAGCAACCTTAAAGAATGTTGTTATTATTATGTTGTGTTTTTTTTAAGGTATTACACTGAAAAGAAAGGAAAAACCACCCTGATTTTCTATATTCAGAGGTGACAGAACTGACTAATCATGTCAGTTTATCCCTGGGATCCCTGGTTTTCCTTTTTCCCAGAGAGTACACTTTTCATTTTCTAGTTGCTGTAAGGATATAACAAGATTCATAATTTATTTGGGACATGACTAAGGCCACTTTTTCTCTACCATATGTAGTGCTCCTCCATTCTTTTTCTGAATGGTGAATGAACTGTGGCCTGTGGATGTCAAAACACTCAGATATGAGGAGGATGGAGAGTTGTCTGTTGAATTTTTCTTTTTATTTTGATTCAACAGCAGAATGTTGAGATTGTTCATCTGCTTTTCCCATGCCCTTGAATTTCTAATTTCTCTTCAGCTGCAGTGCAGTAACTGTGCTTTCTTTAGTTCTGTCCTGACCCTGCCATTGGTTGTTTGAAATCAAAATTAGGACTCAGATTCATGTAGAGATCCCTAAACGTGTCAAACTTTGAATTACATGTCTAAATCGTTATAGTCAAAGGAGAGACTGCTGTCAATGGAGCCTAGATAATGTGCCAGCTCACCCTGGAGGAAACACCTATTATTTTTCAGGGGAATCCCTCCCCAGCTGTCTGCATCTCCCACTGGCCAAAGTCTGGTATATGTTTTCATGTGTCCAAGATAAAGAGCTTGGACATTGCCACTTGACTCTTGATTTTATATCTTGAGCTCAAGCTATGGGGACTTGTATATTAAGTGCAGGAAGGTTTTATTTCTGTGTTTGGTAACAGCTGAGATCATTCTGCCTACAGCTGAACAGAGAAGGGCCAGATGGCAGCCAATATCTCTCCTTTTGATTTCTGTACTAATTGCCCAACACAGCCAGGCCACTGCTATTGAGACTTTCAAATCCTAACTCAGATCCCAACATTCTGAGGTCTTTTCTATGTATGAGTGGTAGAGGTTTTGTCACTGCCTTGCCTTCCTAAAATGCTCTCCCTGAAATCTTTTTATGCATTACAGATGGTAAACATTTATCTAAAAAGGTTTTTACCATGCCTCCATTTAGTTGCTTTTCCCAGACACTCTAAGAATTAGAGACATCCTAGTCTGTTAAGTGAGAATAGGTATTACCAGGAAAAACCTTCTGAAATCTTTTGGACAGTTCCAGCAAAACCCAACATGTGTGTAGCTGGATAATGAAATGCCATATTCCTTGATTCAAAGAAGTCTGCCAGCAAATTATTGAATCCATATGAATTAATTGAAAATATATAGCTGTAAAATTCTGAAAGAAGTCCTTAGCTACTGTAAATCTATTTTTATATTGAGTTCTGCAGTCTGTTCTTATGGCTGTTGAGGTCTAGCTGGGAGGTAAGACTGAAGCAGTGATCTGAGGTTACAGCTTGTTTATTTTCAGAGCACTTTACAGCCCAAAGAACTGGCTTATGAGTTGCAGAGTTTGCAATAAACTAATTCCCAGATTGACTACAGGTTAACAAAAGCAACACTGCTTCAAGAAAAACACAATAGTCAGCACCTTGTCCCTGAAGTTATTTTACAGGGATTTAAAAAACCTCACAAAAGCAACCTAAATGTGATGAGTAGCCTATCTGAGATTTCACAGAAAATTCTAAATAAAATCTTTGCCAGACCCTCAAGTTTGTTAACATATCAGTGAAAATTAAACCCACTGTTCCTCTAGACTGAGTGTTTCAGTGTAGTACTTTAAGACTTGAACTGCCTGTTTAATGGGCTGTGAGATCTTTCCCATTTTCCATTCATAGAAAATAAAATAGTATTGGTGTTAAAATTCTTTGAAAGAACAACACCCCTAATTCTAGTTAAATTTCTGTCTATGTTGAAAATTAGGAAATTGTCAGTACAATAATCTGTCTTTAAGAATATGCAGAGGTGAAAAACACTGGTATTTCAAAAGAATATATGCCCAGGGATGAAGGGGCTCCTCTCATTAGGAAATAAAACCTTGACATCATTGCATGTGTTGTGGGTTTAATAAAAGGCAAACAGAATTTCTGGAAATCCAAGTGTAGTGTCCACACAAACCAGCACAGAACACTTCCTGTTGATTTTGAGAAAAGCTGCAGGAAAGGGAAAAGTGAAAATAAAGGAAAAATCTCACAAGGAGCTATCAAGTCTACCCAATAAAGCCAGAGTGGGGTTTTAAAACTCAGTGTTGCAGAATGTACACCATAAAGTAAGATAACAGGAAGAAATACCTGGGGAAGCTCCAAGCAGCTCTTTTCCCTGTGGCCACTGTGCCAGAGCAGACTCAGGTGTCTCACCCCTCAATTTGTCCTGCCCATGGATGAATTTCTGCACTAGTGTAAGTCAATATGGACCACATGCCCAGATTAATCCATGAGTGATTCACTATAGTTTTCAGTTTTATTCTCTAACATATTTCATGGTTGCTGAAGTTTTTTTTCCTCTTCCTTGAAACAGCCTCAGCTTCCTTTATGAACCCATCCTAGTTCCAAAAACACATATTCCTCACTTTTCCCTTTGCCACTATTCTCAGCATGGCTTCTAGACAGCTTGATTGACACCATGGCCCTATTCCCATGATCCCAGTCTGCCTTTTCCTGGCATATGTCTCAGCTGTGGGAATTTTTACTTGGGCAGGTGTTTTGCACATATAATGAAAGATAAAGGGGCTAGGTAGGTCAAATGTTGGCTTATCATGTTCTGATGGGATGAGCATGTGGGTTTAGACTTTTGGTCCTACCAGTAAAAAGCCATGTAGGAAATTAGTCTTTCCATCCCTGGATTATACAGCAGAGCAGAGAAGAGCCCTTTGTAGTAAATTCTGTAGGAAATTTGTAATGTGTGGTTGAATGGTTTTTTAGCACTGTGCACATCATGTGTGCTTTGTTCACTGATTAAATTCTTGTCATTCTCTAGTCTCTCTTCCCCATTTCTTTGAGAATGATTAAGAAAAACAGTTCTTGCAAATTTAATGTTTGAAATCTTTAATCCAAAATAAAGGTAATTTTCTTATTCTTGCAAATTTAATGTTTGAAATCTTTAATCCAAAATAAAGGTAATTTTCTTATTAAAGCCTGAACTAGTTCTCCTATTCTCTGGAGAATATAAAAAACCCCAGAGATGGTACAGTAGAAGCTGCATCAGTGATTCTGATCAAGTAGCAAGAACATACAGCATTGTTATCAATAGTTCCTATTAAAACTTAAGATGTGGGTTTTTGGGAGGAGGGTGTTTAATGATGCTGGGGATAAGAATTCCAGGTAGGCCTTAACCTCTGTCAAACTGGGAATCAGATTCCAGGTGTAAATTTACAGAGACTGAAGCTTTAACCTGAAGTATTCAGGTTTAGAGGGTCTTGCTGTCCAAGACCAGGGTCCCCTGTGGCTCAGAGCACATTCTGCAGTCCTGTGGAGTCATCAGATCTGTTAAGGGGCATTGGAGACCTTGGTTAGGTGATAATGGATGGAGGTGTCTGCAGGGCCTGGCCTGGTGACAGCACGTGGAAGAGCAATGATTCTCTGCTCAGGTCACCCAGGGATAATTTTAGTAGGGCCACTCTTGCAATCAAAGTCTGGGCTCATTAAAAAACCCAAACTTTGAGACATCCATGTTCACATTTACAGTAATGGTATCCTAGAGCTTCATGGAAATGCCTTTTTCTGCCCTGCCTGGTACCTGTTTGCCACCAGTGGCACACCTGGCGTGCTGGTTTCCATCAGGAACATCTGGACAGTGGTGAGGGCACAGCAGGGCCAGCATCAGCACAGATGGATTTCAGCACTGCAGGAAGAAGGTTAGCATCAATACAGAAGGGTTGGGAAAAGTCTTCCTGGAAAGGTATTTTAAATCAAATTAAACCTTCATTGTGACACTTTCTGAAACATTAAAAAATAGTAAGAAAATAAACACACTTAAAAAATTTACTCTGGTGCTATGATACATGCAAATGAACCAAATCCTTTCTACATCTGACATATTTGCATATTGTGCATCAATAGGCTTTGAAGTAGTATTGAGGTAAACAGAATAGATTGACAAGCTTTCCATTAGATTAAAATATTGGATCATGGCTCTGTGTTTACCTTGTAAGTTCAGAAATGTGACACAGTGACAAATATCCCATGCCATTTAAAACTTATTTATTGGGGAGTTGTTGGATGTTCTCTTTCCCTTCTTTTGCTTTTCATTCAGTAAAACTCCAAGTTTTGAAGCAGATAAGGATTTTTATAATAACATAACATAATAATCTCAACATAAACCTTAGTAAAAAAAACCCAAAAAAACCTTAGAGGTAATTACATAACATCACAGATGGCAGAATGGATCTGGGAAGAAGTTACTTGCTCAAAGGCACTTATCAATTCTGTAATACAGTGCACAAGTGTTCATTCTTTATTCAAACTGAAAGAACACTGCCAATTTATTGTGTAACCATGTTCTGCCAATGTCCTATATAATGACATGGTTTTGTTTCGTATTATGGACTTGTCCATTACTTGCCTTTCCCATTATCCACATGTTGTCTGCCAATTGCAGAGGCAGAGCCAACACTAGAGTTAAAGACCATATTTATCTCTCAATTCCCAGGTTTTTGTTTCTTGATGGTATTTTTTTCCTGAATTCTATTTTTTTAATTTAACATACAATATTATTTACCACAGACTTAAGCAGCCAGGGTTTCAGACCAAGAAAAAAATAGATGTGAGAAGGAAGAGTGTTAAATTCCTTTTTCTACCCTGGGAGAGTAGAGCAATTTAAAGTGCTCTCATACCATCATAATGTTAATTTCCCCCCCATGATTTCTGGCATCTGGCTCTATTCCCCCATGCAAAAGAGCTTAACAGAGTAATTTGTTTCATTAGAACTTTTGTTCCTGAAATGTGAAAGGAAAATAAATGTACATAGTATCTGGCTAAATATACTGATGTTTATAAACATAAAAGTAGATAGATGTAAATATGTTTCATAAAGTCAAGTATATCTAAAAAGTATTCATTCCCAAATTTAAAACAAAAGTAAGAAATTTGATCTACACTTCTTTAGGACCTCAATTCAGCCTTCTTGTGTATGACAGTTATGATTCAGTCCTGAAGGGAACTGGAAAAATAGTAACAGGGTTTCTGGGAAAATGTGATGTTTTTTGGATTGGAGAATGAAGGACATCTTATAATTGGATATTACTGCCTTTCTCACTTGCTCAAATAAAGTTCACTGGGGAAAGCACTTTATAAATGAAGAATGAAACTGTTGAAGCAACTTCAGGTAGAAATTACATCCAAAAAACACCCAGAAAAAAGCCAAGCTTTTCTATATTATTTTTCTTTTGTACAGCAGTAGCAGACAAGTGCTGAAAAATACTAAATATTTTTCTACATCAGGAAAATGTGTAATCCTTCATGCTCTTCAGCTGCATTGGATCCACATCATCTGCTGTGGTCTGCCAGGATGGGATGTGCTGCAGGATCTGCAACAGGTGCAATGACAGCCACCAGTTTTCTGCATGTTTTGATATGAAACATTAATGGCTTTGTGAGGACTTTCTTGCTTATGTTGTGTTTTAAAAAGTTCCCCCATGATATTAAACCCTCTGCACTTAAATTATAGTTATTCTATGAATAATGGCATTCTGATACAGCATTTAGAGAAAATATGTCTGTGTGTGCTCTCTTTGAAAAGCAACCTCCTTTGTACCTCCTAGCACCCTCCAGGTACCATCTGAAAAAATAAAGAAATTATGAAAAACAAGAAGGGAAAAGGCAGTATCCCCTTTCTACTTTTCAAACTGAGACATTTTTAAATATTTCTGACAAATTTGATTAGAGAAAAAAATAGTTCTAAACTATGCCATCTGTTATTTTTTGTAATTCTTGAAATTGCCTTACATCAAAAAGAGTATTAAAGATCCCTAGATGTGTTTGATATAATCAGAGCAGAGTTATTTAAAGGTCTCAGTGGACTGCTAGCCTATCTAGATAGAATTATATTTTGCAATCCCTGAAGAACAAAAGTCCATCAAGTACTTAAAAAGCTAGAGATGAAGGACTACACTTCAGCTAGGGCAAGTGTAAGCTAAAAATGGCTAAACCTAGGCATTTGGGAAATGTGTCAACCCTGACTGCTCAAAAATAGAAATAATTATGTAAATCTTGGCTCCAAACCAGAAAATGGGTAAGTTAGAAAGGTTGTTAAGTATGGTCACATACTTCAGTAAATTAATTCAATCTCCTGTCAGAGATTAGAGATCCCTTATGAAGGTGCTAAAAAGATAAATTGCTGAGTGGCAATTTGGGTCAGACCAACTTAGCTCATTCAGTGCTGGGAAAGTGTGGGGTAGAACTCTCTGCTCCAAATGTCTAAGCAGGCAATTACAGCCTCTGAAGAGCATCAGGAGCAGTGAGGCATGGTTACTTCCCAGACCTGCTCACAGCGAACAAAATGCTCACCACTAAAGAAAATTTATGCTCACCCCTCACCACTACAGAAAATTAGAGCATTCAATCTGAGATCAGTAGGAAAGAAAAAGAAACAAAATAATCTCTTTCTGCATTTTATGATTTGATAAATATTGCTGCTTAGGAGCACATGTTGTTTTCACCACTGGGATCCAGCTCTCCAACACCCAAAGAAAGGCTGAGAGGAGAAAACATCTGTGGCATTTTATGGGCACGACTTATAAACTGCATTTTATCTCTCAGGTGTCTGAAATAAAGCCATATGCTCTTCAGAAGGGAACTTTCAATAGGAATCACTCCAGTTTCTGAGTAGCTAATGAAGCACTGTGTCCAGTTTTACATTAAAAGACATTTTCATCTATTCAGATGGTGGCCAAACACTGGAAGAAGTTGCCCAGAGGAAAATCTTTCATGGTGACATTCAAGATTTGATTGGGGCAGAGAAATTTGGATTAAACCTTTCTTGGAGAGGTGGTTAGATTGCATGATATCAGGGAGTCCTTTCTAATCAAAATTATCTCTGTGTTTCCATGGCATGCTAGAAATGTATTTCTAGAGCTAAAATTGTGATGTGTATCCTGTGGGTCACCTGTGTGATCTCAGGTTCATCTGGCCATGCTGGCTACAGGAGGAGCTACAGAGATGCAGCAGGAGGTGACTGTCTCCACAGCTGATAGCTTTGGCACTCCAAAAAGTGGGCTTTAGTACTCACCAAGTTATACAAAAGAGATGAAGATACAACTCCCTCAAAAATCCCTATGAAGTAAATTAGGAGTTAGGATTTTGAATTTGACAGAGTAGGACAACACAAATTATACATTATCTTCCTGGGCTGTGGCCACTGACAATCAGGAAGGGTACAGGTCTGAGCAGTGGTTATTTTTATATATTATTATATATGATATATATATGATTGCCTATACTATGCACTTCTATCATAGAATCAAACTCCAGTGTTCAGGCCCTGCAAAGCCCCCATCTTTAACAATATTTGCCAAGCTGCAAAGAGGTGCTTTTCTGATGCAACAGGATGCATTTTAGACATGGAGCACTTAATCACAGGCTTGTCTTTCTATTACTCCCAGACAAATAGCATTAATTTCCACAGGTCTAATAAGTTGTCATTATCTAGCTGGTAAGGACATATCACTCAGAGCTGCCTCAGCAAGAGGAGATGAAGTAGCAAACTCTGCCTCTGTGCCTTCAGGTGGAGCTGCCAGCAAACACCTGCTGTTCTGTGCAAGAATAAAAAAACAAGGTAACACCTTGATGAAGCATTATAAAAATGTTTCACAGAACTGCCAAAATGGCAACCAGATTAACAGATATGCATATAAAATGGTTGTATTTTTTTAAAATTTCAAAGGTTGAATTAAAGCATAATATTTAAAGATGACTAAGCAAGTTTCCGTAATAAAATTATGTAAGTATTCTAATAAATTAGGCTGTAAAGATTTTTTTTTTTGTAAAAAGCTTCTTTCTGTAGTGCCAAAGTAATGTTTTCACACTGACATGTAGGAAAATGGTTTGAAATAATAAATAAAAATTATAAGGTTTTCTAAAAAAATTATTTACAAGTTGAAGCTTGTAAAGGTAAAAGTTGTTACTGGAAAAATATAAAAAGTCTTTTAGAATCTAGAGACAAATTACAGCATCTTCACATCACTCAAATGTATCCATTCCCCAGACCTGGAAATTCTTTCACATATTCTTTCCTTTTTTCCCTTTTTTTTTTTTTTTTAATACCGTCTTTGCTCTTATTTTGCTTGCCTCTCACAGGTTACATCTATCAGGCTTTTTAAGTACCAGCCCTAGACAAACTAAATTGGCCCTCCTGTTGATATAGATTAAAGGTAGAGCAGTATGAATTGCTTTGCCTTAATCCTACTATATGCAGAACCAGCTCAGAGCAGAGCAGTTTATGGTTTCAGACTGATCAGAAAACATAACCTGAAAATTGTTCCTGCAATGCTAAGCATTCTAGGACTTCTTATTAGGAACCATGACAAAATAAGGGTTGTGTTCATTAAAACATTATTTTGTAAAAAATCATTAGCACTATGAAGTATTAATATGCTACACTGGAAAGCAAAGGAGCTGAAGTGTTTTTGGAGAATCTGAAACTCTGTTTTTTTTTTTTTTTCCTGAAAAAAGGGAGCACTCAGGAACAGTGAACAAGGCTATTTTGGGATCTGCAGGATGGAGGAGAAGCAAAATGGCTGCATAATATTGCTCATTCAAACGATGGGGTTTTTCCACAATTTTTGTTCATCTTTCAGTTTACTGGCTTCTTCTCTGCTGACATTGCTTTGCAGGTAGATATTTAGAGGTAGGGCTTTGTGAGGAGGTATTGAAAGAAGGTGTGGACCACAGATTAGGTAAAGGAATTTGGAGACCTAGAGGTGTATGGAAAGGCAGCATAGATAAGAAACAAAGAATGTGAAGGAGATTGAAGGTAGGGTGAGTGGGTGGAAGAAAGTGAAGAAAAGAATCAGAGACTAAAAAGGTAGGGGCTTGAAAAATTAAAAAAAAAAATAGGCCCATGGAAAAGGGCAAATAATAGTGGTTCTGAAGAACATTTGGTGATAAAAAGCATCTAGTCATCTGGGTGCTAATTTAGGACATGTGGAGGGTTATTTATCCCATCATGAAAATCAGTGTGAGATGAGAGAATGCCTCTACAGTTGCTCTTTTTGCCCAGAGCAGTTTTGATATTTCCTACTCACTTCATATTTTTTGCCAATGGTGTGGCCCCAGTGAAGTGAGATGAGTGATTTCCCAGGAGCTTGTTCTCCTTAATGCACAATGGGAACTTCCAGTGGGGACATCAGGCAGTCTCTGTGCCTGGATGGTCAGAGGAGCTGCATCCCTTACATACAGTGTCAGCTATTTTTTTGGGTGCTGTTTATCCCAAATTTGGAATGTCCAGAGGTTAAAAAAGCCTGGGTTACCACAAAGACATTCCTGGCTGTGTTCTCTACAGGAATGATATGGAATGGGACAGGGCTTGTCTGAGGGAAAGCCTTAGTGGCCCAATCTGCTTTCTCTCTTTTTTCTATCATTAGGTGTAATTCCTAAGAATTCAGCTGTTTGGAAATTTGTTTATTCAAGCTGAACTTCAATACTGTTATGTTTAGCATAACAAGAGAACCTGAACAGACAGGATCTTGTGAATTGTTTGCCATGGGGGAACCCCTTAAGTTTCAGCAAACAGTGGGTGAATGTCAACATCAAGTCCCACACAGAGAGTGTCCTTACATGTAGCTTGAGGCCTGACACCTGCTCTGGTGATTCAACAACCTTACTTCCCAGAAAAAAAAAAAAAAAATCTTTATATTTTTCTCTGGTTTCTATTCTGTTCTTTTTCCTTTTTCCACTAAATAAGAGAAGGTTTTGTTTGTTTGTTTGCTTGTTTGCTTGCTTGCTTGCTTGCTTGCTTTTAAATCCAAGATAATGTCTACTAGATGTCCAGAAATAGCGGCATTAGAGAGTTCAGCAGTTTCAAAACCTAGTTCATAGCTGGACCTATGGAAGACCTGCCTTAAATCCTTTTACAGCTCTATTCAGTTTCTTAATTTCATATACTTAGGAATGTGTTTAATAAGTTAATTAGGTAAATAATAGCACATTAAAAAAGATTTTTTATTTCACTGTAATTCCTTTGTTTTCTCTTTCTACCTAAAAACGGAGTAGTTTCTGTCTAGCCTTATACAGAAATCTCTTCATGTCACTTACCATTTTCCTTTTTCAGGTCTGGGCAATTTTAATGGTCAGGGACTATTTTCATGATAGGATGACTTCAGCTGAGCATGGAATTCCAAGTGAGGGTTCATAATTCTTTTCTCTACTAGGAAAATAATAGATTTCTGAGTATTTTTTATCCTATTCCTGTTATCTTTATTTCTTCCCTCTAAGTTTTTAAGTTCATCTGTAATTCTAAGTTCAGCTGTAATTCAGCAATAATGTCTCCAAATTATTTTATCCAGTGAGCATTTCTGTGCATTTCTCAACAGAGATTTTATCTACCATTATGTTACCCATTCACCTACCTATGTAAGATTTCTCTCAACATCTCAGTCTTTTCCAGTTTTTAGTGACATTAAATATTTTATGTTTTGTATCTATTTTCTGTTCTTCTTTAGTCCTTTAATTAATAGCTAGCCAATAAATAATAACAAATAACAAGTTGTTTATGTCTCAGCTCTTCTTTTCCAGGCAGATTGGAATTTTCAGTCTTTTTAATCTTTATAAAAATTTTTAGAATTAATGGAATAAATTATTTAAGCAAACTGTGTCTGTGTGTTTGCATGTGTTCACATGTCTCTTTGCTCAAAGTGACTCAAAGCCCAGAGCTGGACATAAACAACCAGCCCAAGCTTGTTCTGAGTGGAGCAAGGGGCCAGGCTAGGTGACCTCCAAAAGTCCCTGGTGACATAAAATATTTTACAGAATAGAACAGTTACTAATTTAATTTGGAAAACTCTCTTAAGATCATCGAGTCCAAATGTAAACCACTCAGTGAATTGTTTGCTCTAAATACTTTCCAACACATATTTCATACTGATTTTGACTAGATTGGTAAAAAGTGGAGTTTGAAATCAAAACATTTTAATTAACCACAAAGTTATTATTAGATGTTCAATTGATGTAATCACAGATTTTACCTTTATCTTAATACTTTGGCTTGTCTCAAACTTCATACAAAATCTCAAGATCTGCATGAAATCTACATTATTTTCTACACAATTCTCCTGTTTCACTCCAAATTATGACTAAAGTAGCTCCTGACAGTTTGTGACTTTCACCAAAATTCTTCTCTCTCTGCCTGCAGCTTCTTTTCCAGATCCTTTAAATCTGACAGGGACAACCAGCCTTAGTCCTACTGAGGATTTTCAAAGTGCCTGCTGCTGGCTGAATTATTTAAAGAAATGCAAACAATGTTGAAAAATTAAAAATAATTTTATATTCTGCTCACTTTCTAACACTTCATTCTATTATTTTACTTTCATGTATATGTTCATTCATCAGATTGAATTAAACTATTATTTTAAACATACTACAAGGTATTCTTCTAAGATTTTATCAGAAAAAACGATTTTGTGTGTGACCCCTGTAAAGGAACCCCACACAGCCATTCATTCACCACCCCCACAGCGGGATGGGGGACTATTTTCACCTTTTTGTAGAACAGCTCATGGGGATGTGAAACTGGTCCGTGGGCTAATGTGGCCAGATGTGTTTGAATCTGTGGTGTGCAGAGCTAGGATGACCCTGAGAAGGACTCTGTGCCTGGTTCATGTTGGAGAATTGTCCTGGTGTGAGGATGGGGGTGCATGGCCATGGCAGCCAAAAGCAGAGCACTCTGAGGTGCTCTCCAACACCAGGACCTGCAGTGCAGCAGGAGTGACAGACACCACCTGCTGTGCAGACAGAAGGGACAGGGAATATTCATGTAATCTTAACAAAAACATCTCAGTGCATATGTTATCCATAATTCATGTCCTTTCCTTGCTGCACTGAAGGATTCTGCTGATGGTGCTGGATGCTTCTGGATGCTGCTGATACTTGAACATAAAACATGGCATGAATATGGCATACCAGCATTGATGAAACCTGTCCAAAGCACTGTCTTGCCAGTAGACTGCCTTTTGTCCTATTATTTTGGATCAGCATTATTATCATTGATTATAATAATTTCACTTGAAGTATGGAATCAATTTTTTTGCAAATAATTGTGTCACGATAATTCCCTAAGCAATATCCAAGCAATAGACTTGGATCTAATGAAGCAAATAGAAGATTTGCTTCTACTGTCATCCAAACAGGAAAGGAAAGTAATTGAAAATTATCTTATGTAGAAAGAAGATGAAGAAATAAAACAATGGAATCCAGTTCACAAATTTCTTTTTTAAATCAATGGACTGGAGTTCAAAAGTCACTTTCCTGAACTTAGTGGTTTCAATCTTCTTTCAAATCACTGATTTCTCAGAGCAGATGTAGTTAAGGGACCACTGACCCAAAAGATCACTATTTCATAGTGATGTAATGCTATAGATCCAAGAACAATCTGTGACAGAGGACAGAGTTTTGTGCTGGGCTCTTCAGCAATCTCAAGCAAAACAAGCTTCATCCCCAGCCCACAGTCAGGTCAACAGAGCAGGCAGAACTAGCCACTGGGAGCTGGTTGTGAACCAGCTTTGGTTATCAATAAAATTACAGCTCTACTACTTATTTTGGTACAAGGGAAAAGATGGGCCTATTATCATATCATCCAAACACTGGAAAAAAGACCCAAATATGTTTAGCACATGCAGAAAAAAAAAAAAAAAAAAAAAAAAAAAACCAAAAAAAAAAAACCCAAAAGAATAAATGTCTTTTCCTTCACTTGCTCAGCTTAAGAGGAATTAATGTTCAGAACTGGCTCTTGACAGACCAAACCAGCCCCAAGATACTTTCCATGTTGTAACCTTTTATTTCCACCTCATTGGTGGCTGATCTGTTATGTCAAACTGAATGCCACTGCCTGGACACAGAACATTGTAAGCAATTATTTGGTAATAAAACCCTCCCTTCCTAATTTTATGAATAATGGCAAGACAGAACTGTGACGAAGACTGCACAATTTCATGCACTGTAGTTACAGTTACCTGTAAATTCTTTCAGTGGGTATCCTCTCTGTGTTTCAGGGAGTAAACACACAATCCCTTCCCTCCCTGTGTTTTAGGGAGTTAACCTGGCGTTCTTTAAGAGGGAAATTAAAAGAGAAGAAAAATCCCACTTCTAATTAAATAGTGAGAGAATTTTATAAATAGACATAGTTACAATTATGTTCACTGAGACATTCACTGAGCCTCTGCACTAACAGTAATTGTCTCACCTTAAACTGCACATGCAGTTACCACTAATGTACATGTTCCAAAAGCTCCACAGAGTGGGAGAGGGATTAGCCTAATTGGGGATAAGAGAAACTGTAGAAGGCTCTACAGTTTGCATGTAAGGCCCAGAGGTATTAATGAACTGGTTGGTTAAAATTAGGTAGAATGTGGATCTTCATACAGGCTAAACTACTTTAGGGAATTCAGTGCTCCATAATTGAAGCCAAAAGTCTCCCTTTTACACATCATTACCATAATAATTCTCCTGTGTATAAGAAACCCAAATGGAATTCTTCAACAGTGTTCTATATTGCAAAAAGAGTGGGTTTCCCATATATGATTTGTTAATATCAGGAATTTGTGTTTCTTTGAATTAATGATGGTGGCAGCACATGAAAACACAACTAATAAATACATTGGGTCCTACTTTCAATCTTACTAATAAAATGTTTTGAAAATCATGAATTTGGACTCTGTGACCTATTGATTTATAACTGAAGATATGCTGCTCCTGGATGTGCTTCTTCCTCTGCTTTTACTGTTTTTTGCACCTTTATACATTTGACACCACTGCTCAGGGAACACAGACTAGAGCAAGGTGGGGAGGAAAGCATGGTGGATTGAATCAGTGGGATTCAACCCCAAATCCAGCAGAAATCAAACAAATGAATATGTGCTCTAGAGTCTAGGAATAAAACTTTTTCAAACAATTCACAGGACAAGGTATAAAATTGGAAAAGATTAGAGTTAGAATAGATGTAAGGAAGAATTTTTTTCCAATGAGAAAAAATGACACAGATTGCCCAGAGAAGTGGTAAATACCCCATCCCTGAAAACACAGAACTCTGAGAAACCTGATCTAGTCAGCTGCAGGAGATGTTGGACTAGATGATCTCTAAAGAGCTTTTCAAACTCCAAGTATTCTGTGATTCCATGAAATTCTCCTTTAGATGATATTTGAGATCACAGGAGTAGCCAGTAGCTCAGTTAATTCTACTTTATAAAGGTGACAATACAAGAAGTTGTTGCTAGTTTAAACTACTAATTAGTTGTTAATTATACTTTATGACAACATAAAGCATCCTCAAAGCCTAACTTGGTATTCATGAAATTCCCAAGCCTCTATTTTTATTTATCCCCAGTAATACTCCCTAGATTTCTCTGGGCAAGAAAGCAAAAAAATCACAGATCGTAATGTTGCTGACATTTCTGCATCTGAAGATGTATAATTAAACTACATATCTCTGTATTTTACCAAAAGATCCTGACCTGGTAGAAACACTCAGAGCATATTTCACAGGTTAGTCATGTGGAAAATATAAAATAAAATTGTGGCTATCTGTGATCTCCATTGTGGTGGGCTGTGATAAGAAAGTCCAGGACTTGATTTATTTTTTGAGATGTTGGGGAAAGGGTTCAAATCATGATCTGTCTTGGGCTATCATTTTATGACAAAATAAAAAGGCTCAGGGGTAATCATTGCTTACAAGAGACAAGACCAAATAGCACAAAGTGACTATACTTCTAGAAGGATAATTGTCCCTAGAGCAGACTGGACTTATCAGTGCTGTTACCTTGGTTTTGCTCACTCCCTGCCTTGTATGTGGTCCTCACATGTTAATATTGGTTTTGCACTTTTTCAGTTCAAAGCATCTGAAATAACAGGAAGCTGTATTGCAACATTCCAGAATGGTATTTCTATAACATGGTGGGACTGATAGTGAATAATAAAAAAGCAATTAGAAATTTCCTCTCTGGAAGGGCAAATAAAAATAATTAACTATTTTTTTAATAGATATAATTGGGGTTTTTTTTAATATTATTTTTGGATAACCTTGATTTTTAAAGTAATTTTATAAAACACCTCTGTTTGATAATGTTCTTTGGTTACCTCTGTCAGGGAGGTGGTCTGACTGCACTCATTGCCTTGAGGAAAGAGTTCAGGGTCTGTCTCTGCTGCTACCTTAAGTTCCCAGAATGTTCTTGAGAGAGTACCAAACAAATTCTGCAATTCTTAACTTCCTACTGGGTTGTACAGCTGCTGAATAAAACTGGCTATTCATAAAGGAAATTGCAGACCCCGGACAAACTCCCAGTGCAATCCCTTTCATTTAAACAAAATTGAAAAATATCACTAATGAGGTGCCAAATTAAGGCAGCAAGTGCTCATATACATTCCAGGCAGCTGATTATCTCTCATCAAGGTGCCTAAGTAATACAGTCCTCATAATGAACTAATGGATTTGCAGGTCCAGTTAACACAAAAGTTCAACCTCAGACAAGTTAAAGTTAATCAAGTACAAAAAGGATTAAATTAGTACATTTAAATTCAACTGACAGAGGCATTAGAGCTGTGCTGCATTCCCTTATTTTCTGCTTTGGTGTTAAGTGTTGGGAAGAGAATGGCAGTTGAAGTATCCCACTCTTTGGGGACTTCATGCTTCAGTTCTTTACCACCCATGCATATGGAGTCGCTAATGACAGAGCAGCTACCCATCAGGGAATGCAATTCCACGTAGACATTTTCACCAAAATGGATTATTTCAGCCTCGTTGGTCACAGATTCTGTAGTTTTCCAGTGATTCATCTTACTATTAATAATGTCAGAGAATTTTAGGTCCTCGAATTAAATAATGATAAATAGGAGGCACTGAGCGAGCTCAGCAGAGGCAGTGCTGTTTATTTCAGTGTGAAGCTCTGTCAGGCCTGATAAATCGGATCCCTGAAATAGTTTATAAAGTACTGAATTGATGTGGTGGCTGGTGAGGGAGAGAATTAATGTTACGAAATAGGCCTGCAACCTAGATTTGATGAAAGCTGAGGAAAGCCTTTTATATAAATTCTGTGTCTGTGTAGGAAATGGTTGCAGCGAGAGGTGAAAGAGCTGCCCAGGGAAATAATGTGCTGCTGTAATCTCAGTGGGCACAGGTCAGGGAAGAAGGCACTCTGCAGGGCTGGGCTCTGAGAGCTGCACCAGAGCTGTGCCAAGAGCAGGGGAGCTCACAGGCTGCTCATTTATAACACCAAACACTGAGGACACACGCACAAAAGAAAAATGAAAGGCTTTTCAAAGATGCAGAAGAGGCTTTTGAGTTCCACATGGCTGTCTGTGCTGGGAAGGGAGGGATCCTTGGTGCTGCCCTCAGCAGTGCAGCTGCTATTGCTAATCTCTGGCTGAATTAATGGCTTCCTCTTCAGATTACTTCATAAAAATCCACGGGGAAATGCATGTTAAAATCATCTTCCATGCAGTTCATAATTGTAGGTGGGTGCTTTCCAGCTCAGCAGGAAAGATTGCTAGGAGCAGTAGCCAGTACCAGAGCTGGCTGCTCTGTGTGTGCTGGGACACACTCAGCTTTCAGGAAAAACATGCTACCCACAGAAATGGGAACTTTTCAAAGCTGTTTACTGATGGAATTGTGCACACAACTGGTGTTAAAGTTAGTGAGACCTGGTGAAACCAAATGCTGCAAGTGTTCAGTGATGTAGGTGCAATATTTCTGGACCATCACACCAAGCTGAGGGAAAAAGATGACAATAATGTTTATCCAGCTGTTCCAGTTGTGGCAACACACCAGTGATGAACATGTTACTTACATGTTTTACTTAATGCTAAGGATTTATATTTATATTTTTATTTTAAAATACTTTTTAAAATAGGAAATTCCTTTCTGAGATCCTGATGCACGGTATGTCATAGAATTACAGAATCATAGAATATGTTAAATTTGAAGAGACCCATCAGGATCACTGAGTCCAACTCCTGGCCCTGCCATGGGCACTCCAAGAACCACATCCTGTGCCTGAGAGCATTGTCCAAAGGCTTCTTGAACTCTGCCAGGCTGGTGCTGTGACCACTGCCCTGGGGAGCCTGTTCCACTGCCCAGAACCTTCTGGGGGACGAACCTTTATTCTAATATCCAACCTAACTCTGACTCAGCTTTGTGCCATTTTCTCAATCCCTGTCACTGGTCATGAGAGTGAAAAAATTGGTACCTGCCCCTTCTCCTCCCCTCTCAGGAATCTGTACCTGCAGTGTGGTCTCCCCTCAGTCCCTTCTCCTCCAGGCTGAACCTGGAGTGACCTCAGCCCCTCCTCACACAGCTTCTCCTCAAGGCCCTTCAGCAGGTTGTTGCCCTCCTTGGGATACTATCTCATGATTTAATGTATTTTTCTCTAATGAGTTCCCAAACTGCCCCCAGCACTGGAGGTGAGGCTGCCCCAGCCCAGAGCAAGGCAGGACAATCCCTCCTTTCCTGGATGTGATGCTGTCCCTGATGTCCCTCCTGGGCACTGCTGGCTCATGTTCAGCTTGCCACTGACCAGGACCCCCAGGTTCCTTTCTGCAGCACTGCTCTCCAGTGTCTCATTCCCCAGTCCATACACACAGCCAGGTTTGCCCCATCCCAGGTGCAGAGGAATTCTGTAGGTGGAGTTCTTGGTGCTTTTCACTCTTTACTCACTCTACAGTGCTACTTCTGGATTTCATATTTGCTCATGAGGACACTCTAAAGGTGGAAAGGAGGAAGGACTTTTTTTGATGTCACTCCCTTTCCTGAAATTGTGTCACAATACTAAGGGCCAAAGCAATGATTATTCATGTAGGTCATAGACTTCAAACCATGTGCTAGCCACAGCATAAGGCTGTTGGACTGGAGATGATAGTTTTAACAATTCTGTATGTTTCTTCCTACAAGATAGTAAGGGGAGAGAAATATGGGAGATATTTATCAACCCCAAAGGCATGTTCTAGGTCTCATTGCTAGTCCTTTCTTTTCTTCCCATTAAATGGGTCATTGTTATTATAGGTATTCACCATCCACATCTTACAGTGCTACAATATGGCCAAGATCTGAAGACAAGAGCCATAGCTACTCTTATACAGCTCAGTCAGTCGAAAATATGATCAATCTAACAGAGGAATCAGTGGGTTAATATCTAAAGGGTAATACTTTCATGCAGTTAAAATGTGTAATATAAGAACCATATAAATGGTTAGATAATATTCAGCATTTAGACTGAGTTTTGGGAAGAGCTTTGGTGTTCCCTTTTTTCCCATCAGGTTTATCTCATCTCTACTAACAACCATAAAATTACTCCGTAAATTGCATAAGTGCATGCAGTATCAAAACAATGAGAACACCATCATGATAGAAAAATAAATATACCTTTCCCTTAAATGTATTATTTATCAGTGATGTGCCTGGAAATGACTTAGTACCTCTTTTCTGTCTCTCTAGTCTTTGGTCCTTCCTTGATCTCTGAAAAGCACAGATCTGATTGCAAGTGCCTTATGCAAGGAGGAAATATATAATGGGATCAATTAAACAGCATTCTGATTACCTTAATATGGACAATTCAATCTCTTAATCTTCAGTATCACAAGATTAGGAGAAGATTGTAAATTATAAGTAAAAAACAAGAGAAGGCTTTCAGATAGTTCCCCTTAGTACTGATACAAAAACATGTCTTTGAAAATGACACAATTATACAATTTTTCTCAGACTTCATATTTTTTGTTCCCTTGTAATTCTGTTTGAAATAAGAAAGAAGTTTTAAATATGAAATAGCTTGAAGGAGTTTAAAGAAATGTCCTGAAAACAATGACAAGACTCCCAGACACTCAGCTCACCTTACTTTCTATGTTTGCAACACAGATAGCAGCACCAGAGCTAATTGCTGTGGTCTGCCTTGACAGTCAACAAAGAGAACCAAACACTTTTACTGCACTATGTGAGCATGAGAAGGGTTTATTTAAGTACATCTCTAATCCCTTCCTTGTTCCCACCCCAATATACAGCAGTGCATTCCAGCAACTGGAAAGTGATGTTTGCTCATGGATGGGAATGCAAGATGGAGTCCTGCCAGAGTCCTTAGTTCCTTGTTCTATTTTAAATAAAAAGTGTTTTACTCTATTCCCCTAAAATGTGTTTTATTGAGTTATTTATAGAAAAGTCCATCTTTGTTTGGGTAATTAACATCTTCTGGTGTTTTGCTTTTTTTTGTATATTTACTTTTAATCTTTTTCAGTGTTTGTGTTGCATAACAGTTCCATATTATCATCCTCCTATTTCTCTGCCTCTATCTGATTTAATTTGTAGTAAATCTTTAGAACACAGCACATTCTGGGTCCACCTAGGGTCTAGTCTTAGAAAGGTGTGTTATGAGATGCAGTTCGTTTTAGAGACAGGTGTTGGTGGGGGCAAAGCACATTATAAAACCTGCTGGGAAGTGATTCAGGATAACAACAACAGCCGAAGCTCTTCTCAAGGAAAAGAGATACAGGTAGAAGAGAATCCTCTTTGAGAGGCTGGGATAGCTGGAGGAGAAATTAGGATGAAGAATGGTAGAAAAACATTTCAGATAGAAATATCTTTATGGAATCTGCTTGGAAAGTATCCAGAAGGGAAAGAGGATGTGAATTTCTTGATTTTGAGACTGACAAGTCTATCATACAGTAAATGATATTCTAATAAAAGACTCTAAATCAGGCTCCAGATGTCACAGACAAGTCTTTCTGTAGGGGGAAAGCTTTGTGATATTCTCCCAATCAAGTATGTTTAATAGTTTTTGTTTTAATTACAATGAACATTAGCAATGAATGTGGGAAGCTCTGTGGCTGCTGATGAAGTATCAACTTCAAAGTTGCTTGTGAGGCATTAGGACTAGTAAATAAATTAAATAGTAAATAAATTAAATTAAAGTTTTAAAAAATGAAGGTATTTTTTGTAATTTTAAAATTAGTATTACATGTAAACTGATAAAATCAAACTATCTGAAATTCATATAATGTGAATCTTAAATGCACTTTCTGTGCTCTATATTTATTTTTCTGCTGGATAGCCAAACCTGATAGCTGAATTTCTGGACTCTGAAAATCCATTACAGGTCTGTGCTTCAGGATGAGGACCTAAATTTCTATTTTAATCAAAGCAACCTTCCTATTGGTAAAATTGCTATTTTTGGGACCCAGCTCTCAATTTGTACAGCTATGTATCATACCAACATTGAACTGTAGCTCTATGATATAAAGCAGTATTAAGCAGAAAGTATATTCTCAATTCCCATCTTTTCCTCACAAGATTTCTCATCTGAACCTGAGAGGGTTAAGACCATGAATTTCCTAGCTGTAAAATGTACTCTGTGGAAGAGACAATGACAGTTTCTGTGACTACTGGAAATCAACATTCTGTGTTCCCTAAAACTGTCTTTCACAGCCTTTCTTCATTGGAAATTGCAGATTTCTTAAGATTTCATATGACCTCCCTTCAGAGAGCAAAAATATTTATCCCCTGCTGGAACTGTACTAGATGTATTTGATTATATCATGTCTATCCAACAACTTAACCTGCTCCATGCCATAGCCTAACATCAGGACAGGAGTTCACTGAAAGTTGCTCTCTCCTAATGCAAATAAATTGAAAGGCTGGAGCTCTTTTTAACCTATTTAATCAAGTATGTGTTCATATTAGGTAATTTCTCCAGCCTGCTCTCTCAGTGTCCTCAAAGAATCCTGAAAGCACAGGAAAACCTCCAGCAGGTGTCTCTGATAGTGAGTACAAAGAGTATATTCCATTCTCTCTGTTGAAATCCCAAAAGGATTTAGGTTTTATAATGCTTGTTACAAGCATTTGTGATATGCTGCCAAGGAGTAGAACTAATATCTCTGAAGCAAATGTCAGGTCCTAACAGCTGAAACACTGATGTAGAGGTGGGTGAAATGAAGGCAATCAGTGGAAAATAAAGAAGAGGATTTTGGCAGTGTCTGTGGTTTTGTATGGGTTACCTCTCATCATGATCCACAACCCCAGAGTCAGGCTAGGCCTGACCAAGCTAAGACAGCATTCTCCACCAGATCCATCTGGGAAGAACTGGACAATAAACATTTAGGAGTTGTCTCTGTGAGATTTTTCTGCCCATTTTTATATGTAGTCATTCAGATTTTGTGGCTCAGGAAAGGAAATATTAATTTAATTATCAAGCTAAAAAATCTGACTTCATGTCAAACTGTAGGGTTTTTTAGGCTTTCACAGTTTCTCCTTTGAAAACTGGTTTTTGTTCAGATCAACCAAGTATCACTTAGTCCTCTGAGCTGTGGCAAGTGGGTGTAACCCTGCAGTGTAGAACTGACCTGTGAGAGGCACAGCTGGTCTCTAGACATCAGCTGGAAATAAACTAAACATTGTGTGGGAAAACAGTCCAGAATTGCACAACTA
This sequence comes from Erithacus rubecula, assembly GCF_903797595.1. Lineage (NCBI taxonomy): Eukaryota > Metazoa > Chordata > Aves > Passeriformes > Muscicapidae > Erithacus > Erithacus rubecula. The sequence goes on along the minus strand of NC_136689.1, from coordinate 10,924,092 downwards.
CCTCTGCACCTCTTCCTTCAGTCAAGCACTCTGCAGCATTTCCTCCTCATTCAGGGCAGGTGCTGCCACATTGACTTCACCTGTAAAAAATAAAATTAGGTCCTTCAATAGCCTGATACTGCTGGTAGAGGACTCTAATCCCCAGCATCTCCTTCTTTTTTGGATGCAAATAGTTGAACCATAGTTTCCCTGTAACAAGATGTACCTTTGCCTGTGTTGTAGATATGAGATCAGGGTGAAAGATGGAAAAACACCACATTCAAAAACTATATTTACTGGCCACCAGGTCCTTGGCTTGATATTGGTGAAACATTTGTTAGCTGAGATAGGAATTAATGTGGAGGTGGTTTTGTCCACATAAATTGAAATACATCTAGTTCTCTGGAAGGTTAGGCAGATTCGGTCTAGTTCTTACAAAGAGATACTTAAACAAAATCTTTTGAAGATTAAGACATAAATACTTACTTTTGAATCAGTGCATAAAAATGCTACCAGTTCCTGCTTTTCCTATCATTGATCTGTCCCCCTGGATCACTTCAATTTTAATGCTCTTATTCAACCAAGTTTGCACAGAAAGATTCTATCAAGACAGCTTTTCAAATTTGTCTGTAGCTCCTGTGATTAAAAATGTCCTGATTTAGTCTATTGTCATGGAAACACAGGAAATAAAAAAAAAATTGTTGAACTCCGAATTATTCATGTCATTTTTACAAATCACCAAATGTACATGAAGCAACAGAAATAAAGAAAACTGAGCAGTTTTTGGGGTTTTTTAATTTTTTTTTTAATCTAACTTTATGAATAGAACAGTTAAAAATTCCAATAAAACCTGCAATTTATTAATAGTAATAATCAAGTTACCTAGGGGAACAATCTTAAATTAGAATGTACGGTTTGCTACCAGTATCCACAGCAGACAATGTTATCATATTAACCTTTTCACTTTAGCACTGGAATCATGAGTCTAATTAAGAGTTTTCAGCAAAATAAATAGTTCTCTCTGAAAGCAGATTTTTTAAAATAGGGAGACTCCTAACTGTTCTCAGATGTCCATAGTTTATTCTCAGAGCTTTCAAGGCATCATCCTTTTCCTATCACCATAGAACCACCAATGCTGCAGTTTATTAATAGGTTAATCAAATCCCTTCACTAGTAAGCAAGAAACCTCCAAACTGTTTTTTGTGTCCATCAGTGGATGGCATTCAGGTTAATTTCAATTTTTCTTTCCCAGTGCTGTTTAACTTTCCCCAAAGAGAGCAAAAACATGGACATGTGATGGCAAGGATGTGGGTTATTCTGAATGGGGTAAGACAATTCCCATGTTTTAATATCCTGAACCTTCATGAGTTTCATGATCAGAGATTTGGAGACTCATTTACTTCTCCCTTGCTGGATCATCTTGATCTCATAACCACAGAGCCACAAAATAAGCTCATTTGGAAGGGACTCACCAGGATCACTGAGTCCAGCTCCTGGACCTGCACAGGACATTCCAGGAGTCACACCAGGAGCCTGAGAGCATTGTCCAAACTCCTCTTGAGCTCTGCCAGGCTTGGTCCTGTGACCATTTCCCTGGGAGCCTGTTCCAGTGCCAACCACCCCCTTCACCCTCCTTTCCCTAATACCCAAACTAAACCTTCCCTGACACAATTTCAGGCCATTTGCTCAGATCCTGTCACAGGTCCCTGCTAACAAGGGATCAGTGTCACACACCTTCACTCCAGCTCTGAGTTACAGCTGGAAGGCAAGGTCCCAGTGTGCAAAGGACAGGTTGGGACAGTCAGGAAGAGCCAGAAAATGTGGCTGTTTCCTACATTTCAGCCTCTTGGAAGGAAAGTTTCCCAGGAAACATTCCCTGTATCTATCTATGACCCTGATGCACTGAGCATCTTCCATCTGCTTGTCATGAGAATGCCTTTCTGGTGCTTTAGGTAACATCTTGCATCTTGTTTCCTTTGAAAGAAATTGGTATTAATTTACTTCTCAGTGAAGGGACTTGGATAATTTATTAACAAACAGCACTGGATTTTGGCCTTTAAGCTACCTTCCAGGTTTCTTTTCTCAATAAAAACCTGTAGAAAAACATAATGAGCTAAATTGTATAGCTACCTTAGTAATTATCAAAAAATCATGCATCTGTCTCTATATTACTGTCATTTTTTTTCCTATATATATTACCCTTGAGAGCTAACATTTGTGAAGACACTCTTGAGTTTTTTCAGATATAATGTTGAATTTTTTCTACAAATATTTCTGATCAAGCAGAGTATTAGCATATTTGGCATTCAAAGTTAAAGACATTTGAATGATGTTAGATGTCACACTGAAGTTTTTTGTTCCCTGGTTATGTAAGGTGTATAATTTTAGAACCTGAACTGCATTGCTATGTAGTTCTCCATCCCAAACATGTTTCTCTAAATGCTCCTTAGTAGTCTCATAATTTTTTATCTTCAATAAAACTGTTTGACAGAATATTTAAAGGAAGCTAAACAAAAAGGATTCCAAAGTATCAACTTGCAACCTCAGACATGGATGTATAGTCCAAGAAACCTATTATTAACTTGAAAGCATGTATGGAGAAACAAAGTTTTCAGTATAAATGGTGGCTTACAATCCTTATCTTTGGGCAGACACTGCTGATGTCATTCACTGGTGTCTTTATCAATATAATTCAAGCCATAATATTGCAAAGTATGGAACTAATCTAAATGTCTTTCATTTCCATCTGAAACTTACATTTACTTACATTTTAGTGTTATATATAAAAGAAAATTTAAAAGCCAGACTAGATTAAATTTTTAAAAAATAGTCAGCAGGGTCATTAGGTAAATTAAACTATGAAATTTTAGCAAGTCTTAAAGCAGCTGTCCAATCCCACTTCCTCCCATTTAGTACATCATGAGATAATCAAGCTGCAATTAGATGCTCACTTGATTTTTTTTCAGAGAATGCTTGCTTGGCACATCCCAGTGGATGTACTCTTCATGATCTTCACTACTTTGTTTTTTCCTCTTTGGTCAATGGAGTAACACTTTAAATGTTTTACCAGGTACTACAATTCTCCTACTAATTCAAACATAAATGATAAACTGTTATTTATAACAGTTGTCAAAAATCTCAGGCCAGACAACAAGTGAAAATATTCTGGTCATGCTTTGTTTCACAAATTTGATTGACTTGTGAAAGCTGAGAGTTCTCCTTTCTTTTTCCATAATCCTCAGCTCAGCCCTTGCTTGCCCTCCAACTTCTGTGACATTAGCAGCACATGAGAGGTCATCATTAGATGGGTCCATGTAAATTAACTCCTTGAGCAGTTCCTCTGCTCTGAATGGGCCAGAGTTGTGGAAATGCACCTTTTGATCACACACCTACCACTGCCAAATCCACTCACAATGCCTGCAGCTCTGGCCTGGTAATCTGCTTTAAAAAGGCCATTCAAGGCAAATATGGACAATTTCCAGAAGGGAGAATGTTTGAGCAAAGGAATTAAATTGGCTATCATTCTCTACATCACTGAAAATGGTTTGTATCAGTGAAAAGTGAATTGTGCAAGCCGGTGGCCAGACATGATCCATTGTGAGAGCAGTGTGAGTAAAAGGCATGTTACCAATCCCACCTCTAGTTAACAGAACTAAAGGACATTATTTCACTGGTGATGGGAATGATTGTGATTCTTCAAAGTGGAACTGAAGTAAATCAATCTAAGCCCGTTAGACCAAATCCAATTAAAAAGGAGGTAATCTGTTTTATGAGAGAGAAACATGGTCTACAAAGAAGACATGATGATAACTAAAAAAAGGGAAGAATTATGATTAATTCAGCTTTCATATTGCATAGTTGCTTTGATAATTTTTTCAGTGTATTTAATAGTTCATATTTACATACAATCAAAATTGATGAATCTTATCAGTAAGATCACTTGTATCAATAGTGATAATCTAAAGAAAAAGTCCAGATAATATGCACTCATTTTTACTTTGGTCTTGTAGTTCAGACTACCTTTCACATTCCAGCTATTCACTAACTAATCTAGAGGCTATCCTAAATAGTTAAATTGGGAATAGATGAGCTGTTTGATCAATAAAAACCAAAGTAGATATTTATCACCTCTTAAATTTTTTATCATTTGATATAAAGTTATTCTAAAACAGTTTTGCTTTGAAAACTGGAAACAGTGGGAGATTTAGAAGTAAGTACATAGCTGCAAAGTGACTACAAGCTACTAGCAGCTGTAATTAATAACATATCCCATTATTATTGAATCTATTCTGTGATCACATGAAGCATATGAGCTTGAAGTATCTGCAGCAGGAGAAAAGGATCATTAAATATGATGTCGCCAAGTCTTCCAGTTCAGATCTGTCTCAAGAGACTTTGAATAGCTCTGCTAGAGAGTTTTGGAACCAAAAAATGTCAAAAAGATTATTCAAAGTAAAACAGTGAATTGCTTGAGTATGCAGATTTCCAGAGAGCAGGCTTTTTGCTCTTGGCACTGACAGTTCTAGTACAGACTGGAGAGGGAATGTCATAAACTAATGTTCCTCAGCAGAAAACTTGAAGATGGACCAAGATTCACTGTCTTTGAAGCCTATCTGGCATGAATAAACCAGCAGTAGGGGCTCACCTTACACCTCCACTTGATCAGATCCTCTGGGCTACATCTGCAGTCAGGAGAGAGCAACACACCCCCTAAAGCACAGCACAGCTGATCCTGAAAGAACAGACAAAATGAATCAGTGCTTCTTCCTCCTTACTGCTTATAGAGGAAGAAGTGGGTGACTTGCTGCAGACACCTGAAATGAGGTGAGATGAAACCCCTGCCCCACCACACAGGGCAGGATACTCAATTTTCAGGTTTTTAGGTGCACTTTTGATTGCATCTGCATACTTTTACTGACATTTCTCTCTATACTTCTCTTGTCTTTTTTATAGGGTAGGGGATAATATTTTCTCATTTTGGGAGTGAAAAATAAGGCTTAACTGTGTGCTATCCAAATATCATGATTCACTGGACAATATCCTCCATGAATGGGTTGAAAGAGAAAGACAGACACATATATGAGATTAATTTTTGTTAAATCTTTGGGGTCTTTTGATATATAAGGCTATGTGTCTTCAGTATATAGCTGGTTTACTATTTCACTTGAACCAGTTAATTCATCCATACGTAGAGAATTTTAAGAATAACCCAGGCTCCTGTCTGATAAATCTCCCCTGTTTTTCAGCTAAAAAAGGAACTGAACTAGATTTATGACTGCAAATATCTTTTTTCTTTTAAGGTGTAAATTGATAGACACCTTCCCATGAGACTCCCTATAGATATGGTGACTACCTTAATGACTATTCCATATCAAGCTCACTCTGCTAAAGAGCTGCTAAATTAAAAGGCTGCTGTTTGAAGCAAAAGCTACAAACTGAATTTCAAACACCTAATAAGATACTGAAAATTACCTCTACCTTTCAAATGTCACATACTGTAAAAATACAAATTAGACTGTAAAATTCAGCCTGGCCATGATTAACACTGTGATGTGCTCAAATAATCAAACATTATCCTCAGAGGAGTCTATAGAAGGAGATTATTATGAGCAGTAGTTCACTAATCATTATACAACTATTTTTGTGTCATTGATCTAGACTGCCTTGTCTATTTTGTCAGTGTCACTCGGCATCTTTTAAAAAAGGTGATATTTTCCCCCACACAGAGACAGCTCGTTCTACAGCTCCAATTGATGTCAACCTTTGCTCACAGTTATCATCTGCACACAGCCAGGCTTCATTTTAAATCAGAGAAGCAGGGATAAATAAAACTGGATAGCTTTCAATTCTAATCACATCCTGTTTTACCTCGCATCAGCCAAAAAGTTATCATGAAATGATGGGCGTTCTTTCTGTGCAAGTTGAAAAGTAAGTTTAATATTTTCAAATTTTCTGAAAAATAGTCTTTCAGATCTCTTATCTGTTTTGAAGAAAGGGTTCTTCTTTTATTGGAGGATGAAAAACCTGAATGATTTTATTTTTTTTAATTATAGAAAGGAATTAATTCAGAAAGATAAAAAATCACAAGTATTTTTCAAAAATGGAAAATGAGACAGTCACTATATTTTGTATTATTAGATAGTCAGCACAGATTCCCAAATTTCCCAAAGCATAGTAATTGAATTTCACAGCTCCACTCCTGATCTTCACACTTGCAAAATTTTCTCCAATCCATAAAGCATGACACAGATGTAAACTCAAAGAAGCTGAAGGGTTCAGCCTTCTTGTATATTCCTCTTTAGTACTGAGTATCTATGTAAAAAAAAGTGAAGCTTCTGCAATTTAGTCTTCTTTTTTAATGTGTTTCTCCATTGCATATCTCCAAGCACAGGAGTATGAAAGAGAATAAAAATTCTTACCCACCCTCTATGCGTGGTTTAGCCTAATCCTTGAAAATAAAAATAAAAAGCCATGAATAAGAACTGGGGCTAGCCAAGTGTGTAATATGCTGCACTAACAACACTCACTAGAGAGTAAATCACCTATGACTTAGCTTCCAGAACACACAGACTATTAAGGAAAAAATTTACACCATGTGATATCCTTATGCAATATAATGCAGTGATAGTCAACTCTAACCTTACCTTGGAACTCAAACAGAACTGCTCCAGAATTATTTATAAGGTTAGGCAGAGCTGCACTTGGCTTGTTAAAAGTATTTGTTGATTTTATTACAGTCAAAGGAGAGCATGCAAAAACATCATTGGAGAGGGTAGTCTTAAAAACTGTAAGTTTAGTGGCACTTGTCTGAGAACTTCAAGCAGATTGTGCCTTGTTAGAAAAAAAATTGTACTGTAAGGTTCAACTCTTTAAAAAATATACAGTATGTGTCTATAGGAAGAGTATGTAGGATGTCTGGATTGGGTTCCTACCTCCACACTGAATTTCTGCTCAATGTTGGCAGCATTGTTCAATCTCTGTAATCCACTTCCATGTCTATAAAGGAGTTGTAATTAATTTTTCTTCCTACTGTTCTTTAATTTCTTTACTTCATGAAATGGGACATCTTTTCCATATTGCATTGAAAGTGTATCCACAGAAACCAAACAGTAGAAATATCATGGGTAAATAAAACCCAAGGTCTGATATTATGATGACCTTACTAATATATAAAATATTTGAGATAGAACAGGTATAACTTCAAAATGGCCATAAAAAAAGTGAAGAATGGCAGTACAGTATGAGCCTATCGTGTGAATATTGAAGTGCATTGAATGTATCTTTACTATGACAAGACAGGGTTCAATAGTTAAGTGTTTCATTAATTGAGAATTAAAAATATTGGTGACTAAAACTATGAAGCTCCCCTAGAAGATTTCTAACTAATGTGCCACAAGACAGAAATGCAATTCTCTACAAAGATTTTTTGCTCCTGATTCTGCATCTATCCTTCCTTTTAGTAGTTTGTCTTGATTTTTTAAGGCGAAAATTGGTTTTAACAGCAAGTGAAGAAGGAAAATGCAAAGCCCCCCTCAACAATCGCAATCCTCCTGGGCTGCAGAAAGGGCGATATGCTTTTAGTGCCTTTAGCAACGTGCAGAGGGGTGGGAGCAGGGTTTTGGCAGGGAAGGGGCAGCAGACAGGCAGCTCTGGCAGCAGGTTCCCCATCCAGGCGCCGTGTGACCAGCGGGAGCTTGGCCAGGGGAAATGGGGAGCCTGAGCTGCACCTGCTGGGCAGGAAACAGGAATCTGCTAAGGAGCAGGGAGAAGTTATCAGAAGTGGAGCTTTCTAAAATGCTGCTTAAAAAAAAACCTCTAAAAGATATTTTCTTCTTTTTGATGGACATTTTTATCTGGGGGTTTTGAACCTGGACCAATTCTGGAAACTGGCGGAAAACATTCTATCATGAGGAATAGAAAAGAAGACAAAACACAGGGTGCTGAATTTTTTTTCCCTAGTATAAATTAAGATACCTGGTACTAAGGATTTCTCCTCACTGAATATTTCATACAAACGTTCAGTACAGTACTTGTACAGCAGCACAGTTAAACTCCAGAAGTTGAGTTTTGCAATCTGCCATCAAAGCTTCTTTCAGGGAAAGAACAGATTTCCCATCTCTTAGTTATTTTCATGTTTTTGTCAATATTTTCATTTATATTCAGTGATAATTATTTTCCTTGTTTCTAGTTCTGTTCAATGATAGTTTCTTTTTCAGGTTTGTCAAAAAATTATCCTTTTGTATGAACTGTGGCAAATGATTATGGAATAATTATTCATTTTATCTTCATTTCTATCTTTCTTTCTGGGCTATTTTAGAAATAAAGACATTTTTGATTCCCTTAAATTTTGACATTTGTTATAAAATGAGCCCACTTGGTACCTTGCATCCTTCAGAAGGCCTTTGCTCTTGAAAGAATTCATATACATTTTTATTAGATTTTTTAACTTTCACATGTAATGTAGATATTACTCTTGAATAAAGGTTTATAGAATGATCACTGATTTTGCAGTTTATAAGGTGATATATTACAGCTGGTGAATGCAGAAGCAGAATAACCCATTTTGAATTCTTTTTCTCTCAGGATTTTTTCTCCTCTTACAGGTAATTAGCTAAATTACCATAAAAGCTGCTGGGTCAGTTTACAGTCATGGATATATTCACTGTATCTGTCCTCCCTTATTTTCATACCAAGTGTTGCCTCACCAGTTTAGCCATTCATTCAAGTCTACTTTAGTTTTCCCTCAGCAAACAGCAAATTGATATCAGTTGACAGTGACATTTTCCACTGGTTCTCTATAGCCACAAAATTCCACAGCAAATGTGTGGTAAACCTTACCTTTATGTGTGATAATTATCAGTTACCTGTTTGATTATCCTCTGAGTGAATATTGACCAGTTAGTGACTTCCATTGCAAAATGTTATAAATGTTCACCTACACAGGGAATGGGTGACTCCAGAATTTTCCCTGTTTTTCTTATTGTCATACAGTAAATCCAAAAAGATTTTATGGAAAAAAAAAGAACATTACTGAGAGTTTTGGACATTTTAATTAATGGTCTTAGCACAAAGTTCTGAACATCTACTGCTCTTTAATATTTTTACTACAATACATCCTCATGATAAGATAAAAAGAGTTATGCTATCTTTGAAACAGGAAATATGCACAGAAAATTTACCCCAGACATAAATTCTACTTTACCTCGATTTCCATTAAAAATATGGGCTGGAGTGAGTCTACCTTAACTGGAATCCAGGTAGTCACCAAAGCCTATGACTCTCCCCTTCAGCTGGACAGGGGAGAGAAAATATAACAACAATTTCATGAGTTGAGATTAGAGCCAGGAGACAACACTCACAAAATAAGGTCATGGGCAAAAATGACTAGAATTAGGGATATTAACTGAATTAATTACTAACAAAATCAGAGAAGGATAATGAAAAGTAAAACACCTTAAAAACACCTATTCCCTTCTGCCCATCATTTCCAATTCTACTTCCTCCCTTATGGAGATGGGAAGTGGGGGCTATGTTCAGTTCATCATGTGTTATTTCTGCTGCTGCTCAGGAGAGAGGTCCTTCCACTGCTTCAATGTGTGACCCCAGAGTGTCACAGGTCCTAAAAGAAAACTTGCTGCAGCATGGGCTCCTCTCTCTATGGGTCTGCAGGTCCTTTCCTGGCTGTGCATACACTGCCAGGAGCCTGCTCCAGCCTCACTCTCAGGTATCCACCCAGCCTGGCATTGGTCTCCTCCAGGTGCATCCTGCTTCCCTGTGGAGCTCCATGGGCTGCAGGGGCACATCTGCCTCACCATGGCTGTGCAGGGGCTGCAGGGGAATCTCTGACCCCTGGAGCAGCTCCATCCCCTCATTCTCCACTTACCTTGGTGTCTGCAGAGTTGTTCCTCTTATATATTCTTACCCCACTATTCTCTGGATAGAATTTCTTCTGCGACTTTTTTTCCTTCTTAAATCTGTTGTCATAGAGGTGATTGGCCCAGCCTTGGCCAGCTGTCTTGGAGCTGGCTGGGATTGACTCTGCCAGAAGCTTCCCAAAGATGCCACCCCTGTAGCCCCCATGCTATCTGAGCCTGGCCATACAAACCCCAAACACAGGGCCATAAACATCTGGCAGGAGTGCCTGTATTTACATACCTACATTCTTATGTCTGCATGTTAGCAGGGCAGCAAAGAGCCACAGTCCCACCCACCTGCAGAGTCTGCCTTAGCCAGCCTCATAAAAAATGGAATCAGCTGAAATGACCTCTGAGGAGACTGGATCATGTGGAATGTCCTTCTCAAGCCTTTGTTACCATTGCCACTGCTCCTGGAAAAAGGCAATACCTGGGCAGACTCCCAGTTTTCTGCCTTAGTTTCATCATTTGCTTTGGCCATAACCATTCCTGCACATATTGCATTTATTGGGAAGCTAAGGTCAATCTTTCACCCTTTCTGAGATGCCTTGAATTAGCAGGACTCTAATGATTGCATGGACTCTAATAATTGCATATTATAATTACATTTTGCAGAAAATTCTAGGCTTGTGCCTGGAAATTTCTTTTTAAGCTGTGAAAAGGCAGTACAAGCTGAAGTGCTGCATTTAGAGCAAGTTGACCTCTTTACTAGGCATCAGCTCTAAATCAGCTGGTTTTTTAACTAGCTGATTCTCAAGATCTGCTTCTTTCCTCTATCATGTTGGAGACCAAATCTGCCTTGTGCCATCCTTTTCCACTGAGAAATACACAAAGTGGTATTTGCTCTGAGTCTGGAGTGGATTAAAATAAAAACTTTCTGAAGTTTTCATATCACATGTTCAGTCTGTTCCAAACATAAAATGAATTATAAAATAGTTTCCTTATATTTTTCCATGAACCATACATTAAGCCAAAACGGATTGGTTGGAAGAAAGGGGGAAAAAAAAAAACCTAAGAGAGGCAGAAAACTTGTCTGTACTTGGAAACCAAGTTAATAATTTACTTGGAAGCAAAACTTGAGATGAGCTCCTTAGGATGCTTCCAATGTTTCATAAAAGCATTATATTGTATTGTCTGCTATAATTTTTATTCCATGGTTGTGGCTTACTCGAATTTCTAATATGTACTCTGCTAAACCTCTTCATCATGCCTATCCTAGTTCAGCTTCCAAAGCAATATAGTAGAGTCTGAGAGCTCATAAGCTCCTCATAGATCCCTTAAATCTGCAATATCCAAAAGCTAGTAATTTTCCTTGCTGTACATACACTGAAAATCTTATTTTTCTTTGTGTTCAAACACAAGTTCTATGCTACATGAAGGGGCTTTTTGTAAAAGGATGAAGAAAATTGCAAGATTTTCTACCGGTTTAAATTCAGTGCAGCTCATTTGAAACTAGGATGATACTGATTTATCTCAATTGAGGGTATGGCCTTATATAACATAGTATTCTAGAAAATATATCTGGGAAAAGTAGCAGTGAAGTAATATCATTGAGCATGAAGAAATAGCAATGAGGAAATATCAGGGGACATTTATTTTAAAGCACAATTCAATGTATGCATCAATATTTAGTAAAAGGTACATGATTCTAGTACATGTACTTTATTTTTATATGCTGTTCAAGTCTGTAATCCCTAGCCATTACAAACTTCAGATAATTAGTGTCTTTAAAGCCTTTTCAAGATCTTTGACTGGTGCTGCATAGGTACACCCAATTGTTTTTTCTTGGTCTGTATAAATACTTTGTTCCTTCAGGCATTTGGAAATTCCCTTTGATAATTTGCATGGAATCCATGCAGCTCATGGCAAGGCACCATGAACAATGTGATGCAGAAGTGGGAGACTGGATTGGCAGCCACACAAAGAAGCACTCAGCCTCTAAAGATGTAATAAAATAGGTGACATCTTTTTGACAAATTTTGAAATAAATTTTTAGAAATGTTCTTTTTCCTGGCCAATGCTCATTCTTTTTGTACACTTAAGTTTTGAAGGAAATCACAGCTTTGTGGACAGACATTTGAAAACAGTTTTCTTTTGCCTTTTCAACCCCATGTCTTTCTTCAGAGTAACTAAACTCAGAGAAAAGACAGTTTCAAATATTAAAAAAAGCTAATAGTTATACTTCCATTAATTAGTTTATTCATTAATGTTAAACTTGTTTTGCTTTGCTGCATTTGAGGGTGAGAGTTAAAAGGCAAGGTAGGAATAGATGAAGGACATAACATCCAAATTTACCAGTAAGAGTTTTTCAAAGTGCTGGCAAGTAAGGCTGAAATGAAACCCAAGTGGAGCATAGAAAAGATATTTTACCAGTGAATATTTTAACTGTGTCACAGTTTTTCTGTGAAAATAATTTTTTAGTGAGCTTTTAGACATTAAGAATATGAATGGAATTCATGAACATATATCTTTTTCTCTTTTATTTATGATAAGGAGATTTAATCTTTGAAATAAAAGACTTTGCAGACTGCTTTATACAAATATTCATCCAGAAGAGCTTGGACAGAGCTGATTTTGGGTGTGGATTAGCTTGCTTCATGAGGTCTGTCCCAGCTGTGTTGTCTATTGGTTTTCTGGGCTAGTGAAGACTGGCAAAACCCCTCAAATTTCTATACTGCATTAAATGATGGTAAGACTGAGAGTAAATAATTGCCTCAAATTCTGGATTTCTAGTTCCTACATTATTCCAATTTAAAGACTACTTTTGGGTTATCAGAAGTATACAATTTTTGGACTTTATTTATAGAATGATAATGGAATGAAAACCATGATTCCAGGTTCTGAATAAACACTGTAGTATCATTCAGTTGTTCTGTTTCTCATTAGCAGACAGAAAATTGCACCTGTAAATGTAAAAATTCACTGATGTATCTGACTTCTTCTGGGGTCATAAACCATTGGTAAATGCTAAGCAATTTACTGAGCTATTGCATTACTTTTTCAGAATATGTGGTCTACAGCTGAAGAGGAAAGTGTCAGCATTCATATTTGAGCAACTTCCAACTACAGATTAAGTACCTCACCTTTTTTTTCTCGCTTTTCTTTTTTTTTGTTTTTTACTTCCACACAACTACCTCTTTGAAAGCACAAGCATCATTTAATGTCTGTGTTTTACTAATAATGGGTTTTGTGAAAACCAAAAATTGTCGAGGTGAAGAGTATGACCTCCTCCATTCTCTCGAGTCCTGTGTTGCAATATTGTACCTCATTTGTTACCTTACTGCACTTCACTGCAAAAGCTAATTACAGTTAAAATTAAACTCTATAGAGTGTGTCCTGCCACCTTTTAGCTGCTAGACACAAAGAGGCTGATTCCTGTGTATTCACCTCTTGTTTAGAAGATTCATGTTTATCTAATGTGAAGTCAATATTATTGTCCTGAAAAGAGTTAGAGTATTGCTAACAATCCATCAGGGAGTGCTTCTATATAGCACTGACTCTATGCTCCAGTGGCTCAGAAACCATTTAACAGTGCTGATTCTGATCTACCTTGGGGCATTAACATTCAAACCATCATTTATCTCTTCTTAAATGCTCAACAATAAAATAGTTCATCGTGCTTAACAGTCAGGTATTTTGTAAGGGAAAGGAGGAAGGAAGGAAGGAAGGAAGGAAGGAAGGAAGGAAGGAAGGAAGGAAGGAAGGAAGGAAGGAAGGAAGGAAGGAAGGAAGGAAGGAAGGAAGGAAGGAAGGAAGGAAGGAAGGAAGGAAGGAAAGGAAGGAAGGAAGGAAGGAAGGAAGGAAGGAAGGAAGGAAGGAAGGAAGGAAGGAAGGAAGGAAGGACGGAAGGAAGGAAGGAGGAAGGAAGGAAGGAAGGAAGGAAGGAAGAAGGAAGGAAGGAAGGAAGGAAGGAAGGAAGGAAGGAAGGAAGGAAGGAAGGAAGGAAGGAAGGAAGGAAGGAAGGAAGGAGGAAGGAAGGAAGGAAGGAAGGAAGGAAGGAAGGAAGGAAGGAAGGAAGGAAGGAAGGAAGGAAGGAAGGAAGGAAGGAAGGAAGGAAGGAAGGAAGGAAGGAAGGAAGGAAGGAAGGAAGGAAGGAAGGAAGGAAGGAAGGAAATACCAATGAAAGCAATGGAGAAATACAGAGAAACATGAACTAAAATCTCTAGGCCTCCATCTATGCAATACACACCACTATATAATGTGTAGCATAGGAACCAGGAGGTCAGGGTGGCTCTGTTTCACTTAAAGTGTATACATTTATCAATGGATGAACTGGAAGGAATATGTGTTATCTTTACATTGGATGCTGAGAATTAGGCCTCCAGAACATGACTTATTTTAGGACAAGATAAAAGCTGCTTTAATTGATGTTTTATGTCCATAGTCCTTAAGAAGAACATAGGTTGAGTAGCTGTGATTCCAAAATTGAAACTTTGAGCTATCTAAGTTAGTGTAGGTGAATTGAAGTGTAGATGTTTATTGCTTGCTCTGGTTTTGTGAGCATGGAAAAGATCACTGATTTTTCCTTCTGTCATGTATAATCTGATTTATTATTATAATATCTTTGTATTATTATGTCAATTACATTGATATTGTCTGCTCTAAACCATTTATGATATCCTGTATGTATGTAGTTATAGATATTTGCAAAAAAAAAAAAAAAAAAAAAAAGGAGGGAGACAGAAACAGTAACACATTGTGTACTGGAAGAAAAAAATTATATTAATACTGATATGTATGCTTGTATGCAGAAGAATTACAGGAATGTTTTCTGGGTTGTGTTGCACATAATAGAGCAAAGAGGGGCTGCAAGTTTAAGATCAGTTTCAAGGGATGAGTCTGTGCTGCAGTTTCCAGAGTGCAGGAGGTACCTGTGCTGGCCCAGGAGCTGCCTCATCCCACAGCACAGAACCCTTATGGCAGGATGGGGTGACCACATCCTCACCCACCCTGTCCATAACTTCTGTCACCTGCTCTGGTCACCAGTCCTTTGAAGAAACATTTGAAATACAAAGAATTTCCTCTAGTGCTGACCAGCACAATTCTGCTTCTTTATACAGGTTCAGTTTTTCCACAGTCACAGGTGTTGTCCATTTGTGAGGACAGTCTGTATTGCAAACTAAGTGCAAGTAAAAAATGCAGATATTTTAAAATTAACTCTGTGAAATTTATCATTAGTTCTGTCTTTGTGATCCCATTTTGTTACTGTATCTTTTTTGGGGGGTGAGAGGGGCAAGAGGGAGGATATTGGTTGGTTGGTTTTTAAATACTTTTTTTTTCCTTGCTGTCCCTGTTCAGTACAAGAAACACAAAAAGCAGTGAGGAAATAAGGCTTCAACTGTGATCTCATTCTCTGATTTTACCTCCTTCAAGATCATTAGAATTGCTCTTGCTTTGCTGGAACTGGTTTATGTGAGATTAGAGTCAGGCTTCACTGCTTTGTTTTAGACTGTCATTTTTTTAGGGATTTTAACATTACACTGTTTATTTTTGCTGTCTCCCCATTTGTTTATTCATCTTTCAGCACACTGTTAAAAGGATTTTACTGGAACAGGACAAGAAAAAATTACAATAATCACACAACTCGCTAAGGTTCTGCTGAAGTACAAAAAGCAAGATTATTTTTGGTAGCAAAAGAACTGTTACAAACAGAGAGATTTTGTCTTTTTGCTGTTAGCAATGTATTAGTTTTTCTTTTAGTAGATAATACTGTTGCATTTATTCTTTGATTTTAACAATGTCACATTCACACAACAAGGTCATTTAACCTGTGTTTGGTAGGCAAACACATAAAGCTGAAAGATAGCATGTAATGCAAACTATTTTCAAATTGGGTCCGGGAATTAGAATGACAGAATGAGTGAACTCCAGATTTGAAGAGCAAACATTTAATGTGGCATGTTCAGCATTGGCCAACTTGATTAGATTAAATGCCATATTTTCATGCAAGGTGTAAATATTGAACTACAGCTCTATGCTGTAGATCAAAGCTGTTTGCTTGGCTGAGATGATTAAATAAGGGTTAATAAATATAACCTCTGTTAAATCTTCTATAACCAAATTTATCTCTCAGCTTCACCTACCGTAGAATTAATAACTAAAGCTGGTAATTGTGAGCCAGAACATTTAGGCACAGTATCTCTTGAGCAGAGCCTTGGGTATTTGCTCAGAGCAAGAGCTGTAATTGACTGACAGTCACAGCAAATGAGCTGGTTCTCATTTACTCTTCTGGACAGAGAAAGGGGCAGGGGTCATCTGTCCATCTTGTTCTTGGTGTGCCAAAATGTGATATGACAATTAGCAGGTGTGTGCATCTTCTGCTGCCAGGCATTGTGTGAAGGGGTTCAGGGCTTTGGTGTCTTTGACCAAGTGGAACTTGCAGAGGGAGAGACTCCCACCTTTTCCAGAGCAGAAGACCCAATGAAAATTAGGGTGAGAGAAAGGGGGGAAAGGCAAACTGACTTTGTGAGGATGTTCTTATTCTTGAATTTTGACCACTTAATTTTGTCTCATTTAGCTGGCAATAGACACCAATAGGCAGAGTGACAAAGCTGAAAAATTAATGTGCAGTGTCCCTGACAACTTTTCTGCTCTGTGGCCAGCTATCTTATTGTGGTGAGTTGGACCCTCTTTGCCTTCAATACACAAGATGAGATTTCTGGAATTTCCATTTACCATCAGTAGGCTCTAAAGAGATCTTTCTGTCTCTATTTTAGAGTTTGAAATACTAATCATACTCTACCAATCTTGACAGAGTTTATCATAAGACAAATAATGACATTAGAATGATGGATGGACTTTATCAAGGAAGATAAGCAAGTGCATGCTAGTGCTGGCTGAGATAGGCAAAGATGGAGCATATATTGCATGGCAACTCAGCCTCAGATTACAGGATAAAAAAGATGAATTATACAGTGCTAACCAGAATGCCCAGAATTTTACAAAGTGTTTTTCAGAATTTGCATTTCACTACTTTGACTGGTGTCTGGCACTAGCAAATTTTCAGAAAAATTACATATAAGATATTTTCCGTCCTTGAGAAGGGGAAAAGTAGAACAATCCAAGAATATTTGTCTTATCCACGAATCTTAGAAAGCCCTTTCTTAAACAAAGTCCTAAACAAGAAAAAACCCACAGAATATCACAGAATGGTAAATTATTACAGTATCAGATACAAATATAAAGTGTTGTATGGGAAAAGAGGTGTAACTGTGAGAATAGTGAGTTCTGTCATTATAGCAAGCTTATTTCTACGTCCTGCTGCTACTTTTGACAGTTTTGAAGACAGTGTTAGGGATAGGTTGCTTTGCTCTCTCAGACTGAGTTTAGGTTATAAACCCTAAGTAGAAAATAATTTGTTGCATTTTAGATAGGGAAAATACACTGTATGCCTTTCTTCTCCTTTCTTCATGAAACCCAATTTTGGAATACTGTCTGTGCACGTGCTGTGAGATTCAGCTATGACAAGCCTGGAAGGGGGAAAAGGAGAGATGAGGCACAAAGATGTAATGGCTCTGCAGGAACTCAGCAGCTTGTTAAGGCAGTGATGTGCAGCACAAGCAAGAAAAGGCAGCCAGGCACAGCACAAAGCATGCATGGCAAAGCCAGAACTGTGATTGCAAAGCTCTGGCATCCAAGGCATGACTTTATTCCCAGAAAGACAAGCAATTACAATGTGAAAGACCTGCAGCAAAAGCTTGACTTGCTTCAGCCAGGACAGCCAGTTTGGATTTTGACAAATGAACTGGTGTCCATCAGCCTGAGCCTGCATGAGGAAAAGGACAGTGACATTGCAGGGAGAGCTGGGACTGCAGCTGGAGCTGCAGGACTGCAGGAGGGCAAGGAGCAAGTGGAAAGAACTGAAGGAACCAAGTAAAGTAAGGAAATGCATTCAGAGCAGTGCTCACAGTAACCAAGATATGTGGCAAAATCTCTTGAGTGACAGAGTGCCACCTCTGTAGTGGTAAAGTTCAAGTTTAGTACTAACAGCACTTCTGATCTGCCATAACTAAACTGACAAACGTGACAAAAAGATCAGGAGTGGGAAAGATTTATGATAATATAGAAAGGGAGAGAATGGGCAAAAAATACCCAACATCACTACAGTTCTTTAGGTTTTAGGATGTTTGTATAAGAATTTTTATCCTAAAAGGACGACTTGCAGGAAGGCACAGTGTTTCTTTATGCATAAGAAGGAAATATCAAAGAAATAGGAAGAGGTAATGTATTTTCTTATGATTCCTTTAAGAAAGGAGAATAATCATTATATTTACAAAAGAGCTGTTTCAGTGCACATAAATTCAAAGGACAGGATGGAAGTTTTAGCACTAGGGTCTATGTTATTTTAATGGAATGCAAATGACTATTTTTAACATATGCACCTAATAATTCAGAGGGTGTTGTCTTTGATGAGGCCTTTAGGGCAATTTCACAGGAAAGGTGGAATATTTCTGTCACATAAGAGAACTTCATCTGCACTTCATTCACTGAAAAATATAAAGATGAAAAACTATCCTTCAGTCAAAGAAGGGAAGATGAAAGATTTAGATAATGGAACTAAAGCTTGTGTGTTGCCAGAGAGACGGGATCCTTCATGAAAAGGATTGTAGTTAATTCCTCCAGGCACACACAGTTCATATTTCTGGCAAGACAGGCAGACACACTGGGTGCATGAGTAGAAGAAAATACAACTGGTGTGTTACAGGCACACAAACACAAGTACTTGTGATAAACAGGCCATACAAATGTCTAGTGTAACAATGTGATCATTTTAGCATGTTTACTAAATGCTGAGAACAGTTTGTAGAGGATTATCACAGAGCATTATTATAGAGGATTGGGGGTGCTGGGGGATGAGAGGATTGACATGGCCTGACAGTGGCACTGGCAGCCCAGCAAGCCACACCTGCCCTGGGCTGCATCATGAGCAGTGTGGCCAGCAGCTGAGGGAGGGGATGCTCCCCTCCTGCCCTGGTGAGACCCCACCTGGAATGCTCTGTCCAGCTCTGGGATCCTCAGCACAGGAATGACCTTGTACTGTTTGAGTGACTCCAGATGAGACCATGAAGATGATCAGAGGGATGGAGCCCCTCTCCTATGAGGAAAGGGTGAGAATTTGGATTTTTCAGCCTGGAGAAGAGAAGGCTGTGGGGTGACCTTATTGCAGACTTCCAGTAGCTGAAGGGAGTCTACAAGAAGGCTGGGAAAGAACTTTTTGCAGGAGTATGTAGTGACAGGGGCACGGAATGACCTTAAACTGAAAGTTTTAGATTAAATATAAAGAAGAAATTCTCTATTATGAGGGTGGTGAGACACTGGAAGTGTTCCAAGCTGGGCTGGGTGAGGTTTAAGCAACCTGGTCTAGTGGAAGCTGTCCCTGCCCATGGAGGGGGATTGGAACCAGATGGTCTTTAAGGTCCCTTCCAACCAAAACCATTCTGTGATTCTATGGCTGACTCTGACTGGTTCTATGAATCTATGATAATTAACACCATTTACCTAAGAGTCCTTTTTCTTTTGTTGAAACAAGATATGTTCAGTATTCACTGCCTAAATTAAAATTTAGTATTATGATAGTGTGTTAATGCAGAAATTAAACACAAGTTAAGAGGATCTGTGAAAAACAAGTGAAGCCATGTTCCCTCTGTTTCCAAGAGATCATGCAGATAAAATTCATCAGGATTAAATCTTTTGTGAATCCTAGTTTCTGACACTCCTGACACTGTTAGTAGAGCCTGCTTGACCCTGTATAGCCTACACAGGAGGATGCTGCTCTAGAGTTTCCAGTTTTAGGTACTCTAAAGGATATCACTGCTCTCCTGTGTCTCCCTCCTCTTTAGGGATGCTTGCATCACTTTAAAAGTAGGAAATAAAACCACATTTAATCTAGCAAAGCAAAGGGCTGAGGTTTTATTTCATGAGTCATTAATGCAGGGTGGTTTTGAGGTATTCCTCAGAGCTGGAGTCATGAAGCCAATTCAGCTGCTGGTCCTCCTGCTGTGAAAATGAGATATTCATGAACAGGTCTCTAGCTTATGGCTAGGGATACCAGAATTTTTCTGCATTTTTCCATCCACCCACAGCAGAACCTTTTGTCTTTAAATTTTTTATTTACAAGGACATACATTACTGTGCCTTTGATTACAACTGTACATTTGTGAGACTGCAGATGAAAGATTCAGGGGGATTGTGTATTTTTTTTTTTTAAAGTAAAATGTCTCTGATGTATGGATTCTTCTTTTGAAGTTTCTTTTCTGTCTGTGCAGCAAACTGAACTACAGAGTAACCTCACTCCTCTGCCCTCCAAGAGGGAGTGATGTGCTCCACCACATCCCATGGTTTAATTCTACCTTAGAATTACGATAAGTAGCAACTCTACAGCATCGACTCAACCACTTGTTACCTACTCTCTGCAGGAGGCAGGGCTGGAATATGAGAAAACAAATGACAAATTTGACATTTAGAATGATTTTTCCAAATCAGATCCCTTGTTTGCCCTTTGCCAGCTTGGAGTATTCTGAGTGTCACAGGCCAGCTGAAGAGATAAGCAAGTTCTTCACTTTTAATTAAAAAAAAAACAAAACAGACACTGATAACAGGTATAACAGATAGTATCATATATTATTATTAAATTAAAAACAGCACAATCTGAATCTCTTCCATATTGCTGCATATGACATTTAGCTTCAAGAGAAAGAAAATAAATTGATAAGAAAAAAATCAATGTTGCATATTTAATGGACTAAAAATTTGTGAAGTGGTGATTTTTGAAGTTTATTATAAAAATGTCATATAATAATAATGTAAACATAAATAGGAAATTTTTAATAACCAGTAAATTCTCAGAGATTTATTTTTCACCTTGTTCAAATTTTATCAATGATTTAGGAGGAAGTATGAAAACTGTTTGCATAAACAAGTTTATAATAAATATATTAAAAAATGTAAATAGACGAGAACAAAACCAGTGATGATTTACTCATGGCACAGGGAGATTTGGTATTTTGAAGAGAGAATTGTAAATCAATCATTCTGCCTAATTGCTGGGGATTGGAGATGGTGCTCTCCTGAGGTTGCTTTCAGCTTTGTATGTCTTTGATTCTTTGCATGATTAAACAGAAAAAACTCCCAGATCAACACTGGAGCTGCAAAGAACTAATATGCTCTTCAAATAACATATTAGGGGAAAACCTCACTACAATATAAAGTTATGTTGTTATAATAGTGTTTAATATAAACAAAACAAACAGTATATTGATAGCTTTTAGAGGTTTTCAAGAAGCAGTATGAAAATGACCACAGTATTTAAGATATGCTCTAAAAAATGAAGAGCAGCCAAAATGTGCATGTCAAAAGTTTATACATTCAGGGGCTTGGTGAAGGTGCCATTTCACAGTACTCCCCCTTCCCACCCCTTGATACCAAGCCCCATTGAGATATTGAAAACATGTTTCTGCAACAGTGCAAAGAACTAGAGCAGAACACTGGCCTAACAAATGAATATTCCTTTCTCCAGGAGGAGAAGAATCCAAAACAAACAGATGAGGAGTGAATGCACTTCACATAACTGCTGTTGCTTCCAAAAGTGTAGCCTCACTTCCAACACAGTCAAAATTATGTTTGATTTTCTGTTTGAGGACGACTCATGCTTTTAGGAAAAAAAAATAGTGTGGACCTGAGTTTAATGTCAGGGAAAAAGGGCAGCCAGGATCCTCTTTGAGAGATAGAATATATACTGACTGTCATGCTGACATATAGAATCACAGACCATTCTGAGTTTGAAGGGACCCTCAAGGATCAACAAATCAACTCATAAGTGAATGGCCTGTACAGGAATCACAACCTTGGTGTTACTGGTACCATGCTGCAACCAGCTGAGCTGATCTCAGGGCAGTGTCCTGACACAGAGCCATGGCATCATCCTGGTGACAGTGGGAAGAGAGACCTTGGCACATGAGAGATGCACAGTCACCAACCATGGGCAGGTGCTGGATTCTGCACCTGGCACAGAGCAACCCTGGCCCTGTGCATAAACCAGGGCATGGGAGGCTGGAAAACAGCAATACAGAAAGGGACCTGGGAGTCCTGGTTGATGGCAAGTCAAACATGGACCAGCAGTGCCCTGGTAGCCAGGAGGACCAACCCTGTCCTGGGGACATCAGGGACAGCATCACAGCCAGGCAAGGGAGGGATTGTCCTGTCCAGTTCTGGGCTGGGGCAGCCTCACCTCGAGTGATGGGGGAGTTTGGGCACTTCACTATAGAAAAAGACATTAAGTTGTTAGTGAGTGTCCAAAGGAGGGAAAAGATGGTGAAGGGCCTTGAGGGGAAGCCACAGAAGGAGTGGCTGAGATCACTTGGTCTGTTCATCCTGGAAATGAAAAGACTGAGAGGGGATGTCCTTGTAGTTTTCAACACCTTCAGAGAGGGAGTGGAGGTGCAGGTACTGATCTCTGTGTTCCTGTGATCAGTAACAGGACACAAGAAAATGTCACGAAGGAATCAGGGAAGGTTTGGGGAGGATATCACAAAAAGGTTCTTCATTCAGAAGGTGGCTGGGCACTGCAACAGGATGCCCAGGGAAGTGGTCACAGTGCCATGACTTTGTGCGTTTAAAAAACTTTTGAAAAATACTCTCAGGGACATGGTGAAATTCTTGGGGTGTCCTGCACAGGCCAGGAGTTGGACTCGATGATCCTCATGGATCATCCAACTTAGCCTATTCTGTGAATACACACCAGGAATCTATTATATCAGAAGAAAAAGACTTGAAAAGCAAAGAAAGGGGGTGGGGGAATGCTGCTGCTATTGGGAGCATAATTTTGTATATGGTCCAACACACTGGCAGTCACACAGGCTGACATTAACTCCATCACCCTCCAGAGCTCCCTCATGGGAGGCAGCAGAGGGGCACTGCTCACCAGCAGTAGGACTCCAGGAGATGAATGAAGCTGCATCAGTACATTAGGAAGAGGTTTTTAACTGATGCAGTGGCTAGTCACTGGAATGGGGTCCTTGGGGAAATGGTCACAGACACAAACCTGTCAGAGTGCAAGGAAAGCCTGGATGATGCTCTTAGTGAAGCAGCTTTGTGTTGGACACTCCTGCAAGGGCAGGGAGTTGCACTGTATGACCCTTATGGGTCCTTCCAATGTGAGATTTTCTGTGATTCTGCAATTCGTGCTGTTTTCAAAGACATAAATATTTGAATGAAGATGGGAGGTAGAAGGTTCGGCAGGTACCCAGAACAGCAGAACAACTTTTTAAGGTATGAGAGGTTGACAGGAGCTGCAAATACCTCTTTATACCTTTACCTTTTTTCTCTTTTTCAAAGAGAATTTGCTACAGAATTGTGTTATCCAACTTTTTATATAAGCACTTTCCCCACCAAGTATTACTTACAAGAAAACAGCAAGTATGGAAGCTGGTCAATAAGCAGAGTGTGGGATCCCTCAGGCACTGGCCTGCAGGTGCTGTGTGAGAGCTGTTCTCTTCCCTAGAGAAGAGAATTTTATTCTATCATCCTGCTCTTATGCCATTACACAGAGGAAAGCAGCCTTGGCTCATTATTGGAGCTGTTGGGCTTTGCTGTTCTTTCAGCCAGCACTAACTGCTGCTCAGTTGAATTGCATCCTTCCCATTTCTTATGTTCAGGATAGGGATGAATTAATAAATCTTACAAGTACATACATTTTGGGACAGGGGAGGGGAAATGAAGGAGGAAAGGAAGCAAGTTTCATTGTATCCTCTGTGGTATAATTTCGTATATTAATTCCCTCTCTACCTCTCTCCCCAGTTCTTTAAAGCATGTGGTGAGGGCCATCATCACACATGAAAATTCACTTAAATTGCATATTTGGTACAGCATTCTAGCACAATGCTGTGCACTAACACAGAATTTCTAAATTGCAGCATTATGAACTGCACTCTGCAGCTTATCACAGATTGATTTAATTTGTTATTTTTCCAAGATTCTCTTCTATAAGAAATAAAATCTCATAAGAATTACCTACAATTGCTATTTAAGATTTTTCATTTGACACCATACTCTTAGCTGAGTCAATTAGATGTGTGGGGTGAGACTTCAGCAGGTATAGATGTAATTCCATTGGCTTCACTGGAGTTGAAACAGTGATAACTAGATGAAGATCTGTCTCATAAATCAATAACATTTCAAACAGTTATTTTTCTGAGTTCTGTGGTGAAGCTTATACACATTTTTTTTTCCAGAGAAGTTTTTCTACAGCTTCTAATTTCTCATATGTCTTATACATATGTTACTGTATGTCTCTGTGATAAGGTGATGAAGCATTTGCCAAAAGGTAAGCCAGTAAAGGTTTTTAAGGCCAAATATGTACAGTTCTGTATAATAAATACGTCAATAAAAATATTTTAGTAATTGAAATTGTGCGGATATTCAGAAAAGTAAAGGTATGAATTAAGTCAGTGATAGTGTAGCTTTTTCTCAAGTTTTGGACAAGTCTTATTCACTCTCATCCAATTTATTATTCACTCTAGTCCAATGCCATAATAAAACACAGGATTATGAAAACATTAATATAATGGTCTGGGAAAAAATAGCAATAGAATTAATCTGTTGTTTTTCAGAGGTCTTGCAGGGCTGGTACAGACTCTAGTCTTGAAGCCCAGTCAATACAGTGGTGTCATTGCTTATAGCAGGAATGCAAGCAGGACCAAAGAAAAGAGGAGATATTGGAAGGTTTGGGACCATCTCACTTGAACTGCATGAACTTTGAACTAAACATTCTTATCATTGTTAATGGATGAAGTTATTTTCTTAGA
This sequence comes from Erithacus rubecula, assembly GCF_903797595.1. NCBI lineage: Eukaryota > Metazoa > Chordata > Aves > Passeriformes > Muscicapidae > Erithacus > Erithacus rubecula. The sequence goes on along the minus strand of NC_136689.1, from coordinate 10,899,398 downwards.
TAGATTAGACTGATAATAAATTATTGGCTTTGCATACCAAGTTTGTTCCTTTTGCCTTTAGTAAGATTTTAAGTAGCCAAAAAAAAAAAGAATTACAATTAGGCAACTTAACCTTTAATTTAGAAGCAAGAAATTGAGAGAACCATGCATTGAGTAGATAGGGTTTGGGTTTCTTAAATTTCTTTTCTGCAAATAGTTAAATTTAATCTTCATTTCGTTTGCCCTGGAAAATATGCAGAATTAATGTAATGGCTCCAGATTTGTTGAGGAAGAGAGAACAATTGCCAAGTCATAAAAATAACACACATTACATGGAATAAATATTTTGCACACATTGTAAAGAGAGGAAACTCCAAGTTTTAAATTACTTCTTCACTTATCTCAAGCTAACATTTGTGTAAATCTTTTATGACTCTAGCAACTGCAAACATTCACCAAACACTGCAGTTACCCTGGTCAGTGACTATGTAATTATTGATGGTAGATCCCAAAAGGTGCTGTTAAACATCTGTTTAGCATTTTGGACTATTCTGGAGCTATCTTGTACCTGGCAGGCTGATCTCCAGTGCCACTGAAATGTCACCCTTCAGTGCTCTTTTCACTCAGTGCTTTTACCTTTTCACCTCCACTTTTTCCTTTTGAAACCTTGAGCCAACAATTGTTTCACTCTTAATAAAGGCGTTTTTGTCTGTGTCTTTTGTTTTCTTGTAGGGATCCAGCTCACAGGTTTTCTCACTCCTTGGCAGCACTTCTGCCAGTTTCCTCCAGTCTCCTGCACTCCCCTGGGCCATGGAGCACAGGTAGTTCAGCCCTTGGGCTTAGTGAACACTGACCTTCCATCCACTCTTGCTGAATTCCAAGATGTGGGTTCAAATATATCTGTTTTGCTTTGTTAGATGAGAATATGCCTCTTCTGTGAGACATACATGCTGATGAAGCAGCATGTACAGAAATAACTCCTCCCCCTTTGGCTTTTGAAGTTCCACAGTTGTGAAACCTGGCTGAAGGCAGCACCTCTCTTCAAAGCTGAGCATGTTTCTTTAAAGCTGAGCATGTTTTTTACCTGTGGGATGTGATCTTTTTTGACATTTCCTGCTTTTTTGGACTCTTTGGTTGACTCTCTGAGAGCCTCCTCAGGGGCTGGCACCCACACACTGCTGGCAGAGCTGTGATGCCCAGCCTGCCTTGGGATCCCTGCTGTCATCCACACCCAGGAGCTCTGAGCACAGCAACCCACCAGCCTTCCCTTGAGAGTCTAATCCTGAATTAAGTACATAATTAACTAAATGAGCATGCCAGTAATCATCTGGGTATGGAGCAGTCTCGCTTTCAGCATGCAAATATGGGCAATATATATACGTAAATTTTGACATATGCATTTAATGGCATTTGTGCCTACAGCCTTAATGATTTTGGTCCAGTGTTAGTCGTGCTACATCACAGACATAAGAGAGAAATATCTCAGGAAATAGCAGAAGGTTTCAAATTCAAGCTAAATTAGAATTATAGGACTGTCATGATCTTTGTGGAGCGTTGGCTTCTTTATTAAGTACCCACTTAAACTTACACCAGACTAATAATGCATTTGCTCAGCTTGAGAGTCTTCACAATGAGGGAAAAATGTATTACAAAAATCTTTGTTTTAATTTACTCTGAAAATTTTCAGAAACTGCTGGAATCTCACAGGTATGATCCTGAATAAATTGCTGTGTCTGCCGCTGCTAGTAATGCAATGGAAATGCTTTTAAATATAGATTTAATTTGGGGACTCAGTTGGCCACTATGCAATTTTAATTTTTTGTGTTAAAAAGAAAGACTAAATTTCATACAGTGACTGAGAAAAGATGTGTGAGCAGCTTATTCTGTGTTCATTAGGACTCATCCATGGGAAGTGATAAAACTCCATCACTGGACTGACAGAGATGGGAAGAGCTGACAGCCTGATGTGGTGGGCAATGAAAACAAATCTTCTTCCAGAGCTTCTACCTCTGTGCTGTATTTTTTGGAAGAAACTATATTTGTCTTTGTTGACAAGCAAATGCTTTTGGGTAAGACTTCAGTGAAAATGTGAAAATAATTGTGTATAAGCTCTGAAAATTCCAAGAAGAATTATATAATTACGAGGCTTGGGGAAAGACTTCGGTCTTTTCATTTTGTCTAAACCAGGTCTTATAGGATAAATATAGAATAACTTTAGTACAAATATTATGAAATTGAAAATTAAAAAAAAAAAGAAATACAAAAACATTTTTGATTGATTTGATTTGTATATCTTTTGGATTTCATAATTTGCAATATTTTTAGAGGTTTGAATCTTTTGTCCTGGCTTGGGATTGTAGGTTATTTTAGAATCCCAGAATTTTTCTACATGATTTCCCTTTTATCTCTTGCTCTGTCGCCTGAACATATCTCCTCTTTTATTAGATTCTGTTATCTATTTAATGGGAGTTTATGCTCATCTGTTCCATTTAAAGTCTTTCTTCATTAGGAATTCCTTTTAGAGAAGAAATTATTACACTCAGATATATAAACTGAATGATATCAAATGCTTCTTGATAAGGCACATGGAGGAGAAAAAATAAGTGGGAAGGCATGGAGAAAATTAAATTCAATAATAAACAATACAAAGTCAAGAATTTAGGGACAATAGAAATTACTGCTGTTAGATGGTAGCTTATTTTTTGGAAACAATATAGAAAGAGAAAATGACTTGATCAATAGATCATTGTAGAGATACAGGTACATCAGAGTTATAGTTCAAGGCACCAAAGAGACCTCAAATTGATCATCACTGCTGGCACTCAGGAAGGATGAGTTATAACCTAAGAGTTTGAGGAAGAACTGTGAGGATGATCAGAATAGAGATGACAATGCAATCCCTTGTTTAATTTAGCAAAATGAAAAATATATATGGGTTAGAACTTGATATTTGTTGGTTCATCAAAGTGAGCACTATATGGCAAGAAGAGCTCTTTGAGTTAAAAGACATAAAAACAAATGTACCTGAACTATCTATGAATGAATTTAATTTGGACTTCTGAAACTTTTCTCATCATCAAGGCACTAAAGGCATGGAGCAATATCTCTCTGTGATGGTCTGGAGTTCCACATAAGGAGCAACACTGTGTAATTTTGTCACTTGAAAATGAAATTTGATACAGGATGTTTTTTGTCTCTTTCCAGTCTCAAACCTTTTGTCCTACAACATAGAATGCTTTGGTCTTTTATTTTACTGCAGTGACAGCACATACATACTCTCTACTTGCAGTGACCATGTATATAAATGTGTGTGTGTTTCTTCTTGAAGTCACATTACATATTCTCCATAAGTATCTTCATCTTCTCAGTGATTGGCAACTGCACTGAGAAGTATAATCAGTTTTTCAGGGTTTTTTTTGCCAGAAGGAGACCAGGAATGGATATTCTGCTCCTCTCTGCCTGCAGTCTTTACTGAAGTCTACAGAAAGTCCTCTCTTTTCTGCTGACTGTGCACATCACTGTGCAAGAGCAGAGGATTTCCATGTTTTTTCCTCAGAAACTCAAGGAGCCACCACTCAAACTCCTTCAGCCTTCTTGTGTGTTGTTTGTCTACAACTATTTTTTTGGGAGAAAATAAGGTGGAAAGTGGCTTGGCTTGTTGCTAATAAAAGCACTTGACATAAAATGGGGAAATGCAGGCTGGTGTCTCCAGTCTGCACATGTTGATTTTTCATAACTTCAAAACACTTAATGATACATTTTTAAAAATAAAATACTTATTTAGGCACATTTAGTGAGGTGAATTTTAGATAACTTTTCTTCTGAATCTCATAATTCAGGAAAAATAAAAGAAAAAAAAAGAAGGAGGTTATCGTACTCTAGAGATTAAAGTACTAATTGATACCTGTCTGTGTTTTAATTAATCTTTCTGAAAACTCATAATTTTTAAAGCCACACTAATGATTTTTAACTAGAATGCCCTATGCAACTTGCTTTCTGCTGTGCTAAGCAGGCTCCACTGGTCCATGAAGGAAACAAATGAGAACAGAAATGTTTTAGAATGCAGCCCATGTAAGGGAAGAGTTCCTTCCTGTGTTTGCCATTAGTGACACAAACAATTCAAGACAGAAGAACATCTGGAGGCTGTCTCCAGTAATCAGGTTTTCACTGGCAGCTGGTGAGATAACTCTCACTGAGAAACAAATGAAAACCATGTCAGGAACATATTCCTGGCAATTAATATCACAGGATTAGATTGCAAGGACTACTGATTTTCCTTCCTTTATTTCATAGCAGCAGTATTCAAAAGAGAGTAATGCACACCTCCATAGCATTGTGGTAAGATAATTAGAAGCTGATTATTCATTTGTTTTGGCCACATGAAGAGTTGTTAAATACTACTGAGAAGGCAACATTTCCTACTGACACTTCAGTGTTTTTATTGCTTAATATAGTGAACTTCCAGAAGTTGAGACTGTGTTTAACTAAATAGTTTTGCATTTTTCACCTGCAACTGGCTTTGAGAATAATTACTGCCTCCATACTAACAAATGTGCTAAAAAGAGTTATGCACTTGTTAAAATTGTGTGATTTTGAAAATTTTGATGCTTTATGAAACAGGAAATGCCATGAAACATGTAGTGTAAAGCAGCCCTGTTAATTTGATAGTCATACATTGAACATCACCACATCATAAAATAATTTAGATTGGAAAGGAGTCCAGGTGGTCTCCACCTTCCCCAGCACTCAGGAGTTGCTCAGGGTTTTATTCTTTTGCTCAGGGAAAACTCTCAGGACTGGAGGAAGAGCAGGCTGTTCCACAGCCTCACCATCTCCATGTGGGTGAGGTTTCTCCATTTCCACATGGTTTCATTTGCAAAACCTTGGATTCCTTAGATAAATACCAGTGCATAAAATCACAAAATATTTCAGGTTGAAATGCTCTGAAAATATTTATGTGGGCTTCAATAATGTAAAATATATTGACCTGAGCCAAACAACACATTATTTCTATGGTTTATGGAAATGTTTTCTTTTTTGTCTGTTGATGAATTTGAATGCAATATTTTCTTCGATTTTGGACTCTACTGACAAATTGTGCACATTTCTGTAGCAAAATCAATTGCTTTTGATCCAACTTCTTCAAGTATTTAGGAAAAATATTAGAAAGGTCCCACATAGCAAAAATTTGTGTCCAGAAGCACTCACTGGGTTTGAAAATTTAAGTAGCTGGAAAATAGAGAGTGTCAGTAAGTTGAACTACTGGAGACTCATTTCACCCAATCTGTTTTCTTTGGTTTTTTTGGGAGCTGTTTTTTAAAATTTTTTTTTGTTTTGTTTTGTTTTGTTTTTTGTTTTTGGTTTTGTTTTTTGTTTGTTTTTTATTTGTTTTGTTTTGTTTTGTTTTGTTTTGTTTTGTTTTGTTTTGTTTCGTTTTTGTTTTGTTTTGTTTTTGGCCAGGATTGCTTTATTTCATTTTTTTTTAATTTTGAAGGGCTTTGGGTTTTGCTTTTTGTTTTGTATTATTGCTGTTTTGGTTTTTCTGGGCATGATAAAACCTGAATTTTTAAACATTTTTGTGATATGAGGCTGTTTTTAAAGCTGAAGTAGTACAGGAACAAAACACTACCTTCAAATGAAACCAAGATAATAATCCTTCACCCTGAAATGAGCTTAATTTAAAGAAATATAATAATTTATTGATTGTCCCATTTTTGAGGAGATATAATCAATGGATGTCATTTTGCAGAAAGGGTACAAGATGTTTTTTGTATACAATGTATTTAGTTGCAATCCATTGAAAACCATCTCAGGAAGACAGTATTTCAAGTCCTGTGCAGCATATAATCATTATTTTAAAAAGGATTCATCATACTGCTTGGATGAAAAATTCACACCAAACAGACAGTATTTAATGAGTAAATCAATAATGTTCATTTCAGGAAAAAATTAGGTATGGAATATAGCTGGGGAAGATAATAAAGCAAGATCAAATACTAAACCTCAGAACTGATGACCCATTAGGGATAATACAATTTACTTCAGTATCAAGCTGAAGTATATTAGGAAACTTACATCATAAAATTTGCTGTGTAAATGCAAATTCAATCTAATTTCTCATATGATTAAATCTCAGAGAGAAAGGAATTCTGCTATAGTGTTAAATAACAGTACATCAGTGAGTTACACTGGATAAGAATAAGCATAAAAGGTTGGTGCTTATTATTAAAAAACTGCTATATAAATATATCTTATTGGTCAGAGAGAAATATTCAGGTCTGTTCTCAAGCACAGTTCTGTTCAAAGATATGCTTGGTTTGCTTTATCTTAGAAATGCACTTTGTTGCAAACGCCAGCTTTTTTGTGTGTTTATCTGTTTGGTTTTTTTTTTCCCCTCATCTGTGTTGCAGTAAATAACCCTTGGAGAACTGTAATTTGGGAAAGTGGGAAATGAAAGTTTAATTTCGTAGGGGATTCTTCCCAGACAGCCTAAACTGCTAGAACTCTGCCACCTCCATGAACACAAAAAACCCCAAAAGTAGAGTAAGAGCAGCAAAACCTCCTGCATCCCTTAATTAAATCCCATTGAAACCACTGGGTAACAGGGGAAATTTGATATGGGAAGAAAGCTGGTTTAGTCTTCCAGTCATAAAGAACTGTCCTGACAGAACAACTATCCAACACACAACTTGACTGTGCAAGGCATGATAGACAGGACTGGCTGCCAAACATTCATATTTACACTTCCTGTGCCTTATGTGTGATTTCTTAAATAGCTCCAAGCAAAATCTAATTTTATTTTATATGGTTGTGCACATATCTGCTGCTCCTTTGTGCTATCACTTGAGGGTCAGCTGAGAGATATAGTTAGAAAAATCTCTGTGTAGTGAAAAAATCCCCCAATCTGTACATGAGTAGAGAAGAGTTTGTATCTCTTCTGAATCCCTGGAGATCCATTCAGCTTGAGAAATACAAGAATATACTGATATGTCTCATAGGGAACATAATGAATGCTACCAGCATAATTCATAAAAAAACAAGTTATGTAAATCACATTCTGCGCTTGGCCGTGTTACCAGCTGCTGATGAAACACAAGGGTTCAACTGGTATATACATGTAACCCTGTTCCCTGAGCATGGTAAATATTTATGAGGATCATTTTTAGACCATCTACAATTTGCCCAGCACTGCATTAATATGTAGATGTCCCAGCCAAAGTCATCGAGCCACTTATGATTTTTCTATTTCCATTACTCTTCTTAAGATATTGCCCAGAAAGGTAAGATACATGCAGGGGTGCCATCCTCCTGCACACAAGAGTATTCAGCTGTTTCACCCTTCATGCTGGGAACCCCCAAATCTTGTTGTCATTGCCCTGTGGTCAGGGACAAGTCAGACAACAGCCACTGTTGAAGGCTGCCTTAGACCCTGGCTCCATTTTCAGAGGTGTGGGCTAACTTTGAAAAGGCAAAGAGGAGAGGAATTAATTTCACACTAGGAAATTAAGTGTAAGAAATGTGGTTTTTTCATAATAGCTCCATGGGTTTGAAGGAAAGCCTGCTGGTCCTAGATGCCAATCTTATTGTTGGAAATCTAATTCTGGCTGAGGTTGTAAATTTTCAAGGATTTAAGACCTTGTCAGTAGCATGACTTTCTTTTAGGGAAGGCAAAAGTAAGTTAGAGAATTTTGAATATTTGTGATGGAGCTGGTACCTCAACATAAGCCACAGTCTGGGAGGATAAAGAAAAAATGGGTGCCTCAAAATATTAGTTAATTTTCAATTAAAACAGTAGCCCTTGAATTTTACACAAGAATAATAGCTTTGTTTTTGTTGTCTCTTTCTTCTGTCTATTATGAAATACAAAACCTGTAAGAGGATAAAAAAAAATATTGCAAAATTCCAGGACTAATTGAATGAGTTGGTGGAAATCAAAATATAGAAGGTAAACCCATTTACTCTTCTGTACATATTACAGCTGTATGCAATATTTATAAACAAATGTAATAACAAATATTTTTCTATTGTATCTCAGATATGCAATTTATTTATATTCTCCCATCATCAGTTGTTGCTCCAAGCTAATCTGGTTATTGCAGTTTTGTGTAAAGTATTGCATTTTCTATTTTGGCAGGCCTCAAATGGTCTTTCTGATACAATTTACACTGAAATATTTGTTATTTGAAGAACCTTGGAATAAATTTTTCTCCTTCTTACCAAGATGTGATACTATGTAAATAATTTTGATGCAGGAAAAAAAAGCAATACAAGTATGGGGTTTGAGTGACAATGCAAAATTTACACAATAACTAGCGAGTTTTCTTTATAAATAATAGCACAGGGTTTTTCTAGGTATTAATTATTGTAATAATTGCTCACCTGCAGAAGTCATTAGGTGACGGACAACCTGTAGTTATGTTGTACAACCATGACAGGGAAGCCTGAAATGATTAATTACAGCATGCTATAGAAGCAATGGCATCTTGAACATTGCAGAAAAATGTGATCATGTTTACATCAGGCTGTTTTGTTTTTTTTTTTTCTTGTATTTTTCTAATATGTAAGTTTAATCTCTATAAAATACAAAGAAAAATCCCCTTTTTAGTAAAATAGACTTTTAAGCCTTTTAACCTGTAAGCTCCCTTTTCTCTAACTGGTGTTATAATAATTTTCTGTGTCTGTGCATCCCCTTCTAGTACTTTCAAAGCTGCATCTCATGCCATCATTTCAGATGTCAGCTCTGTGCTCGAGCTCAGCTCTGCCTTTTCCCATAACTGCAGTAGATCCTTTCTTATGGTTCCAGGGACTGAAGAGGTCCTGGGAAAGCTCCATCCAAATGCAAGGAATGTGGGTGAAAAGCAGTATAGATTGTGCATGCTGGAAGCATGGGGTCTGGAACATTTATGGCCTTCCTTCTTGGAGAATTTTACAGTGTTCAAACAGAAGAGGCACCACTTAGAAACAAAAAGCTTTTTTGCTCATAAATTGCATAAATCTGTTCTGAACGTTTTTAGTTCCCATTTTAGAGTTCGTGCCCTTTTTGCATTATTTTAAAAGATCTGACTGTTGATATTATATTGATAATGTGAAACTAAGGGCTGGACTCTCCAATGTAACTTACAGCTCCTTTGAATATCAGTGACACTCCTTGTGACTCTGAAAAATGAAGAATAGGTTTTCACCACCATTTAGTGAATTATTTGAAGAAGTCTGGAAGTATTTTTCTCAAACCAGCTCAGATGTCTCCAAGAGGGTCTGCTATTGAAAGTGAGTCCTTATTCATCATACAGGGTAAGAGGAGTCTCATTCATTACACGTGGTGAGGGGTAGAAGGTCAAACTACTCTACAACATTTTCACGTTCATCTTTGTTCTTCTTGGGGCAACTTCACTGACAAAAAATAGTATCAGCACAATGAGAGATGTGTCTAGGTTTTTTTATATCAAGATTGGTTTTCATCAGTTTTAACAACCTTATTTTAAAGACTGGAACTTCCTTAAAAACAAATGGGACATGAGAATTGCATCTGCCATTCATAGCTATCAATGATTAACATGTCTGCATGTGGATTAATGTAAAAGCACACTTATAATTTATCTTTAATTTATAACAAAGCAAGCCTTTAAAATTCAATAAATAACTTACTAAATGCTTTACAGTGTTATTTTTATTTCCTGAGATTATTTCTGTGGTTCATCACATCTTTTAATTTGTTTTTAAATGAGCATTTTTCAGAGGCTTACTGTGCCTAATTCAGAATTTATGGAAGTTCTCATTAAAGGATAAGATTGCATAGTCATGTAAAAATTGCAGGTGATGAGTTGCAATAAAAATAATTTATAATTTGGCATAAAAATATGGTTACAATTTAATTATTTAAAAGCTGTTAAAATTGATCTGCTCATGAGACAGGTTTTCATCTCTCTCAACTAATATTTTAGTAAAAATAATTCCATCATTAAAAGTTTTTGAAAATTTTTATTTTCAGCACAAAATGCAAACTTTGTATTCACAAAGATGAAAGAAATGCAAAGTGACCATTCTGAAATATCTTCCTCTTATGCTGTCCTTAACCTGCAAACTGGAATATTAGTTTAGGAAGGTCAACATTTTTATTAATTTTCTGCCTTGCATTTAGTTCAATAGCAGTCATAAAGTGATTCTCCATTTTAGACTTGCATTGGTAGGAAAATATTCTAAGGCTCATAATCTGCATTTTTATTTGCAGAGATAAAATCTTAATGACACAATCAGCATTCAGCTGTCTGCTAGGAGAAGATCTCATATACCTCTTCCCATTCTTTAAGTGAGACCCCAACCAATGAACTAGTGAGGTCAGTAATAAGGAGTTAGAAATGTTAGCTGAATGTTCCTCAAAGTCACATACACACAGACACCACAGTCTTTAATAAATAAAAGTCTTAATGGGGGTTTAGGAACTACATGCACAACCTTTTTCTTTTCATGTCTCCATTTGGCTTGATAAGTTGTTGTTACACCATGGCAGCCCAATGCTTCAAATAAAGAAGTATGGATATTTTGTACTGTAACTATGGCAAAATAATAAAACAAAGCCACCATACTAATTATTGCTTAAACTGATACAACCAGTTTAAAGCATAAACTGTGTTGTAGTCCACCACTCTTCTATAGCATGATTTCTCCAATCCAAGAAAGAAATAAATACTTGGAATGGAGCAATGTGCTGTTTCTTCCATTCTTTTTCTGTTCTGGATAAAGTGATCCTTTAATTTTTTATTGTTCGTAAACCAGAATTTCTGATAAATATGAAGAGAATTTCCCTCTTTCTATTCCACTCAGATTTTTAAGCTTCCATCACCTAAATTGATACTCACACAAATATTCAATAAAGATTAATTTTCTGATAAAACCGTGTATTTTTACCAACATTCTGAACCAATTTGTTATTCTTTGTATAAAAACTTTGAGAACTAATGAGCTCATTTACTATTGTTCATATTCTATCTGAGTCCTATTGTTGTCAGGCATTAAATAATATGCTATTAAAATAATATTTTTTATAGTTTCACATGTCCACTGTAGAAAAGCTTCTTTTAATGGATAATGTCTTCCTATCAATGCTAAAAAGAAGTTGAATAATCTGATTTTCCTATTTTCTGATTGCTTTCAGGAATTAATTTTAACGTGTGCCAAAAGTAAATGGAATATTTATAGCTTCTGGCTGGGACTTTGTCTCCCCAGGACGAATATGTGTGAGAATGTGGGAGGAGAAGATGAGAAGATTAATATAAAGACTTTCTAATAATTAAAAAAATTAATGAGTTCATGTACTCCTCCATTCTGTACCTGTGGAAAGATGATTCAATGCTACAAATGTGGGCATGTGGTTTAAAATGTGTTGAGTGATGTGAAAGGGCAAATGGGGGAGCTGCATAACAGAGCAAGGTCAGGGCCTGGGGAAGGTATGAAAGGAGCTGTGGAGGATGGTGGAGCAGGGGATTAGGTCACTGCTTGGGTTCTTCAAGTAAGGGAACATCTGAATGGAAGCAGGGATAAAAAAAAATATGCTCATAAAATCCACTCTCACTTCTAAGCTCTGTCACTTCCTTAATTATTATTTCAGGAAATTATTAAAAAAACCCCAACCTGACAATTATCTGTCCTTTGGTTTCTCCAGCTGTAGAATGGGGCAAATATCTGCTTCCATTCTTAATTTGCCCAGGCTGGCAGAGTAAGTTGTGCCAACAGTCCATTGTGATGGTCTCAAACACAAGGTGACATGACAGTTAATGCTGCATGTAATTTTTGTCAATAATACAATGCACTTTTGAGAATGGCCCTTTATTCTTTGTCTCTTGCAAATTTAATGTCTCACAGCTTTCTTGGTGTTATAGAAATGTGAGATCATTCAGAAATCTGAATTTCTGAATAACACTGAAAGCCTTTATTCAGATCCTTGATCAGAAAAAATTAATTTTGAACTCATTTTCTCTTCCCACAAATCCACACAGTGTCTTGGTTATTAGATCAGTGCCATTGTGAGGTGAACATACAGAATTATTTATTTGTATATTTATTTAAATCTGACAAAGATTTTTTTTCTTGAATGAAAAACAGAATTCTTCAAGAAATTAAGACTGGATTCATAGACAGAACAGTCTGACTCCTGATTGCCTGTGTGTCAGCACTTGTACTGACACAAAATTATCAGTTTAGAATTTAACCACATAGTGATTTCTCTTCTCTCTAGGAACTCTTTGGTGACGTGATAATGTTACTGTTAAAAGAGGAAAACACTATCAATAAATGTGTAAGGCCCCATCACCCATTTTTCTGGACATGCTGAAGACTAGTAATACCTTGAAAACTCAGCTTAGAGGAACATTCAGCCACAGCTCATATGTGCAGTGCTCTGGCAGATGCAAACGCTGGGGGCACAGGAAGAGGATAAGAAAGGATGGTGGCAGACCTGGACAAAATTTAAAAGCAGCAAAAGACCAAATCCTGGCCATTACAGTGGAAGTACACACACATTCATATACAAAGGGATCCAATTTCAAAACTCTCACATTGTCTTTTTCACAGCTGCACACATGGATCTCCATGCTGCATCTCCAAGAAATGCTTGAGCCATATTTTACCCCTTCATAGTACCAGAACTGGAGAAATCCCTTTTCTGCCTGTGTCTGTGCATGGCCTGTTTGGAATGTCATAGATTATCTGTCCCCCATGTCTCCTCTGCCCATCATGTCTGTGGAGCTTCTCAAGCTCTGAGTCCCTTCAGGTGCCCCACAGCAAGGCAGGTCAGGGTGATCCCATTCACTGCTTTCCTTGGAGTTTCTATATATGTAAAAGCAGAACATCTTTAACTTCCCAGTTTAACCCTGATTAAAATTTAATGATAAAGAAATAAAATATTTTATTAAGTGAGCCTTAAGGCTGGGCTTTGAACAGAAACAGAAGAAACGAAAAGGTTTGAGCACATAAGATTTGTGATTTTAATGAGGACTTAACAGTTTCTCTGTAGTTTCCCATACAGATTAGTTCCCAAATTCCCAGGTGTTGTAAGTAAAGGTGTGAGTTTGAAGCAGGTCTGCTGCATTTGAGAGATGCCCTCCACTCCAGACTGCCTTGATCTCTCCTAGTGTCATCCCCATAATGTTATCTCCAATATTTACAGGTGGGAGGATTTCAATGAGTCTGTCACAGCTCCCATGTCCACTTCTTGGGAATGGATTAGGGAGGTTAAACTGCAGGAGTATCCAGGTATCACAGCTGATTTTAAACCTTTTGGTGTGCCTATCCCATACAGCAGTTTCTGCAGGGAGAGGCATCCTTCATCCCCATGGTGCAGGCTCCCTGTCACACTGCAGTAGGTGATTGTGTCCCAGCAGCTTTAGCCTGCAGAACATGGGTGTGTAAAAGCTGTTTCAGTGATGCACATAAGCCTGATTGAAGTAAAAAATATAAAAATATTTTTTACTTTCCTGTTAAAGCCAATGTAATAGTATTTTTTTATTTGGCAGAGAGACTTTTCATTCAAACATCAGTTCAACATTTGACTGTAATCTATTTGTTTTAGTAGCTAAACAACTGCATTTGTTTTTACCCAAACAGCTGACCCTGTGCTTTTCAGAGATAAGAGTGTTTGAGCTCTATTAAGGTTCACTAGGATAACAACATCCATAAAATGACATTTACAGACTAGATAAGCATAATTCTTTTATAAGCAGTCACTTAGTGATGTTTAAATACCAGTTTGTTAAAGAGAGCAACAGCAACTCTAAAATTCTGGGAATATAAGAAATACAACAGTAATTTATGATCGAATTCAATTAGTGAATAAAGTTTATTTTTTCAAATTTCTGTAAAAAAATAACTTGTACTTTGGTTGCCATTGACAGTCACCTCTAAAACAAAGACCATAGGTATCTCAGTGAATTCACAATCACAGATTCTCTGCATTTCACAGATCCAGGTTTGTTGGTTTTTTTTCTTAGTAGTGATGTGAAGTTTAAAATTCCCATTTCATCTTAGAATCTGCATCAATGTTGCTCCTCTATAGTGAATCAGTGATGGAAAACCCCTTCTCTGCCTGTCAGTAAGTACAGATTCACTACATGTGGTGCAATTTGCCTGTAACAAGCATCATAAGGAAATATGAGAAGCCTTTATTACTGATCAGGGGTGTTATCTCTGATGTTTCATACTCTACTGCAATGGTATATAAACATCATACAAACATTTGCAAGCAAATGGCTTTTCTCTAGTGAACTTCCCTACTTTATCCTTGTTTCCTTTGCTTTCTCCTTCACACATTAGTCTGTGCCCTCAGTTCTTGTCCACTCTAACCAAGTGTTTCCCTGTATATGTTATTCTGCCTGTAATTGTCCTTTCCTGATTCTTCCTCTGCCTCACACATATCTCCTATATTTCTTAATCTTCATTGCTCCTTCTCTCTAAAAAACCCCAAACTTTCTGGCCTTTTAGCTTGGCTTTTTAATGAGGTAAGGTCAAGTGAGAATAATCACAATTGTCTTTATATTACTGAGCTGATTATCAGAAGGTTGTATCTAGTTCTTACATACACATGGAAAATAAAGGAATGAGAAGAGGGAAAACCAAACCATTAGAAGGTTCCCTGTCTCTACCCTATAATGGAGAGGATTTATCTTCAGCTGTAAACAGTTCTTTACTATAGCAGAGGTTCAACAGATGGAAATAGAAATCTGGAGCCAGAGCATCCATTTCAGGGTGAGGGTAGCTAGCTGTTCTGGAAACTCACTTTTGGTAATCTCTCACTAATACATCAAGTTGATATAAATCAGATTTCTCTTCCACTGGTGATCACTCAAAGATGAAATAGTGAGAAGCAAACTCTGTCAGAGGCATTTTTTAAGGAGACTTTATAATATGATGGAGTGTCCTTTAATAACCAAGTAACTGTACTTGAATTCCCCTGTTCATGTCATGTTCTGTGACTGGCAACTGAAATTATAAAGCCCTCTGTTATTGTAATTAAAATATTAAGTATGTAGTTTAAAAAAATATTTATTTATAATCAAAGCAACAGATGCCAAATTTTCTACCAGTTACAAAATAATTTTGGAATGCTGCAATGGGGAAAAGGGCTTTACCTCTGAGTAACAGACAGTGAGATCTGCACTAACTGATCCAATTCTTCCTGACTTAAAATAAGGCAAATAAGTTATGTTTGTTCTTAGCCTTTTTTGAGGCAATTTAAGACTAATATACAATCAGAGAAAAAACCCTCAAACACATGAATCAAGAATCAAGATATTTACATCTTAAAAGTTAAGTCTAAACATAGTGTAAATAAAAAAACAATGGATCAAGCCTGCCAAACCCCATTAAGAGCCAGTTTCCTTTAGCTGGTGTCACTGAGAATATAGGCTATAAATTAGTGAGTTTGAGTACATCTGTGTTAATTCATAGTGACAGAAAATGTGCTTCAGTACCTTCTATTAGCCCAGTCAAAAAATTCCTGGAGCAAACACTTCATTTCAAACATGGCTATAATTTTTATTGGTTTTATTGGGATTTAGACATATAAATGATACTTAAAATCCATTTGATTAACTTGTGAATGTTTCTATCTTTTTGTCCTTTGCTTTGCTAAAGTCAGCAAGCATTGCCTCTATTGCCTCTAGTTTTGTCTTCTTGTTTTAATTTCAAATATTGACAAATGTTTTCAGTCTAGTAAAACATCATGATGCATGAAGATCTTGAAGACTTAGTGTCCTTATTTTATTTTAAATTATTAGAAAATACAAATTTTCTGGAAAGTTTCTTGCATTTTTTTATTTAAAAGAGATTATGGATATAAAAAAAAGTTTCACTCAAAAGTAGCTTGTTTTGCTAGAATTTTTTTCTAGAGATATTCATAAGTTTAATTTACTTTCCAAAGCAGACAAATGTGATTTAAATATAATAAAGACGTGGAAAACTTGTCATCATTGAGTCTGATATCTTATGATGACTGAATTTTATCACACAATCTTTCAGTGGCAACGAATTCCATCAATTTGATGATGATCACAAGGCTAGAGCACTCCTCCTATGAAGATAGGCTCAGAAAATTGTGATGTTACAACCTGGAGAAGAGATGATTCCAGAGTGACCTTCCAGTACTAAAAGGGGGACTAAAGGAAGGGTGGAGAGGGACATTTTAAAGTGGCAGGTAGTGATACGACCATGAGGAATTGCCTTAAATTGATAGAAGATAGATTTAGAGGAGACCTTTGGAGTAAATTCTTTCCTGAGAGGGTGTTGAGACACTGGCACTTTTCCCAGAGGAGCTGAGCTGGTGGAAGAGTTCATGGCCAGGCTGGGTGAGGCTGGGAGCAAGCTGCTCTAGTGAAAGATGTCCCTGGCTATGGCAGAAGGGCTGGAAGGAGAGATGTTTAAGGTTTCTCCTAACCCAAACCATTCTAGGGTTTAATGATGCATCAATAATTTATCCTTTTCCCCTCAAGAGCATCCAGTCTGGGTGACACCACAGCAGTGTCACCTCCCTGTGCTGTGCCACTCTTCAGTGACAAAGTCAAGCTGCATGACTTGCTCCTGTGAGTTGATTGCTAATAGATTTAGCAGTTTAACACTGAAATTTAATCAATACCTTTCAGACACAATCAGAATTTACAGTCATAAATTTCATTTAAAAATAGTCATTCACTAGTACTTTGCTTAACTTTTATAGTCTTTTGTTAAAAAGTATTAACTTTTTGTTGCTTTTATTCTTACGAATAGAATCCTAATTCCAGTTTAGCCCTCAAGTCTATAGGTATACAAATGCAAGTTAAAATGTTAATTAAACATGTTCTCTAGGTCCATTGAAGAAAGGTTATTTCAAAGGAAGTGTCCTCCAGCTCCTGGAGTATGGTAGATATTGTCCTTCGAGGATTACATCTCCAAAGGCATCAGATCAATTCCTAGATGGTGAAAACATTTATGAAACAACTTTTAAAAAATTCACAAAGAGGTTGAGAAATCTTGTCCTAATGTATCCTGCCTGTTGGGAAGGGGATAAAAGTTTTGCAGTGTGTTAATTTGTTATGTAGAAGAGAAATGACACAGTAAAAATTGGAAGCCTTTTTACATCAAGTGAAATGTGGGCTTTGTTCAAAGATACATTACAGCTACCCGCTGAGTACAGGGAGATATCTTACTGCATGAAATTTCAGTGCAATATGTTGATTTCCTGAGTATCTTGCCACAAACTACTAATTAATATAAAATGAAAGACTCTCTCAATCTGTAATAGACTAAAAAAAGCCCACTAAAATTACTGCTGAATGGCATTTCAAAGATGATAATTTATTTTTGCCCTGAACAAGACACTTAAAACATTTTCAAGGACATCACGTCTTTAGCCTTTAAAATATCAACTAATTATCAAATCAATGATCATTTGGGGGAAAGTAATGAAGTATGGAAAATAACCACTTGAAATTATATAAGTCATTACTGCAAAGTATTTAAAACTGGTAAGTCATTAGCAAAGGGATTTAATATGTGGGTATTAAATGCCTTAAAATTTTATAAAAAAGACAAATTGCATTTTAATTGTCATAATTTCCTATGAAATAAGCAACTTGCCCTTTAAGTTCTTTATACTTATCTAATGCTTGTTTATTTTTCTAAGGAAATATTAATTAATTTATTCAAATTATTTTCAGCTTTTTAAAAAAGTTCACACCACTTTATGTTAACGTCAAATATGGGGAGGTGTTTGAAATAACAGTGAGCAGAATGACTCAAAGTTTGAGTGGAAATACTTAATTACATGCTCAACTCATGATTACTCATGAGTAATCAGTCCTTTGGAGTTTAATAACTGCATAAGTATTTCCAGGACTAGGAAAATGTTTATTGTATTTTAATACTTTTATTAGTTTAATAAACCATGGATTTACTGTATCAACAGCTTGCTACACATTTCAAAACAACTTTCCTCTTGTTTCTTTTTGTAAATAGTTTATCCATGTTTTCTCACAAATCTACAGTTGTGGAGATAGGGAATCAGGGGGAGAAGGCAGAGGCAAAGCAGTTTCTTGGGCTTTACTTTGTTATGACCTTTCTTCTTTTTTTTGACCTCCAAGGAATTTGTCACTGATGGAGTCTCTAGGTAAGTGATGAGTGCTAACATCTCAGGGATTTGCCTGCAGTTCAGTCCATTTTCTGTGCTTCTAGAAGTGTAAAAACTAAGCTAAGCACTTGCCAAAGACAGGTAGAGACTCCTTTGTTCTCTGTGTCATTTTATCAGCTGAAAGAATAATAATTATGTATATTCTACAGTCTCCCAATTTATCTACTTTCTATGCTGTGGAGAAACTCTTCTCTTTTCAAGTGAATTCAGGAAGTTAAAATTATTCTCATGGGACATGACTCTCACTGACACAGGCAGCTTTCAGGGCCTTATGAAAGAGATATTTCATCCAAGATCTCGTCCTGATTTGGGTAGAAAAGTTCTTCTCAAACCCCAACTGAATTCTGTACATCAGTGTACACCACTGGATATATCCTCCAGATTTAGTATGCAATAGGTAATAGACAGATAAATTTTAGTTGCATACTATGCATAATCCAAAATCTCGCCAACTTTGATAGAAATTTTGAGAGTGTAGGAGATAAATAAAAATATGATTTAACTTTCTAGACAAGAGAAGCAAGTGGGGTACTGGCAAAATTTCCTGTTGTATTAAAACAAAATGTCATCCACAAAATAGCCACGATCTCCATATACAATAGTCCATAAATCTCCCCACTTTTGGCCAGAGGCCACTCACTTTGGAAAAGGACTATAAAAAGTGACTTTCCCTAAACTGACTCTGAGATCTCTTTCTCCCCAAAGGATTGAAGACACGTCTCGTCTCATCGGAGGCCACGAGGATGCGTCCCCTCTGTTGGTAGCTGTATCCCATCCTTCTTCCCTCTCTCTCCCCGTTTTACTTCATCCCTTTCTCTCTCCCTCTCTCTAAACTTGATTGTTAGCCCACAACAAACTGCATTACTGCTTTCTGCTAAACGAACCTGAGTCTCTTGCCTTTTGTCTTTTGCATCTGGGGTCGGACGAACCATCACGATTCCCACTCGGGTTGAGTGGATCGTGACAACTACTAAAACCTGTAGGATTGTTAAATAGTTTAACAAGGTTTTATCCCTTTCAGTCGCTTCTGTAAGAGTCCTCATTTTGTCAAAACTCTCAAGTGAAGATTTTTTTTTTTCTGCTAAAACAAATATTTTTCTTCTACACTGTTTACAACCAAAATGTAGGCAAATATTATTCATTCTGTTTCATTGCTCAGCCTTGAGGAGAGGTTTGTGGCTGTCCTGTAGTGGTGTTAAAAGCAGTTATCATAACACTACTGCAGAACAAGTAGCATGATAGAAGCCTGATATTCTTTCATATCTAGCCTGGTCTTTTGAAAAAAACCTCCTACCTAATGTTAGAGGTACTTCGGGGACAACCCCTATAGAGCAGTGCTTTCCTGACATCATTTTTCTCCCACTCTAATATGCACTATCTCTGAATTTATTGCCCACTGCTCCAAAGATGAGGCATATTACAAACTGCTCCTCTTGGACACCACAGACAGATTAGTTATGTCACACGTAAATAAAACTGCATTTGAAAAGGAAAACTGAGCTGTGCTATAAACTGTTGCAGCTACAATTACCCTTGTTTGCTTCTATCACACTAGAACTAGATCCTAAATTGTGTGTTAAACTTGGAAAAAAATTTCATTTCATGCTTTGTTTTAAAAGCCAGCTCTTAATTGGCTGTTTAGAGCAGTGGTGACTGAGCAGTTGGTTTAAAGATAATCCTCTGAGTGGGAAAACAGGTAGCAGCACCCAGGAGATCCCAAGTGATTTTAGAGTAGGTGCTGCAGGGTTCAATGCTGCTTTCATTACTGTCTTCATGTTTAATCAATGAGGCACATACTGTGACTTACCTGTAGTTGTGAACATGTGTGGCACAGCCCTCGAGGAAATGGGACTGTGATGGTCCAGGGTGTTCCTGCTCCCTGCACCCCAAGGCTGATCTACTGAGTCAAAGAAAACCATCTGTATCACCTAGCAAATTTCCTCCTAAAGAAACATGTGCTTCAGCAGATTTCTTTACTTCACTACTCTGGGAAGATTAGAGCAAGCACAACTGTTTAGAGGACAAACACTCCAATATTCTCATGGAGTGTTATTGAGTTATGAAAATTGTATGTTCTAATAAAAGTTTTTGGGGCATAGTTTTTCATCTATGTGGGGCTGGGTTTTGGTTGCATCATTGGGTTTCTTCCCCCTCATTTTAAGATTAACAAAGAACCACCTCTGAAAAAAAAATAGTAGAGCAGTTATTTTAGGGAAAAGAACTCAGTCAGACATCAGTAATTCAGAAACAGGTCTCTAAAAGTCACTTCTGTTGCAAAGATTTAACATAAATCAAAGATAATTGTAACACAGCATTATTACTATTGTTTTGCCAATTAGGAAAAATAAGAAGAATAGAAAAAATGTGACAGATAAATAGCTTTTCAAAATGGCTATACCTGGAGGTATAGATGCTTGAACAGCTAGATGCCGCTCATGTCTTTCATTATTTAGCAAAATGACAACTGGCTAGAAAATCAGAACATTACTAGACTAGACTTTATCTACTTTCTAATGTGTAGCAGTATTTTGTACCTTGTTATATCATTCTATAAAATGGATTCCTGACATTAAGTCATACTGTAAATATAATTGGACAACTACAAATTAAATGTTCCATGTAAATATCAAGTACTACTAATGCTGCAAAATATATTTTATTCACTTTGAAATTAAGGCAGAACTTTTCTTATGGCAGTACTTTTTGACATCAGATCTCTGGTAAAATGTTCTAACTTCTTCAAGATATTCAATTATATTCTGTGTTTTGCTCTCAAACTCATTGTTCCTGCTGTAGTTTGTGAGGAGGTGGCAAAGCCAATGAGCACTTGCTGATTTCTAGATTCTGTATCCTTGGACTGAGAGAAATTTCATTTTGATTCATAAAAAAAATGAATCTGATATGAAAGTTATTGCTGGAGAATTATTATGTATCTCTACCATGTCCAATTTACCTTATTCCTTTCTTTGTTATACAATAAATGTCTAGTATAAATTAAGGTCAAACCAACTCCCATATCTTGAACTGCACTATTGTGTACCTCTAGGAATAGATATCTCTGAGCTGGAAAATTGTTACAGACAGTAACATTTGGATTTTATCTAAAGGTGTGGTTGCCTTACCAGCTTTAACTAAGTGGTCAAATAACCTCATAAACTTACACATGCTCAATATCCAGTGTCTTCCCTTCTTTTTGCCCTTTACAGATAATTGATTCCACATGAACAAATCAGTGTAACAAGATGAGCTCTACTTTCTATGGACACAAAGGTCTGAGGCTATATATTGGCCACAGGTTTCATATCAAAATCATGATTCCCTCAAAAAGGGGATACAGTTTTTCAAAATACAGCAATTTTAGGCATGGGTACTGAAAAACAGCTAATAAACAAGTTTTCATGGTGGCAATGCAAAGCTTCACTTGGTGTTCTGTCATGAATTGTGCATAAAAGAAAGATCCCTTCATCAACAAGGTTAATTTCTGTTTTTATTGGAAAGGTATAACTAAAAGGAAAATGAAACCATTTCTAAGACTCTAAATCCCGCATGCTTTACATACTCATTAGAGAAATGAACGTGACTGATATAAACTGCAGAATACACAGAAAATGTCATCCACAAAAAAAAAAAAAACACAAAAAAACCCCCAAAAAACAAACACAAAGTTTTTATATACAAATTGTTATTGTCTATTGTTATAGTTCCTCTTACTTGCAGTGAAGAAAACTATGGATCTGTTACGTGAGACAGAAAAAAAAAACCCAAACAACAGCCTGGAGAAATTTTTCTCTTAACTGAGAATTTGTATACCCTTCCTGGATGTTTACTGTATTTTTTAACAAGCTGAGTAAGAAATAATCCCTACTGAGCACCACTTTTAGCTGCAAGCAAAGCAAAACAAAACAAGCCTGTATAAAAAGTGTAAATGCTAAGAGCTTCCTACAAAGAACCACATTCAAGCAGGAAAAGATTTTTCTCTGCAGACTCATATCTGAGCTTCTTCTTTCAAGCCTGGTTCACTGACAAGCAACTAAAGGAATTTCAGTTGCCAATAGTTTATTGCAGTTGCAACACATTAATGAGGATGGGGTGTCTTTCCCCCAGTGCTGCTGTGAGCTCAATGTTTCAAACACTGTGCACAATGGTGTTTCTTTTCCATTTGGCATCATATTATCCAGTGGAATATCAGCATCAGTGGAGTTTCTGATTTGGTCTCCAAGTGTTATTAATGAATGACAATTATTTTGCCTTTTTCTTTGTCTTATTAAGGATATTAAAGGGATGAAATATGAATTCTCATAAAGTTAATCAACATTTAGTGTACCAACTTGAAGTGGAATAGCATACATACAGTTATTTTTGTGTATTTATATCATATATTTCTTTAAATGACCATCAGCATTCCTGCAGCAATGTTACCTCTGAAAATGTTTCCATGGTGAATGCAGGCAAAGCATCCTATGAGAAATACTTACCTTGGTTGATATATAATATCACAAAAGTAAGTGGTGAAAAAACAGTCAGTGGTACTGTATTCTGGGGATTATAGTAATGACTTTGAAGGTTTCAATGTGCAGCAAAATTAGAGAAGGATATTTCATGTGAAAGAGTGTCAGGTTCAAGATTTTGTTTATGGTCAAAGTGGAAGCACACCTATGTCTAAATTACAGAATTTATTTATTATAACTTACATCTTAAGAATCTATTTGCTATTATTGTAAATCTAACTGTAACAGAAAAAGAGTAATAACGTAGTTAACATTGTAAAACATACATTTTTTATGTTCTATCCTTTTCCTGGTTGTTGTGCTCATCCTTCTCTTGCTGTTTCAACCCCCAGGGCCAGTGCACTCATCATCAGTGGAGGTTTTCACTGCCAGGATGAGCCTGGTGATCCCTGTCAGGTTCCCTGGGGTCTGTCCCTGTAGGGCAGCCAGTTCCCTCCAAGTGCACTCACAGGGACTTCTCCACTCCATCCCTGGCTTTTCCTATCCAAAAAATGTAGATAGATCAGTGTCACTGGCCCACACATGTTGCAGGGATTAAATAAACTTCTGTGTCTCAGCCCTGATCCCTCACCATATCCATACATATCCATACATATCTATCAGAATGCAGTCAGCTGGGGAATAATAGTTTCAGAGCTTCATTTTATTTATTTATTTTCCAAAGACACCACAGTATCATACTTAAAAATACATCAAATTGGTAGAATGTGCTAAGCTTTCCAAGCTCATTAGAGCAGTTATGGAAGTGGTAGATGTGTTTAATGAAATTATGATAGAATGGCTAAATTAATCAATGTAAATATTTTTAAAAACAATACTCATATTGTTGCCTGTGAAATAGTGACTTCAGTATTCTGTGCATTAATAGCTTCATATTTAAATCTGTGAAATTTCTTAGAACAGTCTTGTGTTACACATATATTGTAGACTTTGACTTTATATTAAAGCTACAAGATAAAATATCTTACTATTAATCATTTCTGCTCTAGCTACAGAAACAGAAAGTTCATATTTTGAAAAAAATAATAATTTTTTGTCCTTTTTCTGCTAGATCATACATATTTTGCTTAGGGCTGTGTTGTGTGGTTTTAAGCATGCTGAAATCAGCAAAAATCAAAAAAATTCTAATAATGCCACATGCATAATTATAGAAATTTCTTCCCTTCTAACCTGCTGACATTGAAAATTAATGAACTGTATTAAAAATATGTGGCAGTGTTTCAATAACTTAAAATAACTTGATAGTACAATAAGAATTGACTTTCTCAAGCAAACATTTTTTCTCAGAGTCAGATATCAAATAAACATGATATTTTTCCCATGTGTAAAGAAGCATTAAAACAATTTTGTAAAGGATTTTAATTCTGTAATTTATTGCAGCATAGTTTAGTAAAAATTGTAGCTTTCTATTTATCTTAGAATTAATGTAAAGAGTTAAAAGTAGCATAATTCCACTGCTTTCAGCAGATTTGAACCTAGAGAGAAAAGAACCTGTGAATTTTGACTAACATTTTTTTCTGCAAAATTATTTAGGGAAAACATGCAAATTAGTTTCCTGTATGAACAGGTCACTTGACTTAAACTCTTTAAGTAGTTTTTCTGAGATATTAGAATATTCTTTGGTGTGTCTTGCCTTCTAAGTTGTTTGACTAGAAATGTGATACCAAACCTATTCTCTATTTGTGGATCTTATTTCCATTCTTATCCATCCATCATGACAATGGGCCAGCCACAAGTGGTGACAATGGAATATGCATCTGATATGAGTCCTAATCCTCAATAATCATCTAACTGTCCTATTGTAAGAAGTGTATTTGACATGCCATTCTGGAAAGGGCTTTTTTTGCCTGTGTAATCTCAGGTATCAAAGTGTAACTACCATAACCAACTTTGAGACCAACAAGGAACTGAAGGGAGTGACAGTCATTCTCTAGACCTGACTGGATAAGCTTTATTCACTTGATTGATGTGCTCACATTTGATTTTCCATATCATCCTTTAAATTCTCCTACAGTACAGTTAAGGAATGAAAAAAGAAGGAAAACAACCTATTGCAAATATCCTATGTTTATAATCAGACTAATGAAACAATAGTAATAGCTCTCAGCAGTAGAAAAGTGAATGAGGTGGTTAAATTTATGTTTTAGAAAGCATAATCAATTGAAAACATGATATTAATAATATTGTTGTTAAAGTGCAGCTGATCTATGATTTCTTTGTGCTACATCATTGTTCATTTTGACTATTAAAGGCTGGTCTACATTTCCATTTTTAGCTGTAGTCAGTGTGTCCATGGGTGCATCTGCAGAGAGTATTTCAGTGGAAAAGAGCAAGAAGAGTGATAATCACAGTATATTACTCAAAACATTATCCAAACCATTAGGAATACTGAAAAAAATAATGTATGATAGAATTGTGAGGGAAGTAGTTTTTGTGTAATTTTATATACAGTAAAATTTTTTCAACTATTAAAATGTTACATGTCATGTAACTTCTTCTAACTAGATACTTCAGGCTAAATAAAATAGAGTACAAAGTTAAGAAGAAAATTTTGTATTCTAAAACTACAAATTGCCTCACAGGAGACTAAAATTATTTCAGATTGCTTTTCTGGTGTGTTCTGCTTAGAGGCATATTATACATTATATGAAACATGACCAGTGGTTTGATATACTTGTTAAGAATGTCACATAGCCATTTTGGGAAACTGCTGTTACCCTGGAGACCAAAAGCAGAATTTATCTGGCAAATTTCAACCTCAACCATTTATGAATCATAAGTTTTGAGCATTGTCTACTCAAAAATACAGTAAGATGGGTATGAAAAGTTAAAGAACAAGAATTGGTTTAAAAATCTCAATTTAAAGTCCAGGCTAATCAACCAGGGAATAACTTGTTTCTTAGCTATGGTTGTCTAAGCTAACCATCACCTAGACTCACTTTGTAGACAAAACAGAAACAGAACACTGTTTTGCTAGACCCGTTTTGACGTTTTCCTTAGGGTGAGTTGTGTCCTAGATTTCACATGTTGGACTCTTTACATTTAATGCATAAGAACTGAGGTCTCTCTATAAGCAAACAAAAGGTTCAAACTCTCATTACCCAGGCAATTCAGTCAAGGGGGTCTGTGGTGTCTCAGCCTTCCTGGCTGAGGCAGAAATTGTCCTCTCTGCTGACCAGCACTCTGGGTACTGCTCATGGCATGTCCAGCACTCATGCAGACACCTGCATGGCAGCACCTGAAGGAGTGGCCCTGGGGATGCTGAATGTCACTAAATTAACAGCAGCAAGTATGAGGAACCCACTGGGGGATGTTTATATGTACAAGCTGCACTGCAGATACTGAATAAAAAAAGGTGCATCACTAATGGGCAAATGAATTTTGGGCAACTGCCCACAGTGTGGTTTGCCAAGGCTGTCAACATTCCCATGTTGAATATATGTCTCAGCTTTATATGATCTCTATAGTTTTGGATTATAACTCTCCATGTTCTAAAAAATGTTTCATTATTTGTCCTGTCTGTTCAAAGTGAACCAATAATAAAAAAAGCTACCTTAAGATAGAACTTTGTGTAATTTTGAGAAAAAGATGCAAGCATACAAAGCACTTCAGTTCCTGCAATGCCAGGAAGATTTTTGTGAGTTAATGTGTTATGTTTTGTCTACAGGCCATTGACTCTTCATGCAATTCCTTCTGTATCTCATTTTTTAATTGTATATCTTGATAGAAACTGAAGATGCTGTAAGAAGGCTTGAAAATAAGATCTTCATGTAAGCAAAGTCATCCAGGTTTTCAGACAGTTTATGTACAAACTATCCACTGGGCAAATAAATCTCAGATTAAGGAAGAATCATCCCATTGTCATTCTAAGGTGATTTCAAGAAAAATGTATGACATAAATTATTAACTTTTTTATTTTTTATTTTTTAAATGAAACCACAGCTGCATAGTGGGCCTCAAGAAAGGAACTAATGCTGTTGGGTTTTAAATAAGCTTAAATACTTGTACTGGATCTGTCTGAGACAGAGCTGATTTTCCTCATACCAGCTCTGTGGTTCTATGCTTTGGGCTTGTGACCAAAACTGTGCTGATAACTCACACATTTGTAGTTATTGCTGAGCAGTGCTTACACAGCCTCCAGGTCTGTCCTGCTGTTCATGCTGCCATCCCACGAGCAGGCTGGGGCTGCATCAGAAATTGGGAAGGGACACTGCCAGGACAGCTGACCCAAGTAACGTCCCTTCCCACACGACCTCATGCTCAGGAATAAAAGTTGCTTTATCTATGATAACAATAGTTGTCATTTTTCAAGTTTGTCTTTTCAACTAATTCCAAACTATTCAGCAGGATTTCATTTTGCATATGGATGCAATTTCATCAGTTTGCATGTGGTGCATATGGTCAATTTGAGCTGCATTTGAGCTGAACAAAATTTATGGCTGTTAAAATTGCTTAAAAGAGTAATTTCCTATATGTTTTATAGTTTGCAAAAAAGTATGCACAGTTATAATATTTGTTGCCCTGAGTGATAGCAAATTCATTATATCAAGTGCTTTGTAGTCATACAGTGAAGGATAATTTCTCCATGGAATTTATAAACCAATACGCAAGTATATTTGTTTAAAAGACAGAAAAACTGAATATTGAGTTACTAATGGAAAATGGCCATTCGTAAGTTGATTATTAAGGGTTTCCAACTTGAGTGTTCCCTCAAGACAGCAGGACTAAATCTGTGTAGATTTCCTGAAGGAGTGATTGAGATCATAACTGGGCTATCACAGTTCCTTAGAGAGTCTGAGAGAGATGAAGATAACAATCTCTACACATATTCCTCTTGGTCAAGGATAGTACTGCTATCATGACAGGTCATGTCACTAATTTCACCTGAAGGTCCAAGAGAAGGAAGAAGATAACAGGTTTTTCAGATTATCAATTTATTTTCTGTTGTTCTTCTCTATCACTGTCTTGGCAACATCTATTACGTTTACATTGGATAGTCCTTCAGCATTGTTTCCATGTAAAATGCAATTATTTTCTACATGTATCTGGTTTTAACTAGAAGTCAATTATCCTTCTGTGCCTAAAAGGTTTAGAAGCATTTATTCTCTTAAAATTAAAATTCTTTTTGTTTGCATATGCATAAGTTCAGAATATGCCAAATACAAAGATATATGAAGTGAAGTTATACAAAGTGAAATTATCAACAGAAACTGTTTATAAACTCAGATCAACTGAAAAAAACCCCAAAAAACCAAAAAAGCAACTTCTATTTTTTTAAACTAATAAACATTGAAATCTTATAGCAAAATAGACAATTTTCCAGAAGTCTTCAAGTTCAATTAAAAAGGGAAAGGGATTGCAGCTAATAATACATATAAGCATTTATGAAAGTCTGTATTTTATGATACTTATAAAAATCTGATCTTTCTTACTTAGGATTTGAGGATCCTTCCCCATCCCATCAAAGATAAAATTGTGTTGCTAAAAAGAGTGAAAAAAAACCCCCATGTAATTTCCTAGCAGCTTGCAATCAAGGGGAATTGGTATCTGTAATATGAATACCCCAGACAATGCTTTATGGAAGATAATTGTTAATTATCATCTCCTGTTTACAATTTCAGTTAGCACTAAAGATGTGGAATTTTAGAGAGTATTCATACTTCCTTCTGAAGTTAAAAATAAATAGCATCAATTCTGATATTAGGGTAGGACTCTGCTTGAAAGCAGGCAGTGAAACTGGTTTCTCTAGGTTTCCATGTATGGGGAGAAATCAACATATCCCCAAAATAATAGAAATCTCACTTATTTTACTACCTTATAGAGATATGTGATATCTATTCCATTCCTTCAATCCCCCATTCCTATATTCCTTCAATATTCCATTGAAGCTCTTGGGTCCTTCTTGAATTTTACCCACTTAGGGTCTTCATTGCACAGCTATGCCAGATTTTTTACTAATGGGAATTTCCTCTAGACAAGAAATCAGTATTTTATAAAGCACACATATATAGTTATTTTTGAAGATTGAAATCTAGCTTTACAAAATCTGCCTGTAAATGTGAGAATCCATTCTAGCAAACTATTTTAAACACTGAAGTATTGAAACATGACATTTCCTTTGTTGTTTTGGTTTGAAATAAAAGCTTGCTGAAATGTAATTTGGTCTTTAAATCTGCCTGTTCTTTTCCTCTTTCATTCCCTTCATATATAAGAAGAAAATTTATTTTAGAGATCTGAACTCTGATCCTGGAACAATAATATTAAACAGCTCTTCTATTGCCATGCAATAGCACTGGATAAAGTACATAAAAGACAACTTGGTCATGAGTGAAAAAGAAAGGTTATAAGCCTTCAATCATAGACCAGACTGCTATTCATTTAAAAGGATATTTATGGATAAATGTTCAACAGGAAGATGGTCTTTTTCTTTATATATTTAAGCACAATTGGGATTTTCTTTAAGAAATCCATTGATGTAGAATAAAATTAAAAAAATAAATTAATGTGACTACTTTAAAATACAATACAGTTAGAGGTTTGGCACAAATCTAAGGAAAGGCTTTAAGCTATCTCCAGATTCATCTAATGCTGCAAAGGCCTGAAAGGGGGAGTTCAGAAAATGTTCATATAAACTGAAAGTGAAATGGATTAAACAAGAGAGTTGCAATGAAGGTTGAATGAGAGATCCCAGGATCTGTGGACTTCTGATGTTATTTGCATAGATAGATTTTGAAATCAGCAACTTTGTTCAGCCAGAGTTACAGTAAAAAGAGTCCTCAAAATCAGGCCACCAGTGCAGGGATGATGCAAATAGGATCAGTCAATGTGGTGGTTTATTTTGTTTTTTTTTTATTGAGTGAAATTCCTTCACTGTGGATTCTGTTTTTAACATCCTTTTGTTGAGGCTCTTGCAAACAGAACTAGACACTAGAATGCTGGCATGTATATTAAGGTTTATTGGGTGGTGGATGGAAAACCCAAATATAAGTTAAAATAACAAGAAAAAAACTGACTCAAGGAGAGAATTCACCTGTTATATAATTCACCATGATGCCATCCTGAAAGGCTCTTCAACAATTTGTGAGAAAAGAAATACTACTTATGTTACTGAATGGTATGGATAATATACATATATCCAGAGATTAAATGGAGGATAATATAATATACTGATGAAGAATTCAACAACTTGTGTAGTGATCTTAGCTTTATCTTGTTCATCAGGTTTTATTTCAGCAGATGCTTTATTTCATTATTCATTCTGACTTACCTGGTTATTTTGCCATAAAAACCACTTAACACTATAAAATATCCTCTTCAATTTCAACCAGAATTTTTCCTTAGTTAATTTTTACATTTGTTTTGAGAATAGAGAGATGGGAAAGGAGAACAGGAGGGAGGCTTTAATTTTTAATTATTTGCTTATTTAGCCAAATAATTTTTTAGTGATTGAGATGTTTTGGAGCATTTGAGGCTCACAGAGTGATTTAACCTCTAGCAGCAGGTATTTTGCCTTTATTTGAAAGAGCATGTTTGGGAGTTTGTAGCATTGTGTTGAAACACACAAAGTACCTTTTGTCTACCATTACAGAATTGCACTAGAATAACAAGATCCTTTCACAAAGGCCCTTTTATGTCCTCTTTTGAAATTGCTTACAGTGTTATGTTACTAATGCAGGCTGTAAGGTTTTCTTTGAAACTGTCAGAGAAATTAATGCAAAAAACCCCTCTGTGCTGGAAGAAATAAACATTATGTCGAATAAAAATTTAGGATATTTCATCTTCCTTTGCTGTGCAAACAAAATAGGCAAGTTTGGTGTTGTTTGCTGAATGTTTTTACTTTATGTATTGTTTACAGAAAGAAAGGAAAAACATCTCAGACTGTAAAACATGATATTTGAAAAAGAACATGACAAAGTGTGTAGACTCACACACATTTAGAACAGACTTATGAATTATGAGTTATAGAAATGGTCAAGTTACTAATACCAAATTATTACTAATTTTATAACTTTTAACATGGTAGCTAATAGACATCTATGTAACATAACTGAAAATTTGATTGGGAAGAAAATATGTACCTTCTATTTATTTTATAAAAACCACTCACACAAGTAAAACCTAGAATACTCTGTAGTGATATGAAACAGAATCCAAACTGTAGGGTGACATTGTTAATACTTGACCTGGATAAAATCTGAGATTTGGAACACCAAGGCTTTTCCCACTGGATTCCCAGAGGAAGAGCAGACCTGTTTACACCACCACTGGATCTTCAGAGTAAAACTGCACCTTCTACAGGACACTGCTTCAACAGAACCACATCTGCCACTGAAGGAGCACTGCAGCCACCATTTAATGGGACTGCTACCAACACCCTGACTGACAGGATGTCAGGTTGTATTCTGACTCTGTCAGTGGTTTTTGTATTACTGTATTTAATTTTAATTTTCCTATTAAGTTGTACATACTAGTTTACATACTAGTAAAGAAGTGTTATTCCTCTTACCATATCTTTGCCTGGAGCCCCTTAAATTCAAAATTATAAAAATTGGGAAGGAGGGGGTTTACATTGTCCATTCCAGGAGAGACTCCTGCCTTCCTTAGCAGACACCATCTTTCAAACTGAGACAGGGTAGAAGAGAAAATTAAGTCCCAACCTACTGTTATGTGCAGTAACTTCCACTGGAAGTTACTCAAAGCTCCATCCAGCCTGGCATTGAACCCCTGCAGGGATGGAGCATCCACTGGGCAATGTTTCAGTGCCTTACCACCACCAGAGTAAATTTCTGTCTAATATCTAATCTAAACCTGCCTTTTTTCAGTTTAAAGCTATGACACCTTTACCTATCACTACATGCCCTTGTCAGAAGTCCTTCTCCAGCTTTCCTGTAGGCTCCCTTGAAGCTCTGGCTGTAAGGTGTCCCCAGAGCCTTCTCTTCTCCAGGCTGGAAACCCCAGCTCTCCCAGCCTGTCTCCATAGGACTGTTGCTTCCATCCTCTGGTCATCCTCATGGCCTCCTCAGGACTCACTTCAACACGTCCATCTCCCTCTGGGCTGGGACCCCAGAGCTGGTTGCAGCTCTCCAGGCAGGGTCTCACGAGAACAGAATCCAGAGGCAGAATCAGCTCACTCAGCCTTCCTCCCACATATTTTGATGCAGCCCAGGATATAATTGGTTTTCTGGCCCATGACTGTACACTGCTGGATCACTGCAGGTTGAGCAGACAAGGACTCTGAAGTCTTTTCCAGAGCTGCTCTGATTCCATTCCATGCTCAGCCTGTATTTATGCTTGGGGTTGCCCTGACCCAGCTGCAGGACCTGGTACTTGGCCACGCTGAAGTTCATGAGTTTCACATGTGCCACCTCTCCAGCCTGCCCAGGCCCCTGTGGATGGCATCCCACTCCTCCAGTGTGTGGAAAAGCTGCTCCATAAAGTTTGGTGTCATGGGCAAACACTCTGAGGGCACCCTCAATCCCACTGTCCATGTCATTGACAAAGATGTGAAACAGTGCCAGTCCCAATAGCAGCCCCTGAGGAGCACCACTGGCCACTGGTCTCCACCAGAGATATCCCTGACCTCCAGGAGTGCAATGGACATCAGCAAATGAAAGGAGCACCAATGTGTAGATATGTCCTAGGATAATCTTCATTGTGACCTATTGCAGCCAACTCACACAATTATATATTTATAATTTCAATGGTTTTATCAGGGGTGTACATGGTTATATGGAGAATATTAGCTCATCACATATCACAATGGACAGTTATAGTATTTTGTGATTCATAAGTCCTTTCAAAAGGCTTTTTATTTCAGTTGTTTTGGAGACAACATTCAAAGTACATATCCAATGCTGTTAAATAATATGTTAAAGAAATTTTGCAACTCGTTAAAAAGTTTCATGGACAATCAATGTTTTTTTCCTCTTATTAGCAACAAGAAAATAGTTGATTTTACACCGGGAATTTAAAAGCATTCTTTAAATTAGGATATGCATTATAACATTTTCTATCCTACAGCATAAATTATAACTGAAGATACTCAATTAGGTGACAATTCTCCTTGATATTAAACCAGTTTATTATACAGAAAGGCCACTGGATTTTAAAGTATTGGCATTTATTCATTATGCAAAGACTAATTCTTGGTTAAAGATTAATTAACTTTTAGTAGTCTTTATTGTTTATCTTATTTTATATAATGATGTCATGGTCTACAAGGTAAAAAATTAGCTCTGTAACAAAACCTAGCTCAGCTTCAGATCAATACTGATTTCAGCCAGATCCTTACATGCATTCACCATTTTGATTGTCTTGATTCAAATGCAGAACTTTTATTCAAAATTTGTATGTGTCGGTTTAAACACAGAGAAAGTACTCTTACATTCCAAAAGTAAAATAAACTCATATTGTGATAAATTTGTCATACAAAGCAGCTTGAAATTTCTGATTGCAAAAATTCTTGAAAATTTAATCCTGTTGTCTTCAGCTCTATATAATATCATATATCTTTATTATCAAATTCTTCACTGAAAAATCTTATTACTAACTTCCTTCTGCATGATCTCTGCTTGTTCTTAATGAAAATCACTAATTTTGTTATTTGAATATAATACCAACAGTAATAGCATTATTTACCTCAGCAACAGGGATCATGAAATCACATGGGTAAAGACATTTTGGATATGTGTTTGGAGCTATAATTGAATTGTTGACACTGCCCATGAATTAAAATAGCTTTTAAATAGGTGTCTATGGTGGATTACTCACCAAAGAAAATAGATTTAATTGATTTAAATGTCCATGACTCATTCACAACAAATTGGGTTTCAAAAGGGGTCAGGAAATGAGTTTGGAAAAATATATAAATTCCTTATATTCAAATCTCTTTTACATAAAGCTAAACTGATTTTTTTTTTTTTTCAACATTGTGCCATCATTTTTCATTTGATTGATCCTTCAGTGAAAGAAGGGTTAAAGACTTAACCTTATTTTTGCACAAGCCTCCAGATCTACTTAACTGTGGGACTGCTCCCATTTCCAGTCTGCATATATACAGATAGCTCTCCTATACTGCAGCATCACTTTTCTTTCTCACACTTAGCTTTACACCTTTACTCTACAACTTATTTCTTGATCTTGCTAACTTAAAACAAAAGATTATCCTATTTCCCAGCAAGGGACAGAAAACATTGACCTCACTTAAGCCAGATATTTTAAATCAGAAGGATCTCACACAGGTGGGTTTTTGGAAAGTTGGGAAGGTTGCTAAGCAGGCATAAAAGGAAGTTGGCTTTTGTAAAATTTCACATTAACTGAGGATTTTGTGGAATAGATGAAGTTATAGTCTTCAGTCTAGGTATCTTTAATCACTTTTTCTAGGAGAAAAAGGACAATTTCGGAAAAATCAAAACATTCTTTCTCTGTGAAAATTATTTTTTTTAATTTGACTAAGAAATATAACAGAAATTTGCTCAAAATGAGGATAGAAGAGGCTTCTAACTAGCAATTAGTTGTAACAGCTTTTATTTGAAAGCACGTTCATTTTAAATACAAGGGTGCTTTCCAGCAAATAAAGTTCTTTTTGTATTGGTTTCATTTTCTTTCTACATTGAAAGCTATGACCTTGGATCATATTTAATAAATTTTTCACTTGGAGCTTTCAAAGGCACCATCAATTTTGCATCATTTCTCTCACCAGCTGCACTTTTGTTCACACAGTTTACTACATATGCATGGACAGTTACATTCTTTATTCTAAACAGGATAGCTTGTCCTTTTAAATTTTGATGTTTATTTTGACAAGAGCAAAGTAAGAAGCAGTCCTCATTAAAAAAAAAAAAAAAAAATCTCTTACAGGAGCAAATTTAGAAGTATTGCTAAGCCCCAACTTCACATTTTACAAAAATACTCGACTCACCAGTTTGGGGAGCAATTTCCTTTCCCTAAGTGATAGTTAAAACACTATTGTAAGGAGAATGATTTTTAGGTTCTACTGTTAAAGAGCACTTAAAATAATTCTACCTGCTATTGAGTTTTAAAATATGTATTTTCAAACTTAGAATTAGACTCCCTTTTAGCAAGTGAATCATATTTCAGATTCACAAAAGAAAAAAAAGCAAGAAACAACATTCACCTTTTTTGTTCAAGTATAGTTTTGCTTGGTGCATTTGCAAACACTTTGCTCTCTACTCACAGAAGTATGCAGGCATTATCATGGGAAATGCAAGAAAATTCTCCTATTCATTTCTTTCAGCTGTGTAGCACCAGGAATAAACCTCTAATTTCCTGAGATGCAAGACAAAAACCGTATCTTGGGTTTCACTTTCTGTCTTAAGAAATGAATTTTTTCCCTATAGCCTAAGTCAGTGATAGGGGGAAAAAATGTGTCTTATGATAGGATGCACCTGTCCTTGCTTAAGTTTAGCCAGTTTGTAATTCATCTCATCCCAAGGCAGATGTCTCAGAGAGGCCTATCTGCCTCCTCTGACCTCTCATCAAATCTTAATGAATGACTTGAATCAGATGTCATTTTACTAGCAGGTAAATGTGAGGTAAATCCTAAACTCTAACTCTAAAAACACTGCAGTGCCTGTCCTTGTTGAGACTTCATGGTGAAATTTTAAGTTCCCTCTCAAAATATTTAGACTTGTGCAAAATGCTAAGTGATGCAGAAAAAGATTTTTACACGCATCATAGCAACAGGAAAACCAATCTATCCAATAGGAAAACACTCAGTTTGCCAAAATGGAGCCTGCAACACATAATAATAACCCAGAGATGCTGGTAGATTTGCAGGGCTTCATCCCATTGGGTACTCAGGTACCTAAAGTGAAAATGTAAGTCTCTAGTGCACAGTTTAAGAGTCATAGAGTCATAAAGGTTGGAAAAGATATCCAAGGATATCAACTCCAACTTTAGACCAAACACTAGCATGCCTGCTAAACCAGATCATGAAGTGCCACATCTGCCTGTTTTTTGAACACTTCCAGGGATGATGACTCCATCACTTCCCGGGAAAGCTGTTCCAGTGCTTAACTACTCTTTCAGTGAAGAATTTTTTTCCTAATATCTGACCTGAACCTCTTGGTTAATTTGAGGCTATTTCCCATTGTTCTATTCTCATTCCAGTTGCCTGAGAGAAGAGGCACTCATCTCTTACAAGCTCCTTTCAGCTAGTTGTAGAGAGTGAAAAGGTCTCCCCTGAGCTCTCTCTTCTCCAGACTAAACAACCCCA
Organism: Erithacus rubecula; assembly: GCF_903797595.1. Taxonomy (NCBI): domain Eukaryota; kingdom Metazoa; phylum Chordata; class Aves; order Passeriformes; family Muscicapidae; genus Erithacus; species Erithacus rubecula. Next base: position 10,863,523 of record NC_136689.1, on the reverse strand, counting down.
GTGCCCTCAGCTGCTCCTTGTGTTCCAGACCCTGTATCAGCTCCATTGGCCCTCTCTGGCCATGCTCCAGCATCTCAATGTCCTTGTTGTAGTGAGGAACCCTAAACTGAATACAGGACTTGAAGTGAAGCCTCACCAGTACTGAGTATATGTGCACAACCACTGCTCTGGTTCATTGCACTATTCCTGCTTGTCTGGTGTTTTACCTATGATTACTATTGCTCTATCCTGAATGAATGCTCTACAGCTGTGATAGTGAATGAAAAAAATACATGATTTATTTCTCTGTCAGATCTTTTGTTCCAAATCCAGCCCAGGTTTGATTTTGCAGAGTACTGCAGGTGGAGTCATTCCAGGGTCATGAACTCACTGAGCCAAGCAGTGAGGTACAGAGCCTTGGACTGAGGGGATTCTTTCAAAGCCTTTGGGTACCTACAAAGGCAAATTCTACCTCATTTAACCATGTGTGAGTCAGTATAACAGATGCACACTGAAACATGAGAGCCACATAGCAATTTAAATAAAGTCATGCTGCTGTTATTGTGCTATGCCTTTCTATTTTACTGTATTTGATTATAGCTAAGGTATGGAAATTAATTCTGGATTACATGTTTGGAGCCTGAGACCTTTTGCAGGACAAGCATTTATAACATTACATTGATCTTCATGGTGTGAGATTTGCTTTTGGGCTTTGGGTCAAGGCATTCTTACTAAAACAAGGAAGTATGCAATGTGGAAGAAAATATTTACTTCACATGGAAGAGTAATAAAATTTTATGATTAGTAGAATTAGAAAACACACCCATTGTCATGGTTAATCTTATTTTGCACCACCTTTGTAAATAGAGCTTAGGACATGATAGGTAAAAACCCAATTTTTAATGATCTTTCAGAGTGCAGCCCAGTAGAGTTATACCCAAGAAAACAACCAATGAAAAAAAAAAAAAAAAAAGTAGGTTCTATAACTCAGTTTTATGAAGGCAACACGAAACTGGAAGTGGTGTCACAGACCATAATGTTATAAATTGCAAGATGCTATCAACCTTGAAGTAAGTGACATGATAAACCAGAAAACTACAGGAAATGCAGAGAAATTTAAGCAGGTTGACAAGTATGACCATTTAAATATGAGTAAGGCATGCATTTCTAAATTAAGCTGCCTGTTTACCTGAGAATTTTTAAATAGTCTCATTTAGGCTTTTCTATCTACCTGCAAAATAATAATAATAATAATAATAAAAACTTTGAAGCCTATTTTGGAAGTGATAAGGTAGACAGCTACTTTAAACACTCAATAAAGTCTAAATATATGTACATACACATGTGTGTGAATATATATGTACATTTATATCTCCCTCTTTATATATATATATATATAGATATAGATATATATATATACACACACAAGTGTGTTTTACCCTTCTCTTGTTACTTGTCAATTATTGCCCACCTATTACACTCTCTTTCTGAGTTAGCTCCAGCTAATCAGATGTTGATTGGGGATGCTAGAATACACTTGCTGATGATTATGTGTTATTTTAACAGCAGAATGACAATAATTTCCTGTAATGCCACTTGTTAAGGTAATTATGCTATAATTGCCTTATCAAGGTGTCATAGAGGAGAGAGGAGAAACTCTGAGATTTCACAGCTGCTGTCATGCTTTGATAAAGTGTTATCCTGAAAATATATTATCAGTCATCAAGCTAAACTTCTACCAGTTGTCTTAAATCTGTCTTGGGTGGGGTATATGACCTCTGTCTTTGATGTTTCTCAGCCTGATAATTAGGGAGGATGGATTATCTTTTAAGGCATAAACCTAACAACAGATTTGCATAGGTAAGTGTATGTAAATGCAGGTTCATTAAGGTGTCTGTAGCTTTCAAAGATGAGAAGCTGCTTGCCATGAAAATATAGACTTCAACCGTAATCTTGGTTTTTGAGTACAGTTACATGGATATTGTTTCTGATGCTGAAAGAGAAATGGGAAGTGAAACAGAGAATGTGACACCTCTAACGAATATGAGAGTCTCATAAACATGTTTTTTAAATTATTTTTTAAAGAATTAGACAGCCTTAATACGAGCACTGATTTCAGACTCACTGAGGTTCACTTTCCAAGACACATTTAACAGGACACAAGGCTTGAAATCTGTTCCTTTGGGTCAGAAATACAAATTACCCAGTGAGAATTTAAGGCATATCAAATGCTGGCATCAGGGCAAAATCCAGGTGAAATGTACCATTTTCCATGCCTAATTTTGCAATGATGTCCAAAGTGATTTTTAGTTTCACACTCTGTTTAGCCATGTGACCATAAACTGGGAAATGTAAGTAATGCCTGTGGAATGCACCCATTGTGCAACTGATCCTGCACTTTCAACTAAACACTGACACTCAGGACAATAACTCAGAAGTAGCCACTACTTTGGTTTGTGATGACTAATTGTCCCTTAAATTATTATTAGCAATGATAAGGTGAAAAGTAATAGAGAATTAGGCTCATGCTACCTAAATCATTATTTTGATTTACACCAATATCAGCAAGAATTGAGGGTTGTGCACTGTAATAGACCTAGCCCAGGAGCAGGCTTTAAGAAAGGCAAATGAATGTGCATATATTTTTGTGCATTTGCATCTGTTTCCTGCCTTCAAGCAGCTGATGCAATACTCCATGGCAGTGATTATATAAGCAAGCCACAGACAGGTACACTAGCTTGAATAATGTCAGATCTTGCACTGAAGCACTTCCCCAGTCAGAAAACTGAGAAACTAAATTTCGAGGAGGAAGCATTTTTCTATTCTTCCTGACATGTCTTTCCTTCTTTCTGAACTATTTAGAGATGTGCTGCTAACTGTGCAGTTTTCTGTGTGAAGTTTCCATGCAGAATATCAGTTTAAATTCCTTGGATTGTACTGTGAAAATCCAGTACAAGAAGCATCACTGACAGTTTTGAAACAAATTTAGCAATCCATTTGTCAGCTGGATAAGAAGAAAGAGTTACATTTCTAGCAGTGCTGCTGAGACATTTTAACTGATCCATCCATGGAAGCTCATGCTCCAACAAATTTACAAGGGCATGCTCTCAAACTGATGACATTCCTCTATCTGCCTGCCACAGGTTAATTTCTCAACATTAAATATAATTACTACCAAAAACTCAGAGAATGTCAAAGAATAAGAAAGTGACCATGAAGTTATATCATTTGCAACTCTATTAACAGGAAAGAATGAAAGCAGAAAAAGAAAAGAACAGAATTCAGCATGTAGAGGGATTAGTAGAAAGGTTCTTTGGGGAAGATGGTCTGAGGAACAAAAGGTGAATTTGCATTTTTAGTATGTAGTAATAAAGGCAGAAAACCAATTCCTATATTCTAAGACCTTTTGAGGCATAAAAGAAAAAGGAAAACTAGAGGTTTAACCAAAATTTTTAAGTATATGAAAAAAACCCAATATTTTGCAAAAACTAGAAGAAAAGTTTAACAATCAAAACAAATACAATTAAAATAAACAAATGAAAAACCTCAAACCAAACTCATCATGTAGGACCAAAATGAAAATGAACAATATGAAAAATAGATTGTAGATAACAAAAATAGAAGTAGCAAAATGAAAGTTTCCAAAACAAGTAAAAGGAAAAAAGTTCCATGATGGGACTGGGATAGAAAGCAAATTTGGTATTTCATAGATAAGGCAGGTAGATTAATAACTTTTTACCTTTTAATTTTTAGAAACAAGCAAATAAATTAAACAAGGGCCTGGAACTTATCATATTCCTAAGAAAGAAAATATAAGAGGCAAGAACTGTTTAGTTACTTTGATTTTACTCATTGTCAGTCCCAGAATCCCCCAAAACACCTAAGCTATTCAACAACCACTGAACTATTTCTGGAGAACACATAAAGAATAAGGGATGGCCAAGTGGCCTTCAGAACAAGAAATAAAATAAAAGAGGGCTTGGGGTTTCAGAACTTCCTAGCATATAACAAACCAATTTACCTTTTTAAACTTCCAAGAGTATCAGAACAACAATTTGTAATTTTAGTTACAGTCATACTTGAACCAATTTCCTGGTTGAAGGAAAAATCAGATGAGGTATAGAAGCCAATTCTTTGATACTCTATCTTATATTGTATCCTTAAGACCAAAATACAAATAAAGTACACTAGTGTGCATCTCATTCAAAAACCTAAGCAAGTGTTTATTAGCAATGCAACATCATGCTAGAAGAATATTTCAAGAGATGTCAGATGGATCTAGGATGAAACATGTTCTATTAATTATTTTCATTAATGACTTAGCTAAGATTGTATTTAGCTGCAGTCAGATTAGTCCAAGAGATGGGCAATTAAAGGACTGTGCTAATTTTGGCTTGGGCAGAGTTAATTTTCTTCACAGTGGCTGGTGTGGAGCTGTGTTTTGGATTGGTGCTCAACATGGGTTGATAACACAGAGATGTTTTTGCTATTGCAGAGCAGGGCTCACACTGAGCCAAGGCCTTCTCTGCTTTTGTTTTTTGTTTTGTTTTGGTTTGGTTTTTTGTTTTTGTTTTTTGGGGTTTTTTTTCCACAATGAACATGACCAAAAATGAACAGGTTGCTCAGCAAGGTTGTGAACTCTCCATCTTTGGATTTATTCACAACTTGACTTGACCCTGATAAACCTCATACAACTTTGAAAATGCTATTGCTGGAGGAAGAGATGGAGGTAGAAGTACTTAAAAAAACCCAAAATCCTAAATTCTTTAAATCCACAATTACATCACATATATTGTTGAAAATTGAAAGAAAACATGGAAGGTTAGGAAGAAAACACTATCTGGATAAATTGGCAAAGCTACCCATAATCAGAAAAAAAAAAAAATCAAAACTCAGAGAAGGTGAAAGCAGAAAATTACTTGCAAATAATCTGAAAGTTAGTTTCTGAAATTCAGACTTTTTTAAAAAAATCACCTCTTCAACCAAGGGCAAGGTTTTGGCTTATTATATAAATTTCTGTCCTTTTGAAAAAGGAAGTCAAGTTCTGTTCTGGGCTCTTCTGTTTGCAAGACAATAAAGGTAGATGTACAAAAATTAACTAATGGTTCCATGCCAGCTGGGACTTCTTAGGCTTCATGTTGAGCATTCTGTCTGGTTTTATAAATGTTATTTTAAGAAGATTAAAGCCATATCAGCAGTAGTTCACAAAATATGAGTGACAGCGCTGAGGCTGTTAAACACACTTTATGAAAAAGGTGAAAAGAATTTTTGAAGTCTTTTAACAAAAAAGTGGGGATGATTTTGGTGTAGTTCCAGTACACAAAAAGCTCTTACAGAGGATACTGATGTGCAATGTATCTACTGTATTATTGGACAATAACACTAGAATTAATGCACATAGTGTGCACCTAAGAAAGTTTTAGGTAAAATTCTGTGAAATATGAATTCTAGTTATAAAAGCACTAATGCACTGGAACTGATTATTGAGGAGTGCAATGGAACATCAATAGCAGATTTCTAAAGGGAAGTTAGATAATCTTCTGCCTGTGATAGTCTGAGAACCTGCTTTAACAGGGAAGGTTAAATCAGATAATCTCTTGACATTTATCCTGCATTTGCAATGCTGATGACAAATAGTTACCAATTGTTTTTGGTGTGATTACAAAAGCTGCAGAAGGAACTGGCATTCACATAACACTCTTTTCTGTTTATCACCACAAAATTTTCCTCCATTTACAGTCATCTGTGGTTCAGTGACAAAACCAGTGTCTCTCTTCAAACAATAATTAATGCAGCCAAGACTGGGAGACCCCAGAAAGGTTTCTCAGAGCCCTTCCTCCCATACTTGTGTCACAAAAGTCTCACCTGATGTTGCAACATAACAGAGTTGGCTGTGCCCCTAGGAGGGTCAGGAGAGACTTTATCTCACTCTGACTCTCTTTTCAGTACCTGTTATATTGGTGACCAAATGACTTTTCTCTGAGCACAAAAAATGGCATGAAAGAGGGAGGAGAAGAGACCTCAGTAATGCAAGAACAAGAATTTATAAACTGATAAGCAACACCCACATGAAGGCTGGAAATCATGAAAAGATGGAGAAAGGCAGACCAAGAGTAGAGCAGTGTGCCAGGGAGGGGCAGAGCTGCTGGAGCAGGCTGTGGCCAGAGCCCAGCAGCTTTCTGTGGGATGGATGGGCACTGCCATGTCCAGCCACACTGGCCTCGGCAGCAGCTCTCCCCCCACCTCAAATTCCTCATCAGTTAATGAGATGTTTAAAGGATAGATAGAGAAGGAAGGATAAACTATGGAACTTCTGTGCAATTTGGGGCTTTTTCCTCTATTTACACAATTTTAATTTGCTGAAGTAATTCGTTAGCAGTCACTGATTTAGTGAAGAGACTCTACTGCTATGCTTGTGTGTCTAACTTACAGCATGTGCTTTAGTGAAAAATTTAAGGATGAAATGAGTGATCAATGAACACACACACACTGACATTTGGATCAGTAGAAATGCATTTCCAAGGAAGCACATTCCTTTAATGCCCACTGATGGCTTTATAGACAGAGATACTGCATTGCTCCTATGTTTCTGTTTAATGACATAAGCCATCATTTTAAATCATGACATTGATTTATTTTGCTTTCTTGCTTTTTGAATATTTGATGTCCCTGGTATATGTCAAAAAAGAAATTTTATTGGATTTTTCTATATTCACTTTGTATTTGCTTTGATGCTTTGAAGCTTCACAAATACATTTCAAGTGTCAAAGGTTTTAAGATATGGGATAGTGGTCCTGCTGGTCTTAAAACAGACAGACAGATATTTTTAAGCTAGAGGGTAGAAGACCACTGGAATACTCAGGTTCCAAAAATCAGAATATCCTGACAAAAATGTGCCTTGGAGATATGTACTGGTTTTTACTAGAACAAAACTAAAAATACACATCATCCCAGTGAGGAAAACTAACAAATACTGACAGGACTTGGCCTTGTTTGAAGGAAAAACATGTAACAATTCATTTCTGCAGGAAACCCTTCTCTGTGCTTTAACAGTATTTGAACACTAATAAGATTGAACATCTCCTGCTTGTGTGGAGAACTGCTCAGTAGAAAAAAGAAGTTTTGATTTTCCTTTCTTGCAAAAATGTGAGAATGGTTTAAAATCTGAAATACAGTTAAAAAACCCCAATCTTTTCCTGAATGCTACATAGTTTTGAAAGGAGTAAAAGAAGAATGTCAGGAGCATTAGTAATTTTGGGTTTGTAAGTAGAAGAAATACCATTTTTTCACATAGTCAAATTTTTATCTAACTTGCCTAGGGATGGAGTGACCCACCATCATTTATTTTCTTTCCAGACTATTAAAAAGTACATTAGACACAAAATCATGATTGCAAGCTATGCACATCTGTTAAATTAACTAAACAAAACACAAACTTAGCAGGGTTGAAAGTGTCTATAACACCAGTGTGTTGCCTGAGGCTCAGTGAGTCTGTGTGAACAAAACTGCAGTGTTGACCTCCCAGAGTTTTAATGTCTTTTACTTCACCCTTGAACTGAATAAAAGCACTTAATCACTCATGGGAGACTCTTTTGTTTCCCAATAAAAGTCTATTTTGCTATTATTTTTTATCTTTGTTCTAAACTCATATTTAAAAATAATGTTAAAAAAACATAAACCCTCAAATCTTAAAAGGTGGAATATTATTCGAGAGATTGAAGTGGATACTGCTTGAAAACAACATCTTTATTGTTTATTATAAACACGATTTGTAACAATAGATGCTTATTTTTTAAAGTGGGATTTTGGAGTTCTCCTTGTCACCTTTTAGAGACCCAGGACACACACAGTGATATCTTATAGCTTGAATTCATAGATTTCCTGCAGATATTTTATGAATCCTTTTGAACAACTGGGAAAATAATAAAAAAATTTTTGTTTGAAGTCATAGTTGCCCAAGACGGTTAATTAGAATGGGAATGTGAAGATATGGGTGGAAATACATTTTCCATCATGTAGTTCAGAGCTGAGCTGAAGAGATTTTAAAAATGTTTGTGGTAGTAGAAGTAACCTGAAATGCAGCTATGTTAGAAGCAGAATGCTAACAGAGTGGAAACATAGCTGGGATGATTCCCAGGAACTGAGGCAAGCTGGAAGTGCTCATGACCAGCTTACTATTCCAACTGAGCCTGCCACAGCACAGAATGTTCATTTGCTTAATTTGTGCCAATGGAAGTTCTCCTTTGTTCTCTCACTTGTTTGTTTAAAATAACTTATTCTTGTTTCGAAGGTTTATGGAAAAGTGTGTTATACAAAAGATACTTTCCAGTGTTTCAAGTGGTAAAACCAGACTATTGACTAGGAAAATTAGAAGAAAGATTGAATGTGAAGAAATTTCAGTTTTCTGAAAAACAATGTGACAGAATGAAAACTTGACCTTGTTCAGTTGTGTTTCATTGCTCTAACAAAATTCTTAAATTTGCTTTGCATGAAGGTACAGCATCATGAAAAGTGAGCTGAATAAATTACATGGCCAAAGAAAGACAAAGTGTAAAAGCTAGATCAGTTTAAAATGTCTCATTTTAGTTATACTGTTGAGAAAAATAACAACCTTGTAATGTTTTGCTTTTTTCATTTGCCTTTCATGTTAAGTCCACAACAATGGAGATATCTTAAAAGTTTCACAATCCTGTCCTTGAACAGTGACTTTTACATAGGAAAATGGGAAAATCTGCATCCTCTATGCTTCAGCTTCTGTGATGGAACAAGATTATGATAAGCAACTCCAGAGATTAAATCCAGAAAAAAAAAAAATTACTTCAAATTACTATTACACCTACTAATTTCAATCTGGTCCCCTGAGTGATAGATGCTGAAAAGGCTCCTTGCCTTTAAAAACTTAAAATATGGATTTTGACCAGATACAAAATGAAGAAGTAAATCAAGAAGGAAATTGAAAAGCAAGTATCAGAGGAGCAATAAATCACCTTACAAGGGATATGTGTCACATTTTATAATTCACTTAACTATAACCATATTAAAAGAGCTGTTTTCACAAACTTATTTTATTAAGGAAAGGATAACATACATTGCATGGTAAAAATTTCTTCATAAATTCTACTTGTCCATGGAGTACTAATCATATTGTTGTTGTTGTTGTTTTTAATTCTTAATTTTATTATTGATGCTATTGTTATTGTTAGCATTATGATTAATATTATTTATTTTATAGCCCCTTTAAGTTTAGCCGTGTGTTGGCATCTAAGCAGTACCTGAAAAAGCTGGTGATCATTCTTGTCTTTTTGCTGGCTGATCCATCTCAGTAATGGGATAGTAAATACCAACTTCCATTTCTCTCTCTGGCTTTCAGAGAGTCAGGCCTCTGTGAGCTAAAACTCTGTGCTGCTTTTAAGCAAATCAGTCTTGCAAAAGAATCTCTGGTTTTCTGAAGTTAAGCAAAATCTTAGAAAATATTTATTCTATTGAAGTAAAAGTATGAAGAAATCTGAAGTTCTTTCTAAACCATGTAGTCAATCTCACTTTTGAGCAAGAATAAACAACGTTACAAAAACTCTTTTAGCATGTCGGCAGTTTATTCATAAAGAAAAATAATAAATCTACTTCCACCCACAAAGTAAAACAAGCAAATATAATGCAGTTTCCAGTGCTTGCTGCTGGAGACCTGTGTCTCAGAATGTTTCATCTTGTTAATGTATATGAGTATTTTAATTGTTCAGAAGAAATGAAGGGGAACTAGTTACCAAAAGAGATGTCTCTTTCTTTGCTCCTCTAATTTTTCAGAGGCTTTATGTATAATTACTGATGGTTGATACAGTGATTACTGTGAAACAAAAGAGCTTTGATTGCTGTACTATTATATATTGAATGAGGGGGAAATAATTTGCCATGATTGAATTTATTAATAAATATTTAATGGATTATTCTGTCCTAACATATTTAAACAATACACCATTCAGGGGGTGGTAAGTATTAAGCACAGCAATTTCAAACTTTATGTAATTTTTTTTATTTAATTGGACATCAGCCTCATATAATAAATTCTTTACTTGGAATAAACATGTCTCCTTGTATTCCAGCTCATACATAATGATTTATGGAATTTCAGTCTCAGTGTTTATTTTATTTTAGCATCCTGTGAGTTGTGAGTTATTCTCTGCATTTATAGAAAGCCAAAGACAAAGAAATTAAGTTAATTTTGAATGTTAATGGCATTCTTTTTTATCTTGAAAATATTTCATCTCTGAAAGATTTTCATATAAAAAAGGGGAAAAATAGTTACTAAAGAATTAGTTTGAAATAGCCCCTAACCATGTATTTGTCTCTCTGAATTTGCCTTAAGCATCAGAAAAGTTAAGTATAGTGTTACAGCATTTTTTTATTTGGGTTATTAATGTTCAGAGCAGTAGGCAGGCACAAAGTTTGAGTTTTTTTGTAATGCACAGGAAGTTGGGGCTTCTACCAGTTCAAGACTGACTAAAATTAAAATGACCTGTCTAGAGCAGGAGGCATGAAATATATTGGCAAATATGCATATATAAGCATATATGATCTCCTGCTCCTGCCAGTCCTCTGTAGGAAGGATATTGTGGAATTGCCTTCACCTGTTCATGCTCAAAAGTGCTCTCTATACTCAGACCAGAGGCCAAGACCAGACTCTTTTCCATGAAGAAAATAGTGAAATTATTCTCTCTATTTGCAGTAATCTAGTTCCATAAATTAGGAAGAAGAGATTCAGATTTGTTTTCTGAGAAAACCTGACAGTTTACATGGCTCCAAGTCTATGTTTCCCCAGGAACAGTTTTAACCATCAGCCTGAGAAAGTACCTGTACATCTCTAATTACCTCCAGGCCCTTAGGTACAAATATTTTCTACAGCCATTTTCTTCTTGCTGTAGAGAACAGAAAACCAGTCTGGGTCTGCAATCCAGTAATGAAGGCTCCAGCTCAGGAATGTGTTTGACCTGCCTTGGGCTGCAAGGAAATTGAAGCCCTGGTGAAAGCTTGATTATTTCTGCATGTTGACATCATGGTCATCAAAGTTTCATTGGACATAAACTTTGATGGACCGTCTGTCTTAAAAACTAAAATTTTCTAAAAAAATTTTGCTTGTGATTCTGAAATTTCTAGCATGTAGTAACTAATGCAACCTCTTCCATTTACTATCAGTTAACTTGAGAGCTGGTAATCTCTCCCACACTAGTATTCATTGCTGAATAAATGTTGTCTTCAGTGTTAGAGGGACACCCAGAAGCTGAAATAATAATCTCAAAGGTGAAAATATCCCTGCCTTTCCTCCTTTTTCTGGAAAATGAGAAATAAAGAAACAAGCTCCACTTTTTTTTTATTCTCCCTGTATGAAAAGCTAGTCATGTCTCCTGCTGCAGAGTTTCTTATCCAAAACTCTCTCAGTTTATGAGCTGTGAAAGTCAGAAGTTTATTGATTACTATAATTTGAAATCTTAATACCATCAAAATCAAATCCTTCCATGTATACATGATTTTGAGTGGTAATATTTTAATGCAAATTGAGTAAACTGGAAGCTAAGAGGTAAAAGGAAGCACTTGTGTTTCATTTTACTTGTAAATTTATAATATGTAAGGCTGATGTTTTTTACATTTTCAGCACAGGTAACATTTCCTAAATTAGTTTATTCTTTGTAATTCTACTTTAAAGTAGAAAAAAAAAGTAGCTTATTTTGGAAAAAGATGTCACTATGCAGATCTACCTTCCTTTTTCGTTCTGCTTAAGGTGATTTTCTGTAAAATTATTTTTACAAGTTCTTATGCTGAAATAGGTAGAACATGGAATATATTTTCCACATTTCCTGACCTTTATGCCTCGCAGAAAATGCAGTCTGCTTGATATTTAAAATAATGTCTTGACACCAACTACACCATTATTTCCAATGAGCTAAGGCAGTAGCACCAGCACTGTTTATTTTATTTCTGTCCTTTCAGCAGCAGAGTTCAGCTGGTTACCAGTGACCTGTGCTGTTCTGTATTCATGCCAGCTGAACAGCTACAACCCAAATCCTTCTTGTTAGCTTGTCTTTACATTCCAGTGCTTAAAATTAGCACCTAAACACAATTCTGTAGGTTCTATGGGAAGCAGCTTCAGATAAATAAACATCTTGTGCTGTGCATTCTGGGCACAGGCTGGATGAAACAATTATCTTGGGAACATTTTTGTTTACTCAAAACAGAGTTCTTCACACTTTATTGTTAATCTACTGTAAGAGTCTAACAAATTCTGTGTAACGTAGTGGCATCTTGCTCATAAATATCTTATTACTTATTAAATTATTATTTTGTAACAAAAGTTTACTGCTTAACAATTTAGTCAACCTGTTCTCACTGTTCTTGGATATATGCTCCTTAGTAAGAGCACATGCCACTAAACCAGCAAGTCAGATTTTTTTGGACAATGGAACATTGAAAGGACAAAACCCCTTAGAAATAAAGAGGGTAAATTCACAATGACAGCAATGCAGATCAACATATATGATATTTGACATTCATGGGAAAGAAAGAGTTTTGAAAAGGCCATAAGTCATTTTCATGAATTTAAAATGTTCTCTTCTATAACCTGCTAAAAATGTAAACTTTTATTCCACTCTATTATAAATTATGTTGGGTTTTTTATGTCAATGTCACACTGCAGAAACTCAAAAATAATATAGTATTATTAAAACTCAATGTATCATATATAGAATATTGCTAAGAATTGCTAGAAAGATAGTCTAATTGGACTAAATGCAAATTTATATTAATACCATATTTTAAAATATGCATATAGTCAAATTTTGACACAGATCTTCAAAACAATGAAATAAATAAGGCAATTTGTGAAACCAATGATTTAGAAGCCTTTGCAGTTTCTCTAAGTTTTATACCACTTCAAACTAAGAGTCAAATTAACATATTTTTTTCCCTAAATTAAAGCTAAAATTCACTATGGAAGAGTAATTTATCACCAATTTTTTTTAGATTTCAAGCTAATTTATTTGTTTGTTTATAATATGTAGGGTTCCACATTGCCAACACCAACTTGTCTCCTATTGCACAGTGTTAAAATTACTATTGTAATTACTATTATTGTAGTTTTCCCAAATTTTCTGCTGTGATTCAAGTTCATAGGTAACTTTAATTCTGTTAGTTTAGTAAATTGCACAATATGGAACATGTTCTATTTATGCAGATATGACAGCAATGAAAGATTGCCCCACAACTCAGTAAGATTTCTTTGCTAAGCTTAGAGAATTAGCCATCTTGGTTTACTTATTCTAATGTTTTCTGTGTGATCCACAGAAATAACATCTGCTGTTTAGATGGGTTTAAAATGTTAAGAGAGCAATGCACTGAACTTCTTATATATTTAAAGGTTTAAATAGCACTACTCTTGACATTGCAGCTCTGTTTACTGTACTGTTGGTCATATTGGTTAAGGAACTAAGTCAGTCAACCAAACTTAGGAGTTCAGGACCATTTAAAAGCTTCCACATGTCATGCCTGGCCTGAAGCTGATGTTCCAGGAGGGCAGAGCAGAACTTTTCATGTCTAACATTCCCACATGAACATTCTGTGTTGTGTAAGGAATCACACTTTGTTTTGTAAATAACTATAATGAGAGCTGACATACATCACACGTGGGAATCCACATGGATATGGCTACATGTAAGTGTACTGAATCACATCTGCAATACCTTTCAAATATGCAAATGGAAAATGCTGAAGTCACTCAAGAAGGCAAGAAGTACTGCTGGTACTTAAACTACAGCAAGTCAAATTCAGATTTAGACAAGAAGAAATACTGCCTGACAAAATGGATAATTAGTGACTGGAATAGATTTCATGAGAAGTTTAAGAAGTCTGCCTCCTTGGAAACTTTTAAGAACAGTTGAGATAAACAGGTCAGAAATGTTTTAGAATTGACATGAAAAGGTGACATAGGTAGCTTTTTATTATCTAATTGAAAATAATATCTTAAGTAGCATCATCATTCTCAATTCCAATGTGTTACAAGCACAGATTCATTTGGAAACTGTGTAAAATAGTGATTGTGCTGATGGGTACACATTCTGCCTTAAGTCTGCTATCCCTAACCAAGGACAAACAGCTGGAAGCAGAGTTGGCTGCTGGGAGTGCATGGTAGCATGCACTGCATCAACAGGAGCTCAGGTAGAGAAAATACACATAATTGCTCATAAATCCTGTCTTATCACCAGGCCAAGTACCAAAAAAATGGGGATGCAACCTGGTCTGTGGAACTTTGTCAGGTGTTTCCAAGGCAAATGTGGCACTTGAGTGATCTCTGAGCAATTTCTGAAAACAAGCACAAACATATTTAATTCCTACATTCTTGAAAATAAATAAATGTGGTCTTGACCTGTGGAACCTGACCTTCTGCAAAAATGTTGAATATAATTAAATTTTCTGATATGAAAGAATTTAAAAAATCTTCCAAGTCCAAGAGATTATTACACACTTTCATTAAGTCCAGCTGTTAAATAGATGCTATATCAAACTCTTCTTTAGTTTTCATGGAACAGATTTTTCCACATTGGTATTTTAATATTAACACAGTGGAAACTATGGGATAATTTAAAATACATTTATGTATAGTACAGATTAGACAGTACCAGTAGTAATCAATCTCTGTATTACAAGAGAGAAAGGACTCATGGTCTTCATGAACACCAGTGTAAACTATTTAAGCAAATAGTGAAGCCAATGGCCAATGTCACTGAAAGCCATTTATGATTGGATGCCAGACACTAGTGCAATACTCCAGGGTCAATTCTGGGGTCCAACACTGGTTTACAGCTTCATTATGGATGATGAAGCAGAGTGTGTCTTCATCAGATTTGCAGACCATACCAAAGGGGATAGAGTGGATGAGGCACTAGATAGTCATGCTACCATTCACAGGGACACTGACAGGCTCTAGAAATAGTCTGAGAGGAATCTCATTAAGTTCAGCAAAGGAAAATAAAAAAAAAAAAGGTTTCTTTACTTTGGGAAGAATAAACCCATGCAGCAGGCTAGGCTGTGGGCTGACTAGTGGGAAACCAGCTTTACAGAGAGCAACTTGGGATTCCTGTTGGGCAGTAAAAACATAAGAAAAAACTTCTTACTCTAAAAAGTGTGGTCAAATTCAACACAGAGAGGTTGTGAAGTCTCAAGCCTTGGAGATATTCAGAACCAATAAGCTATGGCCATAAGCAAACTGCTTTAGGTGCTCCTGCACTGAGCAGAAGCTTGGGCTGGACATGGCCTCAACCATGATTATTCTGTGAAATACCACAAAGCAATGATTGAGTTAAACTTTAAAAAATTTTGTAAAGTAAGGTGCAGTAAAACAAAACATGTCATAATCTCCTTGACAGCTAATAATTTTGATTTATACGCCAACAGTCATATAATTCAGGGATTCGGTTTTGTCTACCTTATTCAAAGAATTTGAAACTAAAATGTCAAATTTTGGGATGCTTTCTTTACTTTAAAGTAAAGCAGGGTAGAGATTGAACAGTGAAGATTCTGTTAACAAAGACAGACAAAATATTTTAGTTTCTAACATTCCTTGGTTCTGAACACAATGTTGATTCTCCTGTTCAGAGAAAGCTTTTTAAATGTGATGCCTGGTAGTGAGCTTCTGGCCTCTAAACTTCAGAATTCAGGATAAGGTGTCCAAGTTCACTTCAGCATTGGTATCCTTTTCAGAGGGTCTCTAGAGAATTGCCATGGCAACTCAGGAATAATTGTGTGAAGTTTAGATGAATTCCTCCCAAATGTTTCTGAGGGCACTGACGCATGATGGGTACTGGTGATCTCACCAAATGCAGAATCAATCGCTGCTTATTTCAGGACAGCTGTAGTATACACAGCATATCCACTTATAGTGTTATAGTCTATCTGCCATTCTTGGATGAGAACACTGCTTTACCAGGTATGCATTTCCTGGAAATCACTGTCAAATGAACAGGAAAAATCTGTTTTTGGAATACTCAAAATAGTTTCAGTAAATGCTTTTCTTCTTCAAACTCAGAATGCATCTATTTGCTTATAATTCATTTTTTCCCTTTTTTCAGGAAAGTCTCTTTAATTTATTATCCTCCAGTGTCAAAAATAACTGACAAGTAAAGCAAAATTTATGCTATATGACCACTGTTGAGTACTTTGAGTTTTTTCACAACAGTTACTTTTAGTGCTCAGTTTCTTCAAGAAAGAATTGTTTGGAACAGGCTACTCACATAAGTGCACAGTGCTGAAGGATGGCAGCCTTAGTCTGCTAATCTTTTCCTGATCCTTTATATCCTATTACTAGCATTTACAGGAAAAAATAAAAAGCCCATACAGACATGTAAGAAGTAGTAGTCCTTTCTTTTTTTTAAAGCCACTTACACTTTGCACTTTAAAAAATTGTAAATAGCTTTATTTCCTGTTAATGGAGTAATTTATATGGTACCTACTATCTACATTGACAGCACTTTTTATCCACTAGCAAATGTGAGGCATTTACTGAATCAATTACTTGAGTTATGAAGAGGAGCACAAAGCCTCATTGCCACTCCATTCTTCTCAATAACAAAGGAGAAAACACATTAAAAACTAGCATTGATGGGTTGTTGTGAGATTCAGTCAATGAGCACTCCCAGAGTTGAAATTAAAAGGCAGTTAGGAGAAAATTGTTTTCTCTGGTCATCAGTCACAATGTGAAAGGCCTTTTTCACAATGATTAATTAAAAGCTGAAAAAAGACTGAGCTTTAATAAAGTGTCTGGATGGGTTTTTGGTAGCATCATGAGTTAATGGACAGTGGCTTGCCTTGACTAAGTGTTATTGCCCTAGTCCATAATTTCATCTTGAAAATGGGCAAGGGAGTGAATCTTCCTCTTAGTAATTGAGTATTGATTTGAAAATAAATGGCACTGAAACTCCCACTGAACTGTCAGGATATATTCTGGACAGCACTGACAAGAAATGGCTTTTGGTTGCTGTGAAAGTTATGAATCAGCTTGATACTTAAATACATAGAGCTCCACTGCAATTTGTCTTCTGATTTATCAAGATTCAGATGGTCAATACATGACATTTCAGAGGAAATAACATTTATGTGCCTGAAGCAAGAATAGGGAAATATTATCGCCTTCTTTTTCAAATGCTCCCTTCAAATTGTGAAGCTATTTAAAAAATAATGGCAAAACTTTGGTTAATGCCTTAAATAAATACTCTCACTCGTAGAAATTAAGCTTGAAATTATTTTAAAAGTGTTGCAATTAAGGTGATTGTCTTGAAGGACATGTGCTTGCCAATAAAGGCAGAAACTTTTCTTTGAAATGGAGAATGTAAACCTCCTTCTCCAAATTATTGTTATAATTTTGAAATTAAGGGACTCTTAGGCAAAGATATGGATATTAGGAATAGCAGTTCTTTACTAGGAAAATTAAAATAGAAATAGAGTATTACAAAGAACAGTCCCCAAACACTGACAGAGTCAGAATACAGCCTGACACCTGTCAGTCAGCTCATTAAATGGTGGCTGCATCCTCCTGCAGTGGCAGATGTGGCTCAGTTGAAGCAGTGGTTTTGTAGATGAGTGCAGTTTTGTTTTTTTGGTTTTTTGTTTTCTCTTTTTTTTGAAGGTTTAGGGATGATGTGGAAAGGTTTGGTTTTCTTTTGGAATTTAGTGGAAAGAAGGTATCTTGTCTAAAATGTCAGGTTTTTTTATTTAGGTAGGAAAGGTTTGGCTCTTCCTCTTGGCTGGAGCATTTTTTAATGGGATGATGTAATTTTATCAGTCATATAGTGGGACTTAATGGCTCAGCAGCAGATGATATCCTCCTGGAGGGAGGATGGGTTGTGAAAAAGAAGATTGCTCTACCTAGTCTTAAATATGGTCCATTAGCAGATAATATGTGCCACAGAGATAAAAAATCACTGCCCCACCTGGATTCAACAGGTGGTGATAGAATACACATTTCTGGCCACATCCTGGATTGCAACCCAAGACAGTGATTAATTTCACATATGCACATAATCATAAAATAATTTGGTGGAATTCAAAAGGAGGCAGTATGGTCTAGGTAAGATGGGAGGCTGCAAAAGTTACTACCTTTAAGATTTCAAGTACTGTACTCTGCTGGTTGTATTTAAAGGTACATAACCTACACTGTCACCATCTTAAAACTTTCACTAATGATGCAAAATAGACTTTGGGCATAAAACTAAAATACTGTAATGAAAGATTATAGAGAGAAAACAAAATTCAGCCAAATTTTTTAACCTAGTAAAAAATAAAGCAAAGTTTTAAGAGTGGTATTGTGCCAAAGTGCCATGTAAATTAACAAGTGTTAAGCATTTTAGATACCAGAGTCAGTTACTTCCTTCTGATCTAACTCTAGACTTTGGATGGCAGTATCTCTGCATTAGTTGTGAGATCATCACTGTATATCAAAGAATTAAGCACCAGGTTCCTCAAAAGAGGGTGAAAAGAGCTTCAGACATCGATGTTGAATGGGAAATGGTCTAAACACGGACAGAAGAAAATAAACACAACCATGCCTTCACAATTTTTACCTTGGAGAAGTCTTTTTACGCTTGAAAAAAATAAATTATAAGAGGTTATTACTATTACTTTTTCAGCGAAGATTGATGGCACTTGAATCTATATGAAATATTTATCCAAAAAAACTATGCAATTTATATGCATGTCAGCTCTCATTTTTTAGGTCCTCATCTTTCTGAAAGTTGAAAGGCCAATGTCCTTCTAGGCCTCTTGATCCTCACTCAATGTTTTGAGAAAAAACTTCATGGGGTGTTCCTGTGTTTGCACTCATCTGAGTTCAGAAATGATTGCAGGGTCAGGAAAGACAGAAAGGCAAATACCTGCACAGCACATTGTTTATGAATCTTACATAGGGAGATTACAATGTCCAAATAAGAGAAATGTGCTTCCACTTTCAAACTAGGCTGAGTTCTGAGGTTGCTGGATTTTTGCTGTGATGCCACAACAGTAGTTCTTGTAATTGGGGAAAGGAAGTTGCTCTCCCTTTTCTGGTCGATCCTCAGAGATGTCACAGTGAGTATATGGCAGTTCCAGAAATTTTGTCAGCCTGCTCTGCTATTTATTGTTGCTGACAATACACTTAAAAGGGTGCCTAGAAAGGCACCCTTTCATAAGGATTTTTCAGGTTTTCCTGTTCAATTGTCAAACATCTTAAAGAGGTTTTGAAGTCAACTATTTCCATTCACCTGCACATAGAAACAACCTTGTACTCATAACAAAGCCCTCTTTCAAGTTCCTACTCGTGACATATCTTTGCAATTGATGGTTTCCAGTATTGGCTGTTGACAGTTCAGCCTAGAACTCAACAAGACCCAGAAATCACAAGTCAGAGAACACTGCAAGACTGGCTGCAGTTCCTGAGCAAAGACAAACACAGAAACAGGAATTGCATTCAGTGCTATCTTAAAAACCAAGCTTCGGTTTTGTTTTGTTGGTGGGGTTTTTTGTTGTTTTTTTGGTTTTTTTTTGTTTTTTTTTTTATTTGGTTTGGGGTTTTTGGTTTTTGGGGGGGTGGTCTTTTTTCTTTTTTTTGGTTTTTTTTTTTTTTTTTTGTTGTTTTTTTTTTTTTTTTTTTTTTTTTTTTTGGTTGGTTTTTTTTTTTTTTTTTTTTTTTTGGTACATCTAGTCTAGACATTCCAGAGTAGAGCAGGGGTTTTCACTCAGGGGTATGAAAGGGTATGAAAACCCTGAGCTCCCTTGAATTTATCCCTCACCTGGAGAAATTAAAACCAATAGCTCTGGCTTCCCAGAAATGTAGAACACTCTAAACTATTGGTTTTTTAGCAAGTAAGAAGAAAAGGAAATAGGAAAGTTCATATTAGAATCATCCCGTTGCTGTTGTACCACTGTGAGGAGAAAATTTAAAATTCACAGGACTGGAAATCTAGAATATTAAAAGCATCACTATTAAAAGGATTCTTTCACAAAACTAGAATTTGAAATGAAATTTTTCCAGCAATGTTGAAATTAAGTATGTGCAGAAGAAAAGGGAAATATATCTTTCAGTTAGCTCTCTTTAGAATGCAGAAAAAGGATTTTTTTTTTTTTTCCAGACAGTTTTTTTTCTTTTGTTGCTTTGGTTTTGTTATTTTATTTCAGCTATGCATTTTAGGGACTATTCCTTGTATATGAAGAAGCAGAAAAGGTGTCTTTATTTAGGAGACATTGCTACATGACTCCAATTACAGATTATATTGAGTTTAACTTCTTGAGGGAACAGATCTGTAATGCCAGTACAAGTATCATAAGCGACTGCTGATCCAGGAACATTTACATATGTTCTCTTGATGACAGTGGCCATGATGTCATTCTGAATGTGATCCACTGAATATGGTTTGAATTTGGACTAGTGCAAACTGCATGTTCCTTTTGCTGGAGATGGTACATTTCAGCAGAATAGCTGTCAATTTACCTGCTGGATGGTCAGATACATCCAACAGGCTTTACTTGGTACCTGTATAGTTGGATTGAATATCTGAATTCTTCTTTGACAGAGATGTCAATTTTACTAGCATGCAGAACAATTAACTTTTCTTCATCAAAATAAACTTTTATAACATGGACTTGTAAAACACTTGGCCACATGAAATATTCAAGATCAGATTGAATGAAGCTTTGAGCAAACTGATCTAAGGATGGTGTTCCTGTTCTTGGGATGATTTTTAAAATCCCTTTAGACCCTAAGCCATTCTATAAGTCTCTGATTTGTGACTTAACCAAGATAAATGCATTAAAAAAGTTGGATATATCTTACTTTTGTTAGAAATATAAGACACTATAGAATGTTAGTATATAATAGACTAATACTATATGAAAAACTGTGGGAATTTCTCCTGGAGTTGCTATATATACAAACATCATCTTGTTTCACCCATCAGTATCTGAGAAACATAATAGTTTGTAATGTTTATAATGCCTTTAGCTATCTCTTTGACAATCAATCACAAAATAATACTTTAAATGGGGATAAGTTTAAAAAGAAAGTTCTGCAAGTGTTTTTTACTAATCATCTTCTTAATGAACAGCTCCCATATGTAATTTTGCAGTGCCTCAAAGTGACAGCTAACAGTTGTTAGTCTGTTAAAAAAACAAATAAAAACAACCCTAGAAACAAAATGCATTTGTTCAGTTCGTTAATCACTAAGATTATCCGTTGAGGAAATATCTCATATTAGACAGAATGAAATGTCTTCATTTTTTCTTAATCCTTTTTCATACTTACAAAATTCAAATTTAAGCAAATTGATTTCCCAAGTTCTTAGGCAGAGACTGACAGTTATAATTAAAAAGAAGAAATCATATGGTGAGTGAAGCAGTTTTTGAAAATTTCCTCTTCCTTGCTTAAAACCATTTGTTTCCAGATATATATTTTCATGTAAAGACAAATTCCTTTTACTGTTGTTTTATGACTGTTTTTATGGAGCTAATTTTTATGAAAGATTGAATATTGGCAGTAAAATAGTCAGGATTTGTGACAGAAACACCCTGACTATATGAAATATACATTTTGTCAGTCATAAAAACCTCTCAATAAAACTTCAGCTAAATTTTTTAGCAGCACAGTTCTTGGAGCCAGAGATGAATTAATGCATGCACTTTGTGAAGCAGAAAGGGTATTACTGCTTCATCAATACCAATCATACTTGTAATCATTTTGAAATTTCCTTCGAGTTTTTTTGTGTTAGTAGTGAAATGTAAACCCAAGGATCAGGTTGCTTCCAAGACGAAAGGAGGTCTAGGAAAAATACAAGGATATCCAAAATCTTCCTTCAAGAGATTGCTTCCCTCTAATTCCAGAAAAAGAGAGAATAGAGCAGCTTGCAGCCTGATGCACCATGGTGGACACTGGAGTCTTTGGGGTGCCACAGGCAGAGAAAACCTTTCCCAGGCATGTTCCCCAGCCAGTGCCTGACAAGCTCCTCTCTCTTCCAGATCTGCACAGCCACATGTAACTGGGGCAGACAAATGTTTTTTATGCCATTCACTTTTCACAATTAATTTTTCTTTCCTTGCTTTAACACACTTTTGCCCACACAATCTGTAGGCAGCAACTTTTTGAAAAATTGCAGTGGATTCAGTCATCCTGAAACTCATCCCACCTCTACTGTCTGGACAGTTACTGTTGCTTGCAGTGACTGGGTTCAGAGGAAGAAGTATTCAGGTGGGTTACCTAAAGGATTTATATCATCTACAAGTATATCATACATACTATATACACAGACACCTTTGACTTTTGATCACTGATGATTTTTAATTAATACAGGAGTCTCAAGGACTATTAATTTCAATTATCTTGTGCAGTGCCACAAAAAACAACACTGCTTCTGATGTTAAAACTTACATAGGAACACACAGATTTTTTAAAAGCAGGACAAGGCTTATAAGTGATATCTTTTATAGACCAAACAGTATAATTGGAAAGAAAACAGACAATGTTCTGGACACACAAGTGTCTTTCAAGTCTGAAATAGAAGCAACAAACTTCAAGCAGAATACTTCTGAGTTTTAGAGCTTAAGAAGGAGTTTTGGCAATGTTTGCAATAATGGGTAAAGTACTGATAAGGTTGAGAAGTGAATGCTGATGTGTGAATGTACTCAGCCAGGAAGTGAAGCAGCAAAAAAACAACCTGTGATGACCTGAAAATGATGGTACCTGAAGTAAGTACATTAAAGCATGACAGCAGCAGCAGTTTAAGTGAAGACCAAATAAATCTGGTTTTAACTCTTTGCAATTCCTCTCATTCGCCCATGCTTCTGCCTCCTTCCTAGCACCTCCATGGTCATCAAAGTGGAGTCATGTCAGTGAGCACTGATCTCTAACTGTGGGTCACTCCTCTGCTGAGCACTGGAATTTCAGAAAGCTGTCCAGGTACTTGTGCCCCACATCACAGTCTTGGATACCATAATGGAGCAAAAACTGAGGATCACTCAGCCAATTTATAGGACCCAGATGTAGTTACTCAGAACAGAGAAAACCAGCAGATGATTATGTCACTAAAACAGCCCTTTCTCAGGCAGATGAAACAAGCATTAAAACAATTGTGTGTTTCTATCTCTATGTCTTATTTGTTTCTGTATTCTAAGGATATTTTTCTGAGTGTATTTCAAGCTTAACATGCTGTTGGGGACATTAGACACAGTAATAAACATCAGCCTTAAAACAAACCAGAAACACAAATCAGGAACTTGATATGGTGTGTGGAGATTACTGCATTACATTTTCCCATCATGGAGAATTTTCCTGACTTTGTTGTGCTTTTGCCTAGATTTCTAGGTGAGTTTTACAAGCTACTTTCTTACAATGTCTAGGCAAGTAGTGTCCTGCGTGACCTCTCAAGGTCCTTTTCAACCTAATCTATTCTGTGGCTCTGCAGGGACAGCCCTCCCTGGGGCTCAGCTCCTGACAGAAATTTTGCCTCCTGCAGGACTGAAATGGAGGGTGAGGGAAGTACAGACAGTCACAACAAATGCCATGACAGGAAGAGAGAATGGATTAAAGGGGCTTGGAAAAACTGGAGGAGAGACTTTTTACACAGGCCCTGATGGAGAGTAGGTTTGGGTTAGAAAACAGGAAGAAATTTTTTAGTGTGGGGGTGGTGAGGCACAGAAACAAGTTTCCCAAAGAAGTTGGGGGCTGTGTTCCTTAAGCATCCGAAACTGTTCAGGTCCAAGTTGGATGGAGCAATGGAAAAGGCCCCTGCCCATGGCAGGGGTGTTGGGACTAGGTTAAGGTCCCTTTCCACCAAACCCATTCTGCAATTCCATGACTTTGTGTGCAAGTGGTGCACTGCAAGGCAGTGGCTTCCACCCAAAGCTCTGCAATAGGAGGTGGAACAGTGTTGGAGTTTGAAAAACAGAGGCAGCACTGAGTTCCTAAGAGATGAACATGCTGCAGTGAGAGCTGAAAAACGTAGTCCTAGATATCAGTGTAGAAAACAAGTCTTAAAAACAAGTCTCCATGAAGGCTCCAAAACATAGTTTTAGACAAAACAAAAATATAGTAAGAATATTGCTTACATTTTTCATATAGAACAGATAGGCCATATGCATAGATTATACATAAACTTTCAAACTAAGAAACTAGAATTCTAACAGGTTAAGAAGAAATGCTTCAGATTTGTGTTTTTAGCTTATTGGATAATTTGTAAATAAGAATATTGGAGTGAGAGCTCTCTCGATCTCTCCTCCTTCACCATCATCATCATCACTACCACCACATGAAGTAGAAGAAGAGGAAGAAGAAGAAAATAACAGAAGAAGAAAAAAACCAGGGAGCTTCTGCCTCTGGCGACTCTGTACCAGCCCACAGCCTCTGCCTCTGCTCAGGGCTCTGTTCTGGGCTGCAGCTTCAGCCCTCCCGGGGCTTTGCACCAGGAGCTGCTTCTGCTTCTAATCAGGACTTTTCTTCTATTTGGGACTCTATGCCAAATGCCTTTAGCATGGACTTTAATGCTTGGGACTCTTTGCCTTTCGAGACTGATGTGCCTTTACAATAAACAACTTTATAGCAACAAATAACTGCTCAGCTCTTTTTAGAAGAAATACAAATCCTGACAGAACAGGAGCAGCTCTTGCTTCCCATCAGAAGTGGTGCTCTCTCCTCATGGAGAGCTTTGTGGAAAGGTGGAGGCAATACTGTGGGGTCTAGAACTGGGTTGTAGGCAGTTAACACTCTCTGAGGAGCAAACCTGCCTGGCTCAGTTCCAGACTGTTTGTGTTGTCTCATTTGTTTAAATTTAATTTGTTTGTTTAAACAAACTGTCACTGCTGAAATAAACTTTTTTCTGTGTCTCTGTGCCTTTGATTTCTCTTCTAAGTTCATCTGACTCACTTGATCACATGTGCACCTCCTCTGTAATATAAATGAAGACACCGTCATTGCTCAAGCAGGCTCTGATTATCTCCTGAAATTAAAAGTCTGTATGTTATTTTTAAATGAAATTAAAATGCTTAATAACTTAAGAGCATTAGGATGGATACTGTCTAGTTGCTTTGAAATAGATCTAATCATACAGAACTACATTAGTCTAATCTTACAGAAGCACTGATTGCTATTTTGCTACCATGGTAACTTGTAGCAAATACTAGATTTGGTAGAATACAATTTATTTTCCCTTTAAAAAAATCAGTTGGAAGAATTTTTGGGAGAATATTCCACTGATAATTTTAAAAGAGAATATTTAAGAACAAAAAAAAAATCCATACACCTTTGTATTTAATCATAATTTCAATTAAACCCTTCTTTTAAAAAGTGAGAATAAAATGAAGATTAAACAGATGTGAAACACTTCAATGTGTTTTTATTTTGGCACTAATTATTTTTCTAATCTGTCTGCTGCTTTGAAATATTCATTTTTTGTTATTCTTTTCTGAGAATCAGGTGAAAAGCCAGTGAAGTCTAAAGCATGCAGCAGAAAAACCACTTCCCTCTTCCCACAGTTAAGGACAAGTTTTCTGAGCAGGGAAACAAGGGGACAGCAAAATCTACAATTGGAATAGAACAAACTTTGTCCAGACAAGGACAGCATTTCACACCTATGCATTAGTATCTTTGATACAGTAGAGGTTTTCTGAAGTTATTTTTAGAAACCATTCAGTGTAAAAAAAACACTGGGTTTATATGAAAACATTAATATTGTATTTTCAAATGACCACAGAAGAAACATGCATTCCAATGATCACCTTGTCCAATATTTTCTTCTATAGATTCTCTCACTGAGAGAACCAAAATCAGGAAAGTTCTGCACTGAAATATGTATTTATATTTTTGCACACAGTCATAAAATTTCAGGCTTCACCTTAGAAACACTTGAAAAAATAAACACACACATGAAAGGAAACTGAATATTGGTTAACTTGTCCTGTAAAATCTCTCTTCTGTCAGAAGAACCTTAATTTCCATGTAGTGAAAACATCTCTAATTAACTAATCTGATTTCTAATCCCTTTTGCTACCCTGAAGGATTCAAGGCAGGCACCTTGGGAGAGGTGAGCAGAGGTGCCATAGCAGCTCCTTGTTTGTTTGTTTATTTTTCTAATGGGAAATAATGTTTTTTCACACAATATTGTTTTCTGGCAATAAAACAGTTTTCTCTCTCCTCCTCTCCCCTACCCTCCTTTCCCCCACTGCCCCTCCACTCCCAGTCTTGAACTAAGACTTAGGAAACAGACTAGAATCAGAGCCAAAGACAATTATTTCTTGTTACTCATGTTTAAAGTTGTAAAGGCTCTCCCTGTGACAGTTTCTGTCATCTCATCTAGTACTTCTTTCCTTAGTACATCTTGTTCCAGGCATGTCATTATTAACTTTGGTTTGCTCATGTTAATAGTATACCAATAAAAATAATATATACCAAGGACATGGCAGTTCACAAAGCAGAACAGTCAATTCAGATAATGTGGGTGAAGGCAGTAAGGATTTTAGAGCAGGGGTCATTTTATTGCCTCTGGCACAGCACAAATCTGAACAGAATGGCAGCTTGGGTCGTGATGTGACAGGAGGAGCATTTACTCTGTGCAAGTATTTGCAATGGGAATGGTAATTATTGTGACAATAATGTTTACATGATTTAATGTATCTGTAAACTACTGCAACTTGTCTCTTTCCTATGTAAAAATTTTCCAGATCTTATGTCTTGGAAAGTCTTTATTCATAAAAGATGTCAGTAGTATTAACTGGTTTATCCCTTATGTATTTAGTGCTCAGGAGATATTGCTGACAGCCAAGTACCCTAAATCATTTGTGGGGTGTAAAGGAAGCAGTTCAATGACAATAGATAAGGGCCCATCTGTGCACATATAACCTATCTTAAAAGAGGAGTCAGGCCCCTTTTTCCTCCATTAGCAACTTCTTATTCACAGAGAAAAAGACAAGGACTTCTGGCAATGAACTATATTAATCTCTTAAATCAAGCAATACTTCTGCTGAGTGCTTAATGTTCAGATCCTGCATCGACCCCTCACAAGATGACCTGTGTGAAAAGCTGCTGAGTGCATGTTTGCACAGAGCTCTGCATATACTGCTAGAAAGGCAAAAAATAAATAAATTTTTTAAAAATCCACCAGATAAATAATTTTCTGAATGAATTTGGATGGTTGAATCTAAAAATTCAATCTAAATTAATGCTTAATATTTTGCCCCTTCTGGAGGCAGAGACCTTGCTTGTTAGAGCTCTTTTTCTAGATTAGTCCTTGATCATGACCATTTCTAAGTGCATATCATTTCCTGCATGAGGCACTAACATATTCTGTACTTAGTAAGGATTTATGAGAACGAAAAACAATGTGATAATTAATTACTCACTGTTGTTTCTCCACAGGGAAAAATATAGACGACGATGAAAAGAATATTTCTTTTAGTGTATGTTAGCAACAATAACCTAGGGTGAATACAGAATATACAAAAAAATACTCCGTTTAATGTGATACTAAAATAACTGTTTTAGGTTTTTGTAAAAAAAGGACAAAGAACAATAGAACAATAATCATCCTTTAATGTTTGACATTGTCTGGATAATCATATAGATTTCCTATACAAATTACAAAGATAGTAACAGTTTAAGCAAACTCAGTTAAAATCCTTACTGTTATTCTCTTTGTGTGCATGTATAATTCCCATTGATTGAAATCAAGGTTACTAGTGTCAAAGCAAAGTGCATTCTTGACTGCTGAAAGTCACTTAGCCAGTCACCTCATCTGAACCATAGTTTTCTATCCCCCTCATTTTATTATTTTTTAATTTTTTATTTCCTCCCTCATAACTAAAATGTTTGCTTGCTATAAATTTTGGGTTTTCTTTAATATTTTTTCTTTTCCAAAAATTTTGTTTTTGTTTAAAATACTGTATTTCAATTTATTATAATTAGATCACACAGTATTCTCTTTAAACTTAAAAAGTGTGGAAGTGATAAAACACA
This sequence comes from Erithacus rubecula, assembly GCF_903797595.1. NCBI lineage: Eukaryota > Metazoa > Chordata > Aves > Passeriformes > Muscicapidae > Erithacus > Erithacus rubecula. Next base: position 10,835,544 of record NC_136689.1, on the reverse strand, counting down.
TAATTTTGAGTAGATCATGCCAAACCATTCTGTAATTTCAATGTCTTTTGCAATTTCAGCTTCATTTTCCATTTTAACTTTTTCTTATGTTTTTATTAGAAGGCTAAATGCTTTCAAAACATTTTTAGGACATGTCTCACTGACAACATGTCCCTCAGAACATGCTTGGTGATGCTCAAAGAAACCAGGAGCTCTCCCAGTGATGTGCCAGGACCTATGGAATACAGCACAAAACAGATCCAAATAATGCGTAACAAAGCAAAGAGAACAAGGCAAGCAGGAGAACACAAAAGCTGCTTGTAAGTCACAGAGCTTGCTATGCCTCACCACACTACTTGAAAGAACTGATGCTATCAGTCTCCATTAATTTGCTTGATTTTACATTTCCTGCTGTGTAACCTGCAGGCAAGAACTCTAAAGGACTTTTGTATACGTGGAAGAATTCCTTCACTCTCTTATTGATATTTTCTAATCATCTCTTAGGTCTCTTTTCTTAGAGACACATTTTCCCTGCTTGTTACCTCGGAGGCACATGAGAATGACATAAGGAATCGGAGAAGATCGATTCCCTGAGCTGCAAGTTGTGTCTTTGTTTAACCTTTTTTTTTCCTTGTGTTTATACTCTGGCATTCTACTCAAACAAAATCAACAGAGCACTGACAAGAATTTGGAAGTAGAAGCGGAAAAGAGATTAAAAAGTTTTACTATTCCTTCCTCAAAATTAGGTATTTTCTAATAGACAGGCTTTGGCTCATCTCAAGCTGTAGAAAATAATGCTGAAAGCAGTGACATTTACTTGTTGATATATTGCCTGGGAGACACATCTCTTTGATTGATGAGATGCAAGCCAAGCAGGCAGCTTTGTAAACTCAAACATGGCTCTGTCCTGAGTGTGCTGTGCACCAAAACTGATTGACAAACTTCCCTGCTTGGGCTGAAAACTTCTCTGCTTGGATGCCTCTGCTCTGCCTGCAGTGGTCTGGACTCCAGACGTGCAACACAAAATAGGAGATAAAAACCATGAGCAGGAGAAAAGCTGGAGTATTTTTAAGGGTTTAGAGATAATTTTGTAATACAGAGTCTTGAATTTAAATAAGGTCTGATATGCAAGAAGCAATGTTTGTAGAAACATAATATTCTTCATTAGTTTTTTTACATAGTAAAACAGATTGATAGAATTACTGAAAGTCTGTTATCTTTAAAGCTCATCTTTAAGGTACAGCATTCATTTAATGCAAAGCAATGGGAAATACCAATGTGACCTTCACAAAAAATTAAACTTGCTGGAATGCAGAGGTGTGGTGTAGTCTATCTTAAACTAAACATAGAGAGTACATTTTCTTCTCTCTATATCTCCTCCTCTTTCTTTTTTATTTTCCTTTATTAAGATAGTGCAATGATGTACTACATATACTAATAAAAGTTGTTTTGTAGCATCTGACATTTTGGAAATGTTTATAACAGGTCTTAAAAGGATTTAAATATTTTAAGATAACAGTAAAAACAAGTCTGCATTATCAGAGGTAAGCTGGTAGAATCTCTAAGGGTATTTCTACCTTGTAATGTTTCCAATAATAGATTAGTGTCTAAGAAGCAAAGGAATTTAGAGAGGTATTACATGTTTAATTTGCTGCTGTGGGCATGTAACTAATGAATTAAAGTACATAGGGTTGTATCTACTTTGAGCATAATCTTGGTTTTGGGCAAAGACTCCTCTGCAAAACATTTTCTTATCTTAGGATAGTAGAGGAATCGATTTAATTCATCACATAAATAATTGTTTCTTGACCATAAAAACTGAGAAACTGCGTATCTATATTCACCAAGTTTCCAGTCTAAACATGTGTTAGGGAAAGACTATAAGTTACAGAAGTTTGGTTTGAGACTTAAAATTTGTTGTCTTAGGCCAAATGAGGTCCTGTACTAAGAGCGTGACCTGATTAATGCAAAAACTTTCTCTTAAGTAATGACTGTTTACTATGAGTTAGCTGGAAAACATGTTTATGGGTATCACTTCATTAGTCAGATGAAGAAATTTCTTGGGTTTAGATTCAAAATGAGAATAATCCTCGCTATCAGGGCTTGAAATACACTCAACACATTCACTTCATGCCACAAGTTTTTGTGGGGTGGGTACAGAGAAGGGCAATCCAGCCTGAACCTCCTTCTGGCCTTGGTGTCTTGGGAAAAACTTGAATGTACCATGTTCTTAACCCCATTCTGTTCCAGCAAGTAGGAGTGCCACATCTTGTTTGGCTAAATATGTCTAAAATGAAGAGCTGGTAATTTATTTGAATTCTTATAAGGACAAATCTAATGGTGTGACACTTTAAAAAAAACACCCTGTTCTGAGCTTTCTTTCTGGTGATGACCTTCTCATAACTTTAGTAGGAGTGTACATAGGCATGAACATATGATTTTCAAAAAGTGATGCACAAACAATAAAAAGTATGAAGAATGTCTGGTTATATTATGATTTCACCAGGACATGTTTTGATGGATTTTATGTATTTCAAATGGGGTGACTTGTGAACTCACCTATGGTTTTTTTCTATCCCTTTTTGAAAGGCTGGAACAGTTTTAACAAGAAAATAAAAGCATAATAGGGCAGCTCTCTCCAAAGATGCTGCAAAATAAGTCATCAGCTATGCTAAATTTCTTGAAGCTTTCAGGTCTAACCCATATTCCCTCAAATGCCATACTTCATCCTGGAGAATGTGAAACCAGGCTTTGCATCACAATTGCCCAAATTCTGTGATTTTGTTTTAAAAAATGTTATGAGATACTTTTGGTCTTGGGTCAGGAAGGAGCTTTTAACTCCCCAAGGTATTACTTATCAGTACAGTTGAGGATTTTAATAATTTATTTATTTACTCTTCTTTCTGCTTTGCCTCTGAGTGATCACTTCTGTGCTGGTTATTCACCCATTCCATTTCACTCATTCACATCCCTCAAGTATTTATCAGATTTGTCATTGGACTTAACTTTTGAATTTTAGAGCTCAGGTGGGGAGCTGAAAATGTTGCTAAGTGGCAAAGGGGAAAAAAGAGGTAAAAAATAATCACCAATGAATAGTCTTTTTACATAAAAAAGTTGCACATGGAACAAAAGCAGCATTGCATTTCATTATACTCTGCATTTCATGCAGATCTTACAGACAACTTTGAGAAGAGAGTCTTACTTTCAGTTGCTGCTATTAATGAAACTGCTTGTTTCTGAGCTCTGCAAACTCCAGTGAATAAGAAATTAAACAGAAATAACTGTGCAGATGAAACAAAAAATATATCTTTAGCAAGAAAATTCTCTGATTTTCATGCTGCTTTATGCCACGATTTCTTTAATGTTGAGTGAAATCTCTGTTTTACTACAACAAATATGTTGCATTTTGAATTTTTGTATTGCTACTTAAAACATACTGCCTTAGAGTTAAAAAAAAAAAAAAGTGATGGACTAGTTTGAGAGGGAAATATTCAAGAGCAGAGATAAAAGTTAAAGATGGTGTCTGTCTGTGTGTGTAGGTTTTCTTTGTATTATTATTTTTTAAATAAAAATAAATAGAACACCAGAAAATCAGTATATGCATCTAAACCAGTATCTACATCTGTACTAAGTGTGTGATCTTAGGTGTTCATTTCACTCTTGAACTGAGTTGAATTAATTGAGATTTCATTCTTGAAGCAGCATAGGCTAATGAGAGATGTCATTAAAAAGTCACCAGTTTCTACAGAATGAGGTTATTACTCCATGTCCTTTGCTCCTCAGCATATTACAAATAAAACCATCTTTTTTTTTCTTAACTGACAATCTTGTTTTTGAATAGATTATTTAAGAACAACTCAAAACTCTTAAAATCAATATGCTTTTACTTCCACTTCAAGAACAGTCCTTTTTCAATAACTAATTTACAAGAATGCTCCTTAGAAGTGGATGCAGAAGGAGAAATAATTTCCATTTCTGTGATTTTCACAATTAGCTGCAGTATTTATTTTCAGCTTTGACAGTGTATTTCCAGTTTCACCATTCAATTAGAACAATCAGAAATAAAAAGTGTAGTCTCTGAGAAAAAGTTGAAAAACTGGAGAAGGATCTTTTCAAATTCTGTCAAAATATTTGGATTCTTGCTGATTCTAAACAGGTCTCTTATCAGGTAACTGCCATACCAACTCAAATACTTTGTCAAGTTATGACTTTTATTTTCACCTCTATTTGATGTCATTGTCTACAGACAGCCATGCTCAAACCCAGCCTTATTCTTCTTCCAACTCTGCTCTGTGATTAATAAAGAATTCTCAAAATTATTGCTGAGAATCTTCAGAAGTTACTCTTACAGTAGGCTTTTATTCAGTCTCTTTTCTTTAAACCCAAAGAATGCCTTGAATAAACTTTCATAACAAAAAAAAAATAGTGTTATCCTATCTTCTTAATTGAAAGGAATTTAATTTTTTAAGAAATTTTGGAACTTGTTGCAAAAAAGCTCAGAAATCTATTCAGAACCTCTTTCAGATGAAATTAAAGAGAAAAAATTTGTTTTCAGCATTCTAAAATTTATAGCAATTCCAGATGAGGTTAAGGGATGATGGAGGGAGAGAACAGGAAAGTGCTCTTTGCTTTTCATGTGCAGATGGAGCCCAGTGGAGTAGCTGCAGTGAGATTTGTGATACAGCACTGCCTGTGCTAACTGTACCCATCTGCACTTGATTCCCATTTGCTGTATTAACAGCCTCTATTCCCACATCACTCTTTCTCACAGCTGTGGTACCAGGCAGCTAAAATGTGAGCTGCAAAGTTCTATCATGCTTATAAATGCATCTTTTCACCCTTTCACAGGCTGCAGTTGTCTGACTTTAGAAAAGAAAGGAAAAGTGTCTCAGGAGCTGGGACAGACAGCAGCTGGGGCAACAATTCAGTACATGATGTGAGAATTTTCAAATATCAGGAAGTACTTAAAAGTTTTACCCAGAGTAAGAAAGAGCCATAAATGAAATTGAAAATTATTTTTGGACAGCTGCTGCATCTTAAATAGTGGATCAGAGATTCTGCCCTGGTGTTGCTAAGAAAATAATTTAATTCTGAATTTCAGATCTTTATGTATCAACACAGTAAATAGTTTATTGTAGGTTTTACTTAGAAGGAAGTCTGAGCTTTATGTCTCATGTTTGAGTGAATTTGTAATTTCCAAATATCCTTGTAGATATGACCAATTCCTAAATGAATTTTCTGTTTCTATTAAAATCAGTAGATGCTTCTCCATCGATTTCAGGTGTAAAAGCAGTTTTTTGTCACCTCTATGTCAGTTATCTACTGTATTTTAAAACTGAACTAAAGGAGTATTAGATTATTATTTACATGGTTCTGTTGCAATTGTCATTGTACTGACCTTTCAATTAATTCTTGATTTCCATGGTAAAGGTTTATTCACTTTTAATTGTTACTGTTTTCTCATTTGTAATGATCAAATTATGCTTTACATTTCCATTTTGCAAGGTAATTCACAAATATTCCACACACTTGTACTTTCTCCATGAAATCTGATTTAAAAAACAATTGAATTTTGATTAAGGCTTGCTGCATTTCAAAGGACCAGAGAAGTAGAGAGAGACAGTAAAATTTTGAGGAAATATTAGATGACCTCAAGGTTTAAATCACAGATAGATTTTCTGAATTTGAAATCACATTGCAGCAGTGCTGTGAACAAAATTTGTCAGTTTGCTTACCAGCTGATCTGTATTTTGTCCATGCAGGAATTGTTGTCACCTGAGATACCACCAGACCCTGTGACTCTGCCTTGTGTGCAAGAAGGCAGAAATTATGAAAGTTGTCAAAAAAGCAGCACGGTCCTTATGGTTTTTGTTTTCTGCAGTTACAAAATTATCCCAGAATTATAATTTTGCTTTTGAACAATGCTGGTTTAAGCATACAAAATAGTATTTCTACACCATGGTAATATTCTTGAATATTCTGTTAATACTTTATGACAAGTAACTCAGGCAACCACATAAAAAATGTAGGCCAGTAAGATACATGTGTGGCTGTAATATTACCTATAAACATGTTAAAATTCACTCTAAGGAAGAGGTATTTTAAAAGTTAAGTGGAAATTTTCAGTAGAATTATGAGAAAGTTAATGTGGTACTAAAGGTACACAGAAATGAGGTAATATTGACTCCCAGATGATATTACTAATCCAGAATATTTTGACATTAACCACTTCTAGATTAGTCAAAATCCTTTTTCCTTCAGGGTAGTAAGTGCCAGTTGAAATGCATTGTTTTCATATTTTCTATGGATTAAAAACAAAAATAAGACATGATTATATTAGATTATCTACCAAAACCAGTCAAGATTAAGTATTAGTTTAGATTAAACTGAACAAGAATGAAATAGCAAATGTGACTCTTACCTGTGGTTACTGAACTTGAGAACCTTGTATTTCCAGTTGAATTTTCCTTAATTTCATTCCCTGCACTAAGCAGAGCCACAGGCATTCTGCCATCACACTTTGCACCATAGTGCAGTGGAAGAGAAAACACATGTACCAGAAGTTTTAGAAGATAAACACACCAAAATTTTCATTATTTATATGTTTTTACTTTTTTAGCATCTGTTCCTCAGCTATTCAAATATGTTAAAAAGTTCATCTGAAGATATACTGTATTTTTTTCCCTGGTTTGCCTTGTTCTGCAGGATAGCCGGTCCTCCTGATGGAATGATTAATAAAAATTGTCTTTGGGGGGAAAAAAATTTCTTTTCTAGGAGCAAATCCACAGATCTTGGGAAATGATTACAGCCTGGTCATTCTGTAGGCCCCAGGCAATTTTTGCACTTGTATAATCCCTAGCTTTGAACACTTTTGTTGGGTTTGCATTGCAAGATGGTGAGTGATAAAAAACAAACATGATGGACAGCAGACTATATTTTTCCATTAATCCTCAGATAAACTTCTATCAAATATCTTAATCTCAAACTATTGCAAAGATTGAGAGATTTTTTAGACAGCACTACAATGGTAGCAATTCATGGTGAAAGGAGTGAAGTTTTGAACTTATTTTCTTAAATCTAAATTGTTGACACATTTCTTCATCATCTAAGCATTTTAAATGGAAAAAAAAAAAATCTATATCTATGTAATAGAACAAGGAACCAAGGCCAGAAGGGAACTAAATCTATTCACAGCTGAAAGCTTTGACCAATAGTATATCTGTGTGAAAGAGAAGACACATTACTACAAAGAAAAATATTTTTTCTGCACTTATGGGGAATTTCAAGGAACTTAAAAGGCATTGAGGTGCTTATTGTAAACAAGATCTTGAATGAATTTTTTTAATTTTTGTCAGCATGATTTGTTATGTTATATCAAGCTTGATTTAAGGTGAGCAATATCAAGCATAATGAATGTCAGGAAGAAGTATCTTTCCTCTTCATCTTCTATGGTGCTGCAAGTTCTTGATAACTGAACATCATATTCCTTCCTTTCTGAGACAGAAGATTTCCTGAAGTTCACTGTTCTCATTGTTGCATTTTTGAAAATATCTGTTTTGAGACACTACCTGTTATAAGGAGGGTGCAGCAGAGAAGACAGAAAGGAGTTAAAAACTTGATGTCAAGCTAAAGATCTCTGTAAAAACTTTGTTAGCTGTTCAAGGTGAAATGACATAGCTGTTTTTATAAGAAAAATTCTGTTCAGCATCCCCTGACTGCTGTGTTCTCTATATCTGCCTCGAGGTTCTGTGCATCATCAGAGGGAACTTAGCACTCCCTACTCCAGCACTAATCACTGTGCCTCTGTGCATAACAGGAGAGATGATGAAACCCATCTAAAAAGACCACAAACCCCAGAATGTTTGCTGTCATCTTTTATGCAAACTTGTGTGGATCTATAAGTACATACATGTGTTTATAGGTACACCCATAGGTGCACGTGTTTGTGCACACATGTACAAAGACACACAAACACAGTGCACCAAATCAGACTGTGCAGCCCAGAAAAGTTGTGTGGTTTCTTACTCTGCAGAAGATGTCAAATATCTCATGAATGATGAAGTGTGATCAAAGTATTTCCATGGAGTAGTTTAATGCACTGAAAATCCAAACTTGTAACTATAGACCCACTTGTGTACCCATATGGGAGAGCTGTGCATTTAAAGAACTGGGTTTGGGCTATCACTCTATACAGCCATTTGAGTGCTGTGAAATGTCTGGTAATTGTGAATGAAATACATTTGGATTTCTTCTCCTCTAAGTGGTGACATACTCTTGCATATTGTGTGATCTGGAGGTGTTCAAGTGAGAAAGTGGCAGAGTTTTTGGCAGGACTGCTTTGAAGTAGAGTAGGTTTGAGTAGTTTGAGAGCCATATTCAAAATGAAGTGTGGATTCCTGTCTGATTTCTCACACTCCATATGCATTTTGGGCTCTTTGAAATAGATCCTCATGCTTACAGAATTGAATAATCATTGATTAAAAGGTTTGAACTTTGCCTTCCCATGGTTCTGCAGTGTACATTAGCTGTTGTCATTTATATTAGCTATCCAATTATTTTTCTGATTGAAGTTTGAAACTCCCACCCTTAGTTGAGAAATTTCTCTTGATTATGTTTGTACTGAAACTTGATCTGTGAAAAGTTTAAATTTCAGCAAATTGACATTTCTGTAGAAACCAACCCCCACAAACTTCATAAAAGAATTCCTGACAATTTTCAACTACAAAATCTGGTTCAGGAAGAGACACACATTTAGAGCCTGTCATAGAGGTTATGTAGGTAGCTCCTTTATTTAAAGATTATAACATTTAATTTTTGATTATATGTGTAATTTAGAATTCGAAATGAAATACCACAGTGATAAATAGCAATCTGTACAGAAATGGCAATAGGAGTGAATGACAGGAAGAGGTTAAATGGTAAGCTGACACTAATTTTCCACCACATCCTCTATGTGTTATAAAAAGAAAATTCATCACCAAGATAAAATCACAACACAAAAGATCAGGCAGGTAATACAAAAGGTGAACAAAAATTCAGTGACAAAGTTCAGATAACTTCCCACTTCAGCAGGGATTTGATGCAAACTCCAACAAACATATCTTTAATTGTTAGTATTTAAAAGATTTTGGTCACTGACAAACTCTTAATCATTCACTAAGGACAAAATTCTTCACTAACTTCTCTTGTTATTTCTGTTAATCCAAATTGGATTTCAAGGCTGTCACTGCATAAATTCTCAGTCCCATGGGCTGGGAAAATAGTCTAATTCTGTTTTCATTTAACCTTGCAAAAAAGTACATTTTATGATACTGATCCAACATTTAGCCATCATTCTCCTTGTACTGAGAGTTCCTGCAAGCTGTCACATTGCAGGAAAGAGCAGAAGAAACACAAACCACCTCAGATAAAATTATTCAGGCTCATTATTAATTGTCAGTAGTGTGACCTGGCTCACTTTGTGGCTCACAAAAGCTGTTCTCCCTATGGTTTATGCAGACTTGTAGAGGAGCAAGTGCTTGACTTTGCTACTGCCTTTACCTTTGCAATCATTAAGAAAATTCTTCAGCTTGCTGCATTTTTGCCTTTCATAGAAGCATAAATAATGTACTGATATAGTAATGTGGCATTTTGTAAGGATTAATAAGTAGGAGGCAATAATAATATATGGTAAAAATAGCTGATGCTGTAAGATGATGTCAAATTTATTGCAAGGATGAACAAATATATGTCTAGACAGGTGGAAGTTATACATTGAGCAGAAAGAATAGATGCAGGATTTTATACAATCTCACCTTCTTCCCACAAAACTTTTCAGCTGAGCTTTGCAATCAGATCTGGGAAAATATAATTATGCTTTTACCATTTTTTTTCCCTTCAAGCAAATGTCTTTCTACAAAAAATCAAAAGCTTAATTAAGAATTTGCAACCCAAGTCTTTCATAATTCTACTCAATGTGGTAGATTATGGGGATTTTGTTTTTCTATATTCTACATTACATGGTCCTTCCCTGGCTGTGGGTGTCAACTTTCGCAGATTCTGTAAAAGAGAACTTTTCATTCTAAAAATCAACCAAATCTTTCAATACCTTAGAACTACTGTGGTTCAAAACAAACAACAAAAATGCCTTAAACAAGCAAAAAAGCAATATATTAAATAAATATAGCCTTGTTTTAAAAGGTAATAAGGGTACTTTACAAAATAAGTAAAAGTACACTGTAGTGAAACTATGTAACACAAAATAGTTAATAGACTAGAAAGTCATTAAAAAGATTTCTTTAATGTTAAACTGAGAGAGGGGATTGTGTGAAATAGAAAAGGTATAAAACTCAAAAAGCTGCATGGAAGCAAATCTCAGGATGGAGAAATACAAAAATTCTGAAGATGCAAAGACAAGGAACAGCAGGGCTGTGAGCTGTGTAAAAATAGGCCTCAGGAAAATATGCTAAGCAAGATAGTAGAAATACATAAACTTAATAATGAAGCTTTATCCATTGTTTTAAGCTATTACAAGCAAGCATTGTTCAAAGCAAGATGTATGTGTAACTTTATTAATCAGCCTGAGCAAACGCTTGTCAGCTTTAATATTATGCTATTGGCTAGAAAATTGTTAAAAGACTTTTTAACAAAGAGAACTTCATCTGCTGTGCTAGCAGCTGAAGCTGTTCCATCTCCCTTGCTTAGTTCTGTAAAAAAAGATAATTGTGATGATAATTGTGGTGGAATAAAGCTTTGAGACATCTGCTCTGGCATTCCCATGCCACTGTGTATAGATATATATGCATATATATGTTTGTGTATGTATATATATATGTAACTATAAAATAAGAAATAAAAAATACATACCAGGAAAACCCAACATATGCACATGTTGTATTAAAAGTTCTGTTCTTACTTTGTTTTAGACAATGACTGGGCAACTCTCCAAATTGCTCCTTATGAAAATTTATTAAATGCAATGGTTTTGAAAGAAAGGTATTGCATGGGGTCAGATAAATGTAAAACAGTTCCACTGGGTACCAGAGCAGTAGGAATAAAAAGTATGTGAATTAATTTTTCCTCAGCAGTTAACTCTACTCAGTGCAAAATTTGTTCGGTTTGTTGCAGAATTTAAATATTTGAGATTCAGATGAAATATATGTTTGTTTTTTCTAAAGCTGTCAGGGGCATGCACGTGTCAGTTTTCATTAAGAATAATTTCCCTTAGGATCTTTGGCTTAAGTTAACCTTCAGACCTCCACCGACCCCTTCCAAGCCATCAGGGTTTCATTTTGTGTATTGTTCCATGGATAAATGTACCTGCCAAAACCTAAAAGCTTCAGAGGATGATGTTGACTGAATGTCTGAGCAGTTCTCAAGCCCAGGAAATCTGCCCTGAAAGCTACAAGAAATTCCCTTCTTTTCTTTCCTCTGAAATTTTCTGTTTTCCCAGTACTAATAAAACAAGCACTAGGTAAGTTAATATAGCAGGGACATTTAAAAATTACTGTCTTTTATGTTAAAGCTTCTTTCTGTAACAATCACATTGTGCTGTACATGCTTAAGACCAATTTCCACCCTGAAAATTTATATGTGCAAATAAATGAAAAAGCACAGTTCTGGCATATCATGAAATACATTAAAAGGAATCTATTAACTTTTAGCAGCAATATATGACAATTTAACAGTAATGTATGACTAAGGTGGCAAAAATGCTGCTTTTTCACTGGCCAGGGAGGCTTCCCAAAGACCATGAGCCCTGCTAGGGCACTGGTTGGGATGTGTGAACCCCATGTCAGTCCTTGCTGATGGTATAGGCCACCAATTTTCCTAAGAGTTAATTTTGTTCCTTGTTCAAATGCAGCAAATACTTTTGGAGTTAGGTCATTGCTGGCAAGTAGAGGAGGACTGCTGAAAGTAAGGAAGTTTCCAGGGAAAAGCAGAGACTGAAATATTATTCAAGGATCCTTCTGCCTAAAAATCATGAGGTTATTGTAACATAGCGTTCTGGTTCACACGATCCACTGATGTTAGTCAGTGAGGAATGTTGAAATGTTTTGATTTGAAGGCTGTCTTGGAAATGAATAATTCACTTCATTTTTGCACCCATGAGTTGAGAAATAAATGTGCAATACACACTTCTCTTACTGAATGCTTTAATGAAAGACTTGTTATTTTCTTTCTGTTAGATGAAATCCCACAATTAGTTTTTTGTAAAGAGCTATCAAAAAAGGATTTTTGCTGCAGGACAAAAGCAAGGGATCAGCTTTATTTCCAACAAACCACACCAGTAACTGATACTTTTCTGTCTATTGTTTAGCAATATGAAACCTTAACATAGATAACTTTTGTAAATATATCACTTACAGTGAGGTTTATCTAAAGATATTATTAAAAAGATGATAAAAATGTTTTCAGTCGTGCCTTTCCTAGTAGCAGAATTCCCTAAAAGTTATGCACTGAGCTATATACATTGATCTACAAGCTGGGTTATGGAAAAATTACTTCAGAGGAGGTATGTGTTCAGTACTAGATGTTGTCCCTCTCTCAGCTCACTCCATTTGCCTTTTGGATCACCTGGATAAGAGTACAGCCCAGAGCTGGGTGAAATCTGGCCTTTACTATTCATTGTTTTCACAGCAGACATGATCTAAAGCTATTTTTAAGGAGATATTTTTTCTTCTAAGCAGGATTTCTTGTATCTTCATCATATCAGTGATATTGCAGTTTCAGACTTTACCCATGTTTCAAAGCTTCTCAGTACTCCGCTTGTGATATGGCAATTGTCAAACTAGAGTTAAACAAACTCCCTCAGGATCATGAACAGGTCTGGCCATGACAGCAAAGTGCACCTTGGTTATTAATATCTTACTGAGTTCAAAGGAAGACACCTTCTCAGAAACTTTTATAGTAAAAAGTGTGTTCATGAAATTGCTGTACAAAAGGTTCCAAGTTGACTCCCCACTCAGCCATGGTTGCACAATTTGAATATCAGTGACCCCATCTGGAGTAAAGGCATCACCCAAAGTCACCCAAAGTCACAGTCAGAGAGAGGATTGGCAGAAAATTCCATCAGTTGCAACTCCCTTGCAAATCAAGTTTTTCTGAGACTTAGGAAAAACTGAAATTTGAAAGGGGAAAATGCTTGCATCCCAAGATTTCCTAAAAATTGGGTAACTTCTCAGGCATCTTTGGTAATATAGAAAAACTCCTTTTAAAACTGTAGTAAAAATTAGCTGATAATGATGATATACAATAAAATTTGCAAATAAAAATAAGCATTTTCAATTTGAGTGTTCTTGCAGTGATAAAGTTTATGATGGACATCTTTAAAACTTAGAATATGCATGTATTTCTTTAAAAAAGAAGCTTAAGGCACCTCTTCTTATAGCTTTCAGATGCTATATTTCGTGCTATTTTCTGGTTAAAAAATTTAAAAAAAGAAAAATAATTTTTTCCAAACAACACTAATTCATCTATCTTTCCTTACCTTACTCAGCAGTCCCCTTGCTAGTTACTTTTCCACTGACTGGTGCTTCCTTTTTTAACTTTTGATTTTAACTTAGGGACTATGGAAGGTGTACTTGAATGTGGATAAACTTGAGTAATAAACCTTCTTCACTGTACCTGTCTTTACAGGTATTTTTAAATATTTTGAGCTATTTTAGCATTGATTAAATTTTATTAAATGGAGTTTTTTGTTGTTGTTGTTTTGTTTTTTTATTTTTGATAATATATGTTCAATGTGATTATATAAACAAAGTGAGTTTTATATACATACAAAAGTCTCATTTGGGAGCAGTCCAATGATCACAGTGCTGAAAATCTAATGCACTTGTGTCAAAGTACTTTTAGTATATATATTGCTAGAACTTCAGTTTTCTTTCTGAAGGTCTAAAGCTCCATGACTGTGAGGGTGACATTCTTGGAAAAGTCTGTAATTTCCCTTGGCACCAGGTTTCATTTGTTCAAAATATTCCATTCTGTGATGCCTTCCCCCCACCATCAGGATTTTGACGTCTCCTGACAGTGATGATGGTGGCAGAATATATTCTGGGGTTCTCTCCTTGATCTATTGCTTCAATATAATATTTTTCTTTTAACATTCATAGTTGTCCTTAGCAGAAAATCCTGGCATTCAGCTCTGTGTATTGTTCTTTATAGTCAAGCAAATGGCTTAAGATGAAATTAGGATGGGATCCTATCTTCTCCCTGTCCTATAATAATTTGGAGTTTCAGTTTATCTTCACATGTTGTTTTGAACTCTCTGCATTTCTTACTTCTCAGTTGAAACAAAAAGGCTGTATCTGAAATTCACCTTTTCTTAAAGGATTCATGCACCTTTTGTCAAGCAAAAGGGCTGAGATGTTAAATACTTCTGTATGTAAAATATTTTTTTGTGCCTCTTCATAAACCAGCTCTCTACAGGTAAAGGGTGTTTTTGAAAACACTGCATACCATGAAAAAGGTATGGACAAGAACTTTGAAGTGAAAGAGGAGGAAGTAAAGGAAATACTGGAGGATGGGAGATATCAAGGATGAAGTAAGGACATACAAAGACTGACTGGGACAAATTGCAGTTCAGAGTGGGGCTGCAAAAACATCTAACCATCACTTCTTGTCTTTCTCTTTTCCCAAGCAGCCTACAGCTATAGGTCCTTCAGGCTTTCAAAACTGGCCCTGCTGATGAAAAACAGCAACTATCATCAATCATGCTGATTCAAAGTCAAGTACAGTGAAGTAGGAGCCTTCCCAAAAATCTTATGGCTGCTGCATCAAAAGCTGCAATAAACATGTGTATGGACATGTGCAATTCATCATTTAAAATAGCTGGGGTGCCTCTGCTATGGGTAGCTAAATAAAACAAGCACTTCAATATATAAACTGAATGTACCCATGTGGATGTGTTTATTTTTAAAGGAAAATTATGACTCTTCTTAGTATCTTTGAGACCATTTCGATAGTACTTTATCTGGTTTGTGTTTACAATTTTTTCAGGTCAAAAAATTCCTAGAGGTCACTGAGAATCTAGCAATTAAATGTTCAAGTTTACTTCTATTCATACTGAAAGTGAAAAATTTATCATGGTGGCACATTAGCTCCAGCTGTAGAACCTAATTTCCCTGAATGCCTAGAGAATTTCAGTGGCAGTTTCAGGATAAGTAATAGCTGTGGAAGTAAGGTATTAAAAGAATACTTACACTTATCTGTTATATAGCATTTTAATGCATTTATCTGAGGGTTAAATGTTTGCAATGGGAGAGTTTTGACTGTATAGTCATATATTTTTATATATTTATATATATTTTCATATATATTTTTTTTCACTATACCTAATAATTAAGAAGGCTATCACAACTATTTCATATCTGTTGCCTGTTGATTTTGTGAGAGAGTAGTCTAAATATAATAAAGGAATTTAAATAATAATCCAGAACATTTAAGTATGAGCAGGTTAAAGTCTACAGAATACATTACATGGATGGTCTTGTGCAGTCACATAGCAGTTGTTTCCCTGTTTTTTTGGTAGTCCTCTCTAATACAAAGCTGAAACCAGTCCTTCAGACCTACTAGAGACAATTCAGGATCTGGACATGAAGATGTGAAAAAGAGTAGTGTTGTTTAAAATAAATATTTTAAGTCATAGCTTCTAGCATACAGTTTTGTGCTATTTTGTAGTCAACTTATTATTCTTTTATTTGAGAGAAACATACTACAATGAAATAAGAAATTACATGAAGTATAAAAGATACACTCAAAAAAGTAAAGATGAAAAATGGGAAAATTAACATAGTACAACATGAACTGTGTAGCAGCCAGGCATAGAGGAAAATCATCCACTCAGTATACATGGTCAAATAAGGTATATTTGTTTCAGATCTCTTTGCCATTTAAACATTTAGTCTTTTTACTAAAAATATTACTAGGCATAAATACTATGCTTTGTTCTATGGGAAACAGACCATATTTTGGATATGATTTTCTAGTACAAGAAAGAAAAAATGAAAATACAGGGGGAAATATGCAGCCCTACATATAAAATAAGCAGGAAGAAAAGGTTTAAATGTCATTCAGTACAAAATTACTTACAGTTCATATCATCCCAAACTCCTAAGAAAGAATAGAAATGGTTTTCCTTTTCCCTCCTCCTCTAAACTCTATTGTTGTAATCCTATTTCCATCAGATATCAAGCCTTTTTTTTTGTTGTTGCTTTTGTGTTTAGCCATTTTGTCAAAGCAGCTGGAGGAGACAAAGTGCCTGCTTACAGACTTAGAAATAAATCTCTAAATGTTCTTTGAGGGTGAATTATGTGTATACTTGTAGACTGGAAGGTGTCAGAGCTAGGAGTGAAAACAGGGATGTAGGGAGTCATACATATTCACATCCATTTTTATTATCTCCCTGTCTGCATTGTGCTCACTCTGCTGATACACATGTTGTCCTGATGTCTTTAGGTCATTAAAATGACAAGCCTGAAAAAATCAGTTTTTGTCTTTATCTGATACATGTATTTTGCTAAGGTGGACAATTCTCTTTCCTTGCAGGCAGAACCATAAGGCCTCTCAAGCAAATGAGAACAAAAGATAAACTAATATGATGTGCTCTGGAGTAGCCTGTGGTCTTGAGCTGAGTGATATATTTATTTTGCACACCATGGAGTCCTTTTGCTGGGATGCAGAGCAGTCGTGCCTTGTTATCACAAAGAAAACTACATTATTTTAAAACTCTTTTAAAATTTAAAATATTTACAAGAAAGACTTGTGTTTCATATCTTCATTGGATATGACCTATTTGATAAAGAAATATGAAATTTAAAATATTACTGATATGTCTCCTGCTCAAATTATGTGGAAAAGCTCTTCACTTCTCAAGTAGGAAGGAACTCAGCCACAAGTACCTGGTCAATCTCACCACTCTTCTTCCCCCTGTTGCTGAAAGGGTGGTTTCTGTGTTCTACTTCAACAATCATTGGATGAATCCAATAATATGCAGCACAAAATCAGGAGGAATTGACTTCCCTTGCTAAAAAGACATCTTGCATAAAAGATACTTCAAAGAAAATATTAATATTAATAGTCATTTTCACAGACAAATTAATTCAACCTGAGAGGTACAAAGGAGCACAAATACAGCATGGGAATGGCTCTTCACTGGCACCTTATCTTTGGCTTCATAAATATGAAGCATCTGAGGCAAACATCAGCCCAACTCCCAGTAGTCATAACACTGCCACTAATGTTTATCATCAGTTCTGCCTCCAGGAAGGAATCAGATCAATAAAACATATTTTTAAACTGCCTGCTTAACATAGTATGAACAATGCCATTTAGCACTTACATATCAGCTTATGCTTGTGCTTCTGCACACACACTGACTAATGAATCAACTAAAACAAAAGAAAGAAAGCCTTGCACTGTCTCTGTCTAACTGGTGCATTAAAAGCAGGGGGTTTTTTTAGCAATTCAGTTTAATAAAATGAAAATCTCTCCATGAATGTAGCTAGACATGTACCCTTGCTTTTTATGTTTTATATATATTTGTATTCTTGTAATAGTTCTCTGTCCACACAGTATTCTGAACACAAATTTAACAGCAATGTCACTTAGAAAGCTGTGATCCTTGTCTCAGAGCACTCTGGGATGAGTACAACTACATCTCAGTGACTAAATGTCACAGACACAACGAAAACAATGAGGCAAAGAAATCATTCATAAGGATATCTGATTGAAGCAGAACAGGTTTTCCTGAAATAAAAGAGCTTATAGCAATGAAATAATGTTTTAAAATTGAAAGAATTCCTACTACATGCAGGTAAAAATCTTCAATATTGTGGAAAAGAAGAGAAGACTATCTAAAAGGAGGAAGCCAGTGCCATTGCTTTGGAGGAACAGCAAGGTTGAAGCTCAGCCTAAACTGTGACAATGTCCCATGAATCTGCAGGTGACAGTGTCAGAGTACAATTGTCACTAACAGTGACATAAGCATGGCCAAGGCCTCTGCTGTGAAACTCCCTGGAGACCAACTAGATTGTGTAGAAGCAATAATTTAAACAGAATATCCAGCTTCTCTTAATTTAAGGTGTGATCCCTCAGGCCCCTGTTCTTGGAGTAAATCTTAGTGGGAGTCTTGCTGCACCTCTGTCACCAGCCCATAGCTGGATGCCAAGATTTGATCGTACAAGCACCTCAAAATAAGAAAATAGTTGTTCATGTAGTGTGGTGTTAACCCATGCTGACAAGGAACAAGAATGGGCATTAAGTAATTAGAAAATTCTTTTTTATTCATTATTATTTTTCATGCTTAACAAATCTTTTAGAAAGACATTTGATTTTTAACTCATATGAATTCCTTGGTAGATTCTGTGTTGAACAGAAGATAAAAGTTAATTCTCAATGATCTTAGAAAATTCTGATTTCAATTGCTAACAGAAATTGCTAAATGCCGTAAAAGTGCACATCAATACATATGGATATTCCCTCTCTTGCCCTGAGAATAACTATTTTCTTGCTTCTCAGTGCAGTGAGTATGGGTATCCAACCATTTTAAAGTGCTCCCCATTTTAAAGTGCTCCCCAAAGTGAGAACACAGAAAATTTTAGACCAGTTTGACCAAGATAGTAGTTTATGATTGTCAAAGAAAGTTAGTAGTCTTACATCTCCAATTGTTTAATGTAGATCAGCTGCCCCAGGGCAGACCAAGAACTCCAGGAAATCTCATCCTCTGTATTTTGAAGGAGCACTGCTAAAGAAAGCAAAATTGGCATTTTAAGTTCTGAAACAGGGAGACAAATACTGGTGAATATATGTTTCATGAAAGAAAAGCTCAAACTACGTCAGGACAATAAGATCAATGGATGGCTGGAAGGTGGAGTGTAAATGGAGAACAGCAAAAATGAATCATTTTCAATATTAAATTGTCTTCCATCAATATGTCAATAAATGTTTCCAATTCAAAACTGAAATGGCAGGCCTCTTTGAGTTACCTATTACTAACATACAATAGAAAGCAGGAAATAAGCAGAAAGTGTCTGTGAAAACTAAGACTGAAGCATTGACACAGTGTATTTCATCACTCAATATTTTTGACACCAGTTTTGAGTGTATTGCCATTGTTCCTGCAAGAGCCATGGACCAGCACACCACTGTGTAAATTGCCATTCTGTTCTACAGTAGAAAGCATCTGAAAATTGACTATTTGTAGTGATTGCAGAAAGTTCTTTATTTCTGTGTTGTTCCAGTACACATCTTCCCCTGTGAACTCTGTATGAACTTACAAAGATATCTCAAACATTCATGGCAACAATTCATGCAGAGGATCAAGGAATCAAAGAATAGTTTTGGTTGGAAAGAAACATGTGTGGATTTTATTAAAAGTCTAAAATTTTACCCATCATTACCCTTTCATTACCAGTGAAAATACTTCAAATGTCCTAATTATAATCATTACCATTTAATTCTGGGTAGTGGAGTAAGTTCCCAAAACTAAAGGTTTTGGCATAGTTTAATACATGCAAAAGACCAATAGAAAATGAGGAAAAAAATCTGGCTATAAAATCAAGATAATCCTTATAGTTCCCCATAATTACAAACAGCTTTTAAAACATCCTATGGATGTCAATGCACTTTAAGATATTTACAAAGTAACACTTCTGTAAAGCCATTTGTTTTGAATTCATCTCCTGAGAATGGAAGATGGGAGGAGAGTAAAAAGGAATGGCAAGGGAGATTCTAATTCTACTGCAAATTAGTCATGAAAAGTCAGGTTACAGGAAGGAATGAAGATCCATTTAATGTATAATTAAATATTCCTTTTAACAAATCAAGCAGATATAATACCAACAAAAGGAAGCAGGAATTGTTTAGTAAAAAATATGCTGAATGAAACGGAGATTCCTTTGATGTGAAGAAATAAAACAGATTTTTAAAATCGCATTATCTTAGTCTGAAAAGAAAAGGCTGCCTCCTCAACACACTGAAATGTATGAATTTCAAGAGAGGATAACAACAAGGACTAAAATAAAACTGAAGTAAAGTCTATCTAAGGATATAACTGTGAAGGATTAAAAGATAAAGAGACAGTCCAGAGTCACAGACTGTAATACATCTGAGAAGAATTGGAGATTCTAGTTTCCTCTTTGCTGGTGATTAAAGCTCATGAAAGTAATAGAAATAAAAATGTTAGAATGAAGTAGGAGACAGGAAAAGATACTGTTGCAAAAGGAGTAAAGCATGATTCAGAATTGAAAGTTTTTTAAATATTTAGTTTTCTGAAATTCTATTTCCAACCAATGTGAAATTTTCTACCTACACATGTACACTAATATATATATATATATGTGTGTGTATGTAATTGTAAAAGGTAAATTCAGACTTTTTCAATACTACTTGTGGGAAATATACTTTTTGTCAGAACACAAAATTGTTAGATAATTCTTGGATATGGGATAGCTGTATTTTTCTAATCCTGCTGTGGTTATGAAATGAGCTGTAGGATGTGCTGTGAGGTGTGTTTGCTTTGCCAGACATTTGAGAAGAATAAGAGTTGTTATTCTGTTGTTTTCACTTCATCTGACTGTGGTCTTCCCTTAGATCTAAAAATGTCTTAATGAATAACCTTTCCCAGAGGCCAATGGAAAACCCTCCTCAGGATGAATTGTGTCTCCTGTCTCCTACAGAAGATGTCTGTTGGAAATAAATTCTACAATGGACCTAAGAGTTTGATCTTTCTTTCTTTCTTTCTTTCTTTCTTTCTTTCTTTCTTTCTTTCTTTCTTTCTTTCTTTCTTTCTTTCTTTCTTTCTTTCTTTCTTTCTTTCTTTCTTTCTTTCTTTCTTTCTTTCTTTCTTTCTTTCTTTCTTTCTTTCTTTCTTTCTTTCTTTCTTTCTTTCTTTCTTTCTTTCTTTCTTTCTTTCTTTCTTTCTTTCTTTCTTTTTCTCTCTCTCTTTCTTTTTCTCTCTCTTTCTTTCTCTCTTTTTCTCTCTTTCTCTCTTTTTCTCTTTCTTTCTCTCTTTTGTGAAATATTTGGAGTTTAGTGGCTTCCTAAGCCTGTTGCACAAGACAAAATAATTAACCACTGTGAAAATTCATATGCCAGGGCAGCAGGTATTTATTCAGAAAGAAAACTAAAGTCAGAATAGAATATTGAAGCAGAGCAGTCATCTGCTGAACAAGTACTAAATTTAAGATGATTGGTCAATTATTTTTCAAAAAACAGCCCATAATAGTACCTTCCAGTCCTAAAATTCAATGTCAGTGTGATACCTTTATCAGACAGACAAAATTAACATTTCCAGGGCAAGGAAAAAACAACAAGAAGCTTTCTGATGGTAAAAAAAATCTGAAGTTCTTCCTTAAATGATTTTTAAAGGTTTTAAAAATATTAATTTTAATACAATTAAAATGTCTTAATAGTGATTCTTTGTCCAAATACCATTTCCTACAAGTTTCCCAGAAAATATGGGTTTGATCTCATCACAAGTTCAAAATATACTCCATGCATTGTGGTCCATTGTCACTGCCTAAAACCGAAGGAAGCCACCTTCCTTCTGACCTGAACATAATAAATTCAGAACAAAATAGAAACAAAATATCATTCAGCCAGAATTAAATATTTCTAAAGCCTGTGAGCAATATGAATGTATAATTTTTTTGAAAGATGTTTGAATTTTTCTTCACTCATTGCATGAGGTTACATAGTAATCAAATTTAAATGTTTACTTCATCACCTGAAGTAAAATGAGCTTCCTTCCCTTCTTTGTGAAGATTGTTTTGCAGTTCCTAGATTTTTTTAATCATACTGCTTTGAGTCATCCTACAATTTAATATATTTAAAAAAACCAACAAAATTCAGATCACATTCTTCTCATGGAATTTAACCAAACTGCCTAAAAGAAACAAGTGCCCATCCATGCTCCAAATTGATTTTCTTCTTTTAGATATTAGAGAACCAACTTAGTTTTGTTAGGGCACAGCATTTCCAGTAGATATGAATGGCCTTTTTTATTCCTGGCTTTCCAAAATCCACTTGCTAGTATTTGGCACAGCACTAAATCTCATAAATCATAAGACTGTCTTTGGAATATGTGTGGAGGGAGATCTTCCTAAGTGGGAATAGGCACACCCTTCAGGCACAAGATTCCTTGTGACTTTTTACAGATTATTTCTGATAGTTTTTAAGTTCTCTTGAACATTCTTGAGCCTAAGACATTGTTTTTGTGTTCTTAGTTCCTGGAAAAATTATCATGTATTTGAAATGTGCTTTTTTATACTTTTAGGACTGTGAGAATGTCAAGGGTTTGACTTGGGTTTGCCAATTTTAATATATTTAATTTCTTTTAGAGCTAGGATTTAGGAGCAAATACAAGGCAGGCTTGAAATTTAAAAGGGTATAAGAAGAAATTTATTACTAACGCAAAAAAAAAGGAAATTCAGAATAAGATTTCCAGATTATTCCCTCCTCCCCTTTCCTTCATTCCACATTTCTTAACAACAACATACAGGAAACACTTCAGTCAGTTATCTATTTAAATAATCATTTCAGTTCACTCTAGAGAGAAAAGTTCCCTTTTTTGGTTTAGGCTTATGGGGGTGTCTTCACTTTCACAGTCTGCATCCGCATGGCTCTTCAAACCATTTATTTCCTCCCATTTTCACAGTCCCTTCAGAGCTGTGCTATGGGTTACGTTACACACGAGGTACCACTTTTAAAGGCAGGCTGCTGAAAAACAAAAATTCTCTTCATCTCTCTTTTCTATTAAATGTTTGTCTCCATATCTCCAGTCCCAAAACAGAGACCACCATTTCCTTAAGGCAAAAAGGTCTTCTTTTCAAGCACTTAACCTCCCCAAGTATATTTCACTGTTTAAAGGAATTTTAGTGTAGTCACAGTTCCCTTATAGCCCACAAAAATAAAGGTTTTCAGCTACTTAACAGTGGCATCTTTTCAGTCTCTTCCCATCTGGAAAACTTACCTTTTATTTCACTGACTTCAGTAGACTTCTGCTTCATTCCCCTCATTCCAGAGAGCTCAGGAGATCTAGAGTCTCATCCAGGCACCAAAAAGGTTAAATTGGTTTCCCAAGCTGTCCACTGCTAAGTCAGCTCTCTGATTGTCCCCACAGCTTGGGGGAGCCCCCAGAGAGGGGACAGCCCTCCTGTTCCCAGGCTCAGTGCTGCTCTGCTCAGAGGGCTCCCCCCGCCACCCCCCTCCATGTGAAACCAGCACACAGGGTTAGAATCTAACTATGCATATTGCAGTGAAGGGGAGAGAACTTATTCATGAGTGCAGAGGGTGAAATAAGCCGGAATACAACATATGCCAAGGTATTTGCACACTAGGACTATAGATTAAGACTCCTATTTAAAATTTTTTTTACTTAAACACCCCTCTGCAGTCCTTCCCCCACCCAAAAAAAAAAAAACCAACAAAAAAACAAAAAACAAAAACAAAAAAACACTCAGCACACAAAAAAAAACCCCAAAATCAAAAACCTAAAACAAACAAACAAACAACAAAAAACCCCGAACTAAGGAATAGTTGTTTCTTTTATGGAGCTTCTAGAATACATTTCCAGCAAGCACATTCCACTCTATATCTCTTGCTGTCTGTATACACATCCATCTATCTATCCATCCATCTATCTATCTATCTATCTATCTATCTATCTATCTATCTATCTATCTATCATCTATCTATCTATGTATCTATGTATCTATCTATCTATCTATCTATCTATCTATCTATCTATCTATCTATCTATCTCAAAGAAGTTCTCACTATCTATCTATCTGTCTCAGAGAAGCCATCAAGGGCATTACATGGAGATTATCTTTCTAGACATTTTCATCATGACAGGTTCAAGTTTACACTGAAAGCAAACAGAAGTGTTTTAAAAATGTTGTCTTTTTTTTTTCTTTTCTCAAAATTTTTTAAACAATGCATGGTTTTCGTTTAATATATATGATTGATCATATTTCAATACTGCTCGGATATTACTCTGTTTATAACAGTTCTTTGTGGGTTTTAATCCAGCTATTTCATGAGTTTTAATCCAGATAATAGAACTTTCACTGAAATTCACAATGTCCAATTTTTAATTGGAAATAATAAATAAAAATTAAGTTCTATTTTTAATTCTCAGATAAAACCACTTTGAAAGCAAAGGTCTTCAGTAAAACTACAGACAGGAACATCAGCTTCGTGGAGAAGTTTATCCAAAGTTTACAGGTTTTTCACTTTACAGGTTGGCAAATTTGAAAAGCATTGAGCTTGAATGTATAACACCTAAGTTAATTACAAAAATAATATAGGAGAAAGGGATGTCACATGGAGAAAAAGAGAACAGAAAGATAGTAATGAGATTTTCAGGTTTTGACCATCATAGATTCATGGAGAGACAAGAGACTTTAAGAGCTGTGACAGTAGCAAGACTGTAATAACCATGGAATAAAATACAGTGGTGGTTATTTGGCCTTAATAGGATTCTACTTTTGTGAAACATGCTGGGAGATTTAGAATAGGCTACAAAGAGAGACAGAATGACACAAATTGGATTTAGCTACTAGTTTCATATGAATTTATGGAACCAATAAAGCAGGTGGAGTCACACTTGACAGTTTTAGGGGATTGAAACAAGGGAGTTCCAAGGCAAAAGCTATATAAAACATACAGTTGGAAGGACAAAGTTCACAAAACAACAACAGAAAAATGTGCACTTTCCAAAAGGAAATTGCAGCATTTATTATTGCATTTTTCTTAAAGGCATTTACAGATTTCTTTTCTTACACCACAGGTCAGTAGTATTAACATTTTTTGTAAATAAATTGACCACTAAACTCTGTCATTTTTTTGAACACTACTTTATCACTCATTTTTGTTAGTTGACATTTTCCAATAGTGATTAAATGAGACATCATGCCATTGGCATGTGTTTACTTTTTTACTATAATAATCATCATAAAATAATTAGGAATTTTGTTATGCAGAGTAAATAAATAAATAAAAACCGCTGACAAAGAAACCAGTAGTTATTTCTTTATCATATATTTCTTTATAAAACAGGCTAATAAATTTCACTGCTATTTATCACAAGGCATCCAACAGAATGTCTAATTATTTTATGAAGATTGTTATAGTAAAATAGTAAACAAAAATGGTTACTAGCAGTGTAGACAAGAAGCAAAAGGTTTGAGGAAGTCTAAGATTTTACCCAAGATGATATTTTTCTAAACTTAAAAGTAAATATTGACTTTTGAAATCTCTGTGAAATATTAGTTTTAAATTCAGCATTTTCTGTAATAAATATTGAATACTAAAAGTAAAGTAGAAGAGATTAAAAATTATGGAAGATTATGTACAAAGCAGCTTTTGCTGTAGACTTACAGCCTTCCTCCCTTTACTCTGCTGCATTCTTTGAAACCTCCAGCTATTACTAAGTGGACTGAGCAGAATGTAACAGTATCCATACAAAATGCAGAATCCACATTTCTACCAACATTTCTGCATGAAAGTCTTTCTGACCAGCTTATGGCAAAAATGATGCAGGAAAGTTTATTTTAAAAAGTAGAAAAGAGTCGAGGAGAAAACAGGCATAAAAAAGCCGTTGGTTGAAATATTAGGATATGAGCTTGAATAACAATGTGCTGATTAATGTGTGTAGGATTACATCAGCACAGGGATCTTATACTTTATATAAATGTACAAAGAAAAGGAAATATGTCATGGGGCACTCTAATACTCCAGTTCTAGCTTTTAACTCAGTATAACTTATAAATTTCCTTCTTTAACTGAGGCTAGAGAAAATGAATATACATGTTATCTGTGCATGTGGAAAGAGATATGAGAGAGATATCTTTTGATATTGAGTAGGTGGCTATGGGCATCTCATAATTATGAAATCCATTCACACCAGAGAGGTCAAAGCATTTATATAACTCTCTTTCTCCTGTCTTATATTCATATTGTTTGTGATAATGATTTGATACATTTTCATGTCCTGACAGTAATAGCAAATGTCCAATAAAAAGTTCATTATAGATCTAAAATGATGTTCTTTGAGTATTTTAAGGTGGGCAAAGTCTACTTCTTCCAAATTGTCTCATTACAACTGCCACAAAACCTCCCCTAACCCTGATGCATTTGAACAATTGTATTAATGATGACAAGCATGAAATCTGGTAGCTTTGGACACCTTTTCACTTGACTGAAGATTGTTAAATAATTCATTCCTGTCTGTCCTCATTTGTTTCCTGCTTTTAAGTTCCACATGGGATTTAACTGGGGTTTGTAGCTATTTCGTGCTTAATGACAAGTTTCTCAGTCGGAAGATTTTTCCAGGCTCTTACAGCTTTACCACAGGTAGACATCTGGGTGATTAGCTGAAGAAATGCATGATTGAGCCAAGATATTTGCATGAGTAGGTGGGAACCCATGAAGCAAATTAAAAAGCTCCATCAGCTAAAGCCGTTTAAAAAACACACATCACAAGGAGGAATACACTGTGTGCAAGGATCCTGAGGCAGTCAGGGCTCTCATGTGGAAGGCAAGGATTAGGGGTGTTAAGCAGTGCAGGCTATGTTTGTGGATTATGTGGACCCCTAAACCTGCAGCTGTTGGCAATGCCTGAGACAAAGGAAACCCTGGAGGCTGCACAAGGGCCATGCATGGTGTGTTTGACAAACTTGCTATTTATTACTTTTAATTTCATGAGCACAGGATTGTCTTTGCTTTTATTGTCTTTCCTGTCAGTCAGATGTGATACATTGGCTCTGTTCAAGCAGATATTCAGGAAAGTAGCATAGTCATTGCAATGCTGAGCACTGCAACCTTTCTGATGTAGCAGCCCAACTCCTTGGGTAGAATAAAGGAAGTTTCCAATGTTCTGGTACATTGAATAAACATGTATTAGACAGGGATTCATCAAAGGCAAAAAATATGCATCAAAGAGAAGCACACCTGAAAGTTTGCTTTGTTATAGTTGAAAAGCTGAACATAGCAGGAAACATGTAGATGAAGAATAGGCAAGAAATTGCAAAGAAACCTCTTTTTCCCAAACCTAAACTCCCAGGTTTCTTTTCTTGCTTTCCATCCTTGGAAAATGAAATCTGCCACTAATAAATAGCATGTACCAAACATAATGCCTAAAATTGGGATCCTTCAGAACTTCTGGTAAAAATAATTACCATTTTAATTACTTGTGAAAGTAAATATGGATTGGGTTTTCTTTTATTAGGTGTTATGGATGCTAGGATGAAAGATGGATGCTCCTTGAATGAGTTAATCCTTGTCATAAATTGTCAGCAAGGCAATTGTAGATGGATTTGATCCTTTCTGTATTAGAACACAAACAAACCTCCAGCCTGGAAGATGTACTTGCCAGATCTCACTTCAGCTGGGGAATTTGCAGCTCAGAAATCACACATACTGAGACAGAAAGAATGACCATAATAAAAGAAATTGGTAATGTCACTGACACCCTAAAGTGTTATAATTATACTTTTATGATTTTGCTAGTTGGATCCTTTTTTTCCCATACTTAATTATAGCTGATCAAAATTATAGCAACAGTCAGTGTTTTATGTCTTTGTTCAGTTGTGTTTAATGTTTAGTAGCCTCAGAGGGGGAAACAATTTCAAGTTAGTGCCAGGTCACACCTGAGCCAGTTGCTAAAGATGTGACTGGTTAACTTTGATATGCTTACCTCCTAACATCATTTGGAGATCCTTTTTCCATAATATGATCAGTATTTAGCCTATGTTATTTTCTCTACAAACGCCTATACTAATCAGATTTGTTATGTAGATTGATATGAAAATAAAAAGTTTCAAGAAATTCATGTGATTCCCAAAGCTCTGCATCAAAAGTGAAGAGAGTTGAAATCAAGGAATTTCTAATTTTTAGCTAACATTTGCTGAAATATCTTTCACTGTTTAAGCATCTCCAGTCAACAGGAGCCAATATCCTCATGTTGTCTGTAGAATGCACAGCTGCACTAATCAGATCTTTCCTTGCTCTGCAATTCCTCTTTTTGCTTAGTCTAGCTGTGTTCTCCATCGATACAGCTGATTGCTATGGTTACAGACTGCCTGCTGTATGTTAGGCCTGAATAGGCCGTAGAAGAAAATATTTTACTACAGATAAGTAAATATTAGTCTCTTCTTATTGGAATATTATATACATTTATTTAAAATTTCGTTGAATTTTTTTTTTTTTTTTTTTTTTTTGCAATGGCCACTGTACCAAGCATTTTACAATTAATTACTTTTAAACAAATAGCAAGACTTTGACAATGTGGAATACTTAAGTTATTCTTTGTTCTCTCTCATGACCTGTGAAGAACTGTGTACAGCCAGGTAAATACAGAAGAATATGTTATTTTGACCATTTTCCTTCAGGCTTATTTTATTGTTTCTTCATGTTTTAAAAGTGGGAATGTAGCTGATTGGGATGAGGGAGCTGATTGATATTCATATGTGCAGCATGGACATTGTGTGGCAGGAGCTGGCAACAAGAATGAAAGAAAATATCCAGGCTTCACATTCCCTGCAAAATCAAGATCATAGTGGTCCGTGGTATATCCTTGCCAAATATATTTATTGCTTTAAACAACCCTACTTGTTGTTTCTATGTCCTTGCATTCCTACATGTAAAAATTTCAGCAAGGGAATTTATTTCATGTCCAGAGGCAGGGAAAAGAAGGTTAAAATGAGGAGTAGAAAGGTTTTCAAAATAAAATACTTCAGTCTTGTCAAGTTCCCCAAGTCACTCATTATTAAGGAAGCACAGGAAACTGATCCTCTTGTCCAGCTGAGCAACCCATTTTTATAGGTACAAAATGGGACCTATGAAGATAGTTAATAAAACATTTGAGAACTCTTTTATCAGGTCAACCCTGGCCAGAGGGATGAACAATAAAGTCTGAAAAAATATTCCCATTCATCTTCAAGTACACTGTTCTAGTTCATTTACAGAGTGTCCTGACTGATGTGCAGCTCAAATGACTTTCAAGTGATATTTCCTTTTAGTCAATGTATTAATAGACACAGAAGTGTTTTTGCTTGCAAATTCTAGAACTACATTTTTACACTGGGAAACAGGTAACATTTTTTAAGATTTGACTCAAGTTCTGGAACAAGGGCAAATTCTTAAAAATACTGGGATTCTTTTTACTCAGGTTTTGTAGCCATGCTTTTGACATTGGTGGGTTCACGGGATTACATTATTCTGTCATGTATCAGTGATAATTCATTATGTCATATATAAAGGAAGCTGTTAATTTGGGGAGTTTAAGTTCACTTTTAAACTTGTGTTTGGATGAAAGTATATTTAATTTTTTGGAAAAAACTTAAGTTGCAAATAGAGAGTAAGGTAAACAGCAGTGAGAAATCTAGCTCAGAAAAATCATCATGTTATTTTTAAACATATCTAGCACCTTCCAACAATTGTACATTGATATAGACCTCTAGATCTATATGTTTCTCAAAACAGATGTCATTAAACTCTTCCAGCTTTACTAAATTTATTGTATTTGGACATTATGTCCATATCTTCAACATATTTCTTTAATTCTGGAATTGTATTTGAATTGGTTATAAGTACCTGTCTTTTCATTTAACTTAATTTGATCAACCAAATCAAATAGCATTTTGAAATCTACTTTGTTGCAAACCACTTCATAATTTTATGAGCTTTAGACAAAAAAGAGTAATTGAAAATCAAAGATTTATACCTACACAGGTTTTGCTCAGGTCAGTTAGGAATTCTAACCCTCCTGATGTGAGGCTAAGCAAAGAACATGCAGTATGCTTTTCTTTTTACAATTGTATCTTCAGGGGTCAACAAAAGGAAGAGTATAAGGACATTCCCAGAATTCTAACTGCTATAAATAGGGCTATTAACTAGACTACTCCATTCACTTCATACTTATTTATGTTTTGTGATTTTTAAAATAAAATCAGATTATTTCATTTTACTAGAATTTAACAGCTTTCATTAGATTAGTAGGAATTGCATATTTCTTTGAAACTTTATTTCATAAATGAAACCACAGCTTTAGGATTCCTGTGAATTTCCTAGGAAGAATATTGCCATCCTTAAAGAAAAGTTATAATTTTATTTTAAATGCAAAATTCAGAAGACTTCATCTTTGCACTCTGAGTATATCCCCCTCAGTATTGCATTGTATCACTACACATCCACACTTTCATCAGCAGATGCAATGGCCTTTATGAAGCATTTCTAAAACAGCTACCAGCCTCTGCAGCAGAAGTTATTTAAAATTATTCTCAAAAGAGTGGTAGAAAAAAACCAAAAAAACCTACCAAAGAACAAAACACAGAAGCTAAAGCCAACAGCTAAATAATGGGTTTTAAATAGTATTGGGAGAAAGCCAGTATAGCAACTGTTTCTGGACAGAATTCATAATCTGTTTTATTCTGTGCTGAATGTCATAAACTACCTTTCTAACCATACTCAAATGTGCTGCAAGCTCATTCAAGAACATAACATCCCTAAACAACAGAGTTATGGCACCTTGCAAGTCAAATCTAGAGAAATGCTGAATGGCATTCTCTACAATTCCTTCTCTCTGAAAGATGCACAAAAGTCTGAATGCACACAAATTTTGATAGAAAGGATTCACAATGCACAGACATTTTTCTATCCTGTCACAAGGGATGCCAGATATATCAAACAGTGATGATAAAGGATTATAAACCTTTGAATCCTGGCAAACTGGCCTGTGGTGTGTTCTGTGTGTCATAGCATTTAAAGCAGCAGGAAGCAGAGGGATACAGCTGCTGCTTTAGATGCTGCAATCTTCTCCTGTAAGTAGACTATACCTGTGCCATCTTTCAGGGTGAATAAATGCCTATGATATCACTGGATAGGTTGAACAGAAAATCTGGAGCCCCCAGCACAAAGTAGGGCTAGGTTCAAGTTAGAGGAAATGGCTCAGGAATGTGTCCAATGGAGCTATGAGTCTTCTAAGCTGAAGAAATCCACCTGGTTCAGTGTTTCACCATCTGCATTACGTGCCTATTTTATTATATCTTAATGGAATTTCTCTTACTGCAATTTCTGTTCATTATTTCTCTATTTTTTTGCTCCCTTCATCCTCTTTTGTCCAAAAACACAGGCTCCATCTCTACAATCAACTTGCTCAGAACAAAAAGCAGCAACTAATTTCTTTCCATTGCTTTTCTCTACTACCAGTTTATCTATGTTTTCTCTTTATGTATTGCATAGGCACAAATGCATGTCAGGAAATGGCTGAGTAAAAGCCCTTCCTCTGTGCAGGCAGGGGAATGTCCTGTGTGAGTCTGGTTGCTTCCAACACAGGAACAGACACTGCTCAGAAGATATATTTTCTCTAAAAGTTCTTCTTCTGCATAAGATCCTGATGGAAAATAGATGTTTTTACCTGCACTTAAGTGTCTAAGGAATCTGTATCCAGGATTGTTTTCAAAGAGAATGATTCCTTTGGGCAGAAATTTTGTGTTGAACAGGCAAGAACAACCAGTTGCTAATTGAAGTTGTCAGAGGTTAAACTGCCTGGGCAATACCATTTTTGCTACAACTACTGGAGGTTTTTTTTAGATATGTCAGTCCAAGTACAAAAAAAAGATTGGACATTATATTTTGCAAATGATTAACAAAAAAACCTGCATATAGTAGTAAGAAGTAGGAAGAATCTGCTTTTGAAAGGGGATGTTTAAAAATGGTTATATAGGAATGAGGAGGAGAGGAGTGTGATGAAACTGTGCACAATTATTTGTTGCAAAAATATCATATATGTTCTCCTCATTTGTTCTGATGCCAATTCAGTCTGAATAAAAGTAGCATTGCTGGCACTAACGTGTGGCAAGCTCTGAAAGTGTTTACATGATTGCCACACCAATTATTAATAATCTTTTAGGTAAAGAACAAAAGGCATGAATTTTTTTATCCAATTATTTATTTTCCTTTTCTGAATAGTTAAATGAATACTTCTTTCAAAAGGATTTTTTTCCAGCAATGAATAATAAGGCCATGTCTTCTCCAAGATGTCACATTGATCCAGTTTGTTCTATCTAATTGCTTTGATTTAATGTTATTGAACTGGAACTCTTACTACCACTGTAATGCAGTAAGTTTTAAGGTGGACTCCTTTGAAATTGGTACATCCACATGTATTGGGGTTTTTTTCCAAAATCAGCTACCATTATATCCTTTATTGTTATCATATATATATCATGTACAGCCTACCACAAACAATTAACTAGCAGACTGGGGAGATTTCAACCGACAGGAAAAAAATCACAAATTTCAGTAGTCCTTTCCAAGTATCCATTGCCTTGGCAGCATTGTATTTACCATATAGAATACTGAAGATACAAAGAAGATTGTACCCTGCATGAAGTGTTATAAGGCCACAGCAAGCATATTGAGCACATACCCTGACACATAAATAAACAGGTACTCTGCCAGTGTGATCCTCTTCCCATGCCCTGAGCATTAATCATGGCACAGGTCATCACATGGATAGTCATCATTTATGGGAGAATTCTAGAGAAGTCACTGATTTTTACATGCCAAATAGCTATATAGGATCATATTACTGACATTTCTGTCTGCTTTCTGGAATCAGAAAGGAAATATTTTCACCTTCTAGACAAGGACACCAGTAGTGTTGTGAGACCTTCAATCATTGTTGAAAGTCCAGTTGACTCTCTGCTTCCATGCATTTTGGAGCCTTTTACTGGGCTGATGGCCAAGAGAAAGAAGACATTTAACTTCACCCTAAGGACTTTAAAGTGTCAGTGATGTGTACTTTGGAAGAGTGGAAGTGGTGTTGGGATGAGGAAGTGCCAAGACACGTTATTATGTGCTCCATGTAATGTCTGCTTCATTTCACCCAACATCTGTGAAATGCAAAGAGGAGTCCTGGAGGATATGTCTGCTAAGAGGACATGAAGGACTTGGAAGATTAGAGCTGTCTAGAACAATGCACTTCAAAATCTCCTGCACAACCACTGCAGTGTATCTCTGAAGTTTCAGGGGAGAGTAGGTCTGGGTAATTAATAGGTGGCAAAAAAGAAAATGTTAAGGAGAACAGGTGCTTCCTGCTAAAAGTTCTTGACGGCTTGTCTTTCTGCATGCCAAAATGAGATCTGATGGAATAGAAATTATGGGAAGTGTTCTTTCTCCACAAAAGCAATAAAAAGATAAAATGTAAGAGTAGGGTTACTTTGTTGGGATAATCTTCTAAGTATTTACAGATGATGTTGTGATTTAACCCCAGGTGGCAGCTAAGCCCCATAGAGCCACTCACTTGCCCCTCTCCCCCAAAGGATGGGGGAGACAACTAGAAGAATGAAAGTGAGAAAACTCACAGATTGAGATAAAGACAATTTAGTTGGGGAGGCAAATCTGCACACAAGCAAAACAAATAAGGAATTCATTCACCAATTTCCATTGTCAGGCAGGTGTTCACCCTTCTCCAGGACAGCAGGGCTCCATCATATGCAATTGTGACTTGGGAAGACAAATGACATCAGTCCAAATATTCCCATCTTCCCTTCTTCTCCCTACAACTTTATGCACAGACCATGACACCATATGGTGTGGGACATCTATCTTTGGACAGGTGGGGTCAGCTGTCCCAGCTGTGTCACCTCCCAGACTCTTGTGCACCCCCAGCCTCCTCTCTGGTGGAGTGGAGTGAGAGACAGAAAAGGCCTTGGCACTGGGTAAGCCCTGCTCAGCAATAACAGAAACATTCTATGTCATCAGCACTGTCCCCAGCTCAGATCCAAAATGCATCACCACACCATCTACTGCAAAGAAAATCAACCCCATCACAGTCAAAACCAGCACAAATACCTGTGAAAAATATGCTTCCTTTCTCTGTGAACAAATATTCTGGGGATGTTTCAGACGTGATTTGACTGAAAATTGCCACTAGTGTTAGTATTTGTATGTTTAATATTTTGTTGGATTTCAGCATGTTTGCATAAAATGCAAAATGCTGGAAACAAAAGACAGTACTTTCTCTTGCTTTAGCCTAGATTTTTCATTGTGGTGAAAGATACTAAGAATATAAATTTAAAAGCATGTCACCTATAGGAAAGAGCATACTAAAACAAACTACATGCCTTCACTGTAACTGAAAGGTACCTGTAGATGAATTCTTAAATATATTCATTCTCCCAGTAAACATAAACTAGTCTCTGCAAAACCCTATAAATATAAATATTATAAGATAGTAAAGCCTTTATAAACTTAAGATAATTCTTTCCTGTGAGTATGGAGGTTTCTGTAGGACATGAATTGCAATGCTAAATTGCAGCCAAAACTAGGGCTATTCTACCCCAAAAATGTTCTTTAAAATAAGAAGTCAGCAATGAGGTTGTTCCAGAGCTCTTTGCTCACATGTTGCATACAGTTATGATGTGATTAGGAACTCTTTAGGATAGGCACTTTCTCTGTTTGCCTGCTTTCTTTTAATGGGTGAGCATTTCCCAGTCTTCCTTGAATCCTCTTAGCATCACTTATCAACAGTATTATTTTCCTAGAAAAGCTTGTCTTTACTATCCATTTTGTCTACTTTTCATCTGCAGGAGGAAGAGGAGCTGGGAATGAAGAGGAACATGCCCATTGCCATTCTGCAGAATCTGACTGTGCTGACTCAGGTTTGGGGAGGTGTGTGCAATGTGAAGCCCCAAAATACTCATCCATGTGGTACAGATTGGGATTTACTGTGCATGTTTCATAGGATTACTGTGTGACCAGTCTCTGTGATCATTCCATGAGCAAGGCATGTGCTGTGCCACTGCAGGTGGGAGAGGTTGTGATGTAATGTGAAACACTTGCTGCTGTGGAGAGGCCCCAGTCTCAACACAAGATCAGATATTTTACTGTTCTAGCAGAGGATTTCAAACAAGCCACAGGATTTCTCTCCTTTCCCTGTAGGTAATAATATACAAGTGACACAAGGCTCAGTGCAGCATTAGTGTCTCTCAGATAAGCCAACGAGCATTAGCCAGTTAAATAAACACACTAAACAGTCATATTTTGCTTCAACAAAGTATATTGAACAACATTGCCCTTTAGGGAATAAATAAAGTAGAACGAAGCTACTAAAAATGTAAATTTATTCCTCAGCATATTGCTGTTCAAACTGGGAATATTCAGATGTCTCTGAGGCATTTCTGGATAATTTTATCAGTTTATGGCCACAATACTTCAGGGCCAGATAATAATGTTAGTTCCTTAAAATGAAATCAAAGGAAAGCAATTTTTTTCCTATTTGACAGTTCTGGAGGTCCCAAAGTCCTCTTCTGTTTGTCATCTTAATTCAACTTATCTCAGCTTGTTCAAATTAATATATGGTGTCAGAATACAGGGAAATATGAACCAAAGTTAAGTAATTCATAGTGTCATTTCCAGTATGTTATTATCATATTTTTGTATCATGTGCATTCTATTAAATCTAGGACCAGCTTAACAGATCTATGCCCAGCAAGGTGAGAGAAATTTTGAACTTAATGAGAAGGTTGCAAATAACATTAGAACCAAACCCAGAATTTGGTATTTTGTGGTTGAAATTTATTCATTCATTTATTCATTCCCTCATACATCCATTCATTGAAAGTGTTCTCACTGACTTCCTTGGAAGCAGCTGTGGATGTTATAAAGAGGAAATGTAATAAGGATGAAGGAACATGTAACACATTTTCAATTTTATATTCTCCATATAAAGTATTGCTGTTTTGTTAAATTAATGTCTGATTTCTAGACCATTATGTCTTGATAGCTATTGTAATCTTAAAAATAAGACCACCAGGAAAGTCAGTTCCACTCATGTTCTGGATGTCAGGCTGGAATTACTTACAGAGAAGTAACTTAGGATATGATTATAAAAAATTTTAAATATTATCTTTTAGATAATATTAAGGTATCCAGAGAAAATAACTGTGTTCCTGACAAACAAGGATAGACAAGTACCAGTAGTACCTTTTGCCATGCCCAAGTCCCCACACAGATTTAAAGAGAGGGCACACTGGCTTATTGCAGTTAAAGGTTTTATTTTCTTCATGTTTTTGGAGCTTGCTTTTTGCATTAATAATTATGCCAATAATTATGAGATAGAATGGGAAAAACCCCTTATACATTTATAGGACACTAAATTTTGGTACTCAAAAGAGTACAAAAGAAATTTTTCGAATTTTGAGTTTGTTTAGCTGGCGTTATTTGATTATTTGATACAAAATGCATAAATTATCTGCACCTGCTTCATCCCCAATATTGTGAGAGATACATGAAATTATGTCCATGGTGTCTCATTCTCTATTTTGTACAAACTTCTTCCCCCTAAACTACAAAACTTCAATAAATTTAATAAGTATGATGGAGAATGAGAAGATTAATTGTCTAAATCCAAGGATGAAATTTGCAAGTAGTATAAAAGTAGTTATAAATTTAAGAAAAATTATTTTAGAATACTGCCTACAGTTGGAAAAAAAAAAGCCTAAACAAAGCAACAGAAAAAACAACAGCAATTATATATTTAGGAGAATTCAGGCAGTTTAATGGATTTATTACTTCACGTGGGACAAAAATGTCTGAAAATTTATGTCAAAAGTCACAAAAAGACAGAAAAATGTGTTCTTTTGGTATACAAATATATGTTTAGTAACAGACAGATTTTACCAGTGACAGACTCATATTTCTGGTCACATTTCTTCCCAGATATTAATTTTTCCAGAAAATCTATTTCTATCACTTATTATTATCATCCTATACTGAGAAACAAGGACAGACTACTTACAACCCTCTGTTGAAAGTTTTCTTTCTTTAGTAAACTTTACCAGTAGAACATAAAAGTCACTAATATATGCCAGTTAATGATTTTAAGGGATTGTTTTCTATTATTTAGGTGTTATTTATAGTTTAAATTTTAAAGCGACAACAGAAAACCCAAGTCTTCATTATACTTCCAAACTGTTGCAATCTAGATACAATTTAGCCTTTGATCTAGTTCTCAGCATGAATTTCACCATTCTTCTAGGTTTTTTTTTTTTAATATGTATCTCATACTCATAATGTCTCTCCTGACATCAATACCTGAATGTCTCTCAATAGCCCATTATGGTGCAGTCATCAAACTGGCAGTGCAATGCAGTTCTTTGTTCTGGAATCCACACTTCAAAGATTATGTTAACAAATTGGAATGCAGCAAGCAAATGACCTACAAGAATGCTCAAGGTCTGGAAAGTCTGCTATAAAATACAGAAACTCTGCATCT
Source organism: Erithacus rubecula (assembly GCF_903797595.1). NCBI lineage: Eukaryota > Metazoa > Chordata > Aves > Passeriformes > Muscicapidae > Erithacus > Erithacus rubecula. The sequence goes on along the minus strand of NC_136689.1, from coordinate 10,798,304 downwards.
GTTTAATTTTTCTAAGAGATTAAGAGCTGTCTTAATCCTATTCTACAGAAAAAGTATTTTAGATAGTAGATTAATTTTCAATATAGCAGAAAAGAGAATACTAGAGGATCCAGAAGTTGAAAGCTGATATATGACACATTCAGTCTAGAAACAAGGTGAAAATATATAACAAAGAAATAATTTAATTACGTGAAAAACTTTCCTTGGCACGTTGTATATAGACCAACAGTTGAATATTACCTTTTTGATTTCTTTTCTTTTTAATGATGACCTGCAGTTAAAAGAATGCTCAAGTTTTATAATCAGCAAGTGATTTATTTTTATTTTTTCGCTGACAAGAATAAAATACATGTTCAAAGTTTCTATTTTTCCACCTGACACACATGTAGTAAACATGTATTGAACAACCTGATCTCGTGTTTCACAGTAAGATACTTGTGACTCAAAATTTGGAGTTTACTCAAATCAAGAAAATTTTGCTGCCTTTGCACTGTTTCCTAACATGGAGTCCAGGGGTTGTATTTCTGGTACTGAACCACAGTGCACAGAAACCCCTTCCCAAACAACCTGCAAATTTGGCATAATCATTTTTATGTCCCCATGGGAATTTCTGCACCTTATATCCGGACTGTGACAGGCTGGTAGTTTTAGCAATATTCTCACCACTGAGATTTGTTGACCTGAACCTCAAAAAGAAGAGGGTGACACAGAATCAGTTGCTCCTCACTGCACAGTTATGAAATGTGGGAATAAACAACATTTTCTGCAAATCTGTTCCTTCTTCACTGGCTGTTAAAAGGTAATGCCACTGCAATTGCTTTTGTTGGGGAACTTGAATTCTCACATTTGTCTCTGAGCTCAACTCCAGGACACAATCCTTAAAGGACTTTGCAAGAGAAATATCTAGTTTCTGTGTGATTACTAACTTATTGCAATGATTACATTTTTTCAGAGTTCTTAAGAGATCATTTTAGGTACAGAGAACACCTCTGAGCACTCATAAAATTTTCATGTGTAAAGTGGGCACTGATGAGTTTGGATGGCTATCATTACCTTATATTTGAGCACTGAGGTCAGGTTGGTACTATTAGATTTAGCAGTGTAAATCTCATTTTAAGAATATAAATACTACTGCCTATCTGGGCCTTATACTTTAGGATTTTATAAGAGCTCAGCACCCTGGTGCTTCCATCTAGAGCCTCAGATATGCTGCTGGGTATTATCTGTTTCTGTGCTATGCTGCACACAGATAATCTGCTTGACCAGGAGTTGCACTGACTGACCCTCTTTGAGGATGTATTAGTCCTTCACTACTTTTATGCCTCCCCCTTCCTTATTCAGCATCCTCTTAATTTCTCATATTCTCACTTCTGCTATGATCTATTTGGTTTTGATATTCCTTTTTTTCTTCTTAGTTTTTCCTGGTTTTACTTATAGTCCACACTGGTAGTATTAGCCATGAAATTGGCTCCAAAGTACATTAACAGTACAATGTAGGTTTTCCTTCTTGTGAGACTCAGACACTACTGATCCGTGAACTGCTTAAAACATATCTGTCTGTATACTATTTAATATTATTGAAGTAAGACTACATTTAACTCCTGAACTGGAACCCCTGGAATACTGCTTAAGACCTAATTGTTAATAACCATTTTATCAAATAGTTTAATAGGTAGTTTTGTGTCAGATATTGTACTGTAAAGTCACAAATACAAATATATTTAAGGGTTAAATTATTGCTTATGCCACAACTGTACAGCAGGACAGTCAGTGAACTGTTTTGAACTATATCTCATTAGAAAGGAAAATAAATAGGCTTTTAATAATAAAATCTTCCTCTCCACACTTAATATTGTTTCCAGTACACATAGTTCCAATCCCAATCTAAGATATTCAAGTAGCTCCTATGTAGAATGAAAAACAAAGATGTAAAATGTGTTTTAGAGATTAACTGAAAGCAATCATATCTCTTTAATAAAGCTATCTTTATTATGGTTTTATGAGATAAATTTTCTCTCATGAAATCTGATAACAATAATAAACTGCACCACTTTTAAAATATTTTTTAAAATAACAACAAAAGAAGGTGAAGAACATCATTAATACATTTTATAATCATGTACACATGCTATGGGAAATGTCAGTGCGATGACTATCTACATTCATTTTAACTAGACCAAAGATTAAATCAAACTGCTCATCTTTGTATAGTTTTTCCTAACAAACTAGACATGACAGATTTTCTTTCATTCAACCTTCAATCATCACATTGCTGTTTACCATTAAAGGCTGGATGATTATCCTAAAATTTGTTTCATCCTTCTAATAAAATAGAATTTACACTGAGTTTAGACCACTTTGGTTTTTTAACATAAAGAACTCAGATATAGCACACATCATGAAAACTGTGCCTTCTCTATAACGTGTTTTTCCCTGTTTTTATGAAATCCTGAATCTATGGGCAGAGTTGCAATTTATTAAATGTCATGGATGGGTCATCTGACCAGTAGTTTGAGCAAGAAATTCATATCCCATGATTCTGAAGGTTGAAAGGTTAATACATAACAGATGCTGCTTTGGAGGAAACCATTCCAGGCAATGCTTTTCAATCAATGAGATGCTATTATGAGCAATAGAACCAATTTCTTTTAATCAATGAACATTTATTACGACATTTACTAAGAGAAGCTCTATGCAGTTCTTATAAACCATTCTGCAATCTTTGAAAAACAATTCTTTCTGGTTTTGAAGCCTTTTTATGGTGTCTCTAGTTTTGCTCATTTTAAGGTAGTTCACTGGATTTACTCTCAACCTTCCTGCTTCAAAAGCATCAAAAGCATCTTGGTAGCAAACATGCATTCAAAGGTGAGGTGCAGTAAGGGCTTTGTGAGAGTCCTGCTGTCAGTGGGGTACTCTGAGCACTGGGAGAACCCCCACAAATAGCTCAGCCCACTTCTTCAGAATGGAAGATTTTGTTCAGACTGAGGGCCATCAGCTCCCATCCTCAGCAGGAGCTGCTCTTGCCTGTGTGACACCACCACGTTTTGCCCCTTAATTCCATATTGAGTGTTGAATAAAATTATAAGCATAATTGAGCAAGGATTAATCATAACAGTGAGAGCTCCATCAACACAGGTAACTTCACCTCATCAGGGCCCATGGACTTGTGTGTGTCCAGTTCTCCTAAACATTCCCTCACATCACCCTTTTCACTAAAACATTTTCATTGGTCCAGCCTTTGCCATGGCCTCTGGGACCTGAGATATCTGGGAGATGATTTGGTGAATCAGCCTTTTCTCTATCTCTATCCTATCTAACTCTGTCTTGTTAAACAATGGCCCTTCATTTTCCTCAGTCTCTCTTCTTTCACCTATGTACAGGTAGAAGGCTTTTTTGGCATTGCCACCCCTGGGCAAATTTAATTTCCCTTGGGCTTCAATTTTCTAACTTCATCCCTGAATTCTCAGCGAATGTTTCTGTGTTTCTCCCATATTCCCTATCCTTGCCTCCTCCCTTTGTATGGTTTCCTCTTTTTTCTGAGTTTGATTATGAGCTCTGTTCCTCTACAAAGACCTTCTGGTTTTTTTGCCTAAGTTCATATTCATTGGCATTAGCTACTCTTGAAAATGGAGGAGGTGATCTTTGACTATTTTATAGTTTTCTTGCACAGGACTTTTCCAAACAGACCTGTGAGGGGCCAAAGCCTGAGAACATGCTCTCAGTTTGAGACCACATGTGGCTCAATTGTTTCTTTTTCAAATTTGTTTAAAAGTCTTATTTTCTCTGCATTTGAAATGCCATTGATGATTTTTTGTGGCAAAAGAGACCATTTTAAAGTCCCCCAGAAGACCACGGATATGATTTTCCAGCAATTTGAAGACCCACAGAGATATATTCAATAGTGTATATATATATATATATTTTACTCCATATAATAATTTACCCATGTTATACCTGTGTGTATAAATATATATGAGAAGTAAATATGAAAGACTGCTTTGTTAATAAAATTTGTGCCTAAGATTTACTCCCAGTAATGCTCTTTTCTGAAAAATATTGTGTCACTTTTTTTGCAAGTATGTGGAATTAAGTATACACTCTTTTAAAAGAATTATTTGTCTTAAAAATAGTTATGAAAAAATTAAGTGTTCTCCATAATTCTCCTCCACACTTATTTCCATTCCATCTATTCTGCAGACTACAAGGAAAACTGGTAAGAAAGAAAAGCATAAGTGTTAAAACAGTCATATAAAATATGGGAAAAAATGCTTTCAGACTGTTTTTTTTTGTTTTGTTTTGTTGTTATTTTTTTAGCTCAGGGTGTTCCATTTTCATAGCAGTATTAATCTTGCATATTATATCATCATGTATATGAAGAGAATGCATGAAATAATTTTCAGCAGCACAGTCTACTTTCACAATGAGCTTTCTAAAACAATGCAGCAATGCTCCTCTTATGTGATTATCTAAGTGAAAATAGCACAGAAGCAAAGAGATGCAGCAAGAGGAGCTGTCTCCATGGCATATGTCTTGTAGAGACAAAAAGTACAGCTTTCATTCCAGGATGTCTGCAAAAACCACTGGACATCTTGCCAAATGCCATCCTTTGTAAAGAGAAGAAAAACAGTCTGTCCAACACATGTTAGCAAGGCAGCCCAGGTGGACATTTGAAAAAGAAAATGAGCAGTGTGAGAGCAGCAGAATGGCACTGTCACACAGCTGTCTAAGATAGCAAGGAATTTACCCCAAGGCTGTCAGCAAGGCTCCCTTGTCCCACCTTGAGCAAAGCATGCAATGCCAAACCATGGAGAGTGGTTTTCACATCACGAGGGACCAGAGGAACTGTGAGGTCTCTGTGCTTCTCTGGATACTCTCTGGGTTAAGTCCATGGCATTAATCATGACAAAATTCAGAGAGTGGCTATATTTCCTGGGAAAATGGCCTATAAAGATGAAGAACCTCCTCTCTTTCAATTGAAAAGTGAAATAATAGAGAACTGCATGCACAGGGTAGTATCTCATGAGCATGCCTTGCAAAACAATCATCACAGGCTGTGCTGACTTCCACTGTGATCACGGGAAGAGGAAATTAGGTTGAGTTTTCTGTCCTCCTCTCTGAACTCTGAATTAAGGTACTTGTTTCAGAAGACTACTTTAAGAGAAGGTTGGAATGTTCATAGACTTGAACACTGGTACCACTTGGCACTCACTGACAGTGCCTTAAGAAGGTGGAAACTGCATAAAATGTATTAAATGAGGTGGAGGTCTTTGCACATATTGATAACAATTGTTGCATGATTCCATCACAAGGACAGAGGGACCTGATTCCACAGTTTGGGAAGAGGGTGCCAGTGACTACTCACCAGTGCAGAGCAATTCAGTGACAGGAGCATCAGCATAAACAAATGTGCACAGATGAATGAAACTGCCATGTGAAAAGAAAATTTAGAGAATACCCCGGTCCTTGTGGACTGTTTAAATGAATTCACAAAGAATCACTATCCAGGAAATAAATTCATAACCAACCAATCAGAAATAGACCTCAACAGACTCACCTACAGACTTTTTCATACTTTTTTCCCAATAATTCCCAAAACACAAGTTCAGAACAACTCAGGCTGTGTCTTGCAATAGCTCTTCCAGATCTTTCTGACTTAGTCAGGTGGAAGAATTGACCCATTTCCTTTTTAGTTTTCTTGTCACTTCTTCCAACATACAGTATATGGTACATATAAGAAAGTGATATTTGCTCATGCTGGAAGTGGATATTATTTCCAAATATTTGAACTTGTCTTACAGTCCTTAATATCTATAATATTTTCTAAAAATCACTTTTATATAGTTTAGTTTACTATTTACAATAGTTTGTCATTGTAAATAACAATATAATGCAATAAAACATCTTCTAGAGCTTTATGTCAAAATTAGCATTGATCTAGGTATTTGAATTTGTGAATTTCTGACACATTTTCAATGTTGCATTGGGTTTCTTTATTAATAGGTGCATGAAGAGGCATTTACTGCAATTCTATTTAGTTTCTTTGACAAGTCATAGATTTTATTAAAAAATTCCAGAACCTATTAGAAGATTTCTTGTGTTTTAAATTAATTATATTAAAGACCAGTTTAAAGTAAACTATTTTTGAAATTTGTTTCTGAACAGAATAGCAACAATTTGCAAAACTAAGAATTTTCAAAATCTTAGAGAATTTTTTTCTGAATCAGTTCACTATTAGGATGGGGAGGGGGTTGGTGCTTTTTTAAAATTATTTTTTAAGCCTGGCTGTACTTTCATAACTTTTTTTTCCCACCAAATATCTTGTGGAATACATCTATGCTGTTTATGATATTTAAAGCACTTTCTTTTCTTTTGATATAATGAGTCAGATTATCAGCTTTACCTTTTAAACTCTCATATCCCCACATATCCTATTTTTTCTCCCTGTTATTTTCGTTTTTAATTAAAGAACTTTCCAAGGAAAAGTTTTTCTCCTTAAGTAGTAAAATTCAACACATTGTATATATAGTTAGCATTTCATCATTACAAATATATGCGAATATAATAAAAATGCAGATTTTGTTAACATTAATAATATATATTGTGAACACTTCAATTATATATCCAATTAAATTTATTTTCTTTTGCTTTTCCTTTCCTGTTTACATCTTGACGTGGGCACAGATAAATGAATCTATTGCTTAAGTTTGTCCTATTTTATTTTCTTGTATAGACATTTTTCATATACACAAGTGTTTTTCAATAGCCAGACTCAATATAGTTTTTTATAAAGAAGGATCACTTTATTTAACATGAATGAAATATCCTTGCCCCAGGCTTAAGGTAGCTGTATGATTTTAAATTATAAATTAAAGAACAATCTCAACATCTGCATGTGATGCAGGAGTGTTATTTCTTCTGCCAAGGAAAAGCCACGCTGTCATGTTCACTGTTGTTTCCAATATTTCATTCTTAAGATGGTGGGATGCAGAGGTGAATGCTGAATCCTCGTGTGATAGCTTACAAAATTCCTGATTGCTTTTGCCAAAACATGACTTACTAGTTTTGAAGGATGCTGCTTTTACAGAGGTTGTAGCTGATGAGGGAGTGGAAGGGGGAGACCCAGCCCTTCTGTCACTTCTGCAGGCAGCAGTGAAGTCAGCAAACTTCTCATATGTCAGAACAGTTAGATTGCACTTGTTCATGAATAAATAAAGTCACCACGGTGCAAACAGAGTTTGTAGCCAAATGACTTGTGAGGAATCACTCTCTCAGCATGTTTGATTTGCTTTCCAGATGTTTTTTTTATTTACCCTTTACGAATCTGTGATGTTTGTAGACTCATCAGTGCATGTTCAGACACAGCAGCAGCTGCTCCTCTGCTGCCTTTGGAATGCAGTCATGGCAGAAGAGTCTCTCAGCTGGACATGGATCCAAAGCCACACACTGCTCTGGGCTTGCTCATTGTCAGCCAGCACCAGCAACCCCTCAGAAGTTACATGATGTTTTATGGACACCTTCATGCTACCCCTATCCCCAGTCTGTAAACTCAAGGCATCCAGTTGCATTTTCTTACATTTTATTGTTGCAGATAATACCAGCCTCAAGAAATAGAAAGAAATGTTCAGAATTCCATGACAAATAAAAATTTAAATGCAAAATATACCTCTTGACAGCTCTTCTGTCACTTTCACCTCTGCTGAGATTATCATCTATGCTTATTTGGGCATCCAGATATTGAAACAAAATAAAGACAAACCACAGTACTACACTACAGACCAGTCTGCTTCACTTCTGCTATAATAGTGGCATAGACAATGAATGAACCTGGCAGGTCAGGTCCTTCTGTGATTGTTATTGTCTACTGGAGTAAGAATAAAGAACAGTTAGAAATACCAGAATATTTTCTAGCTTTCTAGTTTCCCACCCAGCTCCATTACTTCTAGCTCTCACTGGTTTTGTTATCTTGGTGCATCCCTACAATGTATAATGGCAGAATAAATTGGACAGACTTTCAGCTTCTAACTGATCTTATTAAAAAAAAAAAAAATAAAGAAAAAAGAAAAAAGAAAGAAGAAAAAAGAAAAAAAAATAGAATAAAAAAGGATTTAAGGACATCACTTAGCTTTGTTTTCACACTTACCCCATAGGGCTGGAGCAGTGCATGCTCTGAGCCTGCCTGGCGGAGAGTGAGCCTGTGGCAAGGGACAAGCAGTGAGGTTTGAAGCCTGGTGGAGTGTTCTCCCTTCCACTCCTTGTGAAGAGCTCAGGGTGAGTGTCCTGTGCAGTTCATGGCCTGTGATCATGTTGTTCACAGAACATGTTTTCCCTCAGTTTCTCGCTGGTGTCTGCTGCCTGATGGCTGGAGCAGCTGCCAGGCTGCATTTTGCCAATGGTCTGCATCTCTCTTGGATCTGAGCTGTGGGTCTGTCACTCACCTACTGAGCTGTGATGGGGCTTAAAACCTCTGGTCAGCAGAGTGTGGCTAAATGCAATTTTGCATACAGTAAAGGGAAGGAGCAAATTTGGACACGCCAATGGAATTAAACCTCTTCCAGAAATCCACTGTCATTAGTGCCCAAAGGCTTCATTAAATCTCCATTTATCCTGGCATTTATCATCTTTTCTGTCAAATGTAGCCTTCAAAGGATGCCTGCAAGTCATTGAAGGGCTGTGCTGCATGACTGCACGGTGCTCAATTTACTGCAGACACTGTAAGAACAACAAAACTATTCATAATACATTTCCCATCCTGGAAGCATCAGTTTCATTTAGCCAGAATCTCACTTTTTTCAGTTCATTTCTATGTAAAATTCAAGGTGTTGTCTCTGATCTGTTAAGCTCTGTGTGATTTGTTTCTTGGCCTTAACCAAAGCAGTTAATGTCAAGATTGTCACATCACATTAACAACCTTTCCAAGCTGCTGGACACCAGTCTGAGTCAGATTGAATCACTTAAAAAGGGAAATTCAGTTACAACACTGGCTAACAGCTGGGATTGCAAGTCTAGTCATGTACCTAGAAATGCAGCAGTGCTTCTGAGAATCAGGGTATACTGGAATTAATATTTGTGGGTTTTTCCTAGAATACAACAGACAACCTTAGAGGTAAACATGTTTCCCAGTGCAGATTGTTTATTAGAAATATTCTCAGTGAAAGAATCTATTTTTCAACGAGCTCATGCAGAATATTATATTATTTAATAATTTTATCATCTTTAAAGGTATGGAATTTTTAATAGCTACAACACAAGAAATAAAAATATGGATAGATTCTCGGCATTGCACTGCTGAAGAACAATGTGAAACACAAAATAATACCTCTAATCTATGATTTTTTTGTTGGCTTAAGTTCCCCCACTACTGACTTACCAAGACTGACTATCATATCCCAGCAGAGCAGCACACACATTTGCAGACACCTGAACAGGTGCCCATTAACCAAGAAACAGTGAGCTGCAGCATCACCTGAGCACCTCAGGAAGAAGAAGCAGAAGCTGGGGAAGAATAGCTGCACATTAGTTATATTCATATACAGACTAGAAGAAATGAAAGACAACATCAAGGAAAAAACACAATAAAAATCCAAGTAACAGTAAATATATTAATTTAAAAGTAATTGTTAGATGCTAATAATAAAGAGGATCAGAAGTTTGCTTCCTTTTCTCATCTAGAACTTATTATTATTGTCACTCCAAAAACAGTTTTTGTGAAAAAAACCAAAAAACTCTATGAAGAATATATTGACTCTTTGAAGCCTTTTGAAATACTTCATTTAGGATATGTTGTATGTAATGAAACAGAAGTAAGTGGCCTTTTCTGCAGGAGTAAATTAGAGTCAGAATTTTATGGAAAAAAGAGAGAGCAGTAACTCAAACCATATGCACATCTTTGGTCAGAACCATAGTGAAATAGAAGAAAACATTAATAGCCATATATATTTGAGACACATTTTTTTCAGGTCAATTTTTTTATTATGATTTTTTATGTTTCTGTGATGATATCACTTTATTTAAGGTCTTACTGATACTGAGTAGTACCTGGATACTCAAATAGTCCCATCTATTTCAGGGTGACTTGCCTTCCCACTAGGATTCTAGTGACACAAAATAGGACTTCAGGAATAAACAGTGATTCAGAAATTGTTAGTAGGCATCTAATTAGATTTTACTAATTAGTTCCTATTAAGTTAAATTGAAAGTTAAAAATACACTCAATTAGACACCAGAAATAGAACCACCACCCCTGAAATTATCCTAATCACAATAGTGTTGAAACTTGCTGCTGAACTGTGTATTAGTTGAGAGTATTACAAGGTGCAGTACTGCACACTTTGGACCAGTGAATACAAAAAAAATATTTTGTTTCATTTTAGAAACTGCCTATTTTGGCATATAATTCCCATGGAGAGTTCCAGCCCAAGGTTCAGGGTGCTTGTGCCCCTTGTGTGCTGCAGACTGAGACATTCTTTGGGCACGTGTCATAACAGGGCTGTGAAACACCATCAGTCCTGCTTGGCAGAGGAATGGCAGAGCTGGAGGCAAAATGGGCATGAGGTGATCTGTGATATTTTTCAGGTTTCAAATGAACTGGGTAGCTAGCATAAGTTTATTTGGTGAGGCAAATTTTCTGCACTTACTAACTTTATAATGAGAATGGAGGCCTATCTATTAATGGCAAATGTTTAAAAACCCTTTTCTAGCAACAACAGTGTGAAGATTTGAACATTTAAAAAAGTATGTACAGCTGAAAACAAGAAGTGTTGCAAGTTATTTTATATCACATTTGTTGACTGTTTCTGTTGGAGACATTTTTAAACAAAACCAAGGTATGACAATAATAGGAATAATAACGTGTGTTAATGAAATGACTTCTGTGTATTACACTCCTAGCTCTGTGAGCAGCTGCTGAACTGACCCAGATCACAAGAGGATGAACATGAGAAGCAATTGTTCAAGGGACAGGGGGAGCAGAGAGCAGGAAAGGATGAACATCACCTGGTCTGTGATGCCTGCAAGGGACACACTGCTGATATCCAACAGTTCAATAACAGCACAAGACTCACGGGGCTGTTCTCCCTGACTCAGCCTTAATTGGGAAGGCTAACTTTAAAATTGTTTCCTTGGCAAAACATTTACATGAATATGGACAACTAAAACACCCTATGTTTATCCACCCAACCTATTCATGTCTGGGGGAAGAATGTAATAAAAAATACATTTTTTCCAAACCAGAGAACTAGTTAAAGTCTCATGATTTCCCATAAGCTCATAACATTTAATCAGATGCATATCAAATGCCTTGGTCATGTAGTTTAAAGAGTTTTTATATTGTGGCTTTTTTTCTTCTGCCATTGATATTGAACTGCTTAGTATAAGCTTGTAAAAATAAAATTCAAGCTGTCTTCACAGGGAGAAGTTGTTATTTAGAATTTGGAACTTATATTTTAATATTTTAAATATATAAATATTTTTTAAATGAGGGAAAAAACAAAATTACTCCTGTGAGACAAGGAATTCTCGTTTGGTTTTATAATTATTTTCTGAGGAAATATAGGTCAGCATTTCTTTGACTTCTCTTATCAGAGATTCTTTAAAATTTATAGTGTAGAGAAATGAAAATGGGTGAATATTAAGCTATTACCCAAATAAAACAATGTTTAAAAAGCATATATAAACTGTCTGATCAAAGAAATTATTTCAAATTGCCAGAAATTTTTTCCATTTTTTTTTTCTTTTCTTTTCTTTTCTTTTCTTTTCTTTTCTTTTCTTTTCTTTTCTTTTCTTTTCTTTTCTTTTCTTTTCTTTTCTTTTCTTTTCTTTTCTTTTCTTTTCTTTTCTTTTCTTTTCTTTTCTTTTCTTTTCTTTTCTTTTCTTTTTTCTTTTCTTTTCTTTAGTGAAAAATAAATTATTTTGAAACTTTTTATTTAACAAATGAATGCAACTAGATTTTTCCTGTTTGAACATGGAGTGGTTCCAAAGAGCATTTTACAGACATTTATTGTACCTGCCTGCTTGATACAGTGTTAATGGTGAATAAATTTATAGGACACTCATTAGTTTTGACATAAGTAAAAGACTTAAGAAAGAAAAGTAAGAAAGCAGGGAAGAAATTACCATCATCTAAATAAAATCTGAAAGATTTTTTATTCACTGGAAATTTTGGCTAAAAGTTTGACTATTAAAACATGAGTGCTTGAGTGCTTTTGGAAAGGATATTTAAACTTGTATTTAAGATATCCTAGTTGTCAGATGAAACTCTGTTGAGGGAACAACTGCTATAGGGAATGTAGAAGCAGGGATTAAGGACATTTAAGTACTGTACTGAGGTTGTTAGAGATTACATTTTTCTAATTTAAGATACAGTGTATGTTTCATTCTGAGTCATGGAAGGAGGAAAGTAGGGATGTATAGTTAATACAAATTGCTAAGAATAAAAAGTGGGGAGGAAAAATCCCTACTGCCTTTATCCTAATTTGCATCTGCACTTAAGAAGAGTGACTATAATTGCTTTAGAGGGATGCCAGTGAAATAAGCTAAATTAATACTAGTTATGAAGCAAGATTAAAGAAATTCAGCTTTTTCTCCTCATTTAAGAAGAAGAGATTTCACAGTGACACAGCTGAATTTTCTAAAAATATGAGGAGTGAAGATTACCAGAAGCAGAGAACAAAACATTAAGACAAAAATGAACTTACAAAATTGGCAAAAGAGAACATATACAGAACTGTTTCAGATAAATAGGGCTGCTCCTAGAGAATCTTTTACCAGAAGAGAAATGACATGCAAACTCAGGAGAAGACAGACAGTCTTCTAAGCAAAAAGTTGGTACAATTTAATATAAAGAAAACCAAAAACTGAAACTTAGGTTTGAGAAATGAGTCTGGACTAACTGATAACAAGAGACACGCTTTCAGCTAAAACTCAAACAACTTTTTCCAAAGCCTAAAAATAAGAGAAGGGTTGTGGGTTTTTTTCTCTCTTTACTCCTCTTTTCCCAGGCACACACATCCTTGCTTCTGTTTAATAGCATGTGATTTCAAAGTAGATTTACTGCAGTCATCCCTGAACAAGAGGGTAAAGGAAATTTGTTTGTATTTACAGTAGTATATAGATAATACCTGGAAGTAGATGCGCATGCATTTTGGATAAGGACAAAGACATAATGGGATAAAAACATAATTGGGAGCAGTAAGAGCAGAAATCAGTAATTTGTGTTTTGTGTGTGATTTGAATTAAGAAGCATTGGTACCTCAAGAAATGCAATTGGTTTCCACATTCCGATAGCCTTTGTAAAAATGTATGGGTAACTGATATTACAGGTTTAAATTTTGATTTATTCTTTAGCAGTGTCTTCATAGCAAGAGGTAATGCATTCTTGAACAATGTGTTTTTTGGCGGTTTTTTTACACTGGCACAGATCTGCTTTCCTAGTAGAAGTCTGCATTTATTTTAAAGAGAACGTGCAATCCTGTGGTGATTCCACATCTCAGGAATACCTATGATTCTCACATCTCAAAAAATGAAACACTAGATTGAAAACAATAAAGTGAAGAATGAAGAAGACAATCAAAGGTAGGGAATCCTGTATTTTTACAGCAGGTAATACTAAACTGTCTGGAAAAATCTCTTTCTTAGCCTGGGAAGAGATGACTAGAAATATGACATGACTAGAGGAAAGAAATTAGAGCCATGAGGCATCTATTTTGGAAATCATGTATTTACTGTTTCCCCAACAGAGATGGGATGGAGATGGTTTGTCAAAATTTGTCAAGTTGCCATTAAAAGAAATGTCAGCTTCACTCAGTTACACTGTGCAACATTTTGTCACAGAATACTCTTGATACTACCCTTAGCTAGTTTCCAAAAAGTAATTAGGCAAATTCTTGAAAGAAAGTCTTGGAAACAAAAGTGTTAAGAATTCTTTCAGACAAAAATTTTCTTAAAACTAGGGAAGCATGCTGGAAGCAAAGCATTTCTCAGTGTTTGATTACATTTTATATGCTAACCTCAAGCATCCAATCCCAGTAATCACAAAATGCAAGATACTTGACTAGGTGAACCCTTGACTGATGCAAGACAACTTTTTGTTAACACAGACATAAAGATACAAATAGTATCCATATAGCACTGTGTAAGGCAAACATTTACCTTTTAGCTGAGTAGGGGGGAAAAATGCTCAGAAACAGCAAAACTTCTAGCTCTTTGCACATGCTGACATTTTAATAAATATGGTTTTCAATTATATTACAAAAGCAAATAATGTTTTAGGTTTCCATTTCATTAGCTTGATAAATCAAATCTATTTTAAAATTCTGATTAATTTCAAACACTTTCTGACATGGTGCAAGAACTAGTATACTGATGCTGGTTACATAACAATTTATACCACAGATCCCTTTGGAACCTCTTTTGAGTATCTCATTCCTTACCATTTTTATGGGATTTTTGAGGTCTTCATTATTTGTCATTTCTGGATTGACTGTTTCATATTTCACTGAAGTTACTTTTTTGTGATTACTTGCTTTGATCATTTTGGTACCAGAGCTAAGAACCATATTGCTACCTACACATTTCATATTAAGGATAATCCTGCCACAAATCTTCTCTTGATCCTTGCAGTTATCTTCTGCTAGCTCTGTGGAAGTAATTTTCATTTCCAGATTTTCAAGGTTATATACAGCAACACAGCAGGTAAGACAGGCATGTTACCTTCTCTGCTTCAACACACTTGTTTTGCTTGCTTGTAATTGAATCTGAATCTATTTGTTGTTTTATTAATTACATTCTGTTGTTTTAGCAGAAGATTGAGATGTCAGTTACTCATATTGTATTTACAGAATGAAATATTGCCATGGCCTTTTTTTTCCTTTTTGGCCCCACAAGGAAGATGGTGACATAAACCAAACCTTTCTTGACAGATGTTTGTCTTATGTAAATATTTATGTAATACAAATTCTGGGTCCTTCCAAGATCCGGACTGTGATGTTGAATGGTTCTGGTTTCAAGCTGTTTTTCTTTGCAATTTCCAATGTAGATCTTCTTTGAAGTAATTTAAAATCCTTACCTCTTGCTTTTGCCTAAAAAGAACAAAGATAAAACCTTATTCCCATTTGTCCCCATTGCCAATTTTCACACTTCTGAAGACCTGTCATATTTCTCCTGTGTGTCCAGTTCTCTAACAGGAACCTAGTTCTTACTAGCTTTCAGAAAATGTATTCTAGTTCTTTGATCATTGTTTTTGTCCTCTTATGCATTGTCTTCTAATAGTTTTCATCATTTACTGCATCAGGAGTAGGGTAAAGGAGGATAAAATGTTTAAGATAGAAAATATCTCAAATTGTTTGTTTTAAACTGTTAACAGTTTTAGATAATATATAAAGTTGTATAAGTCTTTTGCTTGAAGACTTAATATAATTTTTTTCCCTCTTTTTCCTCCCTCAGAGAAAATTATATTTATGTTACAATACTTCGGTGTACAACAGCAATAGAATAAGTAGTAGTTACCTCTGTTAAAACAAACATTTCATTGAAATGCAGATTAAAAAAAAAAACTCATCTGTGGTTTAAAGAAATGGCTCTATTGTCATACTGTGTTTCCTCCTAGCCTTTATCTATCTCCTACTTAAAATTAAAGCAAACAAAAAACCAAGCAAACAAACAAACCAACAAACCCAGGAACTGGACTTGCTTATATATGGAACAACATGTGCTTATATATGCTATTAATACATTGATTGTTCCGTTTTGCTGGCTGTTTCAACTATGGTTGCACAATTGTTATGTAGCTTGCTGAAATTGCAGCTTCTATGTTACATGTGCACAAATTATAATTTACAATAAAAAATTATCAGAATATATTTATGTGAATATATTGTAACTATCAGGCAGTCATTCATAAGTGATCTGAGATATCAAAAAGGGAACAAGTAACATCATTGCTGAAAAGATTAAAGAAATATGATTCTGAAAATAGGTTGTCATATGCCAGAATCAAAAATAAGGTGTGTAGAATAATCATGGATATTGTATGAGGGACGAGCTATTGTGATGAGAGACAAGTGCTGAAATCAAGGAAATATCATACAGTGAAAATGAATGAGTGGCGTGTGGGGCTTTGATTGGGAGGTACAACTGATGAGGCAAAGCAAGAGGGATTCATCAATAGAGCAGAGCAGGGAACAAGGAAGTTAAAAGAAAATCTTTGATACTGTCAAGAAGTATCCTAAATCATTCAGCCTTCCTTGCAAAGTCATCAAGGCAGCAGATGGCAGGGCCCTAATGAGACTAGAAAATATCAATACCTGCTTTGAAAGAAGACTTCTAGAACTATGTAAAACACTGAGGGAAATTCCAGTCTTGAGTAGGAGTGAAATACCCTCTATATAGAACAATATCCATACATAGTTACTGTCAAGCTAGCCAATAAAGAGTTATAAATTGTATATCCAATATTATTTTACATAATCTAATTATACAAACACAATATCTACTTAAATTTTAAGGATGTCATGGTTCAGTCTCCACGGAGAAGGCACCAGTAAGTTTTCCTGTTCATAATGCACAGTAAGCTTTTGTGGAACTGCCTAAATGATTAAACTGGAGATTATAAGAATATGAAGATTTAAACAGAATTTATGTGCTTCAGGGTGCATATCCTGTGTGCATTTATTGCATAAACAAGAGTATAGGTAATTTAGGTACAGTTTTATCAGGCATTCAGTCTTTTTCTAAAACTGATTCCACAACTGGAGCCTAAGACCCTTAAAATCTCTCTCCCCCTCAATGTCTCCTGCCTCCTTCCCTTTTAAAGAAATATGTTTTCACCTGTTGCAGAAATGCTTTCTCTCTTTTTCATTGCTGTGAATGTTCTTTCTCCAGCTTCACTCATCAAGTAAAAGTCATATTAAAATTTCAATGACAAGAAGCAGAATACAAAGTGGCATTAACAGCAACTTGATTTTAATTTCTTTATAAGATTAAGATTAATTTTCCTCTCCATTCCACCTTCTCCCTTTTCCTTATTTTTAATTTCCCATTCCCACTGTCCATCATCACTGTTTTCCTCTGCCTTTCCTGCTTGTTATGTACTATCTTTTTTCACTTAAAATGCATTAGATATTTTATTTCTACTAATTTCTTATCTTTATTTATGGGAGAGAAACAACTGTTTTTCCTTTGATGATTACAAAATAAACAATCTCAGAAAATAAGAAGTTATTTCCATTAAAAATTTGCAGAAGCTGTAGAAGCTTCCTAATGGAGAAAGCAGAAGGCTGTGGACAGTGGTAAAAATAATCAGCTCATACCCTTCTAACAGACAAGGGAGAGTTAAATGAGTGTGAAACTGCACAATAATCAATCTCCTATGGGAATAAGATTCTGCTGCATTTCATTAGAGATCGTTTCAAGGGCAAGATGGAAATGACAAGACAGCAACTGTACAGAAGGCAGGAGCAGGCTCTGACTATACAGCAAGTCCTACAAAGGGCATATTCCTATCCTCAACTACCTTGCACTCCTTTTCATCTGCCCAACAACAAATGTAAAAAACTCAAAAACCCCACTGACATGCAGTGCATGGTATTTTAAACAGCAGGACAGGCAGCAGTGAAATTTGAAATGCCAGTACTGGAGAACACTGAATTTCTGCTTTGGGACTGCCATTCTGCTACAGTGGCACATAGTAAAAGCAGAACTAAAGGCTGAGTGGTTCCTCACTGCAGTTACAGCTTCCTGGTGGTGGGGGGCCAGTAGAGGGATGCTGATCTTCCCTTTCTGGTGATCAGCAAGAGACACCTGGGAATGGAATGAAGCTAAATCAGGAGATGCTCAGACTGGACATTAGGAGCAGACCCTTCACACAGGAATGGTTGGTCACAGGCTCCCAAGAGGAGTGGCTGCAGAACCAAACCTGTGAGTGCCCAGTAAACATCTAGAGAATACTGTTAGTGATCCTGTTTAGTGCTGGGCAGTCCTGCAAAGAGCAGAGACTTGGGCTCGATGATCCTTGTGGGTGGCTTCCAACTCACAGTATTCCGATTCTACCAGCGGTCCACAAAGCAAATCTGTTTAACAAGAACACCCCAATACTTTCTTGCTGCTCTTCATGTATTGTCTTGATTCTTAAGTAATTTGGGGTAGTCTATATTTCAGATTTGCAGAAACTTTGTAACTAATTCTGTTGCCTGGAAACACATCTGAGGTGAAATTTAGCAAGGGAATGCTGGAGGATGGCTTAGGTTGGGTATGAAACAGCTGAGATGCTTGTTCAAATGCAAAATTCTTTCAGGTCCTATAAGAGGTATTCTATTGAAAATATTTTAAGTCTTTCCAAAAAACAGTATTGTGAACTTGGAATGAGCAATTAGGTTTATTTAGTTTTTTATTTAGTTAAACTATCTGCACCTAAACCAGATCAATCTCTCTAAAAGGAAGATGTGCCATCAGCCATACTTTAGCTCATAACTCCATGTTCAACATTTCTGCTCCTTTGGGTTTTCACTTGGTTGTTCTCTACACACCCTTTACCATCAAATAAACATTCACACAATGTTTTGAGGGGGCCATGCCTGCTCTTCATGTTTGAGTATAACTTTATTACAAACAGAACCATCTCTAGAAACCATGGCAGTGCAGCTTGAAAGGAATGAGGAACAAAGCATGGCCTAAGAAAATTTGTGAGTAACTGGGATCAGTGGATGGATGGCTCAGGAAACTCTCCCTTGCAAAATAAAAACAAATGAACAAACAAAAAACTAGCAAAGATTGAGGTATAAAACCACAGGAAACTGTGAAACGAATTTCCAGGGTTAGAGATACAGGAATAATTTTCATTTCTGTAAGAGCAGAAGGGTTCAGAACAAGCTAGTGTGCTCAGAGAACTGGTATCAGAAACCTAGAATCAGAACCATTAAGAATGGAAAAGACCCTTATGATAATTTGCTCAGTGATAAATATATCACTATCACATCCATATCCAGCACCAAGCATGTCCCTAATGCCACACCTACATGTCCTTTAAAGAGACCCAGGGACTGGGACTCAGCCCTTGGGCATTGGTAGGGGCAGCAGAGCTCCTGTACAGCCCAGCAACCCCTGCACCCAAAAGTTTTAACCAAAGACCCTACATTTGTAGCCACAGGAATGGTGTGTGGGAAATGGAAATTAGGACCCTGTTTGTCTAAAAAAATATTTAAAAATCTAGTCTTAGAGTGCTATGTGAAGAGCAAAGAAAGGGGTTTAATACCTCAGGAACAGCGTGCAGGAATCAGCTGCTGATTGCAGAGCCTGTGCTTGTGTATGGGATGCAGATGGAGTCCCCTGGAAATGGGGTTTGTGCTTCAGGTCAGTTACCTTCTGAAGGACTCTTTGCTGCACTTCAGAAACCCTTTCCTTCCTTTTTCATTAGTTATCTATATTTATCTATATTTTATATGCATGTGTACATATGTATAACAATCAATATGTCTTAGGCTTTTATATTTTTTTAAACTTCTGAATAAAATATAAAGATATCTCCAAAAAAAGTGTGATTTTCTTAAAATAGGAAAGCTTCCTGAGTATTTCGAAGATTAAATAAAATAATGAAATTTCCACTCCAATATCTATGCCAATATTTTTTTCATTTTTTTTAGCATTTCCTTTTTTTTTTTTTTTTTCTTCAGCTGTGTCCTACTTCAGGACTGAAGATAATTCTCTTCTTAATTCTGTTTCTGTAAAGATCAATAGTGAGCTGATAAAGCAGACATCTGAAAGACATGCAGAATAATTATGAGCACTGGCATATCATGATTTGGACTTTAATTACCTGCTAGAAGTAGGCTAGATGAGATAATAATAGTAATAGTAATATATCTTATTGGATATTTTTGTCTTTGCTTTACTTACCATGCCCCAAATTTTTTTTTATAGTTTGGATGCTTAATGGATACATAGGTTCTGTTGCTGTTAGCCCATAATATAAGATCTTTGGAGCAGAAGACACCAGGAAGTAAAAATTAGTTGATTTCAGGAAATGATTGTTGCACCTTTTATTGTTGAGTCAAAAAAAGAATTCAGTTCTGGCTCCCTGTGTCTGTTTAAAGGAGTTTATTGCTGTGAGAACAACTGGACAAATTAGGAGGATAATGTCCCCAGTCCAATCCATATTGTCATTTCAAATCAAAATCAGTAATAATTTCTAGCATGATTGTGGTTTTCTACAAATGCTAGAAATATAAGTAAAACAAGAGGAATTTGACTCTTTAGCCTTGAATGAAGATGTCAATATACAAGACCTGTCAGAAAGCCGTGTCAAGAGAGCAAGGAGAACACTGTCATATCACGATAACAAACATACAGAAAAGACATGTAATTTTGCTGTCAGCAAAATTTTCTTATGTGTTAAAATGCCTTGAGATCAAAGTAAAAGAAATGAACAACTTAACTACCTCAGTAACTAGCACAGAATCTGTGTGAATTGAAATCTCAAGCCTCAAAAAGAACAAATAAGGCAGAGCCTGTATTACTAACTGTCTGACTGAGATGGGCTCATTGACTGTGATATGCTGAGAGAAATCAGAGATACTAAGGGCAGAAAGAACAACTGTACTGCAATTGCCCCCATGCAGACTGGTCAGATGTCACACTGGAATGTGAGTCAGAGTTAAAATTTTAGGTATTTTCCCAGAGTGCCCAGAGAACAGGCCCAGAGGAGAGCACAGCCCTGGACTTCTTCAGAGCAATCTGCAGGACTTGGCTCAAAACCAAGATATCCTGATTCTATGATCCTAAACCTCAGGTAAGTTAAACTTCACTAAGAGGAACGATTTGGAAATGCAGAAGATTAAAAGATAGCCAAGATAATGGAATTCCTATGTTTAGTTTTTAATGTTGCTGAAGATGCCATCCTGGCAGCATCTTGGCAGTACAAAATAACTGCTGGGAAAGACTTGAGAATGAGAAGAGGAAAGGAAGATGTCATTCAAAAAGGTGAAGCAGCATCTAAATGAGGAAAACAACAATGATCCAATAGAGCATATGATCCAAATGATCATAAACTCTGTAAATTTGCATGTAAAAATATAATATAATGTAATAAAAATTGCATTATTAGGTGGGCAACCAAATGCTATCAAAACCAGTACCTGATCCTTTTTCCTTCATTAGGAGTGAAGAACCTGCCCAGAAAGTGATTTTATTTTGTAATAGAAAATGAGTAATTTGACTGAAGATGCATAAAGATGGTTAAAGACAGCCATATGTTTGAAATAAGAGTTATACATTTGGATTAAAACAGGAAAAAAAAAGATGAATACTTTAGTATATATCAAGTGATTGCTAAAAGTAAAACTACTTTTGAGATCTACATTGATGTAAAAAAGTCTGGAAAAAGCAAACCTTTAGAAGAATGGGCATTTTAACCCATGAGATGAAAAAAATGAACTTCACTGTTGGTTTTGTTAGGGTTTTGTTAGCATTTCATAATTGTGGAGTTTAGTTTTGTTTTTTCTGCACTGTTAATATATCAAGATTGTCAACTTTGTAAAGTTTGTAAATCCTATTAAATCTCCTGTCCTTGTGTATATTCTGCTATACAAAGGAAGAACATAGGTGTTAATGAAATTTTTGTTTTTGAAGCAACATTGACAGACACAAAAATCAAGAGGTGAATACATTAAGTTCTTCACTAATCAAAAACAAAAGACTAATTTGTCAAAGAAAATTATGATAATGAAAATTTTTTAGGTTTTTGCTTCAGGTGCAGAATTTCCTCCACAGTTCAGAAACATATGTCTCACCAAAGAAATCAGTTTTTTATTCTTTTGACCTCTCAGATCACTCGCAGCCTTCTGGTTATTTACAGTTCTTTACATAACTGTTGTATTTTCCCAGGGACTGTCATTTCCATCTTTAAGAACTAAGATTCAGCAGCTGCACAGACAGGTGTAGGTGAAACACCTTCCAGCAGGCTGCTGCTGTTTCTGGTTACCTGTGCTGCTGAGATCTCAGGCTCTGGGTCTGGCTGACCTCCCTGTCAGCTCAGCACTGTTCCTGCACAGCTGCTGTGGCTGTACACATTCCTCTGTTGTGCACAGCACAAAGCCCCCAGGAGCAGAGGCCAGGGTACCTGCACTTGTAGCTCTATATTCTACCTACACTGCATCCTTTCAAACATGAGGGGAAGTTGCTTTATCTCCATAAAACCTTGTATTCTGTTGATATTTGGCCCTTCAGGGCAGCACATCCTTTTTTCTTCACCAAATCAGTGTAAACTGATGGGGTGGATGTCCTTGTCTATTAAAATTGGAATGGAGTTACCCAACTGCATGAGCAAATGAATGCGTAGTGTCATTTCAAGGAGTGAGTATTCATCCAAAGATCAAGACAAATATATGTTTTTTTAATATATTTACTCCAAGAGAAGGTCAGTTTGCTTTAACCAGAAGGTTTCAAACATCTGTTTTACAAGTCAAACTATTGGAGGAATGATGCTTAGACAGCTATATTATTCCCTTTGGAATAATTTGCTCATTCTCAGCCATGTTGTTTTGCATATACCCTGCTCTTATTGTGTTTGTACACATTGTACTGTTAAACAGAATTATCCTCCATAGGATGCTATTCAAAATATTTTGCAGTGTGAGGTTTTAAAGTGACCCTGTGAATGCTGCATGCAACATTTCCTTCTCCAACAGAGGTCACAGAGAACCCACAGCAAGTCAAGTGGCTCTCTACCAAACCTGGGATCACTTATTATTGCACAAGTAAACTTAGATAAGTAAATATTTTTTTCGAAATCCACACAAGTGACACAAACACACGCACACATAACCCAAAACCAACCCCCAAAAAACCAGAGGGAATGGGATTGTCTCTGCTTATACCCAAGACTGTGAGGCATTTGGAACATAATAAGCAGAATCAGCTGAAATAAAAGTAGAAATTGAGATGGTGTTTTGGGTACATATCTTTCTCCCACATATTTCCTTGTAAAAATAATGCAATTTTAAGAGATTGTGTAGCAGGAAGAACTATTATGATTTTCACAGTAATCTCCATGTTTTATGCTGATCATGTACCAATACCTGAAATACAACACACCACCCGGGCAATACAGCCTGGCTGGGTGCAGTAAATGGTAGCAAGCATTTGCTTTGTATTTTTAATATTGTCAACAGCAATAGTCATACAGAAAAAGTCATCACTATGTGTAATATACTGATTAATATTATTAACCAGTAATTATTTCGAGTTCACTGGGGAGTTTTTATACAATAAATGAACATGCTGTAAGCTGTTTGTTGGGCAAATACAGGAAGACTTCATCTGTTGGAATGATATTCACATTAAAATATTTCACATACACTATTAAAATTTTTACTGGGGAAAATCGTTGCCTTTTTTCTTTTCTGAACAGAAGTAATTTGTCATAGTGATAATAATATTTATTTATCTATTTATTTATTTATTTATTTATTTATTTATTTATTTATTTATTTTGCCTGCACATCTTTGATAAACACAGTCGAGGTTAGGAGAATTTTGCATGGTGAGTTGCAGTGTAAAAGTCAATTTTAGCATACAAAATTCTCTGTTTCCCTAACACAGAAAAAAGCAAGTAAAGCAGTTGTAGTACATGAATTAAAATTTGAAGATTCCATCCTCCCCTTCCTTTTCCAGTTGGAAAAGGGAAATAGGTTATTTTTCTTTTTTTTTTCTTTTTTTTTTTTTTTTTTTTCCTTAGGACAGAAATACTTTTTTTGAGAACTACCTCCACACAAAAGCTTACAGAGCTGAATATGATGTCTTGTCTTATCACTTCTGAACAGACTCTGGAGTTTGAAAAGTCTTCTGAAATTTGCTTAACTTGCCATTTCCTAATATAATGAGGAAATCAATGTGTCTTGCTTTTAGAAATGCTGGTGGCTTCAGAATAATTTGAGAGTCAGCAAGGATAAGCAGAAATGAAACTGCAACTACTTGCTCATCATTGAAATATCTGAGATGATTTAGAGATAAAAATGTGCTAATTTACTATTGTCAGGGAGAATATGTCATTCAGACACGCTCAGTGCTCTGAGCATTTTTTGAACAAGATAATTCAGGCTCTTGGGGCTTCTGAATGAAACCTACAGGGGTGTCCATACCCACCACACTGCAGCTGAGCAGGGCTGCAAAAGGGGATGAAATGCAGCAGGGGAACAGCTCTGGGGATGAAATGCAGCAGGCATAGCAGCTCTGGGGATGAAATGCAGCAGGGAACAGCTCTGGGGATGAAATGCAGCAGGCCTAGCAGCTCTGGGGATGAAATGCAGCAGGGTAAAACTCTGGGGATGAAATGCAGCAGGGGAACAGCTCTGGGGATGAAATGCAGCAGGGAACAGTTCTGGGGATGAAATGCAGCAGGGGAATAGCTCTGGGGATGAAATGCAGCAGGGAACAGCTCTGGGGATGAAATGCAGCAGGGAACAGCTCTGGGGATGAAATGCAGCAGGGGAATAGCTCTGGGGATGAAATGCAGCAGGGAATAACTCTGAGGATGAAATGCAGCAGGGAACAGCTCTGGGGATGAAATGCAGCAGGAATAGAAGCTTTGGAGGATGAAATGCAGCAGGGGAAAGCATGAGCTCCCCAGTGAGCAAAGCCCAGACCTTCACTCCCTCAAAGCAGCCTCCTCCTAAGCCCAGGCCTGGTCACTGAAGGAAATCTAAAACTGTTAGAGAACATATTTATGGGAATATGCTTCCACATTTAAAGAGCATCAAGAAATGTATCACAAGCATAGTACAAAAGGAATTCTTTAAATAAGAACATTATTTGTGAAATACGATCCGAGTGTATTTATCTTTAGCACTACCTATGTACCTTAGGGTTGTTGCTGAGGGTTTGTGGGGGGATTTTAGTTTGTGTGTAAAGTAGAGAAGCTAAATTTCAGTTTGACATTCAGGTAATTTTCCAGTCAACTGCTACTGCAGAGGATTATTTGAATGAGACCACACTAATTTTAATGAAGTCCAAAGTTTAAATTAGACACAGCAGTACGTAGGTTTAATGCAGAAGTTATTTAAAATGACATTTTACATAGAGTTATTCACATGATTACATTTTGATCTGGTTCCTCAACCAAAATTTTGTGAAAAGCTTATTTCAGAATAACTGTTTTGATCAGCTTGAAATATTTCTACATTTTAAACATTTTATTTGAATTTCATTTCTTTTTTTCAATTTTAAAACAGAAACTTCAAACATTAAAAGAATAAAATGGAACACTAGCATTTTTTGGTAAGCTTTTATTGTTGTTTCAAGAAAAATACTTTCTAAATTTAATTTACCTCCCAATTAAAAGAGCAGAGATTAATTACATGTAATTTAAAGCATAAATATTCTGTCTGTTTATAAAAGCCATATCTAACTTTTTCACTGTTTCTTTGCAACTCTATCCAATTTTCTTCTTCTACCTTGTTGCATGTTGATGAGCATTTTTCTATTATAGGATTTGACTAAATTCCCAATGTTTTTGGAGAAATTCTATCCCAGCCATCAGCAATGACTGTTAAAAAAGTCTGCATTTATCCATCTGTAATCTTTCTCCTGATCTTAATTCCACCTGTACTGAAGAGTCTTAACAAAGCTTCCAGCTTTCTTTAATATGAGGGCTGTTCTCAAACCTACTCACTCTGTACTGTCCCATGAAGACTCAAAGGATGTTCATCTCTATCCTCAATATCCTCCCACCACAGTGTTTTAGATTATAAACTGAAAACAATTAAAGGCTCTAGTGGTTGAGACGCAAACAAACATTAATCTTACTGGCTTGAGTTGAGAACAGTTTTTACCCATGTTACTACAAAAGCAAAAATCTGGAATAAAAAATTAGGAGAATATTTTAAATACTTGTCACTGTTGATGCAGTACCAATGTTTCCAGTGTGGACAAAAGTCAGGCAGCCTTTTAGAATGCTTTATAACTCAAACAGTCATAAAGGCAAATAACATCCTTGCCACTAGAGAGAGCTCACACACTAAAATAATAGAACATTGCTTTGCACTCCTTTTTTTGGGCGTTGAAGAAAAAATATAAGAGGGAAAAAATTGTACCATCTGGACTCATGATGGGAAGATATGACCTGACAAAAAGAAGAGTCCAGAGGCTGGTTCCAGCTGGACATGGGGAGAGGGGAACATGTTGCCTTCATTCTTCACTGTGGCAGATTCTGCCTGGATCCCACGAAAGGGAATAAGAAATGTCTGAAAGCAAATAGGTTTATTTTTCCACTTTTGGCAGAGAAAATTTGAGTTGATGGGACATATGGTAGTTGCTCCTATCTTTTGATTCTATACAGGCAAAGCCAAACAAAGTAAGAATGGTTGTGTGTTTTGCCATTTTCAGAAGCGGCCAAAATCTGTCCCCAGAAGCAAACCATGAAGACTTAGCAATGTTATTCAAAGATGTCCATGTTCTAAAAGCATGGAGGAAAAGACTGCAATAGGCTTTTTAATCTTAGCAGACATGAATGAAAATCAGTGCTACAGAACACCAGGAACAGAATTGGTATCTGCAGGTTGTAATGGGAAACTTCAGGGCAAGATGGTGGAAGAGTTCAAGTCAAGAGAAAGGATATTTTTGAGCGTATTTTTGAGTACTTTAGTAAGCCTATATTCAAGAATGACATAGACTTTTGAGGAAACTGACACAGGAAATTTTGAATAGTGTTTCTTGTTATTTAGAGCAGTATCTAAATTTCAGTGAAAGTGTTCTGCATTTGATTAAGCTGCTTATGTGTCTAGTGAACATTTTCAAGCTAAGGAAGAGAATATGTTTGGGGAAAGTACAAAAAACCTTGAGTCCCATGTGCCCCTCTTTCTCCTTCATCTCTGCATCCTCCACATACAAAAGATGAACCTGAAATCTTTAAGGGTTTGAATTTCCTGATTTTGTGACTAAGGCTCCAGTCTACCATCCAGAAAATGAAAATGCAATAAGTTTTATCATGTTATTCAGGTCTAATGTTATTTATTACTTGAGAATTTATATTAATTTTGGCCCTTTTAAATTAAACATGTAATTTCAATAAGTTTCTGAAAGATGAGATACCTCATATTCCCAGGGGATCAAGGAGGACTCATGGTCTACTGTCAAATCCTGAGATTTCTTTACAAAAGCAGACATTCCAACAGAGAGATGAAATACTTTTTTGTCATGAAAGATGTAGTTAGTGGCATGAAAGACAGGCAAAGGAGTGTTGTTATAATCATTTATCTAAGAAGTTTCTTAATTTGGCATTTGTGTGAATCTAAACTCTTTTGAAATGACTTGTGAATTCAGTCATCTGTGTGACCAGAGACAACTTCGTAATTGTGTGCAAGGCTGGGTCCCTAATTACTCTGAGATCTAAGGCAATTAAAATTATACAGTTTTCCCCTCCATCAATTTTCCTGTCTGAGAAAAACTTCCTTCGTTTACCTCAAACTCTCAATGCGCCTTAAGATACAGCAATAGACTAAAATAAGGTTGGACTGAGAACACAGGACTTTTCATATTCTCTGTGTTCATTTTCTCCCAGTTTACAGGAAGGTATTTGCCTACTTGCCATTTTCATTCTGCCTGCCTTTTGCTTGGATTCTGCTTCCAATTTCAGTATTATGCTACAAGAATATGAGTTTCATGCAAATGAATAGTTAATGTTATGGGAAGAAAGCAGGGGGTAACTGGACAGGTAACATGAGATGCCTATAAATATTCCAGGGTATTCTTAGTTGCCTCTGCTTCTGAACAAATCATCCTCTCATCAGTTTGATTAACCAAATAAGAGCTGAAATATTTATTTTTTTACCTCTACCAACAGAATTGTTACTATTCTACTGAGAAATAGCCTTTTACCTCAGGCTTCAGTAAAGTCACTCAAGGACAGACGTTCCTTTTCACAATCAATTTAATTCAAGTCATTAACCAAGAAGCCCAAAGAAGTTTATAGACCTTAAAAATACAAATAACAGAGTGTGCTGCGTCTTTAATTAGTAACACTCCAGATTTGAAATGATGACCTAGAGGTATATAACTCCATAGCCCATTACCAATCCCCTGAGCCACTCCAATCTGTCAGAGACCTTGTCCCCACCTTACACTTTTAAGTAAGGTTAAGAAAACCTAGAGACAAAGTGGAGATTTTTCTTTTTCTCTTTTTGTTATAATTTTCAACTGTCTTTCAAAAGGCTTAAAAAAAATCTATAGTTTGTGGTAAAATACAAAATATTTGAAAATTTGCTAATATTTAAGAAAATGTAGCTTTCAATCCTTTTACAAAAATATAAAAACTTTTTTGGGAAATATATTTGATAAATATAATTAAAGGTGAAAATTTTATATTTTCATTTGCTTCATTTTTTGTGTGTGTGAAACTAAATATAAAACAAACACCACCTTTCTAGCATGAAGTTAGTCATCCATTACTGTAGTGTTACCATAGTCAACATCATCTCTGATCTCAGAAAGTCTTGCTTATATTTGTTTCTAATTCATAAACATGGGGGATATAACCTACAAATTCAAATTTCCTTTGGAGGCAATACCTACCACTAAATGGTAAAATAAAAACCCACAACATTACTGTCCTTATCCTCTTAAAAGCAGCATCAAATTTTCTAAATTTTGAGCATTGCAGCACGTTTAAAAATGAGTTCCTAGTACACAGAAATCCTGGAAATTAGCATTTACTTCTGTTTTGAAGATTACCATCTCAGGAATTTGTGAAATAAATAATTCAAATATGTACTCAATACATTTTTTTTTCTCATCTTTAAATCTATGAATATGTACTGCAATATATTGCAGTCCATGCTTTACTTATACTCTTTTCCTTCCTTTTTTTTTCAGGTTGATAATATTCAAAATTTTCCAAATCACTTATGACATTGTGAGAGCTCACATTCTGTGATGCCAGGATGATATAATTACTCTCTTTATGAAATTTAATGTTGTTTTCTGTTTAGAAAGAGTTTTAATAGCAGTGTCTTTCCTGAAGCCATCAGGAAAGTGGAGTGTGGACTTCACTTTTCTGAAGTCCACATGAACTGGACTGTGAACCTCTGTGAAAATTCTGAAACACTACTTCAACCATCCAAGACTCACAACAGCAAAG
This sequence comes from Erithacus rubecula, assembly GCF_903797595.1. Classification (NCBI taxonomy): domain Eukaryota; kingdom Metazoa; phylum Chordata; class Aves; order Passeriformes; family Muscicapidae; genus Erithacus; species Erithacus rubecula. Next base: position 10,769,188 of record NC_136689.1, on the reverse strand, counting down.
GAGAGGCTCATAACTCATGAGTGGATATGAAGGGCTTCAGAAAAATAATTCTTTGTCTCCTCTTGCCTTTCAGAGGAGGAATTTCATTCCTTGGGAGGATGCTTGGATGTCAGATATTGTTTTTTTACCACCTCAGTCCAAAATCATATAACAGGAGATAAAGCAACACCAGTAGTGAAATATAGTTTGCTCAGGAACTGATACTGATGTTTCAAACCTAGAAATTTATTTTATTCATTTTTGTTAGTATGTCAGACAACTCTATTGTTATTGTCATCACTACTGCTGCTGAGCTCCTTGGGCTTAGTCCTTGAGATTTATGATTTTTCAATATATTTACACATTACTTGAAGACATAGTTGTCAATAATAGAATGTAGAAGGACAAGAGGATGGGGCCAGCCCTTTGCAGTGGTGCCCAATGACAGGATAAGGGACAATGGGCACTAACAGAAAGGCAGGAAGTTCTATCTGCATATGAGGAAAAAACACTTTGATGCAGCACTGGAGCAGGTAGCTCAGAGAGGATGTGGGGTCTCCTTCTTGAGATATTCAAAACTCACCTGGACATGCAACCTGCTCTAAATGAACCTGTTTCAGCAGAGGGGCTCGACAAGATGCTCTTCAGAGGTCCTTTCTGACTCCAAGCATTTTGTGATTCTCTGACAAACAACAGATGTTTCAGGTTTCTCCATGAATGCTTTCTCTAGACACTGTGGAGACAAATGCCCTTGGCCATCTGAAGCAGCTGCCTAAGGCAGAAGGCAATTTCAGCCCTTTAGATAGTGAAATGGCAATAACAGAGGTTTCTGTTCTCTCTATCCCACAGTCTGTTCTTCCTTCTGTATCTGCTTTTAGATTTTAGATCTAGACCTGACTATTGTCTCTTCTTTGACAGCTTACCAGGCAGGGTGCTTTGCCATATATTTTCACATTCTTTATGCTACAGTTTACTTATTCTGTGTGATTCTGAGTGGATTATTTCCTTTTTTTCTCACGAATGTCCATTGTCTGTATGGCACTGACAAAGCCAGACAAAGGATGCTCTTTTAGCACAAAGTAAGATTCAGGGTACCTCAACACAATGACCAAAAAGCCTGCCTGAATTATGCAAATCTGTTTAATTATAGCTTTTTTCCATGAAGCCTTTATGCCAGAAAGATAGTCTCAGCAACCTCAAAACTGATTATTTTGCAAACATTTTAGAATCTGCTAAGATAAAAGGATTTGTCTGTTTCAGGATCTATTCTGATTGATAATTTCTGTCAGACGGATTTTGACATTATAATTGAATGGTTGCAAACCAGAAAGCAAAAGTGACATTATATTCCCTTTGAACAGGGAATGAAAGGAAGTGTACCTTATTATCACTAGGTAACTTGTTTAATCAATATTATTCTTACTCCAAATTTTTAAGGACAAGATACACAGTTGTTAAATTGGATATTACAACCAGGTACCCGCTCAGGGCTGGGGAACAGATAGGGAGAACAAAATGAGACCATCGCCCTGAAGAAAGCTCTTGTTCATATGTATTTTAGAAACACACTGAAGTTTCTCTGGAGACATGTAGAAAAAAATTTCCAGTTCTCTTAAATTAAGTAACTGGATTAATCCCATTAAAACATATCAATCAAGTGATGGGAGATTGTGTGCACATGAGCAATATATATTTTACTAGATATAACACTGTATCATCAAAACTCTAGAACACAATTTTATCCAGGCAATAGGATGCTTACAAATATTCTGAAGTTCTGAAAGAACCAAACTGTCAACTCATCCTCCAGCATCACCTCCCCATCTTACATATCTTAGCAAAAGGGACAGTAACTGCAGACCCCACTGCTCTAGACCATCATGATAAAAGAGTTTGTGGACTAGAGGTACTTCACTGGACAAAAAAGTTGGCACAATGGAATGTTTATGCTGTTCACATGTTTAACTACACCACCAGCTAATTTTCCACATTCCAGGAGAATTCTGAGATAACCAAGTGGCAAAAATTAGTTGAAGCATCAAAAAATATATTTGGGCAAAAAAAAATATAGAAATACCACATTGATATTACCTTTGTGCGTGACAGGAGAACTAATATATCTTGCCATGGACCATGACTTCATTTTGCAGGATATTTCATAAAGACAGAACTAAAAAAAAAATAGCTCATTAGGTTTTAACTTTTTAGGCATAAATCAATGAGAAAGCAAATTACTGGAAGACAACAAAGAAACCTTGAGTTAATATGCATTAGCCTGAATAGTCCTGACAGGTAAATCATCCTTATTGATGGATAACCTCTCCAATGGGTTAAGTTTTAAATTAAAATTTCTATTAAACAAGAATTTGTTATCCAAGTAGATTTTCAGGCAGTCCATGGTCAGACATACATTGAAACTTCAAGTAAAATAAATGCTTAGAATATCACTGCTAGAGTGATTTAGAAAACCTTTTAAGGCAGTGTTTGCTTATTCTATGTTTGTTTAACAATCCTGAAAAAAATACTATCTTTATTTTAACTACTGATTATCTTTTTCTTCTGAATTAACTTCAAATCCTTTGCTCATATTGAATCAAAGTGACTTCAAATAGAAGTCCATTTATTAAATATTTTATTAGGGCTTTCATTATGTATGCTTGTTAAGATCTTAATAGAGATGTTAAGTAATGGAATTTTACAAGTTCCTAAAATTTCATAAATCTCCATAAATTTTCTTTTTATGAAAAACCTGCTTTCATAGTGTCTGATTTTTTATTCATATGCAACAAAAATGTTAATATAGTGTAATTAAGCTAATATGATTTATCTTTTCACTCATTATATAAGTTAATTTTTGTTCTAAAGAAATCCTGTTTTCGAATTCTCTCCAGCAATGTAGAATAAAAGTAATTATGGTTTGGCACAGGAAATTAGTCATAAAGGGCCATGATTTCTAAACTAAATGGAAGTTTTCACAGGCTGGATTAACCATATACTTTAGAAAAAAGGAGAATAAAAAGGAAATAATTTGCAGTGCAAATTATTCTTAGTGTAAAAACTCACCTTTTTGGTTCTCCAGATGATAAGTAGTATATTAGCAGGTCAAGAAGTTTGAATTTTTAAATCTATTTTCTATTTGTCCTTGCTGAGTGGGATCATTAACATCTCTGGATTTTTTGATTGGTGGTTTTTTTTGTTGGTGGTGGTTTTTTCTTTGTTTGAGGTTTTTGTTTTGTTTTGTTCTGTTTTGATTTTAAAAACTGTGAAGATCACACCAGTGTAACTGGCACAGTTTCCTTCCCAAATCTCTGACTGATGGAAGAATATTGACAGCTTCACAAGTGTGGATGTACCCATTGAAGCTCATGGAAGTTCTTGCACATAAATTTACTAAACCAATGACTGCATGACAGATTTTATTGTGCTGCTAATGAAATATTTGCAGCCTCTATGACTCATGCCATCATTCACTGAGATCTTTGAAGCTTCTGCATTGAAGTAAAGAGATCTTATCAGGGTAACACTGGGCCTGGTGTTGATAAAGTGGGTACTGATGAGAATGAAATAACCACAGCAAAGGGTGAGTCTGACAACAAAAAATATAAGGCTACCTCTATCAACTTGATATTAAGTGCAATGAAATGAACTCTCCTTTGCCTAGAAAAAGCTGGAACAGAGCCCTAACTAGGCAAATTAAAACATTGCAAGAGGTCAAGGGATGGACATGACACAGTAAACCCAGAGTCAGGGAGAACAAAAGGATTGGAACTTGTTGTTGCTTATAACATATTACAAGGTAATGCACTCAAGAACTTAATAAACTACAATCATTATCATCTACATCTGCAAAATGCTCTGAAATATGCAAAATAAGTTATAGTTACAGAATACACTTCAGGAGTGCTGGTTAGGACAGCTCTAAAGGAAAACTGGGGTATTTATGAAATCTACTTTGACCAATACATTAAATAAAATTCTAAGGGAGGAAAAGGAAGTAGACACCCTTGTTCCTGAGATTTTAAAATCATATTTGAAACTAGAAATAAAGACAAAACTAAAATTATCAAATTGATTGTGGTTTTTGTTGTTCAATGAAATTGAATGCTTCATGAGAGTTAATCCATGATTTTTTATATGAGAAGCTTACCATGAGATGTCAGGGAGATGTAATTTCTATATATCTTCACATATGTATCTGTGCTTGAATAAAATGCCCTAGTGCAAAATACAGACATCATCTTCTGTAAGATCACCAGTCCATGACATCAATTATGAAATGAGGTTTCCCCTTGAACTTTTTTCCTCTATTATATTTTCATTACTGCTTTCAGTGTAGGAGTTAGGCTGGACAATTTTCTCGCTGCCATGATGGATGATTATGACATGTTATGAATAAGAGGTGATTAAATATAAACTATGTGTTGTCCATCAATGCAGTTATTATGGAGGCTTTGTTATTAATATATTTTTAATTTCTCAGTTCATGGATGAAGGGATCAGCCTACATTAATAGTGCTACATAAGGGGATAATTTACTAAGATACCTCGTGCCCTAATCCTGATTCAGATAAACTTCCCATTAAAATATGTGGAAATGGCACTGTGACTGAACCCTTTAGTTTGGTCCTAGACTCAGGGACAATCTTGTCTTATTCAACACAATAGGAAGTTTAATTCAGAATATTTATTAATATTAAATTTTAATCGTCTGTTTAAGGAATATGCTGAAAATACGGTGTACAGATAATTTTCTTCTTGTTAAGCACAATTCATTTGATTCTCTACAATTTTTTACATCCTTTAGCAATAAAGAGAAGTGGGTGAAGAAAGAACCCTAACTTGACTTGCCTCTGTATCTGCTATACAACTTATGCAATGAAATCTGTTGAAAATCATCATTTATAAAAATCCTCAGACACTGACTTAAAAACAGTTTTTCGTAGGTTTTTTTTTTTTTTCTGATGTGTGAAATGATAAATTCTTTTCCACATTTTTTTCTCCTGTGGTTTTGACTTATTAAGGAGTCAGCTACACATTCCTGCTTTTCCCCATTACCACTCTGCTTTTTTTCCCCTCCTTGAGTAACCACAGTGAATTGTGTTGCACAATGGGACAAAAAAGTTTAGTAGTACAAATAAATGGCAGAAAAACTTTTATTAATTTTGTTTTCAAAATCGATATTTTTATGATATTTTATGGTCCCTATTTTTGGTTTTATATTTTGTACTTAATGCACTCTGACTACAGATATTTCAGAACATGATAAAATGCTGAGAAGAGGCAGGATTTAAGGGAAATATATAGTAAAACAAATATGATGTGGTCAGAACATAGATTTTTCTTTCCCTGGTAGACAATTCCTTGCAGAGCCAAGACTTTAAAAGAAAGAGGTTTTCTAGTTTGAGGAGAAAAGGAAGAGAAAGGACACATGAAGGATATCTTCAGCTTCAGTGAGCTATGGGAGGGGAAGGAATAGTACAAGGATGATTAAAAAAATCCTTTCAAGTAAATGAATGTATTGCAAGAGCTAATTTTATTCTGTGGACAAAATTTGGTGACAATGTTATTCACACAGGGTTGGAGAGAGCCTTTGGCACCTCAGTGAGCCTGAAGGAGCCTTCAGGGGGACAGCAGAGCAGCCTTGGTGATCTTCTTATCAATTAACTCTGATCAAAGTCTTTCAATCCATGCAAATTACAGATGCAGCTCCTTTATTTTCCATCTTGGATTTAAGAAGGACGTAAAGGTAGAAAAGTTTAACAGTAAATATAACTGAACCCAGATATGAAGGAGTGGCTGGTTTATCCATTGACATTAAATTTACTTCACATACTATTGAAGTAAATGCTAGACAGTCATAAGCCTAAAGTGAACAGGTTTTTGTTTGTCTGTGAAAGGGGTATCTTTTCCATGATACTGCTTGTCAGCTGCAAATTTATTCCTACCTTTTAATGCCTATCTCTGCTTTTTGCATAATATTATTTGTTCCACTTAAAATGAAAAATGCAGAAATGGTGATTATAAAAGTAAACTAATTCGATGGAACTATTTAAATTCTTTCAAAGAAAATGTTTTCAAGCTATTAGTGTACTTGGATGAAGACTAAAAGGAGAAGAAGGGAATCTGGAGAAGCAGTCAGCGGGCATAGGTAAGAGATCTAGAACTCATAGAAGCTGGTTATTGTCTTACAAATAATTTTGTTGAACTCAGAGTCAAATCACTAAAATAACAGTGCACAAGAGAAAAACAGTATGACCAAATGTAAGCATATAATATATATTATCTATTTACAAAGTTGCTTTATCATCAGTACACCAATGAAATGACTCCTCAATACAGACAATTTCAGCCAATTTAAATATAAAACATTAATGAAGTCACATCTGAGGGGACAAACAGGGATGTTAAACAAATCTGGAAATCACAAATAGATTCTAGACAAAGTCTCAATCAATTTTTAGTTAATTGTATATTAAGTAAGAGTAATTAGTCAAGTTAGGGCTTTCTTTGTACAAATTACAAGTAATAAGCTTAATGTAGATATGACATAGTTCCTTAATTCTAGCCATTAAGGAAAGTAGATTTAACTCCATTAAGTAACCTCACTTAAATATGACAATAGATAACCGTGGTCATTAAACTAATGACATCTGCCATCAACATTGTTGTCACTACCATAACATGCACGCTTCCAAAATAAAGACTCAGTCAGTATTTCGGTTATAAAATGGTTCAGGGGGTTGTAGCCTGGCTATTTTAAGTAATGGTGGAGGAAGAAACATTAAGTCCACCCAAGATCAAAGTTATTGAACAAGGTGGGCAGCAGTAATGTCCATGGGGAAGTCTCTACAGTTTATGTGCATGTGGCAAAGCAGGATGAATTTTGATAAGGTAGAACTGTGAAATGGCATTTAACACATATATGCCTACATCAATCTGCTTTAGAAAAACTGTCAGCACAGAACTCCTCAAAAAGCCTTATAGAGATGAAACCTGTACAGTTTAAAGGCTCTCTCTTTGTTCTATTCTGAGTTCCTAGTCATCTCCAATAAGAGGATTGCAGTATATATTCCCAGTATGAAGTATTTGCTCCTTATATCTACAGACAAGCACAGATCAAGCACTTACACATTTCTAAACAGCAGCTAATAGCTTCTGGTGGAAATATGAGTGATGTCTAATAAGTTTGCAAACTGCAAGTAGCTCACTTAGAGATATCCTCAGGGTATCTCCTGCTGTCTATACATTCAGATTTACAGAATAACCTGCTGTTCTGTAGCTGAAGTTATTAGCTCAGCACTGAAGAAGTGCTGAGGTTCTTAGCACAAAATTCATTCTCTACTATTTTTGCACACTCACTCCCTGTACTTTCTTTTTACTGCTTCCTCAGTGCTCATTTCTTATCTGGTTGGAAAAATATAAGTCAGTGAGTATCCCTATCAGTCTGATAGAACTGGCTAGAGTACAGTGAAAATGATGCTAGAGAACAGAGAAGATGAATTATGTTTTAAAGTCAGTAGAAGTATTATCACTGATATTGTTTTGCAGTACAGGATGCCATCTTCTGAATGAGGCTTGAGAGCAGAACACAGCCTCCCTGGTCTCCCTGATGCTTAGTAGAGACCCCTTTTCTAGCACTTCTGTCTAACCCTAAGCTTCTTCTGGCATTGCAGCAGCTTTTCTCAGCATTTGTGGAGGAGATGGGACTTGGCAACTCCATGTGTGCAGGGCAGACCTGTTCCAGGTGAAAGCAGCTTCCTTGCTTGCCTATTCTTGTGCAAGAATTAGACAAGACAGTTTAGTTTTGGTTTGTTTTCTTTTTTTCTTTTTTTTTTTTTTTTTTTCTCTTGATATTTCAGCACTGGACTTAAGTTTTCTGATTTTTAGTTTTGTTCCTTTGAATTATTGAATAAAGGAAAAGCTCTCACACTGTTAGTAACACCACTGGGACATACCAGCTACGGCCTTCCCTTTTTGTATTTTCTTTTGCCCTTGCTCAGGAATTCTAAAGATTATCTTCCTCTCTCCCCATAGGCAGTTCACTCCAGAGAGTGAAGCCTTTCTTCTACAGGCAGGGCCAGTGAGATCAGTCAGGCTCAAAGTCATGAGCTAAATAAAGTACCAGTATTTTTCACCAAAGGAGGAAGAGGGAAAATTGATGCAGCCTTTGGGGTGCAGTAACTGCTGAACAGAACTCTATGAGGAGACTGCTTTTCTTAAGAACTCTGGGCAATTCCTGCTGTTTTCTGGTGAGCAAATAGACAATAATTTATAATGCAATAAGAAAGTACTGTATGTTCTTTAAGTTCCCTTGCAAATAACAAGTGAGAAACTGCTGGAATGAAACTGATACTGTGAAGAACAAACAAACAAAAAAAACCTAAAAAAGTTACAAATGATTGTAAAAATCAATTATATGGGATAAAAATGAAAATCACAGAACAATTTATCTGTTACAACTATTATAGTGTTTTAAGAAAGAGAAAAATCGCTGTTTCAGTATGGTCAAAGCCCTTTTTTTTTCTTTCTTACCCACTAGGCAAAAGAGCTAAACTTCATGCTAAATGAAAATGGAAAGTTAACAAAGTGTTATCACTTTCAGTTTCTAATACATGATGTAAAGTAAGAAAAAGAAAGGATTGCTTTATTGATAAAAATCAATACAGGTATGAAAGTAAACATAAGCAAAACACATTCAAGTGGACAAGCGAAAATAATTATAGCTCTAGACTGCTGGAGAGGTTACTGTTGATTTCTACAGAGAAGACCCTGTAGCACACAAGGTACCACAAACAGCTTTTCAAATGATGATTTCTTCAAAGGTAAAATCAAGTGTCAAAACTTCTGCTAATCTACCTCAGTTAGTGAAATCACATGTCATAAAATGAAGGCCTAATTATAGTGTTTTCTACTGAAAGTTTGACAGCTAACATACAATAGAGTTAAATATCCAGAAGGAAGTCTTTATTTTACAATACAGATTAAAATTTAATGGGAGTTTGCATCCTAATTCACTGCTACTCTGGATAATGGAGCAGATGTCTACAACACACCTCTAAGTCAGTTAAATATGCCTGCAAAACTCAGTGTGTGTGCAGCCCATCAGCACTGCAGCCATATCAACAGGGCACAGCAAAAAGAGTGCAGCACCATGCCAAATGGCATGTTGATTAAATCCCTGCTAGATCCCATGAACAACATCTTGGTGCTCCCTGAAACATGATTTCTTAGATGTTTTGCATATGTAATCCATAATTCTATTTTAAATATAAATAGACTCTTCAAGAGACCCAGAGGATAGCTGATAAAAAACCCTCTTCACGTAATTTTCTAGGTGTTAAAATTATTGGGGAAGGTTTGAAAGAAGGGGATGAAAACTTGCTCTTCCACTTGGTGTCTTTCCTCTCAGTGGTCTTCAAAGCTGTCAAAACACTAAATATGAGATTGAACTGGAGCAGTGACATCTTTCTGCCACCAACTCATTGCATTTGGGGCAGTAGCCACATATCACATAAAAATATCCATAAACATCAGATTCATATCTGACAAAGCCCAGTAAATAAATGGCTCTCCTACAGGCTAAGAGGATTTTAGGGTGACCTGAACTGGTTCATCTTTGGAGAAAAACACCAGGTGTATTTTAGGTAGCTGAATTTATATGGCATGTAGCCATTTTGAGCTGTTTTTATTCTGCAGCTTTCCCCCCAATAATTTATCACTGTGCTTAAGAACCACATCCTTTAAATATTTCACACAGTCAACTTTACAAGGTGGACTATGTTTCTACACAATGAGTTTTTAAACTTTGGATGATAAATCTTATGGGCAAGGGGAGGGAATGGTTAAAGTAACTAGTTTGAGTTAATTTACACATGAGAATTTTTAATAGGGATACTGAATATGGGTTTTATAGATTATAAACCTTATGCAAAGAGAAATCAACCTTGTTTTATGTAGAGAAATATGGATTTGAAGAGGTGGGTTTTTTGCTGTTATTTATGCTGGTTTAAGTCAGATGCCATTTACTCTTGGCTTTCCTAGAGAATATATCAGTACAGGAATAAGAAGCATAAATCAAGACAAAAGAGGCTTCATGAGAACAGAACACATGAAATCTGAGAAATCAGGAATGATATGAACAATAGGTGTAAAAGGGTACCATTGTAAGTAGGAAACTTCAGAAATATGTTTAAGGAAGTATGCTGTAAATATTATTTTAAATATTCTTGGATAAAAAATACTGTCTTCTATATTTTTAAAACTTTGCAGAAGAAAAGTAAATAAACAGGGTTTTAAAAGCATATTGTATAGCTGTGACTCATGGGAAGGTGGACAAATCACTGTAGTATAAAACAAATACCAGAAGTATGAGATAAACTATTCAGATCAGTGAAAAATCCCTGTTTCATAGTTGGTAAAACAGAGCTGGAATGCTAATTGAGCAGGAAAGATAGCATTTTAAAAGCTGATGGGTTTAGCCAGTGACTGCATGTGAAAAACAGAGATAGAACTTCCAATTGTTACCAGCTTGGATGACTAGAGGGGAAAAAAATCAGTTTTTTGAAAAAGATCTAGAGGTAAAGAGGACAAAAGATGGAAAAATGACTTTGGAAAGAAATTGTTTGATGAATGGTATAAATATTTGATTTTTTGAGTCACATTGGAAAACTCCTTTCTAAAGAACCAAAAAAGTGCAATGGACTGACAGCTACAACTTACGACTTTCCCAATCTCTCATTTGAGATTAAAATGAAAATCTGTCAGACTAAAGATTTTTTTAATCTCTTCATAACAGAGACTGAAACTTTTGTAATCATATTCTGCAATAAAACAAAATCTATTTTAACAGAAGTTTCAGAGGAAAAGAAATTATTAAGCAAATGTCAGGTCAAATGAAATTATGTGGAATGCCATATGAATGTGGGAAAGTGTTACTTTTTTCTTTTTAGTTCTACTTACATTCTCAGAAAACCATTTTTTTGCTGCTGTGTCATTCTTGGAGTAATTCTGAGGACCCCTTAGCTGGCCCAAGGATTGTGACCTCTGTGTTCAGTGTTGTAGCAGTTTATTGCTGTAAAGTATGGGGTAGCAGAAATTCTGTGGGCCAGAGGGGTTTAGGAACACCAAAAAGAGCTGGGAGTAGGGCTGGGAGGACAGAGGGGTTTCAAGATAAGTGAGTCAAGGAGCCTGATGTGAAAAAACAAGAGAAAACAAGGTCTGTGACAAAGGACTTGGGCATTATGTTCAGGCTTATGGGATGTTTGGGTCTCTCTGAGTCCCTACAGATCTCAAACTAAGCTCTTTTCAATTTCTTATGCCTTCCACCTGCTCTTTCTGGAATTCTCACTTCCCAGCTGCCCCACCACAGCAAAGCCAGTCTTCTCCCTAAAAAGCCTCACAGCTTTGCACATGTCTAAGGCTGAGAAACCATGAGTGTGGCCAAAGTGACTTTTGAAGATACTTTAATTCTTCAGAATGTATCCCTAGGGGGATTTCTTTAGCACTGAAAGATTTAGGATTAGGGTTTAAAATGAATAAATTAATGATTCATTTAAATTATTTTAAATCATTCATCCACTTCAGCAGGTTTTACCAATTATCAGGGAAAGTAATGATCCCTTACAGTTAAAGGTGAGAGTTATTTGTGATTTTCTCCCTAACCACATGGGTTTCCTTGCTAATGACTGATTGTAGAAGGGAAGAACATGAGAATCCCTGTGCAAAATGCAGTTATGATTATCTCATGCCCTACTTTGCTCTGAAGTAATTAAATATTAGCAAGATTGTGAAGCAATTCTAATGTAGTATAAAGACAGAATATTATTTTGTAATAACTTGAGTTTAAGTTTGCTAACTTTACTCACACATCTCAATGGCATTTCAACTCACCAAATAAACAGCAAATACTGTACCTGTGGCATTTGACATTATTTACTTACACTGCAAGAACTAGAAAATGCAGATTGTGTATGGTGTGAAATGCAGACATCTTGTTTTGTTCTGTTCTTCTGTACCTGATACCATGGCAGACCCAGATTAGGCTGACAGAGAAGTGACACATCACAGGTCATGTGGGGAAATGGTGACTAGGACAAGGAAACACTAAAAAGGTAAAATCTAAATTCCAACTTATTTTAAAATACATGGAAATTTGATCAGTTTTTTATCTGAAACGACTAACAGTATACTAAATCAACAATATGTGGTATATGGTAATAGTAAGAGGAATAACAGAAAGCTAAAAGCAAATTTAATATTGCAGTCTTTCTGGCTGATCCAAGCAGATTTTTTCTTGCTATTTTCTTATGCTTCTGTTTCTACTTCTCCCTAAAACACAAAGATCAGGAAAGGCATGAAAATGTAATAAGCCTATTTCATTGTTCCTGCTGTGTAAGCTGTGTAGGGTCTATCCAGCCTGACAGCCTCTTCTTTTCTGCCAATATTTATTCTCTTATATTTAAGATTCTGCAACTACTTCTCCAAATTAACATTAGATGAATTTTCTTCATTTTCTTTTTTTTCTGTGCAGAGATAAAATCTGTTAGCAGGAGATTTGTGGGTGACCCATGAATCACACCATTGGTTAAAGTGGGAAAATCTAAGTATTTTCACTGTTCACATTATATTTGAAAATTATAAAACCCCACCAAATACAAACATTTACATAACTCATTTTTTTGTTTCCAATTCCATTGAATTCTGAAATTGCCTCTGAACATAGAGCTCCCAATAAAAGAAAAGATCTGCCAGAAGAAAAGTGGCTTTTTTAACACCATTTTTGTTTTTTATTTTCTACAATGTACTTGGGCAGATTGAAATAGCACGACTGGTATTTGTACCAGGATGTTCTTAGACCTACAGTTTTGCTGAGCCTAAACTGAGACTTGTCTTTACTTTATCCTAGATATTTGTGTTTAGATACTTGCTTTATTAATCTGTTTGGTAAAAAAAGCCTTTTCTAAGGATTACTCAGCACCCAAGATTTCTCATTTGTGCATTTCATGGAGCTGCTTAATGATTCTCGAAGTCCAGCAAATTATAAAAAAAAAAAAAAAGTGCAATTTGATGAGTTTTATTACAACAGTATTTATGAGCTTCTCATTTATTAGTAAAGGGGACCAAATCAGTTCCCAGTTATAGTGGGGAATATTAATACATAGGTGAGATGCCCAAGCATTTTTGGACAGAAACTGCTTTGGTGATGAGTCAAAACCAATAGTGTGCTTTTGTGTTGCTATTTTGGCTATGTGTATTTCACATATAAATATTCCCAAAATCTGGAATTATTCACAGTAAGAAGTTGCTGTAAGGGGTTTAGGTGATTAAATTCCAGTACTGAGATTAAGAAAAAAAATTCTCAGATTCCAAACTCCTTAATAGATCTATAATGTGACATTGGACATGTTGCTTCAGCTCTCTTCTTAATCTACAATAGAGGATCCAATTCTTTGCTTTTTCATCATCCAAAAAATAAATCCTTTGAACAAAGTGAGGAATAAGGATCAATTCCCCAATCTTCCTAAATGTCCTGCAAAGCACAGTTGTAGAAGTAAAAACATTACTAAATATCAGTTCTGTATATATCATAAAATGATATGGGGCAATATTTCAGTACTTTTATTCCCTTTCTTCACATGATTCCCCTTCTTTTCAGTCTTGTTCTATAAGACTAGGAGAATGTGTGTATTTTAGTTTTTAAGGATGGGGAATCAATTATGAATCCTTCTGCCAAATAAGATGAAGGCAGCACAATTACATGAAAACAGAGATCAAAAGACAGCAAATCTTCCATTCCCCCTGAATAACTGTGGCTGTAAAATGACTTGAAATATGAAAATTTCTTTCTAGCTGAATTAACTGGGCTTTTTGAACATATTGTTAATACTTAGAAATCTTAATTGATAGTTGGAATTTATGGCATATAGTAGGTGGCATTTTCTTAAAGAAAAAGAACATACTAGCTTTCTTCCCCTATCTGGCCTGTCCCTTGGCTCCCTGAGACCCTTGGCCATGGTGTGGGGAGCACAGTGTGTGTCCACCTTACAAGGAGATGATGAGAGTGCCTCTGTCACCCTTAAGTGACTACCAGCTGCTGCTATCAAATCAAAAATGGCTGGAAAAATTGAAAGGGACATAAGAAAGTAATCCCTTCAAATTGCCACAATATTTACTGGAAAGAGAGGCTTTCAGGGGAAATCAAGCATGTAATCCTGTAAGCCCTCTGCCCAGTCATAGCATGAGCACACAGGGGCACCTATCGAAATATGGTAATGATCACAGTTCTGCAGCCCAGGGAACAAATTAAAATAATGAAAACTTTTTAAAAGAGGGAGAGATTCACTATTCCAGTCTTTTGCATGTACTCAGAACAGTTATAATTCATAATTAAAAGCACCTAGCTCTGTGTTTTTGGTTTTTATGTAAATTTGTTTAGAACTGAGATGGTAAAAAACTCCCACCCAACAAACACACATATAGAGAAATAGACACAGCATTACCATGCTGCATAATATAAAAAACATCCATTTTATGGCTGCACAATTTCCTCCTCATAATGCTGTGTGCCAGCAGTAACAAATATGAAAGCAGATCGATTTAAAGTTCAAGTTAAGTTGCATGAGTTTCCCATGGTGAAGCAATTATTCCCTCAGAGGCTCTCATTTTCTTTATCACACCATGAATTCCTCAGTAAACGAATGTGCAGTTTCTACCATGTGGATACTTGTATTGCAACAAAAAAACCTCAGAAACAGTATTTAAGGATAGACATTTTTCTCTCTGTGGAGGCTTCCTAAATTTGAAGTTTGACCTCTCTACAGTCAAAAGCATTTACTCTTGGGAAAACCATGTTCCTATTAATCTAATCTATCCATCCATTTCCCTTTAAACTCAGAATTTATTTATTTCTCAATAATATAGGTTAAACTTTTTAGTAAAAGCCTGGGGTGAATATAATAACACTATGTATATTGGGGTGCACTGAAGTGGTATCACCAATAGTTTATATCTCTAAGAGCTGGAAATACGCATAATTCCTGAACTTTGTATTGCTCTCTGCCACATCCCTCTGAACTACATGGGAAACATTGATTTAAAACCTGTCAATAGGTTCAAAATTGAGTTTCTTCCTTGCAGAACTCAGATCTTTGGACCTTCCATTTCCAGTGCAGCCTTCCTGCAGCCAGGACTGGGAGTATGGTCTCCACCTGTTTTATCCTCTCTCTGATTAGGGAGCAGAGTTCTGCAGATCTGCTCTGCCATCCCACAGCAGGGTTTTCTTCTGCAGAGAAAATAATCCTTGCTTAACCCATCAATTATAGTTGCTATTCATGTGGATATTCCAGGAAGGGTTAGATGAGAAGAAAAAAAAAAAGGGGGAGGGTGAGAGGATGGAAAAAGACAAAAAGAGAGAGAAAAAAACAGGAAAAAAGAGAGAAAAAAGAGAAAAAAAAAAATGGATCTGAGAATTTCACATTGCAAATGCACACTGCATAAAAATGATGATGGTTTTATTTCTAGTTTGGTAAAGATATCCTTGAGCATCTTCACTGGACAAGAAGAGTCTCAATAAAATTTCTGGTTAAAAAAACATGATATATTACAATAATAAAATTGATTCATTTAAGTTCATAATTTGTTTGTTTTTCTGCTAAATATTATTTATTTCCTTATCTGTCTCTTTTTTTCATTTAGTTTCAAAATGCCAGAAAAATCATCTGATGGATCAGTAAAAATTACATTAAGACCTAAATTCTGTTTTCATTCTCATATTCATGAGACATTATATGAATACATGCTTTAGAGACTTGATTTACATGAATCACTTCTTTCTTTATATATATTTTCCTATAAATTTCTATAGGTAACTGAACTGTTATTTTTCCTTGTGACAAAATTAATAAATACCTCTTCAAAGCATTTCCTAAAGGCTTAGACAAGACTTCTGAGGGCAATAAGTGGGTATGAAACACTAGACTCAAGGGTTTATGTGGAATTTGGGTATGTGAACATGAGTGCTGGATGCTGCATGGTGACCTTTCTCCCAGTCACCTATACTAAAAGACAAGAATGGCTGAAGGGGGGAAGAGGAAATTTACTTTCAAATAAGGATAATATTTTTAATCCATTTTTTGCATTAAAATTATATGCATGCACACACACACATATATATAGACATATATACCCACTGATTAATTTTGTAAATTTTGTATGCTATTTTTAGCTGTGGTTGCCTATAGAAAGGAAAATTAAATTAAGTTGAATAAAAATGCAGAGGAAGAATTATCACACCTGACAGAGTTCCAGCAAAAGAGCAAGGATCAGGGAAAATGTTGGGATTTTACTGTGAGATGTGGGCCAGTGTGAGTATGAGAATGGGAGGAAAGAGCAGGAGACACTCTGTGGAGTCAAGTACAATGAGGCAGAGCTGCAGAAAACTGTGAAGAAGAGAAGTTCAAACCCAAAATGGCAAAAGACAGCTCAAGAAAGATATTGTCAAGAAAGATGTTGAATTACATCTTCAGTATTATTTGAATTCCTTCAGCAGAAATATCACAGGTAGTATACCCACTTCATCACCACTTAAATAATTTCTAAAATGGAGATTTTCATATGTTTGTCACTGAAATCAATATTTGCTGCTAAATAATTTCTACTTTGTTCATTCAACTATCACCTACTTCTCAGCTTTGGAATTAGAACTAATAAGTGTATACAATTTTCTACAGTTTTCCTTTTCTTTGCAAAGAAAATAAGTTATTTCCACACTTTCCATGTAAAGGAAAGTTAAAAAATACAATTCAGGAAAACAAATATTTCAGCTTTTGTTATGGGTTTGAATGGAAATAAAATTCAGCATCTTGCTGCTCCCTGGGGCATTCCCTGCTGCACATGAGGAGCATCCCCAGGAGCTGCAGGTGAGTAATGTGGCTCAGCTGCAGGCAGTAGGAAGGTTTCTCATATCTGATCTACAGGGCAGAAGTGGCCTGAAATATGTTTCTTAGAAATCTGAACCCCCAGCCAAACATTGAGCTGGTGAAAGTGCGTCAAAGTCATTCTATTTCCATCAAAATTAATCCATTTCCATGCAATACTTCAGTTTTGACAAAGCATCATAGAAGCATGCTGCAAAATTTCTGACAGGTTTTGTTCACAGGACTGAGCTCGATAAGAGCAGATATCTGTGTTTGCAGCTGTTTTTTGTAAGGGAATTTACATTTTGATAGTTTCCTGATACTAGAAAAAAAACTTCAACAAATGGGTTTTTTTTCATTTTAAAAGAATATTCATCAGCCCTCTTACACCAAAAATATAATGGTGGAGAGCTAGGTCTTAATGCTCATTAAATCATAAATTTTTTGCAAATGTAAATGATAAGATATAGAAAGGCAAAAGAGCATGTGTGTCATCTTGAGGTACAACTGAAACTACAGCTTATCAGCAATTTGATAACTGGTCAGCCAGCAGTGCTCACTAGTTCATGACTATTATCTACATGTTTTCCCATTTATTACATGCCAGCTGAGGCCAATTTTCAGCTGGGAACTATAGCAGCTGTCTCTGTGGAAAATAAAGGAATGTCACTTAAATTTCTTTGCAGCATGACAGAAATGTCGCCTCATGCTGGAAACCGTACAGTGATACCCATTTCTTCTGACCTGAACACATTGCATCAATTCATGCTCATGAAAATGTCATTTGTGACTTTTTTTTTTCTTTTTTACCAATTTCCAACCTAAAAAAAATAAAAAAAAAATCCTCTTCTGGCTACATCACTGTCACAGTGTAAATTTAACACTGACCTCTCATACAGTATTCTGAAAGCTTTAAAGATTTTATGTATTTTTGATGGTATCATTTGCCACTGAATAAATTTGGGTAGAGAAGACAATAAAAACATGACTGAGGAAGGGAGGGAGGGAGGGAGGAAGGAAGGAAGGAAGGAAGGAAGGAAGGAAGGAAGGAGGAAGGAAGGAAGGAGGAAGGAAGGACGGAAGGAATGGAAGGAAGGAAGGAAGGAAGGAAGGAAGGAAGGAAGGAAGGAAGGAAGGAAGGAAGGAAAGGAAGGAAGGAGGAAGGAGGAAGGAACGGAATGGAAGGAAGGAAGGAAGGAGGAAGGAAGGAAGGAAGGACAGGAAGAAGGAAGGAAGGAAGGAAGGAAGGAAGGAAGGAAGGAAAGGAAGGAAGGAAGGAAGGAAGGAAGGAAGGAAGAGAAGGAGGAAGGAAGGGAAGGAAGCGAAGGAAGGAAGGAAACCTATTTTCTGTGCTCTTCACAAGCTGCATCAACAATTATCTACTTTTGCAGTCTGTTTTCTCCTCAGTCTTTATAATCACACAAACTATTTCTCTTTATCTTATTTTTGGCCATTGACATGTTTGATCAAGTATACAGTAATAAAATATTATAGATACCAGATCTACGTATTTCTGGAACAATATGCTTATTCTTCCATCATCATCAGCCACTATTCTGAGAGAAGTTAAACTTGATAAAGAACTAAAAAACTAGTCTTAAAACGAAATATCCATCTCTAAGCTGTTGGAAAGAAACACAAAAAGGTCACATTTCATCAGGCTTTAATTTTCCATTCTCATTTTCAAAGAGACTCATCCCTGTATTCTTCACAGAAGTATAAAGCCCTCCCTACCTCTGATAATCCTTTTATGCTTTCACATTAATGTAACAGAGTGCAGAGAATTAATTATTAAGTACTGCTTATACAGTGCTGTAAATATACACTATGTTACAAAACTTAAGATAAGCAAAGGCTCCATTCCTAATAAGCTTACTATAATTAAGTTCATTGTTGAATCCACATATAAAATATATCTAGGAGTCAAACCACATGGGAAAAACCTTTAAGCCAGGTAGAGGCACAGATGTGAATCTAACTTGTTTCTGGGTTATGAAAATTAATATCAATTGTAGACTGGTTAACTATTGACTCACATAATTCACTGAGCTTCTTGTCAAGTATTGATAAAATGTGGAAGTTACCTGTTATACATACACAGTGGAGCTGAAAAACTGACCTGAGATGTTTGATGGTTCATAATCTCTGTAATGTGTGAGATTATTTTTCTTTCAGATGAATATGTTGGATATTAAAAGTATTAGCCAAAATGCCAGGGGAAAGAATCCTAATTGCTGGTTTCAGCAGTAAAGCTTGGCAACATACTGTTAGGCAGGGATTTTTGAAGGCTAACCTTGAAAATACAGGAATATATTGTCCTACTCTGAATATTGCCCATATAATTTCTGCAGGAACCATGCAGCATTTTTATGTCTAGTGTATTATCTCTAATGGGAGAACCTCTAGATTCCTAGTGTTAAATACAAATTCATACATTTCTTGCTTATTCGCAGCATATGTTCCTTGGCTTTAGTACATGACACACACTGTGTGTTGCTTCCATAAAACAGATGCTACATGGAAGCCAAAAAGCATGAATTTATCTTTAATGTTAAAAATGCCCACAGTAGTAGAAAAATACTAACAGAAGAATGCTAGATGCAGAATCTAAATATCTATAATTTTCTCTAACAGTGCCAATTGAAAAGCATATATAGAATGAACTGTGATATAAAGATGGACCCAACTTTAAGAAGCCTTTATTTTCAGTTATGTGTTTTAAACCATTTAACTTGACTCTTCAGGATTTTGCATATTGACATTTAATTCTTTATTTACTCAGAAATTTACAACCCAATAAACTCTAAATCCAATTCACTAATTTAAAATAACTGAGGTCTACTTGACGTATTTAGACTGTTAGATTTTCACAATCATTATGAGGAATTGTTTTCTGAGAGCAGATACTTTTATGTCAAATACTTTCCTGCGTTAAAATTAATGCTGTTATTATTTAAATTTCACTAGTACTGATGTGGATCTCCTTTAATGATTGCTTATAATCTGTTTTGCCTTCAGCAGAGAACTCATTCTGCTACTCTAATAGTTATAATTTGTCTGGATTGTCATGCCTTCTAACAGTGACAGACAAACTGGTTGGGTCAGTGACATTTGACTACTGTTAGTGTACAGTAGTGTAATATAAACTGGAAGTTTTTCCTTTTTTAGAGATGGGCAATGGTAACATTAGAGATAAACCAATGGTCACATGGCATCACCGTTAACTTCTTTCAAGATGAATAAGATTGAAAACTTTCATTTTTTCATGAAGTAATTGATTAGCTGGAGAAGTTTAAAGATTCCTAAGAAACAATCTATCCAACTTCTCTTGATTCATCAAATCATGACAGGTTTTTTCAAATGAAAGCAGACACAGTTTGTCTCTTTGGGTAAGAGGTCTTCACATAAACTTGACAGGGAGTATCATCACAGTTCCACTCTGAAAGCTTAGATGAATTATAGTATCTGACACTTCACCACAGCTTTCTTTATATATTTAGAGACTTTTTTTCCTGGATTCCAGTTATTCAGCCTGATTTGGAGAAATTTTCTGTGTGAAAAGGAGAGGGGAAAAAAGTTTTTGTCTTCTTTTTTAAGGGGAAAAAACCAAAAAACAGTTTAATCGTTAATCGTGTTCTGAGCCATTTCAAGTGCTGTTACAGCCAGAAGTCAGTTTTTTGTCAGAGATGTTTCTTTGTGTTCATACTTTAGCTGACAGATTTACTCCCTATGTGTATTGAGCACATATTGGATACTTCTAGCTAATGAAGCTCCACTGTGTCTCCTGTGCATATGGAATGTGAGCACCATCACTCAGTCAGGAGTGGATGGCTCCAAGCATGGGAAGGATGTAATGATTTCCTGTATCCTTAAATGAGAGGCATTGCTGCCCAACTTTTCTGAGATAAAATGCTAAGAGCTGTTCCAAAAGTAAAGGATGTTTTCTAATACCAATTATTTCCTTCACTATTGTTCATTATTTTTATGAGGAACACATCCTGGGAGCTTGCATGGAGTACCAGGAGCCTGGTGAGCAGCTCAACATCCTTTTGGTTCAGTGCATCTTGAGATAAGCATGAGCAGCTGACCATGCATCTATTCATATCCTGAGCAAAGGAATCTCACTGGTTCCAAGGAAAGGAAGTAAAATTGTGAGAATGAATTTATTGAAAAAGAAATCCAGTGCAATCTGGGTCAATAGTTGAGGAATGTAGAGGCTAATATAGAATAATAGATTTATTTTATTAATCATTCTATTAAGCATTCTACTAAATATTTTGAGCCCACTAAGACAAAAGAAAGGAAAAAAAATTGTAGATAATATAACAGGTTTTAAGCTCAAAAAGCCTCATTTTCTCAAATTCTAAAATTCTTTTCAATGGAAAACAAAATTAACTCATGGGCAGCCCAAACCTCTGGAATTACCCTTTTAAATATCCAGTTAATGCATCTGTTAAAAAAATTAAGTCTACTGTGGGAAAAGGGTAAGCATGATTAAACTAGATGATGCAATTAATTATTCATCCTCATTAATAATTATATTTTTATAACCTGTTTATTATATGCAATATATAAACTTTCTTGGAGATAAATGAAAGTTGTACTTTACATATATATAGGTGTAAGTAAAAATGATACATTTTTCAATTATATGAGCCAACACCTGAATCTTTATACTTCTGAAGCAACAAAATGAAATACAGCCCCTTTCCAATGTTGCTTACCATATCATAATCTCGTGCAATTTATCCACACATAACATAACAATAAAATTGAACTTTGATTCTTGCAATCACATCATACTTGGTTATTTAAAGGTCAACCATTACTCTTAGAAGTAAACCCATTAAAATATTGTGATGTAAGAACGTAAATTACAATGCGTCTAAATGTGAAGTTATTACTTAAACATCAAATGACACTGAAGACGTGACTAAAAATTAAATAAGATTCATCAGTATTCAGCTGGAAAAATCAAGATCAGAGAGTGAATATGATTTTTTTTTGAGCAGTCTGATAGAGCTGGGCCTGAAAATCTGAGCACTTAATGAGATTTAAAAAAAAAAAAATCTGCTTCTAAAAAAATAATCTGATATTTTCTCGTATTCTGTTTCCTTTTCAAGATACAGACAGTCATCTGAATGTGGATTGGCTTTAACCAGCCATCTCAAAATGATTTATGTAGGAAAATTAAATGAAACAAGGTCAAAGAACCTCTGTGTGAAAAATAACAGTCAGAAAAATATATCTGTACTGTATCAATTTTTAATGTTATCTGATTTTATCCTGATTGCTAAGAGGATATATTCCTCATCCTCCTCATTAAAACAACCTCACTGGAAAAAATGAAAAGGATTACATTCAAAGAGCATGGATATAATTCATGCCTAAAAGAATATGCAAAAGATAATCAACTGTCTTAGGAGAGAGTCAAGAGGGCTCCTGTCTGAGCTACAACAGTGGGTCTGGAAACTGAGTTTGCAAGGGACCAAAAAGAAAAGCAAGCTTCAAGTGGAACAGATGCTGAGACAAGGTTCTTAAATGAATGAGGGAATGCAATATCTGTCATCAAAGTGTGAGCTAGTAGCGTGTGACCTATTTAGTCTAGTGAAACAAAGGCTGAGAGAGGATAATATTGCTGTCTATAAAACCTTCCAGAGAGGGGTTTAAGCTTTTGGGAGGAAGATCTTCAAGAGAAAGGATATATAGAATCATGGCTGTGAATACATTTAGACTGAAAATACAAGAACACTCAGGGAGTCGGAGCTCAAAAATTAATCTGTTTAGCATTGGACATAAAACATAAGAGGAAAGCCTTGTATTACTATAAAAATGTTAAACACAGAAAGCAGTTACTATGTTGGAAGAAAAATCTCCCAAAATATCGTGCTGAGATCTTTGTTATTGTTTTGTTTAGGTTTTTTAATATGTTATTTGCCATTGGAAAGGGAAGTTGTAATCAGCTGGCTAACATGCTTGTTATCATTGACAAAAAAACTTACTGCTACTGTCTGAAATGAGGAAAGAAGAGCATCAGAATATTTAGCTATCCTTCAAATGCCCAGATTTCATAAAAATTACCTGGGCTACTTATATACAGAAATTTTCTCTAATGACTTATACAGGTGGATGAGCTTCCAAACCCAACCAATCTGATCACATTTAAAAGTAGGGGTGGTGGTGAGAAAGGAACCTGGAAAACCAAGGCTATGGGTTTATTTCAGCTCCTGGGAAAAGGAAATATTACAGAAAATTAAAAGCTGTTAATATCACCTAGACCAGTGACAGTTCTAATATTTCCAGCTGGTGGGGAATGCAACAGA
Organism: Erithacus rubecula; assembly: GCF_903797595.1. NCBI lineage: Eukaryota > Metazoa > Chordata > Aves > Passeriformes > Muscicapidae > Erithacus > Erithacus rubecula. Next base: position 10,745,973 of record NC_136689.1, on the reverse strand, counting down.
AAATATTCTAGTAGATGTGCATTTTTGTGTGATGGTGTGTGCTGAGTGTGAGTGTGCAGTAAGGCAGCAGAGATCTAAGGGGACAGCAGCAAAGGAAACGAGACAGTAAAGTTTTCTGTCTAGGTAACACCCCCAAGGAAAGACTATTAATTTATTATACTTTAAATAAAGGTCACAATCTTTTAAAGCACCTTGTCAATGCACTCTCTTCATTAACTTCTCAGGTTGCCTATATCCCTCTCTGTTGAGTTTGGGAGGAAGCCAGAAAAATGTCCATGGAGCAAGAGCAAGGCAGAGAAGAACACCATGGATCACTGTTGGTTTTATTTGTCAGCTCAGAAAATCTGCCTCATTTAATCTCCTTGGAACCAGGAGCATCCAGCTCAGCACTCAACAGAGAAAGAAAAAAAAAAAAAAAAACAAGCAAAAAACTGAAAAGAAAGGTACACCAGAGTGTCCATCAGGTTATGTGCTCAGTCCCCTGTCTGAGAGGATACCTCGAGCTGGCCAGGGAAATTCCCAGTGGGGCTACACAGAACAAGCACAGCCTGTGTGGAACTGAGCTGGCTTCCAAGGGCACCTTCTGCACTCAGCACAAGAGAGAAATAAGGCTCAGAAAGTTCTCACCAAGTGTTAAACAGGTCTGTTGGCGATGGACACCATTACCCCCAAGGTAGGAATCAACCTCGATGGAGATTGTAACAGGAGATGATTAACTGCCAGCATGTATTTGTCAGGAAAAAGTCACAGAAAGTCAATCTGATTTGCTTCTAAAATTAGCATAAAGGACAGGTAAGTAGGCAAGCCATAGACATAAACAATGCTAGTAAGATTTCAAACTCTCTTTGTTAAGACCACAAAGTCCAGACAAAACTTACCAGATAAGTGCGAAACCATACTGCAAAGCTATTCTTAGTGGCTTTGTACAAATATCTCCTTTGGCATGTGGGTTGCATCACAAATATTTATATACAATTAATTGATGTAAGTTAGAGTAGTTTAATTAATTGCTCAGATGATTTGAAACCAGTTGTTTCAAATTGAAATAATCTAGAAACATTTAAATACTCTGAGATAATATATGTTGTGATTTGTCATAGAATCATAAAATCATAGAATCATGGAATGACTTGGGTTAAAAGAGGCCTTAGAGGTAATCTAATTTCAAGTCCCCTGCTGTGAGCAAGGACACTTTTTACTAGACCTTTTAAAATGGAAATGTGAAATTTCCATTTCATCTGAAAATGTGAAATTCTATATGTAGACAAGAAATTTATTTTCATATATATGGGATGGAGAATGAATAAACAGCTTACAGTACCACCAAAAGAATTTGTGGTTTATATTGTGACCAGAAAATGAACTTAAGACAATTGAGTCTGGCTTTTGCAAACACTCAAACACCTTATTGGCATGTTTGAGCAGAACACTTGAAGTAAAAGAAAATAATTAATCTGATATTGTATTCAAGGTTCCTAAGCCAGAATACAATTTTTAGTTTTGATCACTATATTTTACAAATTATGTGATCACATTAGAATAGATGAGATGGAAGCAGTAAAGATGCTCAGAATGTCTTAAAGAAAAGGAATGCTACAGTGAAAATTTGAGAAAACCAGAGTTATTTAGGCTAAACAAAACAACAAAAATAATATAGGTGATATTATTTAAAAGATTCATATAAAGTACAGAGAAAAAGAATAAAATTTCTTCATTTATATAGAGATGAAAAAACATTTTACTTAATGTAGCAAAGACTGAAGTTGAAGTTAAAAATTAAGAAAAATGTCCTATGATTACTGAAATAGATCACTTTTAAAGTCTCCAAAATGCTAAGATTTTAATAATACTTTAAACAGATATTTTTAAGAGTGAGAAAAATATCTTTTCCATTGGGACACTGATGTTGCTGAAGTACTTTCCAGAACTTTTACTTATGGAACAGATAAAGGATATTTTAGGGTAAAGTTTGATACACTTCCTCAAGTAGAGTCATGGTGTGAAAAATCTCAACCATTCTAAGATGGACTTTGGCACATCTATGAAAGACATAGCCAGGCTCTTGACTCATGCTCAAAACTGTAACCTGTTTTCCAAGCAGGTAATCAAAATCATTTAACAGAACTCACTTTTGATACCTACTTTCATTTAATAACTACTGAAGACTATCAAAAAGTTCATACTTTGGTCAAGTTTTGTCAAGCTTCCCCTAGTACCTTACAGCAGTTCATTTGGAGTGAGTGTACCAAGGAAAGAGTAGAGGACTGCTCACTCAAAGTGTGAATGGTATATCATTTGGCCTGAAGATCACTTCAGGTAATCATTTATATCATGAATGAATATGAAAAAAGGGAAAGAGGGACTTGAGGCTAAAGTATTTTAAAAGGATTTTGCAAGTGTAATGATCATATCCCAGTGAATTTGAAAGGAACTTCATTACTTCAAGTGCCTTTGAGAATCCCATGCCACACAAACAGTGTAAGAGTTGTAAGACACAGGGTATGTGCAGCTCCTGCTCCTCTTTCTTTGGGATCTGCAGATATACAGAGACCAGCTTAAATCCATTTCCAAAATGTACCAAGTTAGTTCAAAATAATTGTGTTAATGCAGTTCAAAAAGGACTCACATCCCTAAAACTTTCTAAATTGTGGTGGCAAACCTCAAAACTTCCCACAGAGGGTTTTGGAGAATTCCAGACAACTTTAGCAAAATGTTCTGTCTTAAAAGTTCTTCAGAATATTTTCTCCTTTTTAAAATTATTTTTCAAGCATATTTCCTAATCTGATTTTTTCCCTAAATATAATTGGTAAGTTATCAATTATGTACCTTAATTAGAATAATGGACAGATTTAAATGTAAGTTACTTGAAGTCATCCATTTCGAGTTAATAAAAATTTTCAGTATTTTTGTTTAAATTTTGGATTTAAACTAGGAGCTAGAGAATGCCATCCTTCCACATCACATATACAAACAATTTCTTTGTATTGCATTCAAACTCCCCAGAGATTGTGTAGCACTTTTTTTTCAGGGAGTATCAAGCATTGTTCTTGATTAGGCTTTATTCACTTCAATGTTATTTGATACCAATATAACGCGTTTTATTTCAGGCTGCATGAGATTGAATCTCTTTAACTCAATGCCTTTATCAATTGAAGCACAATTTATGTGCTACTGAACAACATCTTCCAGTCCTGCTTCATGCATGAAAAGTGCATGTTGTGTGCTCAGATCACTCTGTGATGTGAACAGATGTGATGAGAATTAGAAATTCTACTCAAAAGCACATGCCTCCTTTGAAATAAACATTTGTGGACAAACACCCTAGAAAAGAAAATTCCAAAGTGCCATTTACTAATAAATAAGAGAAAAATATGTTTAGAAAACTGTCCAAGGAAAATTAAAAGTGAGATTTATATTTTCATTTGCTCATATATGAAACACATAATTTAGAGTGAAGGGGGCTAGCTGTGTTGCAGGATAGAACAATGAGACCATATTAAATTGGAAACAAGAATTAGTAATTTTTGTAGACATTTATAAGCTAATGTGTGAATTCTACACTGTATTATAAAAAAATGCAGTTCATGTTGTGATCAGTGGCTCAAAGACCTAGTGAAGATGAATCAGGTGTGACTCCCAGGGTCAGGAGGCACAGACACATTGGAGTGAGTTCAGTGAAGGGCCATGAGAGTGATTAGGTGATTCAGAGATTTTGACATCTGAGGACATGCTGAGCAAACTGTGGCTTCCCAGCTAAAAAAAGAAAGGACTCAGGGGGTTTGGTGGATCTTACCAATGCATGTAAATTCCTGCCTGGAGCAGGGCAAGAAAGATGGCACAGCCAGACTCCTGCTGGTGCCAGGAGTAGTACAGACAGGTAGTATGGGCACAAGTTAAAATATGGAAAATTATATTTATTTTTTTCCCCTTCTGGGATTTTTTGATTCACTAAGTGCTTTATTTCTTTTTTTATGTAAGGGGGGAAATGTTTTCATGTATTTGCATCCTTGCAGAGTGCAGTGTGTAGGAGTTGTAACTTATACCAAAAAGTATAAGTTGCTCAAACTCAAAACACTTAAAAGTGTATTTTCCAAGAAAACTATTTACAATATAGCTCCCTAAGCTAACACTGCAATGACTTCTGTCTCTGTGTGTAAAAGCTGACTCTGTCATGCTTTGAAGTTAAAAGCATGATTTTAAAGCAGGGAGCTTTCAGCACTTTTTCCTAATTACCTGTTGCTTTTGAGATTGCAGTGACTGTCCATGTTTTTGAAAACTGTCTTCTACTTGCTGGAAATAATCTAAATTATATTGTTTACTTGCATTCATGAGGTTTAATAGCTAGCACTGTAGTCTTCCAGTGGTCAGAGAAACTTTTTGTAACTACTGTTATTTTTATTTTTTTTACATTTTTGTTAACTTTGTTTTTTAGCAGCCTATAGCTTACAGCACTTTATGAACACTTTTTTTATACTAATACACATCTAAAGTGACTGAAAGATGTTTTTCTCATATCTACTATATCCACAAGCTATCATTCTAAGCATAACCTCTTGCTCCACAGACTTTTCAGTATTATTTCTCAGATGTTGTCTGAACAGCCTGTCACAAAGGACATCAGCAAAGACATCAACAAAAATGTAGAGCTTTTTAATGAAGCACCAGGATACACTGCAATGGACTCTAAAAAGTTTAAATGATAACTATTGAATACTACATTTTTTTATATACTTCAGGTTTCTAATAAGCCAAGGACAGAAAGAACACTTGTGCATGTATTTATAATAGCTGGTGGAAAAGAAGCTCAGCCCTGACTGAAGTAAATTAATTAGAAACCACATCAATGCATTTACAAATATCAGTCCATTAAATCCATTGTGAAAGAAAATGCTTTAAGGCATGACACTGTAGAAGTTTTTTGTTTTATAAAGGCAGTGAAGAGTTTGCTAAGATAAGGCAATAAGTTTTAAATAGAAATATTTTATAGCAATCTTCTTTAAAATTTAGAAAATTTCCTTTTCTATCTTATGTAGACTGATTTAAATATTATCTATTTAGCTATGTTTCAGAATATTTAACTTTTTTATTAGAATATTCAAAACAATGTGATGCCAGGGAAAATTTACTTTTATTCCAGAAAGGAAAACCTCTGTTTTCAGATATACCCATATTATGTATACAGCCATTTAAAGAGACACAAAGAGCAGAGTTCCTTACTAGATTTATTAAATAAGAACTCAGTTCAGGGTTAAAAAAAATGCCAGCTTTGAATCATATTCTTTAATGTAGCCTATTCCTAATACATGTTAAATTGGACAATGGGTTATTCATGAAACGACATCTCACTATTTTAACAAGACACTTGATGTCCTATTTTTCATTTTCGTGGCTGCTACTTTCTTTTTTACTCCATGTAAAAATTTAACATTTCAGGAAATATTACTGTACAGAGGTTTTACAACTAGGAAAAAGTGGTAGGATTGCCCCTGGAAAGAAAATCTCCCCAAGATGTGTCCATTGCTGGTTTGAGCTGTAAAATTGATCCCAGGCTGTGGTTCCCTGCCTGGCACTTGCTCCATTCATTGCCTCCTGCTGGTTGTCCTGGAGGTGGAGGATTGCCCAGGGCATGGGGAGGGGGCTGTGGTTGCTCCTGTGCTGCCAGGGGACAAGGCTGGTGCCTGGGGCTGATCATCACCCTGGGAAGGAGCCAGGGAGCCTTTCCAGGCTCTCCACCCCACGGGGCCCTTAGAGGTCTGGCAAAGGGGGCATTGTGTCACCTGGAAAAAACAAAAGAAGCATTCTATTTCATTTAGTTATTTCAGCACATCTTTTTTGTCTTGTTTCAAAAGTAAACATAGATTCTGTGGTAGCAACTGTTCTCTACACGACCTATGTGAAAAAATCTCTCGTCTCTGAGAATAAGAATTGCCACTTTTGACACTCCAATTAAAAAATTACCAAGCATCCATTCTAGCTCCACCTAAAAGTTGTATCTCTGAATTAAATAGTCTTATGCTTGTTTTCTGATAACACAAGCTTAAGACTAGACTGTCACATAAATGAAAAGTAAACTGTTTATGATGTGCTGGATCAGCTCTTTTTCAGATTACATGTAAAGTAATACCTTGTTTAATAATTTTCAAAAGTCTTATGAAAGTTTATGAGGAGTGTATTCATGTCAGAATACCAAACTGGACAAATAAATAATGCAGATCTCATTCCTCTGAGACTATGAGTTTACATTGTAGCTTCAAATCAGAGAGGAACCTTATATTTTAGGTGCCATGAAAATGGTATAATTTGAATGAAAGTGATAAAAATTTTGTGTGTCTTCTGCATGCCTGGTACAACTTGGTTTAGTTTCATTTTAAGAATTAATATTTATAATTTCCTTGGAGATCCTTTGCTGAAAGATGCCATGCAGCAGCAATCAGCTATCATTGCTGAAGCTGTTCTCTTCACGTTTGGCAAGTCACATTCTTTGGCTTTTCATTCTGAAAGAACCAGTTTAAATGAGATATACTTGAATTCTTGCCATTGGAAATATCAGTTTTGTCATCTAAGCCACCATTAAGAGCTCACTAGAGAGATAATTAGGTATTTACTAAACAGAAAAGTCAGGCAATTAGAGATGAGCTACAGTGGTTTTCCTCTGTCTCAGAGCAGTTGGTCCATCGAGGCATTTGAGCTCCAGAGGTTGCAGAGGCAAGGAGGATCCCTAATTAATCCTGTGGCTGCAGGAAGTTTTCAAAGCCATGAGTTACTGCAGACACTATGAAACTATGTTAATTTACCTGTGGATCTCCCTGGGGTGGGTTATTTTCCTGCATTGGACCTCTGACACTGACATATTCTTGTCTCATGCTAAGGTGGTTCAGGTTTAAACACAGTCCAGCTACTAAATGCCATGGTCTATGAGAATTCAGCAATTAAACAATGAAACAGATTGGATTTGAGCCTTAACCATCTCCTTGGTCCCAAGCACTAGTACAGAAATTATATGAAATACAAGCTAACAAATAGAGCAATCGGATAGAATATGAGGGCTTATAAATAAACTATCAGCAAAACTCCTGAGGGAAACACTACCCATTAATAGCTATCAGATATAATGTTTTAAGAAACAGCAAGAGAAGTATAAAATTGCTGAACAGAATAATTCAAATGTTACCATAATTTGCCCTCTGGTGGATATGTATTAGGTATTATATGAAGTTCTATGAATTTGCACAATTTTCCCTCACAGTCTCCTATCATTTAGTGGATGGAATGGATGATGATTACTTAATGAGCAGCTACTCAAGTTTTTTCCCCTGTGTGGCTCCAGGATTTATTTACTGTGGGAAAGTTAAATCTGTTCTAAAGGCAAAATAATTAATTTTCTCATGGTCTAAGCCGCTCTCCAAAAAAGTACCTGAATGTTTTATAGACACAGGTTTTGGCAAATTCAGGTCAGGTTTTTAGTACCTGGCCTACTTGGTCCTGAGAAGAAGAAATCTCTGGAAAAATTACCCTGTATTACTTTCAATTTCACATGACCATGCATCTGGCTTGGGGCAATTGCAGACACACCTGCAGGCTGGGTGGAGAAGTGTCTGAGAGCAGCCTTGTGGAAAAGGGCTTGAGGGTGATGAAAAACTCAGCAAGAGCCAGCACAGTGTGCCAGGGAGCCAGTGGAATCCTGGGCTTCATCAAAAGGAGCCCAGTCAGGTCAAGGGAGGGCATTCTGCCCCTCTGCTCTGCTCCTGTGAGATCCACCTGGGTCTGCATCCAGCTCTGGTGCCACCAGAACAATAAGGACATGGAACTGCTGGAGCAAGCCCAGAGGAGACACCAAGCTGATGAGGGGACAGAAGCACCTTGCCTATGAAATCAAACTGAGAAAGGTGCTCAGCCTGAGGAGAAGGGTGTGTGGAGACCTCCTGGCAACCTTCTGTATCTGAAGGGACCTGCAAGGAATTTGGAGAGGGACCCTTCACCAAGGACTGTAATGGTCAGACAAGGAGGAATAGCTTCAAAATGAAAAACAGTAGATTTAGATTAGTTCTTGGGAAGCAGTTCTTTACTGTGAGGGTGGTGGTGGAGCACTTTGCCTAGAGAAGTTGTTGATGCCACATCCCTGGAAGAGCTCAAGGCCAAGTTGGATGGGGCTTTGAGCAGCCTGGTCCAGTGAGATGTGCTGCTGCTCAAGGAAAGGAAGAGAGAGTGCAAAATTTTCAGTTTTCTTAGTGAAATCTCTAAAAGTAGAAAACTCTTTAAAAGGTGAAGCACATGAAGGCATTTCCTTAGCAAAAACTGTCTCAGTGAATGAAGTGGCAGGCAGATTTTAAAAAAAGGAAATGCAATCAGTCTTCCTATTGATTTATCCTTATCTAATTCTGTATATAATCTAAATTTAAATCCATCTACCATCTACTGCTACAATTTCCATCCACTGGAAATTAAAATCCGGTTGTTTACCTCATGCTGAATTATTCTATTTACAGATACTTCATTTATGATTAATCAGAAATTTCAATTGCATGAGCTAGGTAAATTCATTACTAATGCACATGAAGGAGCTCACTAATCCCAGCCCACAGCTTTTAATGACCTCAAACTCCCTCTCTGTGAAAGTGCAGATATTTTGCTTTCCAACAGCATGGTTTTTACCTCACTTCCTACTCAACCCTGTAACTGGCTACTCAATTCCTAATTATTATTAATGACTCAGTTTACCCTGAGGAAAGTATTCAACAAAGCAAAAGCTACCAATTGCACGTGGCTCATTAAAGTCACATTAGATTCAATATTTGAAAGGATCCTTCAAATCCATAAATAACTCATTAAACTAGCTGCAGTATCTTCCTCCTCTCATGTGAATGTAAAAATGTATTTATTCTTGTGCCTTAGCCACCATCAAAGCACAGTCATGGAATTTACTTTTTCATACTGTTTTTTTTTGAGAAGTAAAATCACAGACATAGATTAAAATAGTCCTGATCTAGAAGGAAAAATTTATTTGTGGAAAAAAAATTAAAGAATTAGCAAAAATACCTTATTTGAGGTATTTATCTTCAATAAACACCAGGTTTGATCACAGAATGGTTGGGGTCAGAAGGCACCTCTGGGAATAATTTATTCAACAACTAAGCTAAAGGAATAAAGGTTTACTTCCAAATCCACCACTTGACCTGAACATCCTGGCAGTTAGTACATAAAGACACAAAAATAGCAAAATCTTTAAGTTCAGCGGTCTTCAACTTCTGTGGAAGTCCTAAGTTAGAGAAGTTTTCCAAGACAGGCTGTGGGAAGCATGCTTAAAACCAAGATTCCAGACAGTCTGGGGAAATAAGCAGACAATGCTGAGAAGGATCACACGGTTTATGTGCATGTAGTTATTCTTTGCTACTCAGAATCACAGAATGGTCCAGGTGGGAGGGGTAGATGCAGGGCAGGTAAGATTTGTCAGATATGGCCCAAATTTTAAGACTGTCAACTGAAGCAGGTATTGCAGTGGTTTTAAGCATAAAGCTACAGAAGGTAGACTGCACCCATGAGAGCATTCATGGTGTCAGAGCAGAGGATGCTGCCTCTGCTGGCATCAGCCTGGCTGCCTGGGGCAGCAGGGGAGGAAATGCTCCCAACACCCAGCATGCAGAATGCCAGTGCAGGGTCTGCTCAGCTCTCCTCCACTCAGCCCAGGGTCATCTCTGCAAAAAATCTTCTCTCTTTCAGGCACAGATCTAGTTACTTCTGTGTTGCTGGACATAAAAAGGAGAAAAATGGCCAGTTGCTTCTGGAGCCCTTGGGAGGAGCAGAGCCTCACTAATATCCCTGTGCACCTGTGAGAGTGACAGGCCACTTTATAAGCTCCAACACTGAATAGCTGCTGTGGGTGCTTTTTTTCTCTCTGTGTGAACATAAGCACTGGCTGGTTCCAAGCAAGGAACTGAAGAATTACATCTATTTGCTGTCACTATATATTTTGTATAGCTCCCAGGAAAGACTTTAATTTGCAACACACAGGCAATCATTTTTGTCAAGTGGCCTTATTATGATTATTACTTGTTGTATGTGGTTCTCAACACATTTATGGGAAGATCTGAGCCTAAATGACCTTGCAGTACACAGGATCACATCCAGAGAAGAAAGTCTTTTTCCTATTTAAATGAGGAGTGGCTTAGATATTTCTGAACAGTTCATTACAGACATATACACTTTCAGTGAAGCTTCTGGTTTTATCAATCAAGTTTAAGCACTTCACTGGAATAAATTAGAAAAGTGCTTCAATGGTTTTATTATAGTTTTTGTATGCTTCCTAAGGCTAAGTTTTACATTGAAAGTTCTTAATATTGCCTTTATTTTTTTTTATAAAAACACCTTAATATTTTATCGATAGTTGGCAAACAAACCATAATTTGTTTTAGGTTAATAACAGAAAAACAAGGCCAAAATAGCATAAGAATGATAAATACAGGAAAAGCAAGGCATTCTAAACAGTACAATGCCTTTTGAATTCTTATTATATCTTACAGTCAGCTGTCTTCAAAAGGTCTTGACCGGTCTCCTAAAAAACTTTCAGCAGTATAGCCTAAAATTGCAAATGTGAATATGAAAATAACACAGGAACTGGAAGAAACTTTGTGCACATTAGTGTACTTAAGGAAAACTGTGCTTCCATTTATGACCTTAGCAAGCACAAAAAATCATCTGTATTTATAGCACTTTAGAAAGTGCATCCCCTTAGTGGTAGCAAGGTTGAATGGGAGAATTCATGGTTTAATAGCATAATGGGCTAATAGCAACACCTGTACATGGCTGAGTCTGTAATTGTGTCCCTCTGGATATGGGGACCTCGTTTGAACACATTCAAATTGTCCTAGACTCCATATGCCTGGAGCCATTCCAAGATCATTCCACTTCATAGCTTCTCTAAAAATAAACTCAAGAGTTCTGCACTTCATTCATTTAAAAGCACTCACAAGAGCCGTGCTCAGATTGGGGATTTAGTGATGTGAAGAGCTACAGGTCCAGTGTAGTTCCTTTCCAGACAGCTTCTAGGTGCAGTTCAGGAAGCAGGCAGTGAATTTCCTGCAGAGTACATTGAGAGGGCAGAGAAACTTAGACACACACATAACCCACAGCACTCAGTGCCTTCACACAGTGCACATCACCACCCTGTGATCCCTGTCTCACAGGAAGGACACACAGAGGAATTGCTTACTACTATTGCCATTTTAATATCTCAAATCTCAATAGCATTTGTAGTAATGTCTGAGGGGTACTAGCTATGTAATGTTCCAGTTGGCATATTAAGATTACATCTATTAAAAAATTGTTCTCCAAAGAGGTCTGAGGCAAAAGAGAACATGTGAATACAAGAAGCAGAGAGGAACAGGTCTGGATATTGAATTGACTGCCCTGTGTCCTCAGGTGAAGTGACAACACAACCTGCAACACAGCCATTACTTTTAAGAAGCATAATTTTCATATCAGTGATTTCTATGGCTTTTGAGCTGTTTGATACCTTTAAAACCAAAATGCAGTGGGCTTCAGTAGGTGAATGGTTAAAGTGTATTAAATATTATCTGAAAATATTACTTAATATAAATTTTGCAGTAGTTCCCAAATATTTTTCTTAGCTTTACAAAAATAAATTAGTTCATTGAAATCCATTTTGGAGAGATTCACACTTTTTCTCCTGCTTGAGAAACAATTTATGAAGGAACAGGAAAGCACCAAGCTTCTCAAAGCAGAACAGCAGAGATAAACACTTGATGCACTCTGATACACAGAGATAATGCAGGCTCAAGAGGTACAATATTGGACATCTGGGCCTCTGAAATGTGGAATTTTCAGCTTGAAGAGTAGCAGCTTCAAGTTCTTCCAAGAAACTGGAGGAAAAGAGTTTGAAAAGGGGGAAAAAACCCCACAGATTTAAAAAAAACTGTAATGGAAATTGCTTCTTCTGCCTTAATACATAAAAAGTTGGTTTCCTATCAGTTGCAGAGGTGCAAATCTCATCTGTTCCTGAAATTGCAGGACTAACTGACAGCAAAATCTGGTCCAGCAAAAATACTTTTATTTTTTAATGTAACCACCTTGCAACAAGCACTGTCCTTTAGAAACAAACCTTTGAAATTGAATGTTCTCTTGCTGCCTTTTATCAGACAAGAGCAGCCTGTCAGAGCTCTTTGCAGTTTCCCAAGGGTGCCTGCAGACATTAAAAGAGATGAGCAGGTCAAGGCACACTAAAACATGAGAAAATACCAGACAGATCATACCTGGAATTTACCTCTAATGTCCTCTTCAGGCAAACGTTCTTGCATAAATTCTAATTCATGCACACCTGCCAGTAAGTTTGTAGATGATTTCTTTTTCCTAAGGATGAAAAGTGAATCATATAAAATAAGATAGCCTGGAAATACAACCACATCAAGAATTTCTTAGTATTGTTGCTTGTGGGTGAAACATACAAGTAGAAAATGAAATACCACTTAAAAGGAGAAGAAGTGTGACCATACAACAGTTAATGCTATATTTGCAAGTGTTTTATATTTGGATTTTTTTAAGCCTTAATTTGCCTGGCCATATTTAAATGGGCTGTTTCTATGCAGTTCTTTATCATTTGTTTTGACTTGTAGTATTTTCAAAAGTGCTTAGGCAGTACAGGGCTCTTAGACTGGAAACAGAAAAACTCAAATTTAGAAAAAAAATAAGTAATTTTTATCAGAGCCATTACATTGAGGTCATTAGTGTAAGGGACATAGGGAAGAGTATTCACAAAAGCTATGCTCAGTCTGGCTCATTTCCCCATTCACTCTACATAGTCCATGGGAAAGAAAACTTTTCTGGATCCTTATTAGGAACATGCAATGTCCTTTATTAAAGGATTTAGTGACTTCCCCAACTTCAGTTCTGGGGTGAGACCAGGCACCCCACTCCAGCCTTGGATTTCCCTGAGAACTAAATGAAATTCAAGATGTTGAAAGGTCCCAAAGGCTCAGAAGGACAGGGGAATCAGTAGGGTTGGTGAAAAATACTTTAGATTATGAATGCTGATTGGTGGCAGGTAGTTGTGGTTATGTGTGAATAACTGAAACAGACATTTGAACTCCCAAGCATAATCCTACTGTCTGCTACCTGCAACAGGTACAGACTGGTTGTGAATTTTGGCAAGACCTGGAACTAAAAGAGGTGGCCCACACTAAATCGTGGTTAATACTGGACATGAGCAGAACCACCGGTTTGGATATGTTGTGCATCTGCAAACAGTGTTTAAATGGAGAAAAACAAGCTGCAAAATGTTAAAACAAGCTGCAAAAACTTAATGGCACACAGCTGACACAACTCTGCCCAGCTTTCCCTACAATGGAAAGTGAAGACTTGAGTGAATGTGGCTTTGGAAAATCTGTTAGTGTGTGAAATAATAAAAAAGGGTAAAAGCCATAAGTTTGAAAGGTCTTAAGTAAATCCCAGTATTCAAATCCAGGGTTTTATTGAGTTCATCTCACCCATGACAAGGGTTCACCATGAGGAGCTGTGCAAGATCAACAAGCCTTTCAATCATATTCTGAAAAGTATTTTCAGTCTTGATGGGTGATAAGGGGGCCCAGCAAAGTTCACCTTTGTCATGTCAGTAATGCTCTGCAGTCAGCAGAAAGAGCAGGAGTGAAAGCCCATCGTGCTGAGAAATGTAGGCTAGATTCAAAACAAAATTTGGAACAGAGTCTTAAGTAGTGTTAGATCTACTTTTGACTTTGGCACACATGAATACATATGTTGTCATTATTTTCACCAGTGAAGGTTTTCCAAGTTTATTTGCATTCAGCTCCAGAAAAAAAACAAAACCAAACCAGTGGATTCTGTTGGTGTGGAATAGACATCAAGTATAAGCAATAGGAGCAGTTTCAGTTTCATATTCTTGTTTTTGTTGGGTGGTTTGGGTTTTGTCTTGGATTTTTTGGTTTTGGGTTTTGTTTGGAGTTTTTTGAGGTTGTCTGGCTATGGTTTTTATTTGAAGTTTGTCAGGTTAAATTACCCAGAAATCAGAATGCTATTAAAGAAAGGATCAGATTTTGAGATGCAGAACTATCACCTTTTGAACAGCTCTGCTGCTCTCTTTAGCTAATCCTCTTGAGAATTCTACCCTCTGTATGGCTTCCATAATTGCAATGTTCAGTCATCTCGAAGGCATTATTTCTGTCTTATTGGCTGAAATTATGCCTTCTATTCACATCTGATAATGGTTCTGATTTTGAATCATACAATTCAGACACTTCACAGCAGTAGCAGCAAGGGCAGAACATTTTAATTATTTTGCAATGCCTTTGTTGCTGGTGTCATTTTATCTCTCATCCCTACATGCTGTTTTTCTATGTGCACATCTCACAATATGCATTTAGAACTAGAAATAAGGAAACAACTATAGAATATAAGTCAGATTAAAGTCCTGTGTTTTAACTTGAGTGTTTCTTGTTAGCAAACCCATTTCAATGAAGTCTTAAATTTTGCCAGTCACTCGTTTGGATCTAAAACTTCTAAACTACAATGGATTTACACCTGATTCAGTCCATAAGGGGCAAAAGATATCTTAATTCACTCACAACTGCCTGCTATTCCAGTTTTGCATCCCTGGAATGTTCTTTTCTTTCTTTTAGTAAAGTATATACTTTAAAAATTTGGCTTTTGTCTTGATAAAAATGTACACATTAATTTATGGCTAAAAAAGGGTTTAAAATACCTGATAAATATAAATCTTATATGCTATGCATATAAGAAATGCTACAAACCTGCTAAGAATATATATATATATATATATATATATATATATATATATATATATATCCAGTTTATGGTGGCCACAGCTTGTACAACCCCTAGTTCATGCTTATATGATCAGAGTGGAGGAAGCTAAATGCTCAGAGGAAGAACTCCATCATGCAGAGGATCATTCTTCTGTTCTTCAGTGCTGTGGGTTGGACACTCAGCATAGGCACAGGTATAGATTGCCATTATCAAGTGCTGTCTAAAAGTCAAAGGTGTTAAGCTAGCAATTCTTGCATGTGCATAGTCTTTGCAATAGCAAAATTCAAAACTAGTATTGGCAATATGAGGTTGTATAGAAAATATAGTTGGTCTAAGGTTGATTTAAATTTCATCTCGAAGTCAAAAGCGTGAAACTTATCTCTCCTAAATTAAATTAAAACATATCTGAAATATTTTATACTGACCAAAGTAGATAGGATCCATTAATTGATTTTGCTGGAAAAAATCCAACTCATATCACTTGGGAAATCTGCCCTCTCAAAAAGACTGAAGATCTGAGAGGTATTAATGCCTGCTAAAAATATTGGGAACTGCTGACATTCTTGGAAACAAACCCTGTTGCATTGCATTACCTTAACTTACTGCTTTTTTATTTTACTTTATGTGTTTTGTATTCTTATTATAAGGTCCAGCAGAAGGACAATATCCTGCAACACAGCAAGATTTCATCTTCACGTGGCAATTACTTTAGTCACCACTACTCTTCCTCTTGGAAAGTTATTCTACAAAGTAATGAACATTGACAGTGAACTGTCAGTGGGACTCTGAAGTATCAGAGAAATATTTTTCAACATTGCCTTTTATTGTATTTGATGCATGCTATGAAAGACATATGATTTCACTAAAGCTGGTAAAAGAGCTTGGTTTTTATCCCAGAAGAGAATGTTAACACCAGTAATGAACTATTCTTATAAAGTTTCTTGAAGCAATGCATTTGCCTATCTTCCAATGCTAATCAATATCTAGCTGTTGGGAAGAGAAACACTGAGATGAAGATCTCAGAGCACTATTTATGTGCCCATATGTGGGATTAGTTGTGAGTGAGCAGAACACCGCCCTTCCAGGGGATGATCATTCACTCATGCACATTATTAGAGAAACACTTCAGGAACAGCTGCACAGATATCCAGGTCTTGCAGTGTCCTTGACAGGTGACCAAACAGCTGTCACACTTCTAGTGCACAGCAGTGTCAGCTCAGCCTAGCTCTTACCACAGGCACAGGCTGATACAGAGGTAAAATAAAGGCTTTTCCCATTTAAGGCAAATTTCATTCTCCTCTGATCAGCAGCAAAGGGAGCAGTTAGTGTTCATAAGACCTTTGAGTTTTAGAGGCAAAGACCTTGCTCTGGCCTTATGCAGCTTATCTTGGATTCCATATATTAGGACTTAAAAGCCCATTAATCCTAACTGAACGTGCTTTACTAGAAACTTTGAAATGAAAAAGCAGGATAACTGCTGAGCAAAACAGAGGGCACAGGCTTCTTACCTGATATTCCCCTTGACATTTCAGCATCCAGCCTCCCTCTAACCATGTAGCTACAGCAGCAGAGATAGGGAGATATGGAGTGACTGAGTCACCTCTGACATTTATTTTGAGTCATGAAAATAATATTATGCATTTACAGTGCAGTAATTTTTCAAATTGAATTTATTCCTGTGGATTTCTCCAGCATCCTTCTTATCAGGTGATAAGACTGAGTTTTGTTCACATTTATTTTCCAGCCATGCTTCACAACCACTGGAAAGTTTCCCATTCAGGGGGAAGAGTTTTGCTAGGGCACATGGGCCAGTCAATCTATCCATGCCAGTGAACTGCAGGAAAGGCCAGCAAATGGTTCCAGTCACTGCAGCTCTGGCCTAGCAGCACATCACTGAAGAGAGTGAACGTTGCCAATGCATTAAATTTCACTTGCTACTGGTATAAGTGAGTATATACTATGTGAAGAAATACCAATCCATTAAAAAAAAAGAAATAATTTTGGTTGAAATCCTTTCAATTTGTCAATAGGTTTATACACTGAGTAATTTTCTTTTATTAATCCAACAGCCACTATCAGCTAATGTTTTCCTATAACTGCTCTGAATTAATTCCACTCATCAATTTACAAAAAAAGAAATCCAAATATGCAAAAAGATGTCCCAATGATATGAAGCTTTGCACAAAGACTTGAGCAACACAAAACTCATTCTGCAGTATATATAACCTAATATAATACAATCACAATATATTACAAGAATTGTGATTTCACATGCAAAGAAGCTGTGAAAGTCTTATTAAGCAGAGACTTGCTGCAGTTGTATAGTGTATTCCTTTTGATTAACTTTCACTGCTTCTCTCAAGTCTTGCAGCAAGGGTTGTGATATTGAATTTTTTTTAGAGCTCTTTCTCAAGGATTTCAACATTTTTTTATTCCATTACCATTTTTTTGTGTCATATTCTAATTTTTGGATGTAAATCTGCAGCAAACCTTATACAATCTCCTATAGTAGTTGTGTCTATGACAAAAGGCAAAAACCCAGATATTGCTATAGCATTATGCTACTCACTCTAGCATATGTAAAACTTGTATTTAATGAGGTGAATTATCTACTGTTTGGGCTAATTTTTTAGAAATGTTTTGGTGTCTTGATGTTTAAGTTCAAGAAACTAATAATTTAAAGACCAGTATATTTCTAGAAAATATCTTTCACCTGAAAAACTTTTAATGGCTTGCTTGAATCAAAATTCTTATGATTTGCAGATTAAAAATGAATTATTCTGAAATAAAAATGTATTTGTGAATAAAAGTGAAGATTTTTACTGTTTTACTATATCAGCTGTATGTCTCATGTCACAGCTGATGAAAAAGTTCACCCAGGTCCTGTAACAAAAGAGCAGAAAGCATCCCATGACTACCCTGCCTCTTGACTAGTTTTGCAGGTAAACTTCTGTTGTCATTTCTTTAAAGTGTATGTGCAACCAGATTTGGGTTACATTTCCAATTTATAAGCTATTCTTTGTCAAATGTTTACAGATCCTGTAAACAGACACTCTTACAGAACACCCTTTGACAAAACACACCCCAGACACTCTTTCAGCAGATGGAGTAGATGAGCTGACAGAACAGCCAAGGGGGCACAGGGCCTCTAATACCTCTGAGATCTCCATAAATGAGCCTTTGACAGTTTCTTTATATGTGAAATGAGAACCCTTATTGCTTTTCCTGCCCTGCTCTACTACAACTGTGAATGTTGGATTGCTCATATGTTTTTTGTGCTTATCTTCCTATGAAAATTTTCTTATTTGAACATCCTTGACCATCTGGGTCTAAATCTGATTTCATGTCATACAGACTGCTTCTGTGTTACACATACATTAAAACAAGAATTATTGAGACAATAGCATTTTGTCTACAGGCTAAACTGAAAAAATTATTCTGTATCATAGTGAAAAATGCTTTATTTCCAATGTTAATCCAGGGAGCCCTCTTTGTCTGCCACAATGCTCTCCCCAGGAGTGAGAGGTCAGCAAGGAGCACGGTGCCCCTTTGTTCTGGCTGGTTCTTCCCTGCCCAGTGGCCAGCAGAATGTTGGCACAGCAGCACAACAGCTCTCCTCTGCCTGGTTTTCCTTCAGGGTGAGCTAGACTGGGTCAGTGTCATCTTTGCAGCTACCTGCTCTGGGATGGTTTGCAGAATGGACATTATCACTGTGACCATCAGACATGCCTGATTTTAATGGCCCTTGGGTCATTAAACCATAAATTAAACCATAAAACTCATGAACTCTGGGTTTTGTAGAAGAGCCTAAAGATTTTTAAAACTTTCATAAAATGGCTAGAAGCATACAGCATTAACCTGGTAGAACTAGGCTAGTCAGAAGACACTTAAGGCCTAATCTAGGGGAAAACAGCAGCTATGATGTAAAAAGATGGGTGCTCTTTGCTATTTGTATGTTTACCAAAATATGGAAAAGGAAGAAAAAATTCCTTTTCTGTCTGGTGAAAGAGTAAGATAGATGTTGTAGAATAGGAATTAGGGAATTCATCTAAAAGAAAGTACTTTTGAAATATGATTCTTGTCATAAGGTTTAAAATAATTTAGTGTAGAAATCAGAACTTCTTCATAAAAAGATTATATCCAAAGATTTATCTATATTAGCAGAGTTAACTAAATACCACACATAAATCCCTCTAGAAGCCCCATTCCTTTTTTTTTTTTTTATTTTTTTTTTTTTTTTTAATGACTGTATAAATCTTGTGCTGCAGAACCTTGCAGCTTTCAAAAATGGGGTGAAGCTTGTTCTTCACTATAGCGAAGTGCCCAGAATATTTTGGCCAAGTTTGTATTTTGTATTTCTCAAGCCAAAGAGAAAATGAACCTAGAGAGTAGATTTAATTTTCTATCCATAAGGCTTGTGCTTTTTGTTGTGGTATTTCAGAGTATTGAAGACCCTCTGAAAGAGTGAATGAATATCACACAGTCTGAGCTGGAGACATGGAAGTCACTGGGTTAGCAGCTGGAGGTCAGGCACAACACTGTGCTAGACCATAATCCTGCCCTATCTGTGGGCCAACTGCTTTTAAAATAAAAACACTCATCTTCCTCACTGGTTCTTTTATATGGACTGTTGCAAAGTGCTTCATCTCGTGCACGTTCTGTGCATCTACCAAAGTGGCTCTGCCTTGCTCTTGGGCTGAATTTGTTGATACATCTAATATCCAACAAGTCTTCTTATCTGCTTGTTTGTTATGGTTTGTTTGGGTTTGTTTGGTTTGTTTCCCTGCTTCTGTCACCTATATTCTGTCAAATATCTTCTCAGTCACTCAGAGGCACTCAAAATGTAAATATAGCACAAATTCTTCATAATGTAATTTTTACCTGTGGTTCAGAGATCATTGGGCAAAACAAACAAACAAATAAACCAACATCCCCCACTGTCCTGGAAATGAAATTATACTATCTCCTTTTAGACAAAACTATTAAAGTCTGAGCTCTATGGCTCTGATGGCTAATCCATAATAGCCACTGAACACTCCAGGCTCCTGTTAAAGTTACAATCATAGGCTTGCACCTTCTTTTTAAAGTACTTTTATCAAATTGTACTTTTCCTAAATCCTTTTGATTAGATTGGAGCACAAATGTCAAAAATCTGATTTTTTCTATTGAATTATGTGAACATAACCAGTTTCTTAATTTATGTTGTTAAACATTTTGTGAGGAAATTGCCTATTGTGTTTTGTTGTGGTTTTCATTAATATAATGTAACTCAGCTTTCTCTAAGATTAAAATCAAAGATTAATAACTTTGTGCTCAGCTAGACCATGCCATTTGCTAATTCATCTGAGATCAATAATGCTTGAATGAATAATTTAGTAAACCACTGTGCATCCTTTTCAGCTGCTTTATTTTCTTTCACAAATTACACTTATTAGCAAAAATATACAGCATTTAGAGAGGTAGGGAAAAGAAAGACTTTCTTTCTCTTTATTTTTGTAGGGCCTGTTTGGTTTTTTTTTAGCAGAAAATTAATTTGCGTTTTTCAATTCTGAATACTTGACAGCAAAATCTTTCAAGAATTTAGTCTCAATTCTGGCTTTTATTAAAGCACTCTTTGGATGTTCTTTTTACTTTTCTTACTTGATGATTTCTTCTATCATTCTCACTGCAGTGCAAATAAATGATTGTGAACAGCAAATGCAGCAAATGTAGTGTTGAAAACAAGGTTTCATATGTGCATGGTAAGTGTAACACCAGTGTAACAGTTGTCAGACAGGTTGATCTTTTGTAGTGAGTCCAAAATGCCTGGAAGAAATGGAACACATGAAAAACACAGTTAGGCCAGTGACCTAAATTACCAGGCACAGGTCATTCCAGGTATTTGGGTGTGATGCCTCAGTTCAGAATAATTTAAACCTGAAAAAATGAAATTGTGGGATCAAATAGGAAAGATCTCTCCAGTGAAATCCTTTTCTCACAAAGGGATTAATGCACTTTTAAAATTCTATCTAGGGAGATATGGATAAGGGTTTTTTTTTTTTAACTCTGGAGTGAATTGGAATTATATTGCCATAATTATCTTCTTTGTTTTTTTCTAATAATTTTTCTGTGGGCCAGGAAGGTGGGGTGAGGTGGAGAAAAGGAAAAGGTGCCATAAATTTTGAAAAGAGCTTCAAGTAAGGAATGAATGAATGGATGGATGGAGACATTAATTCACACAGAATTTTAGCTGGTTTTTTTTCTAGGAGAGATATCTCGGAAGCTTTACTGTATAAATGATTTAAGACGACTCCTTCTGCTAATGTCACTGCTCCACTGCTTGCTCTGCAGTTATTTTGATGACTTCTTAAGGATATACTTTCAGATTCACAAGATAATGCAAGTCTTGCAGCTTTCATCCTCACTTTGAAGAAGATACACCTTCTAATGCTTATGGCTGCAGATAATCAGTAGAAAGCTATTCTGTGCATTTCTTTGATGTACAGAACCTAAACACCTCTTTTTTATTGCCACATTTTTAAGAGAAATACTTTGGGAAATGCAGAAAAGTGATATACTAGGATTGACCTATGGGACATTTAACAAAAAAAGCCAACCAAACAAAAACAACCAAACCAAACCAAACAAAAAGCAAACAAAACCACCAATCAATCAATCGATCAATCAAACAACAACAACAACAACAACAAATCACCACACCACCACAAGGGAGATTTGTGCCTCTCTGGACCTGAATGCTGGAAAATGCTGCCTTAGGACTTCCTAGACAGCACTTGGTTACTGCCCTTAGGCAAATTAAGTGAGTCCATCACATAGTGTAATTAGGTTGACATATCCTCTGATCTATTGGATTGACTGTTTGAAGTGATGTATCTTTTTTTTTCTCCTTTATAAAAAGCAAAGTCAGACTGTGGATGGATACTTCTCTCTGGCAGTAGCATCTAGAACCATTGTGTCCCTTCTGGATCTAGACCATGGATATGTGAAGGACAGAATCAATAGAGAATACATGCCCTATACTAATGTGAACAGTTTTTACAGTATTTGCAATTTATAAACTATTAGAATTTGGAAACTTTGCCTTTTCACAGATGGTTAAAAAACAGGATGAACTCAGTTCTAGTATCCAATGTTAATGTTGTACTTTGTCTTTATTAAGTGGAAGGTTATTGATTTGAATAATTGCACTGCATGACATGTCATTACCTTGTGTCAGTGAATTAATGCAAATAAAATACCTCGGAAGAGAAAATTAGTTTGGTAATACTACTGATAGTCATAACAATGTATTGATTACATATTAACACAATAAGATAGGTAGTTATATCCAGTGTATTAATTCTACTTTGATACCCATAAATATTTTTAATATTGTGTCTAATTGTCCAATTATACTTTCTGTTTGGAATCAGACTACAGGGAATTTTCATCAGTAGAGAAATGTGTATGGTCTTTCTTTTTTACACATCTGTGCATTTATTTTCTTTTGGATTCCAGAAATGTCTGAGGTGTCCCTGTAGCTGATCCTACTGCTACATGCTGAGCACAGCTTGTACCTACAAGGAAAATGTGCCTTGGGCTCTTTGTGAGCATAATGCAACTGAACTGTGTTTCTGGAAAATTATGTGCAAGCAGCTTCATTTTAAACTGTGCATTACCCTTTTTGTGTCTGTGACATCCTCTCTTCTTTGCCTTTATTTATCCATGTTAGTTATTCTCAGATGTATATCTGAAAATAATTTCTTTTCAAAACTGAGGTCTGTTGTGAAATAATGACAAAAAAAGCCCACAACATGTCTGTGGTGTTGATTTTGAGCCGTTCACTATGCAGCATTTCTTCAGAGATCTACAGTTCAGCACTGGACAGTGCAATTTGGAGGCATTTTAATGTCTCACGTGATTTGAGATTTTTGGTGCCAGATTGTTTTCCGTGTGAGGAATTCCTCCCCCAGTGGCAGCACTGTCAACAGCCCCATTTGTCAGCCTGACTGAGGTATTTGCAAATTATTTTAGATTTGCACATTAACATGATGCAGAATAACCTTTTACATCCAGTATCAAGAGATACATTCTAAACACAAACATCTAATAAATTCATCAAGGCATTTCTTATGCAGCCCTTGGCAATACAGGTGATGCCAGATAGAACAGTTCCATTGGGGTAGCTGTAATCTTTTCATCTCTGGTTTAAAAGCCTCTATTTCTACTGCCTGCAAATGTCAGATAATAACTAATACATACAGATAGATTGATTCAGGCAGACATCATAAGTGTCTTGTTTAGGTAGAAAAAAAATCAGGAATCTCTGGGGAAAAACTCTTACAGCTAGTACTAAAACAATAGACCTGAATGACTATTCTGAAAAGATTCTCACATTTTTAATAAACAAGCTAGCTTGGATAAAAGAAATTGCTTTTCTGTGCAACATCAAGCTAAGAATATGGCTAATTTACTTTGCTTCTTGTCAAGATATAGGGTGTCTATCAAATTTTTGGTACCCTAGGTTACCATTCAGCCTTCTCCCATGAAGCCAAGTAGGTCATCCCTGCATTGAACTGAAATTACTTCAGTATAGACACATCTCAGGCAAGAAAATTATTCTTACAATTTGCTGCATGCTTTTTTTTCCTTCCCCTCCATTTTTATTAGTTGATTTAGAAAAATGTTATTTATTTGTTTGACATCCTCATATCCTAAGACTGACATATGGAATTTGTAAGTGACTACAGCAAATTTACTTATAGATTACTATATCCATGGTGAGAACAAATTTATCTCTGTGTGGTAAAAGACATTAGTTTACTTTTCTGTTAAATATTTTAAAAGAAGCAGAAGGAGGATATCAGTAACACCTCATATGCTTTAACTATCTAGTAACGTGTATTCCATGACAGTTTAGCAACACCTGGAAGCAAAGAGTTAAGGTGTTAAGATGTGTTCTGAATACAATTTCAAGGCCTCAACCACTATATTTTGGGTGCAATATTATTTAGAAGGATTACCAAAGGAAAGCTACATTAATTTGCAGCTCAAACCTGACAAGTGAGTGCAAGCTCACAGTGGCTTGTAACCAAAAACAATGAATGTCAGTAAAACCAGTATGACAGACAGACAAATGGGATAAATTTCAATTAAGGTGATTTTAACTCTCCAAAGATCGAATTTTTATCCTGAATTACTCTATGCTTAATAGAGACAGTTAGGGAGCCCAGGAAGTGCAAGGTAGATGAGAATGGTACCTGAGAGACCAAAATATGACATTTAAGGTAGGTAGAACATATAATCTTGTCAAAATGTCTGTGGAAGTATTCAGTGTCTGTGGAAACTGGATATGAACATAATTCAGTCACTTAAACATTGGTGACTAGTGCAATTCAAGGAATCCTTATCAGGATGACATTATGTCAGAGGATTTGTGAGTAATCCAGCTGTAGAAAATCTGACAGGAGACCTGAGAGTATCTCAGATGTTAGCAGTTGCAAATGATTAACAAAGTGAATCAAGACATGAACTTAAAAAAAAAAAAAAAAAAAAAAAAAAAAACCAAGAAATTGGAAAAATAGTCCTTAAAGACTAAAACAGTTTGAAATTATTAAAAATCTCAACCCTCAGGTATCAGTTTTGGAGTGGGCACTGTTAACATATTTGTCAGAGACACTGAGAGAGTGATCCAGCACACTTTCAACAATTTGCTGACAACACCAAGCACCTGGAGGGTGGTGCCACATCCAGAGGCTGGAGAGGTGGGCACAGAGAATGGATTAAGAGCAGCCCTGAGTAGAAGAATTTGTTGTGTTGGTTGTCAAGGAGCTCAACGTGGCACAGCAACATGCACTCACAGACTAGAAAGTCAAATGTGACCTGGGCAGCATTAAAAGAAACACGATCAGCAGGGTCTGATATTGAAACAAGGTGATCTTTAAGGACCCCTTCAACCCAAAACAGTCTACAATTCATGAAAAAATGATAATATAGTACCAGAGCTATGCCATGATTATATGTGATAAACTAGAGTGAACATAAGTCTGGGAGTCAGATAAAGAGTTATATGTTATAGATTAGATACTTTAGAGTAAATAATGACCAGATAAGCCAAATGATCACTCTCTTGCAGATTTTTCTCTAGTGTGTTTGTAAAGGTCTCATGATGGTTTATGCATTTCAGGACCCAGCTTCACTGGTGAGCTCCACTGAGGTCTCTACAGATGGAAATTTCTTAGTGTTGTAACAAATCCAGCACATTCAAAATGTGATTTTGTCTTTCCCTCTTACATACATCTTCTCTCCTTTTTCTCACCTTTTTGTTTCTTTTATGCTCTAACTACAATCCAACACTTCCCCTCCATCTCCAGATCCAGAACAACCTATGGAAAAGGGAAGATATAGAGAGGATGTCTTATCTCTAATTAGGAAGATGAGCTAGGATTCTGCTCAGGTCCAGACATAAAGTTTTGAACAGCCCAAGCTCCCTGTAATTAAACTACAAAATTTCTTTGACTGCATGTGGTAATGAATCCTTTGATTGCTCAAAAAATTATTTTGATTTCAACAACTGTTGTAAATATAAATCTATCACAAGTGCAGGAATATCCTCAACAATATGACAAATACTTCAGGTGTTTCTAATAAATAGTAGTTTTATAGGAAAATATTTGGGAGTAAAATGACGTATTTTTGGAGAAGTTTCTGACTTACTAATTAAAAATTCTGCATTAATTGGGGAAGTGGATTTTGAATGAAGATTTTGCAGAGAATTACACTAGGATGAAGAAGCAGCAAACCTATTTAGGACTCTACGTGCCTATTCTTACTATTTCATGGAGATGTAGGCTATTAAGGATTATACAGAGTATTATAGTTAATTCAACTATTGAATGAATAGATTTTGGAGACTCTAAACTCTCCAAAATACAGGTCCTAAATTCCTTGAGGAGTTGAAGGAGCTGCACTGCTTAGTCATTTAAAATATATTGCTTTTGACTGTCAAATATGCTTTGTATTTCTACTGCTTTTCAAAAGGACAGCATTTGATGGCCTTTCTAATCAGGAATAAACTCAAGCAAGACAGAGTCAAAACTTCAGATTACACCAGCTAGTAGTGGAATTCAAACATCTCTCAGTCTCACTGGGGAATTGACTTTTTCTTGCTAATTGCTTTGGTCTCCTTGATATGGTTCCTGCTGTGCTGCTTATAAGCCTGACTGATATCCTAGAAATGCCTTCTAAATGACTTCCTTATCAGTGACAAATACTTTTAGCTCCCTGGAGGAACAAGGAAGAGAGTTGTTTTATCCTCTTTCACTAAAACATGAAGATTACTACTGCTTTTCCAAAAATTTACTCACCAACCGACCAAAATGCAGATATTATGGCAGTCTTATTTTGATATTGTTTTCCATAATGAAAATTGGTTATGGTGGATTCAACACTGAGTCTTGCTCAGACTTCTTTGAGAAATGTCAGGGGCATAAAATGAAGAAAAAATGCTGCAAAAAAAATGGCTGTATGATATTGTTGATGTCTTTTTTCACTGGTTGTTTTTTAAGGAAATGGGTTGGGAAAAAAGTTGAAAAGAAAGGCAAAATGGAAACATGCAGTGAGAGAATGAGCACTCAGAAGGAAATTGCAGCTCTTCCTCTGTAACCATCTATTTCTCCCTTCACAGTATATCGCATCATCTTCCTTCTGCTGGTTCTTAAAATATCATCCCAGTCTTTCATTCACAGTTGTTTGCTTCCTGTGTGCTTTTGGCTCTTTATGTCCTGGATTTAATCAAGAAAACCTGTGCAACCTACCAGATGATCATGATGTAACATGTTTTTCCCCATCTTTTTTTTTTTTTTTTCTGTAGGAACATCCAAGTTTGAATTGTCTATGAATCATAATGGAGTTCCAGCTTTGGAATAATAGATAACTAATATATTGTAGTGACACTGTAAAATATGTCTGTCTTGGTTGTTAAATACTGGCTGTGTGAAAAGAAAACTTGGGGTTGTATTGACAGATCAGAAAATGAAATTTTTAATTGTACTCAAAGTAGGCACAATGTGATTTATGATTCCTTTCATAATCACCTGTGAGGAAAGAAACTTGATATGTGTCAGTGATGTTTGGTGGCTACAAGTCACTTTAGTACAGAATGAGAGGTTTTCAGTATCTTAGCTTTGCAGCTAAACTCAAAGGGAGCACTGTGATAGGCATTGGAAACCTTGACAAGAACTTAAGGCTGGAAAGGATTTACCAAAGCTTCAAGCTATGCCTCCTTCATATCTGTATGAAATACAGTTCTTTTCACAAACTCCAGCACTATCCAGTTTGACATTTTTGGCTACACAAAGGGATATTTCTTTCCACTTGCAGCATAAATGTTTCCATGACAAATGTGTTCTTTAGTGGGTTTATGCCAATATTTTCTCTTAGCTCAGGTTGTTCTCTCCCATCTTTGTTCTTACTTCCTTGAATGAATCACCAAACAGTCTTAGCTTCAATCTTCAGCCTTTCCAGTTGGACCTGAGGGGAGAATCCCTTGTAGCTCTTACTGATAAGAAACCATTTTAAAAAATGAGCAGTTCTGATTATCTTCAGCAGAGGTCAGTGGTGCAGTTTATTGTGATTTTAGTTGTCCTGAAAGTTCATTGAGACTAAACTTCTCAAAACTGGTTATCTAAACCAGGTGGCCTAAGGCTCATAATCACTTGTCTTTGAGTTGTCAGAGATGAATAGCCACAAATTCATCATGCCAGGTGTACTGATACAATCACTCCTCTTTAATAACAAGATTTGGGAAGGGGGCATGTACCCAAGTTTCCAGACTCTCACTGGAAAAGATACTAACTATTCACTTTCTCTGTGTTCATAAATCTGCAAGATTCTACTGTATGGAGTGTTAATCTGTATTATGAGGTTTCTTTACTCCATCTCTTTTCAGTGAATGCAAGCTTAAATTTTTCATAGGTTAGATTTAGTTTTGGTCCTGATGGTGTGCTGGGGAATAATGTCTACTGGATCACTTCTTTCTGCATAAGAACATGAGTGCTGGGCAGAATAGATGCCAGGTGTTTCATCCAGGTGTTTTGGAGTGACTGATTTTTGTCCTATAAATAGAAAGTGATTTTAGGAAGACCAAACCCTTTCAGCCTAAAGTACAAGTCCAAACCTGAGTGTTAAAAGGTCTTCCTCCTCTGCCTTTGTCTCATTGAATTATATTTTAATTTTCAGTTACTGTAAAGACTTCAATGGACAGCTTTAGATAAAACAGGCAACTGCCTGCATAATACATCACAAAAAAAAATAGATGTGCAGTTTATAGCCTGATCCTTAGATAAAGCATGGAGAGATATAAGTATAGAAAACACAGTTGAGATCATCTCTATCCCCTGAGCAAGGATCAGAAAATGCAGGTCAACTTTTCTGTGCAGCCTTGAGGGAAGATATTGGGCTGGAGAACCCTTGCAGAGGAGTGCCCAGCTGCTCTGGGGTGGATTGTGGTGGGCCACTTGCTGTTCTGTTATGCTGCCTCAGGACCCTTTGGGGCAATGTGAGCCCTTTATGCTTGCTAAGCACAGGCAGAGCAGCCAAGCTACATGAGTCTAGCAGAGAGTAATAATGTGTTTATACAACACATGACAGACAATCACAAGTGCCAGAATAACTGGTTCAGAGCCCAGGTTGCCTTCTGCACTTGAGTTTTTAATTTGGGTTCATTTATCTGTTTTATATTTCTGAGATAACTGCTGCATGATAACAGTCCAATACTTTTTAATTATTGCACCAGTCCAGATAAGAACTGAATTTGTCCCATAAACCCATTAAACCAGAACTCACCAAAGAAAACCCTTAATAACTGGACTGAGGACACTGAGTTGGCTCAAGTGTTCAAGTGGTACAAAAGAGCAGTGTATAAGCTTTGCTAGAAAATATCCTGGTCTTACCTGGAAGTGTTCATCAGCAAACATCTCTAACCCTAACAAGGGATGCAGATATTGCTGACTGTGTTTTACAGGAGGGAAAAAATTGTTTTGTCAAACAGTGGTGGTATAAATTGGACAATTTGTATATGTGACTCATCAGTCCACAGTTCTGCCATCTACCATGTTCTGTAGGCTATGCCAGCTCTGCAAACTAGCTCTTAGAGTAGAAAACAATGACTGCAAGCAGCACAGCCAGCAGTTTTTAGGAGAAAAACTAAATAAAATATATTATGGTAATAAAACAAATTAACAGCTGTTATCCTGAGGCAACAGCAATGAAGCTCACACAAAACAGGCCTTTATTAGAAGTAGTAACAGTAATCATAAGTTCAAGTTTAACTAAGTGAGCCATTAAAAGATAATGCTGAAATGAACGGAACCTAATGACAAAGTAAAACATGCCTGGGGCATTGAACAGGTTTTTAATTTGTTTAACTTCCATCTCTCTGGAGTCTGGCTCTAAAAAATGATGTGACAAAAGACTACTCATGACATTCTAGTCTCAACACTAAATAAATTAATAAAAACAGCAGCAACAATAGTACATGCAGCCTACTCATCTCCCACAGTGCTAACATCACTAGTCCTCTCTGGTTTGTGCTTTTTTTGTGGTTGTGTTTTTCCATTATTGAGGGAAGACCCTAGTCCCCCCATCCCTCAGGAGAGTGTTTCCTTGCAGGCATAGAGACCTTCACACAGCAAAGATATATCAAATCCATATTCTGCCACAGTTTGCTATGTGAGATGATGCTAAGCTCAAATTTATCAGAGAAATCACATCAGAAATTTCTTTCCAACTCTTCTTTTCAGTGTTGATGTTCTAGGGGGGAATATTCCAGTGTGGGATGCTGTGAGGGTGTCACCACCTGCAGGCACATCCAGGTATCTCCTGCACATGGTACAGCCTTATGTCATTCTGAGCAGCACTGGGATATGTTCAGAAATTGTGACTGCAAAATTAGAATAGAAAAGAACTTCAAATTACATTACAGACACATTTTCCAAACTTCTCTAGACCATAGTATCCTGTAGAAATTTTATTCTAGCTCCCTCTAAGACAAAATGGTAGTTGCTCTGCAGTATAGTCATGACAGAACTGCTTTCATTCATATTTACATCTCTGACTTTAATTTGACTGGGTTTATCTCCTATAATCCTGTTTTGCTTTAGTGAAAATATAATTTCTTGTTTCCCAAATTATTAATGAAAATAGTACCAGAGAAATAAAGGTAACTATGGTTTTCATATAGCATTTGTAAAAGTACTTTAAATATTGTAAATAGCTATTTCCATCAGCAGGCATGATGGAGAAAGTTAACTAGAAAAAAAAAAAAAAAGCCATAATGACTTTCAAGGATTTGCTGAAGGCAAAAAATTGCATTTTATAAATCAAATTCCATAAAAATGCTGACTTAGTTTCAAAATCATTTTCTCTACTTATCTTCTGAGTTTCTCCTTGCTGTGCTAGAAATTGTACAGTGAGGTTTATGTGAGCTGTGAAAATGGATTTGTGATTTTTAAGCTAGCAAATCTAAACCAAAATAGTAGTTGCCATTTAAAAAAAAAAACAAAAAACAAAACAAAATCCCCTGCATCAACAGCTTCTGATGTTAAAAACAACAAATTTGACTAGTCAAAATCTTATTATTACAAACATCATTACACAATGTTGACTCTTGTGTTTTTTACTTCATTTATGAGTCAGTGAAATAGTTTCCCCTTGCAAAGAACTGCATGCTAGTCTAAATGTAAATAACTTCAATGAAATCATTTGTGCCTTTAATACTAGGAGTTGGAAGAATAAAAAGGAGAACTGATTGGCTTATTATGACAACTTCATAGTATGGGTTGTTGCAGTCTCTAAAAGGGGCAGGAACAGCTGCAGTGTGTGTGATCCAGCTCTGCTTATTGCAGTGGCAGGTCAGACTCAATGGGAAAAATATGGAAAAGGGGCAACAGCTCTTTGCCTCCTGGCCTCTGGCAACCTGATGTTGAATCCAGAGTGTTTTATGGATCAAATCCATTATGACAAACTCTATTCTTAAACCATGTGTGTTAAGTACCTTTTCCTGTAGCAGCTTGGATTTTGGCATACATGTTCAGCATTTTTCTACAGGTATAATCACAATTTCACAGAATTTATGGGGGAAAAATGTGTATTTTCACAGCAGCTGGAAATTAAATTTAATTTCACTTCAAGAAGAAAGATCAAAATCTTATTAGCCTTTTCATCTGCTAGCTAGTTCATTTATATTCACATCTTGTTCAAATACTTAGAACTAACTTCAAAAAATTGTTGGCACATATCTAAACAAGAAATTGTTACATAAATTCTTAAATTATATTTCCATGTAATTTCTAATGCATAAAAAGTGTTCTGAAAAATATTATACATTTCAAATATTTGGTGAATTGTAGTATGCAGAAGTAATGGGCTTTTAACTCTACCATTTTTCCATGTTCAGGTTGTTCAGGTGTGCTGCCATTAGCATGGCCAAAGGTCATAACTGCAAGGTACAAATCATGCCTTTGTTTACTGTGATTGATGTTAAAAACCCCAAATAACCCATATTCAGAGACTGACAAGTTGTGGTGATGCATATAGTGGTCCCAGAATAAACAGAAATTGGAGGAGATTCTGTCTTCCAGGTAAAGGTCGTTTGCACTAAGAAATATTGGTAAGTCAATGCACTATTTCTGAAAGCAAAACTCAGTCCTCACAAATTCTTTTCCTGTAAGAAAATTTTCAATTCTGGTCACAACACTGATTTCTTTGAATCCAGAGAAGACACCATGGTTCACAGACCAGTGTTCTCTTGGGTATTTTGCGATCATTTAGGGCGCAAAACCTTACTTGGGGAGACATGGGGGGATATTCATAGCTCACTTTGCTGTGTAGGGCAATTTTTTCTGAGTCTGAATAGCTTGGAATGTCAGAAGGCTCTGTGGTTTCCCTGTGAATGGGAAACAGGAAAGATTCTTTGTGTACAACTGCATTGGTGAATAATGGCTCCTCAGCTCATTATCAGGACTAGTTCCCTACTGTGTGCAACGAGCACAAAATGCTATTTGATTCTCAGCCTCCCTTTTTGTGAAGAATCTGTTAGTTTGGGTACAGTTCACTACAGAAATTGCTCATGTGAGGTAGTATGGAGGAGTCTGCCTCGTTTGACTGCATACACCCTTCTCCAGTGTAGTTCAGTGCTATCCCAAAATACATTTACTTACTGTTTCAGGTGCCTAAAAGTGAAAAAAAAACCCAAACACCCATATAGACACAAAATAATTATTCCTTAGGATTACAGAGGCAGCATATGAGTCCCAAATTACATCCAGAGTCAAATATTGTGTGGTGTGGCTTACCTACTCTAGGAAGGTGAGTGTGTGTGGATGAAGAGAGAGTACAAGATATTCTGTCCAAGCTGAGATTGAAAAATTTTGCAGCATGGATGTAATATGGGTGATTATAGAGGCTTTACATTGTCTTCTCATTTGGTCACATAGACAATTATAATGTCTGTAAATTACAAATGGGCCATCTGCAATGTTTTTCTACACTTAATGGAATCCTCTTTAAAGTTTCTTCAAAGGAAGTTGCCATCTACACAATAATTTTGTTATTGGTGTTGTTTTTTACCTACCTTCCTAAGCTGATGGTTCACTTATGCTTCAAGGAACACTTGTGCTTCTTTTTCTACAAATATTATTTTATATCCTATCTAAAGTAACTATGGATGTTCTCATTATCCTTATAAAGGTTTAATCCTTTTTTAATTCCTGCTAAGCTCTTGGTCTGAATGCTGTATTGTTACAATGGGTTCTAATAACATATTATTGAGCCTTTCACTATTTAAAATCCCTCTGAGCTTACATTTTCAAAGTACATTTCACCTGCAATTTTTTTACTGTAAAATTTACTTAAAAAGAAACACCCACTTCTTTGAAAGTCATGTTCAGTTAGCCTCTTGACTGCTGTCTGTTTAGGTACACATTTCTTCATTTTTTGAAAACTTTATTTTTTTATTATTATGGGTTATTAAAGGAAAGGCAGGTTTAAAGGTTAAAGTATTACCTTTGAGTTTCCTTGTTGTGCAACTTCTGTATATAATCCTGAGCAAATGGCTGAGTTTTGGCCCAGTGACACATCTGTACAAAGGGAGTGGTAACATTTTCTATCTTAAAATGCATTTGGCAATGCCCAATGTGGTAGCTGGGGTTTCATCTAGGTGTATTAAAAAGATATTCACTACTTTTTATAAGCTATTGCTTTGTTTAGATTCATTTTTCCTTTCTTATTTTAATCCTTATATTTTTATTTGCAGGGGTTTTTTTGTTTATTTGATTCTCCTAGTGAGCATGAAAGATTTAGACATATGCTAATCACTATTACATAAAACTCAGCTACATTAAATAATGAAAAACTTCCCTTTGATTCATTATTTCATTTATTTATTTGTTTCCTTATGTTTCATACAATTATGGCTATGTACCACATCACCTGGTGTGGTGCAGAAATACTTTTGCTTTGAAATGAAAACACCTAGAATACCAATAAATTAATTTAAATTTCATCTAACTGGATATCATTTGGACAGTACATATGTGGGTGCTTTATAATTACTGTTTTACAAAATGCTGAGTCATCACCTTTCATTACTTTGTTTAGTGATAAGAACTGAATGTGTCAATGAATTACTTGTTGAATTTTGTCTAGACATTGACTATATAAGAACAATTTTGACAAGAGTTAAAATGGTTACACAGAAAAATCATTAATATATTCAAATTCAAAAATAAAGAAATTATCCAGAGGAGATAAACATAACACCTCTCAACAACTTCTCTTCATTTGAAATACAAATCAGATTTTCTAAAAAATACGTGAACAATTTTATGCATGAATTGCATTTTTTTTCATAAGAACTTTCATAGTGAGGGAAAAAATGTCTTTGTTCCCCTAGGTAAAGTCAACTAGGGCATTCTTCTCATTTGGCCTTTTCTTACTTACAGTGATTTAGTGAAATCATTATTTTAAATAAAAATCTTATTAAATTCTGCATTTATGTTGCAAGGATGGCTCCTATCTACACCTTTAAGCAGCTTTATTACACTGTTAGTTCTGCTTTGTCAGTATTTCTGCTTTAAACTGTTCATATGACTAATTAAAATGTGATTCTAAATTCTATTTGTTATTGCTTCTATTATCTTTGTTATAACACACCGACATAACATGTTTATGGGTTCTGCAAGCTAATCTAATTTAATATTGTGCTTGTAAGTGAAATGTCCTTAATAGCAGTAGCTGCCCTTGGAATACTGATTTGAATATATATGTACAAACACACATACATAAATAAATATATATATTATTCAGACTTCTAGGTTTTACCTACTGTAGCCTTGCTGTTTCTCCAGAGAAGCAAATCTTTTCATGGTTGAGGATGTTAATTTGTATTCAATTAAAGGAAAGAGAACTGGGTGCATGATAATCACATCAACACTATATCAAATTCAAGGGCAAAAGTAAAATAAGCATATAAAGAAAATGTAGTTTGATATTTCATATTGCTCAGCTTGTAGAAAAGTAGATACAGCCTTCCTTTTACCAGGAGAATAGTAAATATATAAATATGCCACATTTATTGGTTTCATGGCCTTTAGCATATGGGCTTGGCATCTCCATCACCCTCTCTCCTTTCTCCCAGGCAGCACTGAGTTCCCTTGCTCTTTTTCCTTTGTTTCTATTTCTCCACTCTTTGCAAGTATAATTGGAGCCACGGACTTGAAATCAAAGCATAAAATTTAAAACTATTTTGTGTTATATAGTATACTATCACTAAATCATGATCCTTTGACTATTCCTACTTAGATAATCAGAAGCATGGGTAGCTTGCCCAAAGGTGCTTCCAGTTTTGTACACCAGAGAGAAAGTCTGGTGTAAAAAGTTGATTGTCATCATGTTTTGGCAGCAAATTTTCTTCTTAATAGCTCAGAGTAATAGAGTTTGTGATTAAAGGTTTTTTGGGAGTTGGCAGAAAAAAAGTGCTCATGGAAAGCCTTATAAGTATATTTTGGGTGCCTAGAAAATTAGTTCTTTTTTTCACAATATGAACGTATTAGAAAGACTCTTTGTTAGATTTAAAGTAGAAAACCCAAATAAATTAATAAATTAGTCACAGTCAAAGGTACAGAAAACTGAGTTTCCATTGAGGTTGTGTAATATTACAAAGAAAAATCTATTCAGCAATTTTGTTTCTTCATTGAAGTAAAGAAAATCTGCAATTTGAGTACCACTAAAAATACAGTTATTATCTATAACATATATTTCCCAACTGCTGCTTTGCTCTATACCAAGTGTATTATTGCAATTTCTGAGTATCTTGCAGTCATGTTTTGAGCTATGTGTGCAATATCTGACCTTTCCACAGGTAAATTACAAACCCAGCTCTCACCAGCCAGACAACTAGGTGTGCCTTTTAAAACAACAACAACAATAGCCTTGTAAAGGGCTTCCTGGTTACCAACGTCAATTTTTCAAATTATCTTGCTCTGAATGAGCAATTTTTCTCAGAGAATATCCTAGACACACATTGTCTGTTATGTTATATCCTTCCCTATATTTTCTATTGTTAACACAAGTGGCCAGCTTCTTAAACTTGAAGGAGCAGTTAGTGAAAGGTGAATTTCCAGCTCATTACAAGTGATGAGACCACCTAGAGAATGGCATTGTACTGTATTACACTGGGCTACATTATATAGACACTACTGAAAAGCAAGTACAAGCATATCCTGCCCCAGGGAATTTTCATGAAACAGGCATGATAGATACAATTAAAGAAAATTACCTTATTTCAAAGATTAGGTCTGTGGCAGGAAGAAAGTAAAAGATATTGGGCAGAGATTGCAAACCACAAAACTACAAGAAAAGCTTCCCAGTTCAAACTACCCATACTTAGGAAGAGAAATTATGTAATTATATATGTTTATTCAGTATTGCCTATTCTTGCTTTTATGACAATTTTTGATTTCACCTTAAACTATAGCTTTCAAAATTATATGAATATGAGTGGCCCAATACCTATATAGTGATCATAATGTACAGACATAATAGCTAGAAAGTAAAGCTCAGTAATATGTTTCAAATGTAAATAAAAATGCAAAATTACTGCAATAATTAAAACCAAAACAAAACCAAATACCTAACTGATCTGTAGTATTTTAGTAATTTAGTATTTTAAAATCAAGATGCATGAGTATTTCAGAAGATGCTTTCTCTCAAAAGATAAATTATTTTCATGACGTATTTTTTTACTATTCATTTTCACAAAATAAGCAGGAGTGGAAATGCAAGATCTTCACAGATGTTGGCTGAATAAATAAACTCAGAAATGGTTAATTTTGGCTGTCACATATATGTGGTTAATTACTATAATGAAGACTATTTTTGGAAAAAAAGAAAAAAAAGTTGAGTGCTGATATTACCAATTAACACACAAATCTAAGAAGCAAAAATCCACATTTAATAGAACACTACATAGTCCTTGTAATTAAAGTGTGACATGGAAGTCCAGTGTCACAAAGAAGAGAAATCCTCTAATTAGCCAGGATTTGAAAAGTAAAGACAAAATTGGAAGGTTAAAGAGAGAAGCCATGTTATAACAATACTGTAAAAAAATGACTTAGACAGTTTCCAGTCACCATATTTCTGGATTTGGGATTGTCTCTAGTGAAAATTTTGTGCCAAATCACGTGTCCCAAGTTTATCTGCAGTGGTAACACTAAAAATAACAATGGAAAACAACTTGCTGTCAGACCTGCACAGGTAAAGCCTCCAGAGTTACTGTTGGGTCTGGCAGGGACAAGGTTATTTAATCATGTTTTTGGTATTTTACATCAGGAAAAGGAAGTAAATCTGCACTAATGGTTTAGGCTTAGTGTAAAAATAATCTTTTTATTACACCTGTTTCTTGGAGATCACATGACAACAACTTGATTTCACTCACTAATAAAATCTCATGTTTTCAAGACAATGAATTTTGGGGTTCCTTCAACAGACTTTATAAATGAAAGTAGTATTAGAGAAAAAGATGAGTCAGAGACTTATTCCAATTTATTCTAATGTTTAATTTAGCTGATATGTTTGATTAAAATGCATAGACTAACTCCATAATTTGTAGAAAAAACCTTCAAAATCTTAGTGTAGTCCACTAATGAATACAGAGTTCATAAAAATGTAAGTCAGGAAAAAATTTTAAAGGTATCTAAAAGCTGTTATCAAATACGCCATACAAATAAATTGCATGAAAGAAGTAATACAGAAAAGCTGATGGACAGATGGTTACTGAATTTCTTAATCAGGACCAATTTCCTTTATTTACACACCTGTTTGAACTGGATAATCATATGACATGATATTCTTAAAAATGGATTCTACCATAACAGTGGTAAAATTTAATTTCATGCATAAAATATTGCATCTGACATGTCCAAGACAAAAATATCTGTGAATGCAGTGGCCCAAGCTTACTGCTTCTGTTCTTGTAATACAGACAACTGTTGCAATATACACTAAAAAGCAGAATTCTACTGTCTTAACATCTGCCTTAGGAAGGGTAACTCTTATTATAGCTCAAGATTTTAGTTCCAGAGTTTCAACTGAAATATTCAACTTGATGTATTAAAGAAGCAGAGGAAATTTTTTTTCTGTTTTCTGATAGGAACAAAAGATATTCAATGGACTATGGAGGAAACTACAGGCAAGAAAAGGCTTGCACCATCAGACTATACTGCTCTGTGGATATCATTAATTTGTCCTGTATTTGTTGAGTTGTGGTATTTTCATCTGAGAGTCTCTGTGTTTGTAAAGGCCTTTTGTTACAAATGCTTACACAAATATCTTTGCATTCCAATACATTTTTAATAGAGATCTTTTTCCTGAGCTGAATAAGGCATTCTGTCTCATCCAAATAAAATAGCTGTATCTGAAAGGGAGAATGTTGTTAGCTGTAATAGCATACCTAAGTGGCTTTGGAAAAAGAACTCATTAGTTTTTATCCCAGGCTCATTTTGCACTGAAATATTAATGCAACCTCTGAAAGTGTTGTCAGTAAAACATCTGGCTTGAACACAGAATTTCACTATAAAGAAGGGGCTGCTGTTCCTATGTCCCATATGACTCTTTGCATGCTCAGATTGTACCTTTCCTCTGCCTTATTTCTGTGACATAGATGTATTGGCAATGATTATGAGGGTTTGCAAAGCAAAGAGCCTCTTGTAATGCTACAGACCAACTTGTTTAGCCTGCAGCATGTTTGCAATGCTCAGGTTGATTATCACTTCTAATAAAACAGTCCTGAGTGACTCTCAGCTGCATTTGTATATATTTCAGATGGTGTATGTACTGAAATAAGTAGTAAATAACTTTAAGGACAATTGTGTTTATTAGTCAGTTATTGCAGTGTCTACCAGTTCCCAGTTACTTGTGTCTGGATTGCCAAAACTTTCTGCTCTAACAAAGGCTAAATTTGGTGTGAATGCTTTTTGTTGTTTTGGAGGAATTTTTCATATGTGTGTGGAGATTTTATCTATGATTTTAACATCAATTTTTTTTTTTTAAATATATATATATATTTTGTTTCAAGCTGGCCTGACCAAAATCTCTCTCCCTCCTCCTTCTCCTTGTGTTTGTCCTTAATCTTCTCTTGACTACTTTCTTTTAACTAAGATTCAATATTTTTCAATGATAGATGGAAAATATTTGGGATGTTATACAGTTTCTTGTAAAAAATATACTTTTTTGTATATTTAATTTAATCTAACTTTTTTGTTACTGTAAAATTATTGAACACTGAAATACTAGTATTATAATAATACTAGTATTATGTCCCAAACAATAATATACCAAAAAGATATCTGACCTTATAGACTTATTTTAAGTCTAATTCTTTGCTTTGCATTTCCACCATTTTCCCCTGCTTAAGTCTTTACCCATATGTGATATGTGATACCCCACGTCAAGGTGGAATGCTTAAATCTGATCAGAAAGAGTAGCTGCTGTATTTCCCAGTATATTGTTTGTATGCCTATATTATCCATATTATTTGGATGCTGATGTTCAGTAAAGGAGGCAAACAATGCATTTTGATAGCATCAGTTATTACGGAAGCATACAGATATTTTAAATCATCTTGTTGGAATGCAAAATCTTTTCTTCTCTCTCTGTATCTCTGTCGTGGACAATCACCTGTGTACAAAGGAGATGACACTCTCTGTCCAAACAATTTTCTCACAGTAGGACACATTCTTACAGCTCTCTGAGATTCTCTGATCACATGTAACTTAAAGGATAATTCCTTGTCCTTTACTGAAAGGATCTTGGCTTTTTATTTTTGTGGACATGTTTCCTGTCCAATGTGGAACATTCCCTTTCTTATTTCCATCATGTGTAAAAGAATGACTGAACCAGTTAAACACTTTCAGAGCAAAATTTAGCAACCTAGCCATTGGTTAAAATTGAACTGAAGTATTTTCTGAAAAAAACCCACATCTTTTTCCTACAGTTGCCAACACCTCATATCATATATAGCAACAAATAGTCTACATAGTTGTCATTTTCTGCACTAATGAAATAGCAACCACTTATTGTTTTCTCCTTTAGTATTTTTAGACAAAAGAAAAATTGCATTAAGAATATTCAAAAAATGAGAAGTGTTTGAAACAGATTGCTCTGAATTTTAAAAATGTCTCATCATTTGTAAATGCTAAATCCAAGGTAGGAGATACTATTTAGTCTGTATAAAAAAAGTGCACAACTTTGCTTCCAGCTATTTGTCCACCTTATTTTCTCATAATATTGCAAAATGAGTGATAGCTCTTCATCTGATTTTTAGACTGAGTGTCAAAAGCTTTCAATTGCTTTCTTTGAAGAGGTTCAGAACTGCAGGACATGGCTCATTTTGCCAGCCCTGAACACAGAGAAATATGGATGTGTTCCTAAAGGATGTATATCTTTAAACTATGAAGTTGAAAGCATCTTTAAAAGCTTCCTAGATATTAGAATTACTTTTGTACAGCATGAAAGGCCTTATCAACTATATTTTTAAAATTTATACTGATTTTATAAAGATGCAAAATTATTTTTTCTTTATTTGGTTGCTTCCTGAAATTCTTTAAGCATTATTAAGATTTTAAACTCCAGTTTTTAAATTAGAACAGCCTGCTCCTATATGAGCTGAAATTCGGCATGCAATGAATGCATGAAAGTGTAAAATGCTCATTGACTTAGGCTTTGGTCATAAATGTAAAAAGCTCTTATTTAAAACTTGTTGGGGCAAAGCATAAGAAATGAAAAAAGGGTTTAGTTTAGTGGTGCATAGTAGATTGCAGATAATACACTTCACTTTTTGGTTCCTACAAAAGTACTAGTTTTAATTTTATTGGGCCACTTTTTCTAGGGGAAAATGCCACCACCACCAAAAACCCACAAAATCCCCTTTCCTCTCCAAAACCCCACACAAAATATTTTAAAAACCCCAAAGCAAGCAATCAAATCTAAATTGAAATCAACCCTAAATACTTTGGGTGGTTCAGGTTAAAAAACCTTTTTTTGTAATAAGGGTTAGCTCACAGTAAGAGGTTCATGCAAGGTACACAAACTTGACATTGGAGAATGATTTAATATCAACCCTGTGCAATTTGTTTGAATGCTGTATAGAAGATATCCCTCCAGTGACAAACTTAGAAGCTAACAATATTTTCTAACAGAAGTTAAAATAATATGCTCTTTGTGTGTATTTCAGTTTAGGACACACTTCAGAAATGTGATAAATATTGAATCTAGAGACACATAATCCCATTTAAGTTAATTTCATTTTTTAATATAAAATGCTTTATATGATAATGAAAAAAATAATATATAATTATCACAATGATATGTGTTGTATGCAAATATACATATATAGTGATAACAAATAATGCTTTAAAATAAATTGCTGATTGTGGTGGCTCATCTATCTTTTGTTATTTTTAAGGAAAAAAAAAGACTATATGATATACCAAAGGAAATAGTGTTCTGAGGTAAAGTGCTTCTTTTGACCTTCAAAAGGGTTCACTCATCAGACCTGTTTATCTTACCTGTTTTTAACTGTCACAAATTACTGGGGCAAAATAATTAGCTAAGCTTCCTTTTCTCTGTTTTGTGTGAGAGGTTGAATGGAGTAAGTTCCTGGATCTGCAACTCCCAGGGAATATCCTGAAATCATGAAAAACTTATAATGTGCCAACAATCTAATTGAATGCACTTATTGATGCCATGAGAGATTACCAAATCAGAATGGACATATTAAATACTTCCATTTAAAAATGAGCTTCAAAAATGCAGCAATATTTGAAGAGTATAAAGAGCACAGTGTCACAGAGAGGAGAAGGAAGAAGGAGCTGAAAACAGCTCAGCAGGGGCATCTGCAGAGTTATTTCCAACACAGATTGACACTCTGTTTCCAATCCCCACTCTATATCCAGCCCCAAGAGTGTCTTCAGTTGAGGTGCACCCTTGTATCCAGAATTTAGCATGAGTACAGACACACATGCAGAATTTATCTGCAATGGTACACTCTGGTTAGGAACAGGCAGTGAGCTCATGCCCTAAACTCTCCCCAGCAGTGCTCAGGCACTCACCTCCAGTGCAGCAGTGCATCTGTTCCTGTCTAATCCAATTAGATTTTCTCACCTCTACTTTCTCATCCAAATCTTCTTGCAACTTTTTTTTTAACACATGTTGATTTTTTCTTTTTCTTTCTTGAAAAATTAGGATATACCATCTTCAGAACATATCTCCTCTCTGGTCTTTCTGTTAAAAATTATAGCCAAGTTTTTGACATTTAGGTCAAGCATTTCTTTAAAGGCTTGTCAGGAAGAAGAGATAAATGCATGCTAGAAGTATATATGTAACATTTCAGCTCCTTGTGACAAAAAAAGGAAGCGGGGGAATAACTTCAGCACATCTTTTATGTCTTCTAATGCCCCAAGCTAATACAATCAAATGCTTTCTTTTAAGTATAAAGCTATTTCTTAATTCATGCATTTGCAATGTTTCCAACATCATTAAGAACAGATTTCTAAGTCTGCCCAAAGTCACTGAGCATTTCCTTTATGTGACAAGGAATCTGATAGAATAAAATAAATTAATCTCTACTATTCAACAACTAATCGGACCAAAAATTAAATTGCTAGAGAATTCTCAGTCCTTAGGTACATATTTTCAGCTTTATGCTCAGATATATCAGGCCTGCTAATAGCAACAGTAAGTATATGTTCAATTTTGGCTTTGTAAAAGGAAGAATCTTTTAAGTGAAGAACAACAACATAGGCGCCAATACTTGATCTTGTTAGGTATAAAGAAGGAATAGCTCACTCTGGCTTATAAAAACACAGGAAATTTTGGCAATGGAAAGAAATATATATTTGGCAGAAGGCAAAGCTAGAAAAGAATACAATTTCACTGTAGCATAAGAGGAATTCTGCACTTAGAAAAAGTCAAATGCAGAGAAGTCATTTGAATTGCTAAAGACTGCCCTGACTTTGGGTTAAAGGACACTCAAAACTATGAAAACATTCTTGATAAAAACATTTGGCAGTATTATCCATGCCTGTTCTTGCTGACATGAACAGACCTTGATGACTGAGTCTCAACAAACTGTGTGCACCTGCTGCCTTCTCTGTTGGTGCTCCACGAGGCCTCTGCCAGTGCTGGAGGGTTTTTTGTGCACAGCAAGCAGGCTTGGCCAGTTTTGAGGCTGGACATCAGAGGAATTAATTTCTCAGACTTTAGGCCATCAAAAGGTTGTTAGATTGCTGTGGCTGGATCACATCCCAGTTAGTTAACCAGAGGAATTGGTGATTCAAAGCCTTACTCAGCAGGATGCTTGAGGACCTCCTGAGCTTCAAGTACTTGACCAGTGCCACTACTCAAGATGGGAAAGTTAAAATCATTAAAACTCTACCTCCCTCAAGGTTTACTTACTGGGTCCTCAAAGAACAAGGGTTTCTGGTAGTGTTATCAACTGATGGCTCTTACTAGTGTAATTACAGTTCCATTTTTCCTGTGCCTTATTTACAACACAGTTATACCGATTATTCATGTGCTTGTAATGACTGCCTTCCTTAATCAGTGCTCCCAAAAATGTCACATCTCCCTGTGCTCAGACCTAAGCAGGAGGGACCTTCCTACTGCCACAAGTCTTGCAGCATCTCACAAGTTTTCCTGGTGCCTCTCCTGGTGTCCCCTCTGTCCCCAGCCTGTCAAAACTGGAGCAGTAAGAGAGAAACTCCCACCTGCTTCCCAGCCCCTGTGAGATGATTGCTGCTCTGCAGGCTCCCAGGGAGGCAGGCTTATGCAAGTGCCACAAAACCCAAAGCTATGAGCCACAGTTTGAGGTCTAAAGTTTGTCTGTGCCCTTTCTCACTCATAAATTTGAGTGGACCTGAGGAGTCTCGTGTTAGGCAGGTGAATGTAACTGGATATGTCAAGCATAGGCCTGATTCCTCTCCTTTTACCATTTTAGTGAATGTCTTGCACTGCTCCTGTCTGATTTCTTTGACCTGTGTGAAAGGTGAACCAGCAGTTGTGTTAGATACCTGTTTCTGATAGCTGGCATGTTGAGAGGAACTTGTTGACACCTGCTTAAAAAAGGAAATAATTTTATTGAGCATAATAGAGAGGAAAGAAACCATCTCTTTCAGTACACTTGTAAATTTTCTTTTTCCTTTCCTTTCCTTTCCTTTCCTTTCCTTTCCTTTCCTTTCCTTTCCTTTCCTTTCCTTTCCTTTCCTTTCTTTCCTTTCCTTTCCTTCTTCCTTTCCTTCTTTCCTTTCCTTTCCTTTCCTTTCCTTCATCCCTTCCTCCTCCCTTCCTTCCCTTCCCTCCTTCCCTTCTCCTTCCTTCCC
The DNA here is from genome assembly GCF_903797595.1 of Erithacus rubecula. Lineage (NCBI taxonomy): Eukaryota > Metazoa > Chordata > Aves > Passeriformes > Muscicapidae > Erithacus > Erithacus rubecula. Next base: position 10,702,270 of record NC_136689.1, on the reverse strand, counting down.
TTCCCTTCCCTTCCCTTCCCTTCCCTTCCCTTCCCTTCCCTTCCCTTCCCTTCCCTTCCCTTCCCTTCCCTTCCCTTCCCTTCCCTTCCCTTCCCTTCCCTTCCCTTCCCTTCCCTTCCCTTCCCTTCCCTTCCCTTCCCTTCCCTTCCCTTCCCTTCCCTTCCCTTCCCTTCCCTTCCCTTCCCTTCCCTTCCCTTCCCTTCCCTTCCCTTCCCTTCCCTTCCCTTCCCTTCCCTTCCCTTCCCTTCCCTTCCCTTCCCTTCCCTTCCCTTCCCTTCCCTTTTTCTCAATTTCCTGAAAGAATCCAGTGGCACAGAGCTGCAGTCCTGTTCTTGGGAAGTGAGGGAGAAAGCTGGTGGCAATCTGTGCTGCTGACACTGTCACAGTGCAATGTTGTACCATCTCAGTGATGCATCAAGCCTGGGAAGTGCTCTGAAATATTTAACTGCATGGAAGAGGGGTTTATGGCCTTCTTCTGTTGTCAGGGTTTATCAATGGGATGCACAAGCAGAATGATCTGTGTGGCTTGCCATGCTGTCAGCAGGGCTCTGATGCATCTCCATGGTGCACAGAATCTCCTGGAGGAGTCAGTAGTTTGGGCTTGGTCTATTATGTCTCACACCAAGACAAGTGCTTAATTGTTTTACAGGAGAGCTGTGGACTTCTGGCACTACTCCAGTTTTCACATTGCCAGCTGTGTCTTCAGCTTGACAGATTTTCTGTGTGCTCTATGTTTGCTTCTAAGTAGCACAATACTCACTATAAATTTTTTACTCCAGTTGTATTTTGTCCTTTTGAATCTGGAAGTTTATGTAACACAACATATTTAATTTAAACTTTTCTTAAACTGGTATTGATCAAAGGTGTTTCAACATGTGCCAGAACTCTACATTCATTACTTTATTTATAATATTGGGGGAAATTGGAGGAGCTACAGAAACTTTCTCAACATCATGTTGATAGAAAAAATCATGGAGGGAGAGAATATGGGAATTTTTCATAAACTACTGTGGCACAGAGACTCTTCACCTCCACAGTCCTTTGAGACTTCATGGATGAGGGCAGGAACAGTGTCTCTGTCCCACATTAGAGGACAAATTTGTGCCCCAAAGGCAAGGCCAAGGCCATATGGGTCAATGGGAAGCCTCTTTTCAGATATTAGCTATTTTTGTATTTGTTTCGTCATTCTGTGCTTCTGTCCTCTTGCAAAAACAAAAAGAAAAACAAAAAAACAAACAACAAAACACGCCCCCAAAAAACAAAAACAAAAACATAAAGCAAAACAAAAAAATCCCAAACAAAATACAAAACAAACAAAAAAAAACCCAAAACTACAAAACAACCAAAAAGTTCACAAGATTCAACTCCTGAAAGTTGTAAAGTTTCATATCTCACTAAAGATCCATGGAATCACCCTTATTTCCCTTTTCTATGCAAGGGAGACACTGCTGATTTTTTCTAATGTTCTTTGTGCTCTAAAACTCAGTTGGCCTTGTAGCAGTCCAGGTGTAAGATTTCATACATAGAAACTGCATGAGGCTTTATCCATTAAATGCATAAAATATTTTGAGAACATCAGGTGTCAGACATAATAGAATTACAAAGGATTAATTGTTACAAGGTCACCTGGAGGAGTGGTTTCAGTTGTTGCTGTTATTAAATAGCATTATGTAGGGGATAGGAACTATTGTCCTTATACTTCAACACTTCAGGCCAGTCAGAAAGATTATTTAAAAATTACTTTGGTCAGCAGTCCAGCCAGGGAGGATGTCAAAGTACACAGGATTCCTCCCTCACATGTGGTTCCTTTGAGTTCTACATGCCCAGGAGAAAGTGCCAACTGCTTATGCAGGCACAATTCCATTTGTACAAATGGATTTACACATCCACAGGCAAAGAGAGGGGGTGATTGATGTCCTTTTTCATCAGGGAGCAGCAAGACTAGGCTGCTCCACACAGGAAGATGATCTGGAGGGGAAAAACAGGGATGCTCTCACACAGCACCCAACAAGAGAGGAGAGCACATCCAGCAGCCCTGACCCAGTGCTGATCCCTCCCTAGCCCACAGGGACAAGAAGGCTGACTCAGTAAAGCACGGTTCAGATCAGCAAAGTGCAAGGAAACTTCTTTGTCTTCTGTGCTTTTGTCAGTGATCTGCAGCCACATCTGAATTTACAGTATAACTTGTGTTTCACATAGGTCAGATGATCACTGTCATTTTTAGTGCTGGTTTTACCAAACCACCAGGGCCTCAGTCTTTTGGGAACCAGAATTTTTTGTAATAATAATGGTAGTAAATCTTAAGAATAAAATTGTGTTAATACAGTTTTACACAAGGCCTTAGTGACAGCTGTATCTAATTCCATGGCTATCTGCAGTCCTGCAGGCACTGCTGTACACTGTGAGTGATGGTGCTGCTGCCTGTCTGCCTTGTTCTGTAAGGGTAGGAGCTGTGGGACTTCTCACTGTGCAGGGGTCTACATAAGGTTGAGATCTGAGGGATGTCTTTGGTGCTTAAACACATAGACAAGAAGCTGAGAATCTGGACTGAGCTGTGACTGAATCCCAAAGCAGATATCCTTTCAAGGAACCTGTTTCTACCTTCAGGTTGCACAGCTCTTTAGAGATGTTTTCCATGTACACCTATTAATAACTTGACATTTGACACACACCTTGTGGCAAGGACTTCTAATTTTTATGCTATTTTCACAGACCTTCTGTCTTTATATAAAGTCTGTCTTAAAGTTACTAATACATGTAAGATGTATATTTCTGAATTTCCTTGCATGGATCAGGACCTGACATTCCTATTTCTCACATTTCCTTTTCCTGTCCAGATGAAAATTGTTATAGAACTGAAACAACCTGATCAGGAGGGATGGAAACTCCCTTATTCTCTTCTCACTTGCAGCCCCATCATGGAAAAGAGAGAGGTGGTTTGGAAGGTACTGAAGCACAAAGAAGGACCCATGTCCTAGAAACTGTTGCACTGGTTGGTACTCAGAGTGCTGCCAAATGAAAGTTTGAATTTGACCTGCAAATTTGGGTTGTGTTTGTTCCAAATTTTCACAGACACAAGCTCTTGTTTCTCTCCTATACTGAATATGTTTGCACTCAAACTGAAGTGGCAATGTCAAGAGGCAAGTTTTAGCATTGAAAACAAAAACAAATCCTTCTGCTTTGACCAGGAAGCTTTCCCCTCACTTTTAAATTCATTCTTTGGAAATAAAGGACCACTGCAATATTTGCAGTTCTCTTGCTTTGTGTGCTCTGTGTATAATTGAAAAGTTTAACCTGTAATGGCAAGGGAGCAAATGCATCTGTTTTACCACTTGACCACTGACAGTTCTGCCTGATTTTGAAATTCAATCTACAAATTAATTTTGCACTTTAACACTTTCAAGTTATTGTTATGAATCTCACTGGTGCTAGAAGTACATATTTCAGCAATTTTTTAATACTTCTTCATGATTGAATAACTGCTGAAACCTAACTCTCCAAATTTAGAGTTATCTGTGAGATCTTACTGGTCACAAGTGTGTTAATGTAGCAATTGATAACTTCTCAATTGCTTGCTATTATCTTTTTTGAATTCCAATGGTAATTAAATGAGAGAGGATGTAATTATACCTGCAGCCATTTCCTTTAGTTCAAAGGGAGCCCTAAATGACTATGGAAGCTCCTGTTAAAGAAGCAAAGCCCTGTTCCTACATCTCACATTCTGTGTGTGTAAGAAGCATTTTCTATCTAATTATTCTTAATTTGCAGTTGCTGTCTCCTAATTCTGTAAGGGACTTATGTAACAGTGAAAAATAAACTCTTCTTCAGCATAGACCACAGTTAAGTCTTGACACAATATTAAAGTTCCATCTGTCTTAGGTATTAAACTTTTGGTAGAATGTACAAAACAATTATAAGCTTAGTTTTGTGCTTTGGGTGAAGAACAGGCAAGTCAGAGTGGGAGAGAGAGTCCAGTTTGTGCTTAGACTGCAAATCTGCAGAACAAGCCTGACAGTTGTAGTCCAAAAAAACAGTAATGTTTTTTTCTTTTAACTACTGTTTTCAGAAAAGTGACATTTCTCCAGCTTCCCATCTGCATCTTTTTCCTGTGAAACTCCCCCACTGGAAAACTTGGCTCCCATTGAGTGTAACAGCACATTCACCTCATCAGGCACAGGGTGCAACCAGAGAGGATGTATGAATGAGAGCAACAACTAAAATGTGTGAGTCCCTAGCAGAGTGTGATTTTTCTCCATTTGCAGCTATAAAATCTGCATCATAAAGCCTCTGCCCCATCCCCAGGAGCTCATTTCTCTGTACTGGAGATCCCACCCCTTGCATTTACTCCACAAAATCACAGAATTTTCTGAGTTGGAAGAGACCCACAGGGACCAATGTTGAATTAATTGTAAGTGCAGCTGCTGTCCAAAAGGCACCTCTGGGGAGGAGAACTGGAAATGGTAATTTATTTTTTGTTTCCTGGACTTTCTGTATTCACTGTTGGTTGTGTGAACAAGTGAAAATAAGAACCCTGTAGACTTTGGGGCCTGCTTCAGTAATTGACATGCAATCCTAATTTAGTTCTAGAACTAGAACTGCAAATGTTCAATAGGAATCCATGGTTGTGACAAATAAGGACAATATTTCCATCCTAAAGATTGATAATTAGTTAATAAAAGTTGCTAGGGAAAGGAAAAATTATAAATAGCTTCACTGAGATGTCTGAGGCATATGTACCTAAATCTGTATATTGGCAAGGCTTGTTCCTGATACAAGGAAAAAATAGATCATCCAAAGTTTTGGGTTTGGATCCTGTAGGGAGAGGGGTTGTGGTTATTTTTCTGATTTGGTTTTGTTGTTTGGGTTTTTTTAGTTAAAATATTGCAATTAAATAGAGGAAGTTCTATGTGGTGATTTGCTTGTTGGTTTTGTTTTCTGGGTTTTTTTTGGGTTTTTTTTGTTTTTTTTTAATCCAGGTGCAGAAACCACAGCAATTAATATTAATCTGAATTTGATTATTTGGCTCTTCAGCTTTTCATTGGATTATGTTGACTTTGTAATTTGATTGCTACACAGATGTAAGCTGTGCTGATTGCATTAAAATATGTAAAGGAAATTAAAAGTATTACCAAGTGATGTTCTGAAAACATTTCTTCCTTGCTAGCTGTGAAGACTTCCTTTTGGGAAGAGAAAGGCAAAGGAAATTAATGAGTATGCTATAATGCCAACCACTGAGCTACAAATAATCCATCCACATGGATAATAGGTATTGAGCCTGTAATTCTTTGTTTCTGGACTAATATGTGTTACATAACAAATAAAAACTTAGCAGACATGAGCTCTATAATAGACTAAAGTGTTAAAAAGGTGAATTTTGAAAGCATTTTCTGTTCAGAAGTAAATATCATCACTAATTTTGAAAGAAATGTTTTCCAATTTTATATACAGAATGAATTTTCATTCAAACAAATTAATTCTTCATTAATATTTATTTATCAACTTCAAGGTTATATATTTTCACCTTTGCTTTTCTCACCAACCATTCAAGTGCCACACAAGAGAGGTAGAAGTAGAAAATACTGTGGAAATGTTTAATTTTCTACTGTGTAATTTTATTGGTCTGAAAAACGGAGGGAGAAAAAACAACAGTAGTAATAATAAGGTTCACTTTACAATTATTTAGACAACTCCTCTCTGTGATCAAATTTGGAAAAGAAGGTGAAACCTGAGCTGGAAGTTTGAGTCTACTAGTTTCTCATTGAAATACTCCACTGGTTTTAGAATGGCTGCTCATGTAGCAATGTTGCATTTCCCGTACTAAATCCCAATCTCAATGAGGAAAAAATCACAAAGCACATGAAGATATCCAGGATATGTTTCTAGTTTGAAGGGTGATATTTTGGGCTGAAGCACAGCTCTTCCTCTGCAGCTGGGGGAGTTGCCCTGTCAGCCCCACTGCCCCCAGATGTGCTCATCCTTTCTTTGGGAGAATCAAAATTATTTTGCACAGCCAAACTGGAATGACTGTGATAGCCTTTCACCCACAGTGGGGACATCTGAAAACCTGACAGTAAAACTAACAGCTTTAAAGTCCTTTTTTCTGCTCAAGAAATCCCTTTACAGCATTTTTTAAGTAACTCAATAAACAAATACATGCCCAGACTTTATAATTGCTTCTACAAGTTCCTCTGATGTCTAATATTGTATTAAACCATGGTAGCAGGGTTTCAGATACTTATGCAAAAATCACATCTGCAATTGATAGAAATATTTATCAGTGTATTCACTAAAATGAAAAAGCATTGAAGCAAGTAATAACATTTAAAACAAGTAGGAAAGCACAAATGAAAATGAAGCATCTGAATAATTACACAATATGCAGTGCAGAAAAAATGATATCAAAATTCCACTTCTGTTTCAAATCAATAACACTGAAATGTGACAGGAACTTGATGATGGTGTGTAACTAAAAATTTAATCCAGTCAAAATATCTTTGCAACACACTCACAGACAATCAAATCTTTGCAATTGTTTCTTAATGAAAAGCAATTGGTATCTGGAAATAATTTGCTTATTTTATAGCCACAATCAAAGAACATATGGAACTAGGCAAGAGTCTTGTTCCTAAGTTAAACATTTTCATTTACAATGTAAAGCGAAATAGAGTACTGTAGCATTTTATAATCACTTCTTATCAGCTTTAATTTGTGAGTGGATGTGGTGATAAAATCCTAAAGGTTATTAGCTAAAAGTACAGAAAAAAAGAGAATTAAATAATGTAAAATAAAGACCATGGAATGGCCAGTGTACAGCAGGATAATGGTAAAACAGGAAGAGTAACTATTGAGAACAACTCTGAAAGAAAGATGCTCTTTTCCTAAAACATATTAAAAATGAATATTGGTGTCCCATCACCTGAGAATCCTTGAGAGAAAACAAGAGATGTTGAAATGCACTTCTGTGTTGAAGGTTTTGTAATTCCTGAAAAATATGGAAAAAATACCTCACACATGATGTCCTGATGTATAAAGCTGTATTTCCCACTGACATCAGTTATTTCTGTAAAGTTATCATAAAACCCAAGAGGGAAAACTTTGAATTAGTTCACTACAATGTACAAATCCTGACTATTTTATTATCTTGTGTTTTTTATTTTTTCTCTTTGTTTGTTTTTTAAGTTTGACTGTTTCCAGGAAGATATGGAAAGAATAAAAGGAAAAACTTTTCAGAGGCAAAGAATCTTTATCTCAGACAGCAGTGACAAGACATTAAAAGAAGAACAAATTTAGGCTAGATACAGAGATGCAGCATTTAATTTATGTGAGCACATTGGAAATGAGCTTCTCGAGATAATTTAAGAAAGGAAGATTCTCATAAGCCAAAGGATAAGTAGGTTTTAAAGATACCATTTATCTGGTCATAGCCCAGATACAGGCACTGCAACTCCCTGCTAAACTCTTGAATGTTTAGCTGAGATTATTTTTTTGCTTTTGGTTGTATTGGGATTTTTTTGTGGGTTTTGGTTTGGTTTTGTTTTTTGGGGGTTTTTTGGTTTTTTTTTTGTGGTTTTTTTTTTTTTTTTGTTTCTTAAACCAGATCAAAAATTATGATTGGAAGAAAGACAATGAGTAAACATAATGAATGCATATTTTAGAAATAACTCTGCTACAAACCTTTCCCTGTGAGAAAATAATAGTGACATGCTATTACTAAGGGTTCTGAATATATAGAAGGTATGCATAGGAAGCACAGAGGCAGGGATTCCCTTGCAAAAGAGGTTTTTGATTATTTCTGGCTGGCTTGTCTTCTTGATTTTATTTTTAATTCTCCTTCAAAGCCCAACCCTTCATTTATTACTTATGCTGTTCCTGTCAAGATGAAACCCACTCAGATGAAAAAAAAAAAAAAATTCCAAAAAGAAATCCTTCAAAGTACTGTATCTTAACTTCAAATCTCACTACAACTCTCATGGTTTAATTTTTTTTTTTCCTTCTTCATGAAGAATTATCAAGACATATGACTGGTAGAACCTGGGGTGGGATTTCAGAGTCACATAGTTGCTCAGAAGACTGAACTGAAGAATTTTATTCAGGAAAACTCCATACTAGAGACAATTTTACAGTGGCAATGCAAGTAGTATTAATGGACTAGTGTAACCTAACTGCAACTGCAACTGCTCATCCCCTGAGGTGTGAAAGTTATCCATAAGCATATATTTATTCTTTTATAGGATGAACTAACACAAATATCTCCAGTCTTTGCAGATGACATTGATATACTTCATTCTTACTCTGGGCTCAGAATGTTAATTTGAGAATTTACTTTTGACCAGTTGGTGCAAGTTAAGTTCTTGGGCATCAAAACTCAATTGTAACACTTTTTCCTGAAGGCAACAATTTCAGAATGAATCCTAAAGCTTCTTCCAGGTAACTCAGCTTGAGCCTCACTGCTACTAAACTGGTTTTGCTTCGGTGTAAGCAAAGCACAAAATGTTCAGAGTTCTCTGAAATCGTTCTGTAAAGATCTTTTAAAATGTCTACTGGTTGAACATTCCTCCTCTTCAAAACAGCTGAATACAGCAACAGGGTGGCAATTAGATGATTAGTTATACCTTTCTATTTTACAGTAATGATTTATGAAGGGCATTTACTTAACAAGCTCCTTTTGAAGGTTTTGTACATGATTGCAAATGACATGTGTGACGTCCAGCAGTCCTTCCTTTTGCATAATGGTCACAGATTACACTTAGGAAGAGTAGCATCGAGGTAAAGTGACAGCTCCAGTCTCTTAATGAGAAGTTTATTAAGAAACTAGAACTGATTATCAGTTGCAAATTAACCATGATGTGAGTAATCAGCAGAAACGTCAGATTGGTGCAAGAACGATAAACAGAGGAATGTTCATGCCTGTGCTAATCAAAAAGCACCTACAGCCCATTACAGAGTGTCATTTCTGGGAACCTGGGGGAACAGGGTTTGGGAAATGTGTTTTTGTAAATTGTATTTGGCAATATCACTCTATGTACCTTTAGACTGCATTTAACATGCCAAAGGAGTATGGCTTCCTTTTTCTAAAATAGTGATTCAAGATCTCTATGATAAAGCTAGAATTGCAATAAATAAAATCTTGATTATATTTTTGGACCACTAGACTAGAATATGTTTTTGAAACCGTGGGGGGAAAAATTGCATTAATTTAAAAACATTATTTTGCAGACTTATAAGGCAATTGTAAAATGGATGCAAAATTCAAGTCACGCTAATCAATCTCATAATTTGTTCTGAGAAGGATTATAATATTATTTTAAGTATTAAATAGTATGACTAGAATTTACAAACTTCACACTGGGGTTCAGGCCTCAAACCTGAAAGGAAAAGGCTGGTCCAGGAAACAAAGAGCTTGCAATTATGTGTGATCCAAAACACTTCAATAGATATGAGCTCAATAACAACATAGATGTTGTTATCTGGATGGCAATGTGCCAGCAGCAGGAATTTTGGCACAGTCATCTTGTTTATTTTCATATTGGTCCTCAAGTGCACTTTGTTCTACTGTAGGTAATTTCATTCCTTTGACTCCAGTCCCCCAGCTCATCTCCTTCTGTCTAATATCCTGATTCTCTTCATATCTGGCACTGCCCACATCCTCTGAAAACACCAGTGCTATCCCTTGATCCCTTTTTTATCCTTTTGCCAGGTTCATTATTGGAAAAAGGAGCTCAAACTTTCCTCTCCTAGAGGAACTTTTATTATTTAATACAATCCTTTGCCAACATTTCTCCCAGATTTTAGTCATCATTTGTTCTGCTGAACAAAACTGCTTGACCAACAAATTTCCCTGAGACACATATCCAATAAATGTTTTGGTGTTTTGTTTGAAGCTTTTTTTTCTGTTTTTGCTTGAGGGGGAAGACTGGTTTTTTGAAGTTTGCTTATGTTAGATCACTTTTATTTAGTTACTAATGTATTTAAGATAACAGAATCATACAGCACAACTTATCTTTGGTAAAACTCTCATAATTTCATCCCATTTTTTGTCTACAGGCATGTCTTTATCAATCTTTCCCTCAGTGTTTGCTCCAAACACAAAATCAGACACTGGATCCTGTGTTTTATAATAGAAATTTTTCAGTTAGATTTTTCCATATATGTATATATATACTGTGTAATTTGTAAATACTTTTCACTTTGTGTGTTTCTGAGTTTCATATGGAATAGCTGACTGTGTCTCCAGTATCTTTATACAAGCCTCTTTGTGCCAACCATCCAAAAACAAGTAACAGATATCCTGAGTATTTCTGAAGACATGTTTCTGCACTGGCCTATTTCAAATGTCAAAATTACTTCAAGCCCTGCCTGGGATTTCCATTGTTGCCTTTGTTAAAAGGAAATGAACTTTTCTTCTGAAATGACATCTGTTTGTTCCACAAAGAAATATCAAAATAATATTTTTCCCAATTGAGGCCAGATGTTTCTGTAAGACACTTAAAAAATAAATTTTTAATCCATAAAACAATTTGTCCATGCATATTTCATCCCATTCTAGCCACAAATCTGCTCATTTTAATCAGTGTTCATCTGGATGACGTTAATAGCATTCAACAGACCCAATATGTGACTTGTATGTGGGACAGATCATTCTTAAAAAATAGATGTGAGAGTCTCCAGTGAGTGGAGATCTGGCAGGCAGAAAAACATGCAGCTAGCCCTAGGCACTGAATCCAGAAAGATACATGAAATATTTACTGTTTCTAGTTCTGTGATGTCTTAATAAAGTAACTGCATTTTAATTGTTGCAAGTTTTTCTTTCATGATCCTCTTTTGCATCAGGAATCAATGTCTCCCCAGCCACACTGACAGCTCTGTGTCAGTGACTCACATCCACACATTTGGGGAATCAAGAGGAACCATGATGAGCTGCCTTGATCCAAAGGTCTCAGGAAAGCAAGAGAACAGAGAAGGGAATTAGGGGCACATAACCCAGAGGGAGCTTGCAGCCTGTGGACAAAGCTGTAAGCAGTGAAAATCCAAGGCCAAAGGAGCAAGGAGACAACTGGAAATATTGCAGAAGGAATAACTCAGTCAAAACATGGAGCAATTTTAGTATGTGTTTCAATGAGAAAAAATCAGCAGTTTAGAAATTGTAATAACAAATTTATGGTGATAATTTGGTCTAACACTGTGTAGAGATTTGTGTACCAAAAGACAAGGAGGAATTGGAGCATGGGATTCCTCTTAAGGCCTTAGAACGGATATTATTTCAATTGTCCATAAATAAGGCACTCCTACAAGCTCCTGAATGCAGAAGGGAGAAAAACTTTGAATTCCGTCTGCCAGAGACTGGTCCAAGCTTAAAGAAGATAATTTCTGCTCTCCCTCATCCTAAGAACATTGCTGAAAGCCAAAGTGCAAGTTAAACTCCAAGAGCAAAGTAAACACAACAGCACTAATGTTAGAAGCCAGAGTTTCCTCCATATCAGACAGGGATAAACACAGTTCTAATCTAACTGGTGGCTCTATGAAGGCAAAATATTTAATATGACACAGATGCTGATGCCACACCAGGAAGAACTATTAATGTTTTTAGCAAATTCCTTCTAAGCCTTTTAGTATTTTTGCAAACTGACATAATGTGGATGGCCTGCCACAAGAAAACAGAATTGTCCTATTCAGTGATCTTAATGAGATGTCAAAGGGTTAATAAGAAAATTAATTTATCCTTTTAAACACAAAAAGTAATTAAAGTCTAAGGGAAATCTGTACCATAATTGAAAATGAGTAACGAGCAAGTGGGATGTGGAGGAAAAATGAGTTTGGTAATTAAGACAGGAAGTTCAGTATAACAAGAAGGCATAATGTATTTGTCACCTATGGCACAATTATATCATGCTGATATTAAGTGGGAAAGCTTAAGCTAAAGCAGAACAATAGAGTTGGAGGATGAGGAGGTATTAGATAGTGACACTGCATCCTCAGCTGAGGAAAATACTTCAGGGACCAAGAGTAGGGAGACTTCTGATAGCATCAGGGCTTTCAAATTAATGAAACTGGAATGCATTAAAAGAGATTAAATAGTAATTGTATTAAAATTTTTATTAAAGATCCTGAAGTTATTAGTTCTTTGAATTTTTAGAAAAAAGATTCCTGAATTACTCATCAGGAACACCTCAGCTACTATCTTAATAGTATGGGCCAAAGTTAACCCTGATATCTTCCCCTCAAAGTCAATAGAGACTCCAGTGGTGAATCTGGCTTATTACTTCCTATGTTTCTTACCTGAATTTTACTCTGAAAGTCTGAAACACTGTAAAAACCTCGTACCTCTAGAGGCATCTGTGAGGTTATAGCCACTCAAAAGGCACTCAAACCTTTTGTATGCTTCACTTTCCATGGAAATTGATATCAATGATGCATAGGTGCAATAAAGACATGAAAGAAATTAATAGGACTGAATTCTAAAGACAATTCTTGTTTTCAAACACCCAATATCATTTACTTTTTTTCTTAGGAAGGTATAGTTAAGTCTTTTACAACAAACCTAGAATTAGATCTGCAAGCACTCTTTTGCAGGCAAGGTATTGTTAAAAGAATAAAAATGATGAAGCACACATAAAAGCCAAGAGGATGTTGCCAGCCATCAGTTTTCTTGCAAATGTGAGAGCTGTTGTCCTTTTAGAGATGAGAGAATGGTAGATGACACTGAAGATGAACACTCTGATAAAGTGTTTGCATATGTTTCAGTCCATTCTCCAGGCTTTTTATTTATATGTAGACAACCTACAGGTGTAATAACCACACTTTTCAGATGCTTTGGAAAAGAGTTTAAATAAAATTTGATGTTTTTCATTATGAATTGTAATCCAGATTTAATTATCTACAGAGACAGAGAAGTTTATTTAACCACTTGATCACTTTAGAGCATCTTCCCCTCTATGAAATGTACTAGTGCTGCTTTTCAAATCTACACATGCTCATCTTGTGCCCTACACAGCTCTTCACAAGGAACATAGTTGAATTGCCTCCAAGTTTACTCATGACATGTGTTTTGGCTGGGAAGATCAAGCATCACCTTTCCTATGAGCTGAGAGGTGATTTAGTCTTCTTGGCTCTTCTCTGCCTTTATTCTGAGAGAGTAAAGAATCCCTCATGAAAGAGATGCCCATTCTGCCTTTCAGACACAAACAAGAGCAACAAAATAAGAAATGGACTGCAGCTTCTGTGTTTGGGAGCTAGCAGGGGCACCTAAATTAAACACCTCATGTTTTAAGGAAAACAAGGGGAGCCTTGCCATTCACATTGACACTCAGAGAGGACCCTCAGTCACCTTTCACAGGCCAGGCTGTGCTGCTGCTGAAGAGCAAAGTGCAGGTACTTGAGGAAGAAAGACTTTGGGAGGATATTGTATTTGGCAGATTTTTTTCTGAGGATATAAGCTTGTTATCTTCACAGACTAATTCCATGAAAATTCTTTGTTAGGAATACGTAAAGGATTTCCTAGTCATTTCTCAATCAGCCATCTGACTCTAAAACCAAGCACTGGCATGCCTCAGTTTTGTCTCTTGCATTATCCATCTGGCACTGTGTTCTGTTGAATGTAATGAGGAAAAATTTGAACTAGTAAAGGTAAATTTGATACAGAAGTGAATGTGTAGCACGTGTTACTGCCCCTTGTATTGTCACAGAGCAGCTCAAGCATTGGAGCTTGGCTTTATTATCCCCTTTCCTGGCCTTACATCTAAAGCACCTTCTTGCCAAAGGCACTCCAGTCACACACGCCCTGTGGTGCTTAGAACACCCTATATCATGCTGAATTTAACTACATGGATTAAAAATAAAAAAAAAAAAACCAAAACAAAACGAAAACAAAGAGGAACTGAGATGGTCCCCAAGGGGAAAAAAAAAAGAAAGCCAAAGCAAAAAATGTTCTCAGAAGGCAAAACTAAAAACCTTGGACATTCTTGGGGAATTAAAGTTCTAAAGTTGCGCAAATAATCATTTATTTGACTACAGGAAAGAAAAGGAAAAATACATGTGATTAATGCCTCTAGCACTGTCAGTGTGAAATTCATGGTTTGCTGACTCCCTAAATTGCCTGGCACACTGCTAACCCTGATCTTAGCTTTATCTAGGCAAGCACTTGTCATTAAAGGGGCAATTAATCTACTGTTCTAATTTCAAATGAGGCAATGACAGAAGGAAAAAATGAGATGTGTCATTTAAGTGCTTTCACATTCTAAACCAAGCAAATGTCATGATTTCACAACAGCATACAGGAAAGCTCATAGAAGGCAAATATTCACATTAAAATAAAACGTCTATCTTAAATGCTACACACAGGCTGGAGTAGACTGCAAAATAACAGACAACACCCTCATTGCTTTAATCATTAAAATGGAGAAAATGGTATTATCAGGTTTGGGCAGAAACACTGTTTTCTTAATGGCAAAATGTGTATGTATGTAAAGCTTGGAGTAACTAGTTCCAGTCTTACTAGGGAAATCTCTATACTTCATTTACTACTGATGAAGATGGACTGAGAATACACTATATACCAGAAAGACAATTCTTGAGAGTTTTCTCCAGTTTTATAGAATTTTTGTAACACTATCAGGAAGCAATAGTGCTCCAACACGGTCATGGCTTAGTAAAGAAGAGGAAATCTGACTTTCATGTTTGGTCTTAAAGGCACTCAGCTAGAGCAAAGAAATGATTTGTGATACATCAATAAATTTTATTGGCTAAAGCAAAACTCAGATAGCAAAAGGTTGCTCCTTTCAAAAACTGTAGTTTTGTGCTATAAGTACAATGAAATTTTAGTTGGAGGAAATTTGTGTGATATAATTTAATACTATTTCTAATAAAGAAAATAAAGAATTTACATTTAGTAAAGAAAGAAAATTCTAGTCTTTCTGTAGTGATAAATTTACAAGTTATCTTTAGTGACAACAGCAAATTGCACATTTAAAGTAATTTAGAAAGATATCACTGTGATATCTTAGTGTGTCTCAATGGTCCAGCTCCTCCCTGGGAACACTGTGAACACCCTCAGAGCAGTGTGTGCTAAGAAACCACAAGACATTGACCTCAGCCCTCTCTTCAGCTTCTCAGCTGTGATTTTTTTTCCCTCTTGTTCCCCAGTGTTTTACAGAACTCTCAGCACAGCCATAGAGGCTATTTCAAAAAACAGTACAGACTGCAACTTGGTTATGTTTTCCTAATATGCCACTTAAAATTTTAGAAATTAAACTTAGGAGGCATACTTTCAAAAGAAGAATTCTGTTCTTTGCATTATCTTGAAATGCATATGCAAATGAGAAAAATTAATTTAAATCTTGAAATACATCCATGCATTTTTCAGATTGTGTCAGGACAGGAGGTGAGGAGATGGCAGCTTTTTTCTGGACAGGGGTGGGCAGGATGACTTGTTATCCATGCAAGGCTGTAAGTGCAGAGATTTTATCCTGCCTGGAGGAAATACTGAACATCCTAGAACAACCTCATTCTGAGCTCTAAAAATTACTTCAACAAACCACAAGGTCTCTGTTTTAGAGAGAAGACAGATCTTTTCCCAAGAATCTGCATGGCACAGAGGTTATAACACCTGAGTCCTTAAAGAGGACAAAGCACTGCAGGGCCCCTGCTCAGCTGGGCTCTGGGTTATGGCAGGAGTTTGCTGGTGGTGATGCAGGCAGGATGTTTGTGTCAGAGAAAGGCAGGAAGCCTGTGCATGGTGCTGTCATGCATTAACTGAAAGAATAGAAAAAATGTCTACAAGCTGGGAAACAAATAGATATGGGAGAGAATTTGAAAAGGAGTACAGAGAAGTTATGTAGATTTGCCCTTAACCCCAAAAAATTGCAGTGGAAAATTCAATGGGACTTATGCCTTTACCTGCTTTGCTCTTTAAAATTTTTTATCCTAGGAAGAATGTCCCTGCCCAAGATACCCTTAGGAATAATAATTATAAACAAAAATAAAAATTTAATTTCATATCTTAAAAGATGCCCAGCTAAAGCAAATCCTCCTTTTCAAGTAGATTAACACATTGATTTCATACTCTGCCTTAAAGGAAAGATAAACTAATCCTTCTGTAGGACATTACATTTGGCAAATCCTCACTTGATCTTTATTTTGTTTCCTGAACAAAATGAGTTATGTGTGTGTAAATTAATCTCAATTTTAGTTGTTGTTTATCTTAAAGTAAGTCTCTGAAACTTGTTTTTCTTTCATAAATGATCAATTTTATTATCCAAGCAGTTTATGGCATCTGAAAAGTGGAACTGTGAGGCGTGATGCACAAATGCAGATGAAGAAACACTCAGGGACAGAAAGTGTTGTACTCTCATCACACTGGCAACCTTGTTATTGCTATTCTGTCTGAATCATAGGATCTGCAAAATTATTTTTTGAACAGCACTAGTAAGCAGTTAAGATATAAAATTATCACAAAATAGTGATAATTATTTTAATATTGAAACATAAGTAAGTTTTGAAAAAGTGATGAAATATTTCTCAAGGGGGTGAAGCTATACCACCTTCATATATGTGTGTATGAACATGCATATACACACACATGTGGATATATGCACATAAATCCATATCCATCTGTGCAGATATATACACAGAAACACACACATTATGTGGGGAATATGCCTTATATTCAAATATACATTTCCTAATGGAAATCCTTTCCTACCATTACAGAACAGAAATTGATATTGCTTTAGCTGGAATTTTTCTTGTAAGAAAATAATATATTGCATGCATTTTCTTTTATGCTATTCCAGGTTTCCTTCACAACCACCTCTCCTTTCTCTACTTGAAGGAAAAAATAATGTCTGTGAGGAAACCACAAATAACAAACGTAAAACCTGTATTTTCTTCTAGAAAATGGGCAAAAGTGACTGTAAATAAAAGAACAATGTATATACTTAGATATATAGCAGTACTTACTCTCACAATGTGATCTTCCCAAATTTATTATTTCTGCAAGAAAATATGACAGGAGGAAGCCAGCTAGAAATAGATAATGGACTATCTTCAAAGAGCATCCTTTTATTTCTCATAACAGTAGGTGATAAATGGTTCCAATGTCACTGCTTACTATTTTTTTTTTTTCTTGCAGCATATCTCAAATTATAGAATAATAGCCCCCCAGGAAAAGATACCTTGACACAGCTTCTCTCCATCTCCAGTGCCTTAAGTCATCAAACACCCCTCACCAAAATGAAATGGGGAAGGATGTAGATATTTTGCTCCTTGACAAGGGCTGTACTTTTGGTTTTAGATTATTAAAGAGAAGGTAATTCTATAATTATATTTTTCTCTGAAATATCTGGGTTTTTGGACTTTTGCTTGCAGGAATGTTTCCTTGCTTGCTCTGAAGATGCTCTACTGAACCTCAGGAAATGGGAAAAGGCAAAGAGCCCATGTAAGTCTTGCCTGAAGATGAAGATCCACAGGCCTGTAGCAACCTATGTTTTACTTTTAAAGATTCCAAGTGAATAACTCTCATCCTGAATTTTCACTTGAAATTAGCAATTAACATGTCATTCTAGGGTTATCCTACCTTTTGGAGAATTTTTAACTATGAGCAAAACCTCTTTGAAGTGAAGGAAAGCATCTACTTGAAAGTCATGATGAAGGTTCACTCACTCTTCAAAGTCTGAGCTGTGTCTGATGATTCAGATAAATGGGGAAAATGTGCTGTTGAGAGTAAAACTGTTTCACTGCAGAACTCAATTTCTATGTATCTGCAGGCAAATGTGTCTGCAGGCAAATGTATTTGCATTTTTTGCTCTGTTAGATGGAGCAGGTTTTGCTTGCTTTGCAGCATTTTTGCACAGACAAAATTTGTGACTTTGATGTTCATGATGTCATATTCTGATGCTGCATTTTTTAGGGGCATGAATACATAGAACCAAAGTATGTAGCACATTTTTTTTCCTAATGATGCTTAAATATTTTTAGTTTCTTCATACATTTTTAGCTTTATAGACTTTAAATATACAGTTGTATTTTGTTTCTAGTACTTTTCCTGCCCTTTCACATATTTTAGAATAACAGGCTAACTCTTTGTAACACATTCTTGAAATTCTCTTTAGTCTTATGCTTAAGTAGAGAATTTCTGACAAGGACATCTTGTTTTCCACCAGTGCTGCAAAGCCATAACAAAAGCAGGGCTAGGAATTCCTGGACCAACTTCAAAGGATTGACCCAAAGATGGATAACTGGGACAACTCTTCTCCTATGGGATGTACCTGCTTGATAAACTAATTCATTAACCTGATTAAAGTTGTAGAAATCCTGTATCACATATGCACATATAGCCATATCGATGCACCTGAAACTTTCATTAAAAAATTGCTTTTTATCTCACTACTCTTAATATCATTTAGAAAGTTTTGTCTTTTGAATCCAGGCAACAATAGGGTTAAATTTTAATAACAAATTATATTAGAAAATTAAACAGGTGAATAGTGTTATGTAAGTGAGCAGGGGACAAACAAAGAAAGAGCAAACAGTTATATTTTGTTTCTCTGCTGAGTGGTTGATTGAAACTTTGCTCAAAAGGAAGAGAATCAGAAAACTGTAGTAAATCTGAAATCACACATTCTTAGACTTCAGGCTCATTAGAAATAAACTATTCATTAGAAATGTATTTCCATATATCTGTGAAGATACTGCTTTAGGTTACATGTGGGACAATTTAGGATTGATGGGTGGCACCCTATTAGAGATTTTAAAAAAATACACACAACCTTTCTTAAACCCAAAGCACTTTTTCTACAAGGCCTCCTATAAATCCCAGGATCTTTCAATCAAATAATAAATCACTTTTGATAGAATTTTTTTTTTCCTATAGTTGAGACTACATTTGAAAAGGGAACTGTGCTCAAATTCCTGGAAAATGAGGAGCTGGACTGCAAGAAAATGTCAACAAAAGCATTCAACTACCAATCACTGAAGTTTACTTAATAATGAAATATTAAAAAAAAACAAACCAAAACTTAAACATGTTTGAGTCAAGTTGTGCTTCCCATATTGCCTGAGAGCAGTGTTTTCCTTCTGTGGATGGTTCATCACCATGGAAATCTGTAATTTTGACACTGATCACAGATGACTGCTGTCTTCTAGGCCAGGGCCACCATGCACTATGATATGGCATCCTCTCCTTTTGATCTCAGAAAAAAATACGAGGGTTTTTTTTTAATAAAAGAAACTGTTGCTGTCTGAAATTCTATAGGAAGATAGCCAGTTTGAATTTCTAGTTTAATTATATCCTCTTAAGCAGATATGATATTTTGAATGGAAATAAAGAAATTATCCATATATATCCCTATACCTATTGATATTTTACTAGAAATTGTCTTTCTTCATATCTGCTTTCAAGTGATTTCCTCTTCAGGAAAATTTTAATGGATTTCTTTCTTATGACAAAATTTGCCTCTCTTATTCTCTGATCTTGTAGCTGATCAGCTACAAGAAGTTTGTCAAAAGACACACAGAATGGTTTGTGTTGAAAGAGACTTTAATAATCTACCTCCAACCACTTCCACTAGACCAAGCCCCATCCAGCCTGGCCTTAAACACTTCCAGGGATAGGCTATCCACAAATTCTCTGGGCAACATGTTCCAGTTCCTCACCACTTGCCATGTAGCTGTTGATTATGGTGACCACTTGAATGAAATTTGGCCTTTATGAAATCCACCTTTGGAAATAAACTTCAGCCAACCATGTCTCTTATAAAAGTAATCATCTCTCTTTAGCTTCAGCCATAAGAACATCAGCAAACACAGTTTATCCTTTGAGGTGGGAGCCTTACTAAGGATGTAATTCTCTGTAATTCTGACGCCATGTGGCAGCTAGACTGGTAAATTATAAGTTTCAAAGGGTCCAGAGTTGCAATTGTGCCTAAAGCCCTGTACACACAGATTGGAGGGTAATTCTGTCAATGCTTTATACATCACTATAAACAATGTTACAAACATGTAAATCAGGCCTATTCTATTCTATTCTATTCTATTCTATTCTATTCTATTCTATTCTATTCTATTCTATTCTATTCTATTCCCTTTTAAAATACTTGCTGTCTTTTTTTATTTAATGTAGAAAGCTCCAGTAAGTTGTACAGATTCCAAAATTGGTTTGTTTGTTTGTTTGTTTAGTGCTTTTCTATTACAAAGAATAAGAATTTCCTAAGCTTTTGTTTGTTTGTTTGTTTGTTTGTTTGTTTTTTCTTTATCTCTTCAGTATCTTTACAAAGCCACTTGAGAACAGAGCATTTAATGGAACAGCAAGGAAATTTTGCTCTGGAGAAGTTGGAGCATTTTTTAGATCAGTGAATAGTGAGAAAGACGTCTGTGACTGTCTTTTCTACTGGGAGTATCAGCTCCTGTGTTTACACTTGCTCCCAGGAAGTGCAGCTTGGTGATGTGTGCTGCTCAAAAACAGACACATTCTGCTGTTTTTATTGATAGCATTTGAATACTTTTCCACTTCCATATGGCCAAAACACATTTCCAGATTTCCAGATCCTGCTGTGTGCACTAAGTTGTAGACCTAGCTCTGATATTGTTTTCCTCCTGTCTAAAGCAACTCAAGCACATTCTCCACATGAATCACACTGTCCGTGTTGCTTCACTGAGTTGGAGTGTGACACTGTATATATATCAAATGCAATTTAGCTGCTGTGTTTTGATATGTCATTGGCACTGCAGCTAAGAACAATAGAATTTCCATAACAGGACAGAAGCAATGGTGCATCCAGTCCAGCATCCTGCCTGAGGCATGCTTCAGAGGAAAGCATGAGGCCTTGGCATGCACACAGAATTCAACCATGGAAGGAAATTGCTTTTTGATTCTGTCTGTTGCTCAACTAACGTTGCAAAGTGTGAGCATTACTTGTCCCTGTAATTGTTATCCTAGTCAGTGGAACTGTGCATGATAGTCTAATTTATAAATGTCTGGGTTTTTTTGGAAATGTGTCATGCCAAGTTTTTAGGGTTGCTGTGAACATGTATGCAGTGTTGCTGAAATGAAGATTAACATTTTCTCACAATCTGTTTATTTTTTAAATGACAAAGTATCTATCAGCAGGTGGTATGTTGCAGAGAAAAGTTTGAGTTCAATGCAACCCAATATATGGTCAATTAATTCTTTAAAGGATGGTTTCCTGTCAGGTGTAATCAGTCCCTTTGGTTTAATGAAGGCAATACCAGAAGAGTTGGCTTCTCTTCTTAATGATGACTAATTTATAGATTTTTATTTCTTTGTTTCAGCTGCAATTTGTATTCAGTTCCCATGAGTTAGCTAGTGTTACTAGCAAAAATATGAAATTATGGATGCCATGTGGCAGATATTTTTCTATCTCAAAGTGGGTGAATTGAAAATTTGCGTTCAATAGCTACCCAGACTATCTCAATATTTTGCTACACATAGGAATGAACAATAGAGCTGCAAGCAGAAAGGTTTATTCATCAGCATGTGCTTTCCAGCCCATTCCTGTTCTGAAGAAATTAAAAATCATGGATTACCATTATCACAGCTACAACAATATTTAGGTTGTACCTATTTTTATCTGCTTGTTCTGCTCCTCTATGAGAGGCTGACTCATCTTGCTGTGTCCTTGTCCCTCTACAGTCAGCACAAGAAAATGTCTTCTCTTTCCCCCCAGTTCACTTAGTGATCAAAAGTCACCAGTGGATTGATTTGAAATGAGCCCTTGAAGGACAAATGTCGTTCTCTTCTGCTGACACCACCAGGACACAACTTTGTGGAGAGATGTGGAGCAGGTTAATGCCTTCTGCAATCTCCAGAACAGCAGAGCATATGTGACAGTACCATGCCCTGGGCTCACTTGTATTTCAAGATAAATACTTGCTTGAATAGCAACCTGTTGCAATAGAATTAAAATCCAGCTATTGGGCTACAATATAAATTATAAAATTCAAAGTATTTGCAATCAAACATCTTTCTATTTAAAAGAGTCAGAAATGCCAAATTATTTTTCTGCATCAGGATGAAAGACTGGAAAAAAAATAAATTATTAGCCAAATTTAAGCCAGCAGTTATATAGACACAGATTAACAAGACAGAGATATGTAAAAACTAGTGTTAAAATAACTGCCTATCTGCCTTAATTCATTCAACTCACAACTGTGAAAATAATTATTATCAAATTCCCTATGCATTTAGAATTCAGAGTTTTCTAGATGATTTAGCGCCTAGTAGCAACATTTAAATGAATAGAAGAATCAGAGTAATTAAGCTGAAAAACTGAATTTACAGAATAGACACAAAATACTTGAATTTCATAATCTGCAATAATGAATGCCAAGCTGAGTTTATTATTTTTTTTTTTTCAGTGTCTGGATTAAATTGAATGTTTACCAAATCTTCACAAGCCACAGGCTCTCAACAAATGTTGATTTCATGTCATATTTAACAGATAATTTGTCAGAATAGAATTGATGTGGGAGACAAATGGTTTATAGATATAGTTTGGCCAAGTGTAGGGTAGACATAACTCACTAAATAGAAAGGGATCTTGTTACACTGGAGATGCTACACAAAACTTGTTAGATCTACTTAAATTGAGCACCTCACAAGAAAAATATGTTTTCTACTATCTTAATAAACAGTAAGTCTTTTAAAATTTTTACCAAATTCTTTGTATCTGCAATAACTTTCATTTTGTTTTCCTTCACTACTCCCCACAAACTACACAAAGTAAGGTATGTATTTCACTTGATCATTTAAACATACACATGCATCCTACAAAAATCATATTCAATTTTACTTACAGCTGTTTCCAGGGACAACAAAAACATCATAGGAATATGAAGTTTAGGAGAAAAATGGACCTTTTCTAATCTTTTATTTTATGATCTCTTTCTCCTGTAGTAAATACCAAAGATCTTAGATAATCACTTCAAATGTAGAGTCCCTCCCATGTAATGATAAATTTTCTAGAATCTATGCATTGTAGAGTGGATATATGTGTTATGACATTAGAATATTAGGAAAAGACCATTAAAGAATGCCCTACATTTCATTTTATGCTATGGTCGTAAGTGAGGAGTAGTTAAGAAAACTGTAGAAAAAAATATTTTAATTAATGCTCCTCATAAGATCTGTGAATTTTTAATAACATATTTGTAGGAAACGCAGAACATATGTGGACATATGATGCTTTCAAAGAAAAAACTATGATAATTTTTTTATTAATTTTATTCTCATGAAGGTTTATCACTGATCTGAACTACAGTTTAGTTTAAACTTCAGTCTTCTGATATTTACAGAGATGCAGATAATAGAC